>NC_135233.1:562588076-563213076 GCF_051348905.1 Ranitomeya variabilis | reverse complement strand
TCTCTCTCCTCCTAATCTCTGTATGCTCTGTGTGCACCTGACAATAATGGATCTCCAGAGTGTAACTGCGGGTTTGAATAATCTCATCACGAAAGTACAAAATTTACAAGATTTTGTGGTACATGCTCCGGTATCTGAGCCGAGAATTCCTTTGCCGGAGTTCTTCACAGGGAATAGAGCTAGCTTCCAGAATTTCCGAAATAATTGTAAGCTTTATTTGTCCCTGAAGTCTCGTTCAGCTGGAGACCCTGCTCAGCAGGTTAGGATTGTGATTTCCTTGCTCAGGGGTGACCCTCAAGATTGGGCCTTCTCATTGCCAGCAGGGGATCCTGCGTTACGCGATGTGGATGCGTTTTTTCTGGCCTTGGGCTTGCTTTATGAGGAACCTCATTTGGAACTTCAGGCAGAAAAAACTTTGATGGCACTATCTCAGGGGCAAGACGAAGCTGAAGTTTTCTGCCAAAAATTCCGTAAATGGTCTGTGCTTACTCAGTGGAATGAGTGCGCCTTGGCGGCAACTTTCAGAGAAGGTCTCTCTGATGCCGTTAAGGATGTTATGGTGGGGTTCCCTTTGCCTGCAGGTCTGAATGAGTCCATGACAATGGCTATTCAGATTGATAGGCGTCTGCGGGAGCGCAAACCGGTGCACCATCTGGCGGTGTCTATGGAAAAGACGCCAGAAAGTATGCAGTGTGATAGAATTCTGTCCAGGAGCGAGCGACAGAATTTTAGACGGAAGAATGGATTGTGTTTCTATTGTGGGGATTCTACTCATGTTATATCGGCATGCTCTAGGCGTACAAAGAAGCTTGATAAGTCTGTTTCCATTGGCACCATTCAGTCTAAGTTTATTTTGTCTGTAACCCTGATTTGCTCTTTGTCATCCATTGCCACGGACGCCTATGTTGACTCTGGCGCCGCTCTGAGTCTTATGGATTGGTCCTTTGCCAATCGTTGTGGTTTTGATTTAGAGCCTTTGGAGACTCTTATTCCTCTGAAGGGGATTGACTCCACCCCATTGGCTAATAATAAACCACAATACTGGACACAAGTAACCATGCGTATCAATCCGGATCACCAGGAGATTATTCGTTTCCTGGTGCTGTATAATTTACATGACGATTTGGTACTGGGATTGCCATGGTTGCAGTCTCACAACCCAGTCTTGGACTGGAGAGCAATGTCTGTGTTGAGCTGGGGATGTAAGGGTATTCATGGGGACGTACCTTTGGTTTCTATTTCGTCGTCCATTCCCTCTGAAGTCCCTGAGTTCCTCTCTGATTATCAAGACGTCTTTGACGAACCCAAGCTTGGGTCGTTACCTCCGCACCGTGAGTGCGATTGTGCCATAGATTTGATACCGGGTTGTAAATATCCAAAGGGTCGTTTGTTTAATTTGTCTGTGCCGGAACATGCTGCTATGCGGGAATATATAAAGGAGTCTTTGGAAAAGGGACATATTCGTCCATCTTCTTCTCCCTTGGGAGCTGGGTTTTTCTTTGTCTCAAAAAAAGACGGCTCTTTGAGACCATGTATTGATTATCGGCTTCTGAATAAGATCACTGTTAAGTATCAATACCCATTGCCATTGCTTACTGATTTGTTTGCTCGTATAGAGGGTGCTAAGTGGTTCTCTAAAATTGATCTTCGTGGGGCGTATAATTTGGTGCGGATCAGGCAGGGGGATGAGTGGAAGACCGCATTTAATACGCCCGAGGGCCACTTTGAGTATTTGGTCATGCCTTTTGGTCTTTCTAATGCCCCTTCAGTTTTCCAGTCTTTTATGCATGATATTTTCCGCGATTTTCTGGATAAATTTATGATAATATATCTGGATGATATTCTGATTTTTTCTGATGACTGGGACTCTCATGTCCAGCAGGTCAGGAGAGTTTTTCAGGTTCTGCGGTCTAATTCTTTATGTGTGAAGGGGTCTAAGTGCGTTTTTGGGGTCCAGAAAATTTCCTTTTTGGGGTATATTTTTTCTCCCTCTTCCATTGAGATGGATCCCGTCAAGGTGCAAGCTATTTGTGACTGGACTCAGCCCTCCTCTCTTAAGGGTCTTCAGAGATTTTTGGGCTTTGCCAACTTTTACCGCCGATTTATTGCTGGTTTTTCGGATGTCGTTAAACCACTGACTGATTTGACCAGACAAGGCGCTGATGTTGCTAATTGGTCCCCTCATGCTGTAGAGGCCTTTCAGGAGCTTAAGCGCCGTTTTGCCTCTGCCCCTGTGTTGCGTCAGCCTGATGTGAATCTGCCTTTTCAGGTTGAGGTTGACGCTTCGGAGATCGGAGCTGGGGCAGTGTTGTCGCAGAAAGGTTCCGACTGCTCCGTCATTAGGCCTTGTGCCTTCTTTTCTCGCAAATTTTCGCCCGCAGAGCGGAATTATGATGTTGGGAATCGGGAGCTTTTGGCCATGAAGTGGGCGTTTGAGGAGTGGCGCCATTGGCTCGAGGGGGCTAGGCATCAGGTGGTGGTATTGACTGACCACAAAAATTTGATTTATCTTGAGACTGCCAGACGCCTGAATCCTAGACAGGCGCGCTGGTCTTTATTTTTTTCTCGCTTTAATTTTGTGGTGTCATACCTACCGGGTTCTAAGAATGTTAAGGCAGATGCCCTTTCTAGGAGTTTTGACCCGGACTCTCCTGGTAATTCTGAACCCACAGGTATCCTTAGGGAGGGAGTAATTTTGTCGGCCGTTTCTCCTGATCTGCGGCGGTCCTTGCAAGAGTTTCAGGCGGATAGACCGGATCGTTGTCCGCCTGATAGACTGTTTGTTCCGGATGATTGGACCAGCAGAGTCATCTCTGAGGTACATTCTTCTGCATTGGCAGGTCATCCCGGAATTTTTGGTACCAGGGATTTGGTGGCAAGATCCTTCTGGTGGCCTTCTCTGTCACGAGATGTGCGAGTCTTTGTGCAGTCATGTGACGTTTGTGCTCGGGCCAAGTCTTGTAGTTCTCGGGCTAGCGGACTGCTGATGCCCTTGCCTATTCCTAAGAGGCCTTGGACACACATCTCGATGGATTTTATTTCAGATCTGCCTGTTTCCCAGAAGATGTCTGTCATCTGGGTGGTCTGTGACCGTTTCTCTAAAATGGTCCATTTGGTTCCTCTGCCCAAGTTGCCTTCTTCTTCTGAGTTGGTTCCTCTGTTTTTTCAGAATGTTGTCCGATTGCACGGTATTCCTGAGAATATTGTTTCTGACAGAGGTACCCAATTTGTGTCTAGATTTTGGCGGGCATTCTGTGCTAGGATGGGCATAGATTTGTCTTTTTCATCTGCTTTTCACCCTCAGACTAATGGCCAGACCGAGCGGACTAATCAGACCCTTGAGACATATCTGAGGTGTTTTGTCTCTGCTGACCAGGATGATTGGGTTGCTTTTTTGCCATTGGCAGAGTTCGCCCTCAATAATCGGGCCAGTTCTTCCACCTTGGTGTCCCCGTTTTTCTGTAATTCGGGGTTTCACCCTCGATTTTCCTCCGGTCAGGTGGAATCCTCGGATTGTCCTGGAGTGGATGCGGTGGTGGAGAGATTGCATCACATCTGGGGGCAGGTTATGGACAATTTGAAGTTGTCCCAGGAGAAGACTCAGCGTTTTGCCAACCGTCATCGTCGTGTTGGTTCTCGGCTTTGTGTTGGAGATTTAGTGTGGTTGTCTTCTCGTTTTGTCCCTATGAGGGTCTCTTCTCCTAAGTTTAAACCTCGGTTCATCGGCCCTTATAGAATATTGGAGATTCTTAATCCTGTTTCTTTCCGTTTGGACCTCCCTGCGTCCTTTTCCATTCATAACGTTTTTCATCGGTCGTTATTGCGCAGGTATGAGGTACCTGTTGTACCTTCAGTTGAGCCTCCTGCTCCGGTGTTGGTTGAGGGTGAGTTGGAGTACGTTGTGGAGAAAATTTTGGACTCTCGTGTTTCCAGACGGAAACTCCAGTATCTGGTCAACTGGAAGGGTTACGGCCAGGAGGATAATTCTTGGGTCAATGCATCTGATGTTCATGCTTCTGATCTTGTTCGTGCCTTCCATAGGGCTCATCCTGGTCGCCCTGGTGGATCTGGTGAGGGTTCGGTGCCCCCTCCTTGAGGGGGGGGTACTGTTGTGAATTTGGATTCTGGGCTCCCCCGGTGGCCGCTTGTGGAATTGGACTTGTCATCCTCTTTCCTGTTTCACCTGATTCCATCAGTAGTGGGTGTCGCTATTTAAGCTCATTTCTCTGGTGGTTTCTTGCCGGTCAACAATGTTATCTGATGCCTCTCAGTGCTTGTTCCTGCTTCTAGACAACTACTAGATAAGTTGGACTTTTGTCCATGTTTTGTTTTGCCTATTTGTTCCAGTTCACAGCTGAAGTTTTGTTACTGTGTCTGGAAAGCTCTCGTTGATCAGGGATTGCTACTCTGGCGTTATGAGTTAATGCCAGAGTTTAAGGTAATCTCTGGATGGTGTTTTGTTAGTGTTTTTCTGCTGACCATGAAAGTATACTATCTGTCTTCTGCTATCTAGTAAGCGGACCTCAAATTTGCTAAGACTATTTTCCTGCTGCGTTTGTTGTTTCATCTGAACTCACCGTCATTATATGTGGGGGGCTACTGTCTTCTTTGGAATATTTCTCTAGAGGTGAGCCAGGTCTTATATTTCCCTCTGCTAGCTATTTAGGTCTTAGGCCAGAGCTGGGCATCTAGCGATAAATAGGAAATGCTACCTGGCTATTTCTAGTTGCGCGGCAGGCTTAGTTCATGGTCAGTATAGTTCCATCTTCCGAGAGCTTGTCCCTCTATAGGCTTGCTATGATCTCTGCCTGCAGAGATCATGACAGCCAACAAAGCTTTTTCAGCCTGGTTCTCAAGATTAGGTTCCTCATAGAGCAATCCAAGGGCCAGAAAAAACGCATCCACACTGAGCAATGCAGGATCCCCTGGCGCCAATGCGAAGGCCCAATCTTGAGGGTCGCCGCGCAAGAAAGAAATAATAATCTTAACTTGCTGAACGGAATCACCAGAGGAACGAGGTTTCAAAGAAAGAAACAATTTACAATTGTTCTTAAAATTCAGGAACCTAGATCTATCTCCAGAAAACAACTCCGGAATAGGTATTCTAGGCTCTGACATAGGACTGTGAACAACAAAATCCTGAATACTTTGTACCCTTGCAGCAAGATGATCTACACTGGAGGCCAAACTCTGGATATCCATGTCAGCAGCTGTACTCAGAGCCACACCAAGATTAAGAGGAGGAGAGAAGCTAGACACACAGCAGCTAGACACACGGCAGCAAATAAAAAAAAAAAATCCTCAGGGCTTCTCTTCTCCTGCTTCTGCCATGCAATTAACACTTTACTGGCCGGCTGTACTGTTATGATCCTAGTGGCAAGGATCGCAAGTTAGACTAGCTAAGTAACTAAACCGACGACCAGCTCTGGGGAAGTGGTATCTGGATTGACCGCAACCTGATCCTATCCGCAAACAACTATAGGCAGCCGTGGAACGTTACCTGAAAATCCTAGACGTCTCTTCACGGCCTGAGAAACTACCTATTCCTAGAGGGAAAGTAAAGTCCTTACTTGCCTCAGAGAAATTACCCCAAAGATATAGAAAAGCCCCCCACAAATATTAACGGTGATTTAAGGGGAAAGCACAAACGCAGAGATGAAATAGATTTAGCAAATGAGGCCCGCTAACACTAGATTTCAGAAAATAGGAAGGGAGCTGTGTGGGTCCCCGACTTCGCGTTGGGGACTTGGTGTGGTTGTCTTCTCGCTTTGTTCCTATGAAGGTCTCCTCTCCCAAGTTCAAGCCTCGGTTTATCGGTCCTTATAAGATTTTGGAAGTCCTTAACCCTGTGTCATTTCGTTTGGACCTCCCAGCATCATTTGCTATTCATAATGTGTTCCATCGGTTGTTGTTGCGGAGGTATGTGGTGCCTGTGGTTCCTTCGGTTGAGCCTCCTGCCCCTGTGCTGGTTGAGGGAGAATTGGAATACGTGGTGGAGAAGATCTTGGATTCTCGTATTTCTAGACGGAGGCTTCAGTATTTGGTTAAGTGGAAGGGCTATGGTCAGGAGGATAATTCCTGGGTTGTCGCCTCTGATGTTCATGCGGCTGATTTGGTTCGTGCCTTCCATGTGGCTCACCCTGATCGCCCTGGGGGTTTTTGATGAGGGTTCGGTGACCCCTCCTCAAGGGGGGGGGTACTGTTGTGAACTCTGTTTTCGGTTTGCCGTGAAGGGGCAGTGGGCTTCATACAGTCTGATCAGAATGTTAAACTGAAAACCTCATGTTAAGTATTTAAATTTTTGCCTAGCGGCTTTAGATCAACGTATGATTTTGGGATGTGCGGTTCATGCTCTTTTTTTTTTTTCTTTTTGCACATAGCATGTACTTGTCTCTTTTTTTGGACCAGCACTCCTCCCATTTGGCTCAGGTGATTTTAATTAGCAGGAGTCTGCAAAGTAAGGGGTCTAGCCCATTTTGGCTCTCACTGAAGAGCTGGAGGAAGGTGAGTTTAAATGCTCCCTTCATTTTGGTGCTGGTGCTGTGTGGCGGCCATTGTTGCTGTGGCTTTGTGCTGGTGGGGCGGCGCGGTCTGGAGTCTTGGGGACTCAGTCTCGCAGCATGGGTGCTGTGGGGCAACAGGCCGTCCGCCCTGCTGGCGCATGGCCGCTGCGGCGGTGGTCGCCGCACGGCTCCGCTCCGTTAGGGCGTTAGGACCCACTACGAGGTTTGCCGTGAAGGGGCAGTGGGCTTCATACAGTCTGATCAGAATGTTAAACTGAAAACCTCATGTTCAGTATTTAAATTTTTGCCTAGCGGCTTTAGATCAACGTATGATTTTGGGATGTGCGGTTCATGCTCTTTTTTTTTTCTTTTTGCACATAGCATGTACTTGTCTCTTTTTTTGGACCAGCACTCCTCCCATTTGGCTCAGGTGATTTTAATTAGCAGGAGTCTGCAAAGTAAGGGGTCTAGCCCATTTTGGCTCTCACTGAAGAGCTGGAGGAAGGTGAGTTTAAATGCTCCCTTCATTTTGGTGCTGGTGCTGTGTGGCGGCCATTGTTGCTGTGGCTTTGTGCTGGTGGGGCGGCGCGGTCTGGAGTTTTGGGGACTCAGTCTCGCAGCATGGGTGCTGTGGGGCAACAGGCCGTCCGCCCTGCTGGTGCATGGCCGCTGCGGCGGTGGTCGCCGCACGGCTCCGCTCCGTTAGGGCGTTAGGACCCACTACGAGGTTTGCCGTGAAGGGGCAGTGGGCTTCATACAGTCTGATCAGAATGTTAAACTGAAAACCTCATGTTCAGTATTTAAATTTTTGCCTAGCGGCTTTAGATCAACGTATGATTTTGGGATGTGCGGTTCATGCTCTTTTTTTTTTTGCACATAGCATGTACTTGTCTCTTTTTTTGGACCAGCACTCCTCCCATTTGGCTCAGGTGATTTTAATTAGCAGGAGTCTGCAAAGTAAGGGGTCTAGCCCATTTTGGCTCTCACTGAAGAGCTGGAGGAAGGTGAGTTTAAATGCTCCCTTCATTTTGGTGCTGGTGCTGTGTGGCGGCCATTGTTGCTGTGGCTTTGTGCTGGTGGGGCGGCGCGGTCTGGAGTCTTGGGGACTCAGTCTCACAGCATGGGTGCTGTGGGGCAACAGGCCGTCCGCCCTGCTGGTGCATGGCCGCTGCGGCGGTGGTCGCCGCACGGCTCCGCTCCGTTAGGGCGTTAGGACCCACTACGAGGTTTGCCGTGAAGGGGCAGTGGGCTTCATACAGTCTGATCAGAATGTTAAACTGAAAACCTCATGTTCAGTATTTAAATTTTTGCCTAGCGGCTTTAGATCAACGTATGATTTTGGGATGTGCGGTTCATGCTCTTTTTTTTTTTTTTTTTTTTTTTTTTTGCACATAGCTTGTTCCTATGAAGGTCTCCTCTCCCAAGTTCAAGCCTCGGTTTATCGGTCCTTATAAGATTTTGGAAGTCCTTAACCCTGTGTCATTTCGTTTGGACCTCCCAGCATCGTTTGCTATTCATAATGTGTTCCATCGGTCGTTGTTGCGGAGGTATGTGGTGCCTGTGGTTCCTTCGGTTGAGCCTCTGTCATGATCTCAATGGCAAGAGAACATAGCATCAGCATATATAGGAACTAGCTCTTGGAAGATGGGAACTGAGCTGACCATGAACTAAACCTAACACACAACTAGCAGTGGCCGGGTAGCATGCCTACGTTGATTCTAGATGCCCAGCACCAGCCGGAGGACTAAATAATTCTAGCAGAGGAAAATATTAGTCCTAGCTCACCTCTAGAGAAATACCCCGAAAGGAGACAGAGGCCCCCCACATGTATTGGCGGTGAATTAAGATGAAATAACAAAACGTAGTATGAAAATAGGTTTAGCAAATTTGAGGTCCACTTACTACATAGCAGAAGACAGAAAGAACACTTTCATGGTCAGCTAAAAACCCTATCAAAACACCATCCAGAAATTACTTTAAAACTCTGTCATTAACTCATAACACCAGAGTGGCAATTCCTGTTCACAAGAGCTTTCCAGACACAGTAACGAAACTACAGCTGTGAACTGGAACAAAAATGCAAAAACAAACATGGACAAGAGTCCAACTTATCTAGTAGTTGTCTAGGAGCAGGAACAAGCACAGAGAGGCTTCTGATAACATTGTAGACCGGCAAGCAACTAACAAAGCAGCAAGGTTATATAGCGACTCCCACATCTTGATGGGAACAGGTGAACAGAGAAGATGAAGACACCAGTTCAATTCCACCAGTAGCCACCGGGGGAGCCCAGAATCCAAATTCACAACAGTACCCCCCCCTCAAGGAGGGGGCACCGAACCCTCACCAGAACCACCAGGGCGATCAGGATGGGCCCTATGAAAGGCACGAACCAGATCAGAGGCATGAACATCAGATGCATTCACCCAAGAATTATCCTCCTGGCCGTATCCCTTCCACTTGACCAGATACTGGAGTTTCCGTCTGGAAACACGAGAGTCTAAGATTTTCTCCACAACGTACTCCAACTCACCCTCAACCAACACCGGAGCAGGAGGCTCAACGGAAGGCACAACCGGTACCTCATACCTGCGCAATAATGACCGATGAAAAACGTTATGAATAGAAAAGGATGCAGGGAGGTCCAAACGGAAGGAAACAGGGTTAAGAATCTCCAATATCTTATACGGGCCGATGAACCGAGGCTTAAACTTAGGAGAAGAGACCCTCATAGGGACAAAACGAGAAGACAACCACACCAAATCCCCAACACAAAGCCGAGGACCAACATGACGGTGGCGGTTGGCAAAAAGCTGAGTCTTCTCCTGGGACAACCTCAAATTGTCCACCACCTGCCCCCAGATCTGATGCAATCTCTCCACCACAGCATCCACTCCAGGACAATCCGAAGATTCCACCTGACCAGAGGAAAATCGAGGATGAAACCCCGAATTACAGAAAAACGGGGACACCAAAGTGGCAGAGCTGGCCCGATTATTGAGAGCGAACTCCGCCAATGGCAAAAAAGCAACCCAATCATCCTGGTCAGCAGACACAAAACACCTCAGATATGTCTCCAGGGTCTGATTAATCCGCTCGGTCTGGCCATTCGTCTGAGGATGGAAAGCGGACGAAAAAGATAAATCTATGCCCATCCTAGCACAGAATGCCCGCCAAAATCTAGACACGAATTGAGTCCCTCTGTCAGAAACGATATTCTCAGGAATACCATGCAAACGAACAACATTTTGAAAAAACAGAGGAACCAACTCGGAAGAAGAAGGCAACTTGGGCAGAGGAACCAAATGGACCATCTTAGAGAAACGGTCACACACCACCCAGATGACAGACATCTTCTGAGAAACAGGCAGATCTGAAATAAAATCCATCGAGATGTGCGTCCAAGGCCTCTTAGGAATAGGCAAGGGCAACAATAATCCACTAGCCCGAGAACAACAAGGCTTGGCCCGAGCACAAACGTCACAAGACTGCACAAAGCCTCGCACATCTCGTGACAGGGAAGGCCACCAGAAGGACCTTGCCACCAAATCCCTGGTACCAAAAATGCCAGGATGACCTGCCAACGCAGAAGAATGAACCTCAGAGATTACTCTACTGGTCCAATCATCAGGAACAAACAGTTTATCAGGTGGGCAACGATCAGGTCTATCCGCCTGAAACTCCTGCAAGGCCCGCCGCAGGTCTGGAGAAACGGCTGACAATACCACTCCATCCTTAAGGATACCTGTGGGCTCAGAGTTACCAGGCGAGTCAGGCTCAAAACTCCTAGAAAGGGCATCCGCCTTAACATTCTTAGAACCCGGTAGGTATGACACCACAAAATTAAACCGAGAGAAAAATAATGACCAGCGCGCCTGTCTAGGATTCAGGCGCCTGGCGGTCTCAAGATAACTCAAATTTTTGTGGTCCGTCAATACCACCACCTGATGTCTGGCCCCCTCAAGCCAATGGCGCCACTCCTCAAAAGCCCACTTACATCCCCAGCTCAACACAGACATAGCTCTCCAGTCGAGGACTGGGTTGTGAGATTGCAGCCAAGGCAATCCTAGCACCAAATCATCATGTAGATTATACAGCACCAGAAAGCGAATAATCTCCTGGTGATCCGGATTAATACGCATAGTTACTTGTGTCCAGTATTGTGGTTTATTATTAGCCAATGGGGTGGAGTCAATCCCCTTCAGAGGAATAGGAGTCTCCAAAGGCTCTAAATCATACCCACAGCGTTTGGCAAAGGACCAATCCATAAGACTCAAAGCGGCGCCAGAGTCGACATAGGCGTCCGTGGAAATAGATGACAAAGAGCAAATCAGGGTCACAGATAGAATAAACTTAGACGGTGAGGTGCAAATGGAAACAGATTTACCAAGCTTTTTAGTGCGTTTAGAGCATGCTGATATAACATGAGTAGAATCACCACAATAGAAACACAACCCATTTTTCCGTCTAAAATTCTGCCGCTCGCTTCGGGACAGAATTCTATCACACTGCATACTCTCTGGCGACTTCTCAGTGGACACCGCCAGATGGTGCACTGGTTTGCGCTCCCGCAAACGCCTATCGATCTGAATAGCCATTGTCATGGACTCATTCAGACCCGCAGGCACAGGGAACCCCACCATAACATCCTTAATGGCATCAGAGAGACCCTCTCTGAAAGTCGCCGCCAGGGCGCACTCATTCCACTGAGTAAGCACAGACCATTTACGGAATCTTTGGCAGTAAATTTCCGCTTCATCTTGCCCCTGAGATAGGGACATCAAAGTTTTTTCTGCCTGAAGCTCCAAATGAGGTTCGTCATAAAGCAACCCCAAGGCCAGAAAAAACGCATCCACATTGAGCAACGCAGGATCCCCTGGTGTCAATGAAAAAGCCCAGTCTTGAGGGTCGCCCCGGAGCAAGGAAATCACAATCCTGACCTGCTGTGCAGGGTCTCCGGCAGAGCGAGATTTCAGGGACAAAAATAATTTGCAATTATTTCGAAAATTCTGAAACCCAGATCTATTCCCCGAGAAAAATTCCGGCAAAGGAATTCTCGGCTCAGATACAGGTGCATGACAAACAAAATCTTGCAAATTTTGTACCTTCGTGGCGAGATTATTCAAACCTGCAGTTACACTCTGAAGATCCATTACAAACAGGTGGACACAGAGCCATTCAAGGGTTAAGAGGAGGTAAGAAGCAGCTAGACAGCAATTAAGGGCTAGGCAGCAAAACTCTGAAGGGGAAAAAAAAAAAAAAAAATTTCCCTTAAACACTTCTCTATCTCCTGCTTCAGCCCAAACAATTAACACTTTGACGGCCGGTCAAACTGTCATGATCTCAATGGCAAGAGAACATAGCATCAGCATATATAGGAACTAGCTCTTGGAAGATGGGAACTGAGCTGACCATGAACTAAACCTAACACACAACTAGCAGTGGCCGGGTAGCATGCCTACGTTGATTCTAGATGCCCAGCACCAGCCGGAGGACTAAATAATTCTAGCAGAGGAAAATATTAGTCCTAGCTCACCTCTAGAGAAATACCCCGAAAGGAGACAGAGGCCCCCCACATGTATTGGCGGTGAATTAAGATGAAATAACAAAACGTAGTATGAAAATAGGTTTAGCAAATTTGAGGTCCACTTACTACATAGCAGAAGACAGAAAGAACACTTTCATGGTCAGCTAAAAACCCTATCAAAACACCATCCAGAAATTACTTTAAAACTCTGTCATTAACTCATAACACCAGAGTGGCAATTCCTGTTCACAAGAGCTTTCCAGACACAGTAACGAAACTACAGCTGTGAACTGGAACAAAAATGCAAAAACAAACATGGACAAGAGTCCAACTTATCTAGTAGTTGTCTAGGAGCAGGAACAAGCACAGAGAGGCTTCTGATAACATTGTAGACCGGCAAGCAACTAACAAAGCAGCAAGGTTATATAGCGACTCCCACATCTTGATGGGAACAGGTGAACAGAGAAGATGAAGACACCAGTTCAATTCCACCAGTAGCCACCGGGGGAGCCCAGAATCCAAATTCACAACAAGCCTCCTGCCCCTGTGCTGGTTGAGTGAGAATTGGAATACGTGGTGGAGAAGATCTTGGATTCTCGTATTTCTAGACGGAGGCTTCAGTATTTGGTTAAGTGGAAGGGCTATGGTCAGGAGGATAATTCCTGGGTTGTCGCCTCTGATGTTCATGCGGCTGATTTGGTTCGTGCCTTCCATGTGGCTCACCCTGATCGCCCTGGGGTTTTTTGATGAGGGTTCGGTGACCCCTCCTCAAGGGGGGGGGTACTGTTGTGAACTCTGTTTTCGGGCTCCCTCTTGTGGTCACAGGTGGTATTGTGTGAGTTTTGTTTTTGGGCTCCCCCTGGTGGCTTTGTTTTTTATCCTGCGGATCTGTGGCTGAATCAGCTGCCTCGTTATGCACTAGGGAGTTTCCTATTTTGCTCTGCTTCACCTCCACTTGTTGCCGGCTGTCGATGTATTCAGTGCTATTCTGATCTTCCCTGATTATCTTCGTTTTCGGTCTCTTCTGGAGAAGCTAAGTTTCTGTTTGATTATTTTTTGCTCATCAGTCTGCAATATGATTTCAGTGTATGATGAGTTTAGTCCAGCCTGCTAATATGTGAGTTCTTGCTGCTGGTAAGCTCTGGGGTACGGAGTTGCTTCCCCCGCACCGTTAGTTGGTGCGGGGGCTCGAGCAATCTCTGCGTGGATATTTTGCTTAGGGTTTTCTATTGACCGCACAGCTCCCTTCCTATTTTCTGCTATCTAGTGTTAGCGGGCCTCATTTGCTAAATCTATTTCATCTCTGCGTTTGTGCTTTCCCCTTAACTCACCGTTAATATTTGTGGGGGGCTTTTCTATATCTTTGGGGTAATTTCTCTGAGGCAAGTAAGGACTTTACTTTCCCTCTAGGAATAGGTAGTTTCTCAGGCCGTGAAGAGACGTCTAGGATTTTCAGGTAACGTTCCACGGCTGCCTATAGTTGTTTGCGGATAGGATCAGGTTGCGGTCAATCCAGATACCACTTCCCCAGAGCTGGTCGTCGGTTTAGTTACTTAGCTAGTCTAACTTGCGATCCTTGCCACTAGGATCATAACACCGCCCCCGGCACATTAACCCCCGGCACATTGCGATCAAACATGATCGTAGTGTTCTGGCGGGACTGGGAAGCATTGTGCAGGGAGGGGGCTCCCTGCCTGCTTCCCTGAGATGATCGGTACAAGGCGATGTGCTCACCTTGTACCAAGCATCTCCTCCTTGCAGGCCCCGGATCCAAAATGGCCGGGGGGCTGCATCCGGGTCCTGCACAGAGGTGGCTTACCAGTGCCTGCTGAGAGCAGGCGCCGGGAAGCCTGGAGCTGTGCACTTCAGATCGCCGATCTGACACAGTGCACAGCAAAGTGTCAGATCAGCAAACTGTCACTTTACTCTGATGCTCCCCCCTGGAGCAAAGGTAAAAAAAAAAAAACATGTGTAAAAAAAATAAATAAAAAAATTCGTAAATAAATAATACTAATAAAAAAATATTGTTCCAATAAATATATTCCTTTAGCTAATTAAAAAAAAGCAGTAAAAGTACACATAATTAGTATCACCGTAAAAAAAAAACGAGGCAAAAAACAACGCTTTATTATCATACCGCCAAACAAAAAGTGAAATAACATGCGATTAAAAAAACGGAAAGAAATAACCATGGTACCACTGAAAATGTCATCTTGTCCCGCCAAAAACGAGCCGCCACACAGCATCATCAGCGAAAAAATAAAAAGTTATAGTCCTCAGAATAAAGCGATGCAAAAATAATAATTTTTTCTATAAAATAGTTTTTATCGTATAAAAGCGCCAAAACATAAAAAAAGATATAAATGAGGTATCGCTGTAATCGTACTGACCCGAAGAATAAAACTGCTTTACCCATTTTACCAAACGCGGAATGGTATAAACGCCCCCCCCAAAAAGTAATTCATGAATAGCTGTGTTTTGGTTATTCTGCCTCACAAAAATCGGAATAAAATGCGATCAAAAACGTCACGCGCCCGAAAATGTTACCAATAAAAACGTCAACTCGTCCTGCAAAAAACAAGACCTCACATGACTCTGTGGACACAAATATGGAAAAATTATAGGTCTCAAAATGTAGTAACGCAAAAAACATTTTTTGCAATAAAAAGCGTCTTTTAGTGTGTGACGGCTGCCAATCAGAAATCCGCTAGAAAACGTGCTATAAATAGTAAATCAAACCCCCCTTCATTACCCCCTTAGTTACGAAAAATAAAAAAATTAAAAAAAATTATTTATTTTCATTTTCCCATTAGGGTTAGGCCTAGGGCTAGGGTTAGGGTTAGGGTTAGGGCTAGGGTTAGGGCTAGGGTTAGAGCTAGGGTTAGGGTTAGGGCTAGGGTTATGGTTAGGGCTAGGGTTAGGGCTAGGGTTAGGGTTAGGGCTAGGGTTAGGGATGTGTCAAGGTTAGGGGTGTGGTTAGGGTTACAGTTGAGATTAGGGTTAGCGGTGTGTTTGGATTAGGGTTTCAGTTATAATTGGGGGGTTTCCACTGTATAGGCACATCAGGGGCTCTCCAAACACGACATGGCATCCGATCTCAATTCCAACCAATTCTGCGATGAAAAAGTAAAACAGTGCTCTTTCCCTTCCGAGCTCTCCCATGCGCACAAACAGGCGTTTACCCCAACATATGGGGTATCAGCATACTCAGGACACATTGGACAACAACTTTTGTGCTCCAATTTCTCCTGTTACCCTTGGGAAAATACAAAACAGGGGGCTAAAAAATAATTTTTGTGTAAAAAAAAGATTTTTTATTTTCAGGGCTGCGTTATAAACTGTAGTGAAACCCTTGGGTGTTCAAAGTTCTCACACCACATCTAGATAAGTTCCTTGGGGGGTCTAGTTTCCAATATGGGGTCACTTATGGGAGGTTTCTACTGTTCAGTTACATCAGGGGCTCTGGAAACGCAATGTGATGCCTGCAGACCAATCCATCTAAAGGTACCTTCACACGAAACGACGCTGCAGCGATAGCGACAACGATGCCGATCGCTGCAGCGTCGCTGTTTGATCGCTGGGGAGCTGTCACACAGACCGCTCTCCAGCGACCAACGATGCCGAGGTCCCCGGGTAACCAGGGTAAACATCGGGTTGCTAAGCGCAGGGCCGCGCTTAGTAACCCGATGTTTACCCTGGTTACCAGCGTAAAAGTAAAAAAAACAAACAGTACATGCTCACCTGCGCGTCCCCCAGCGTCTGCTTCCTGACACTGACTGAGCTCCGGCCCTAACAGCACAGCGGTGACGTCACCGCTGTGCTTTCACTTTCACTTTAGGGCCGGCGCTCAGTAAGTGTCAGGAAGCAGACGCTGGGGGACGCGCAGGTGAGCATGTACTGTTTGTTTTTTTTACTTTTACGCTGGTAACCAGGGTAAACATCGGGTTACTAAGCGCGGCCCTGCACTTGGTAACCCGATGTTTACCCTGGTTACCAGTGTAAAACATCGCTGGTATCGTTGCTTTTGCTTTCAAACACAACGATACACGGCGATCGGACGACCAAATAAAGTTCTGGACTTTATTCAGCGACCAGCGACATCACAGCAGGATCCTGATCGCTGCTGCGTGTCAAACTAAACGATATCGCTAGCGAGGACGCTGCAACGTCACGGATCGCTAGCGATATCGTTACAAAGTCGTTTCGTGTGAAGGTACCTTAAGTCTGCATTCCAAAAGGTGCTCCTTCCCTTCCGAGATCGGCCATGCGCCCAAACGGTGGTTCCCCCCCACATATTGGGTATAAGCGTACTTAGGACAAATTGGACAACAACATTTGGGGTTCAATTTACACTGTTACCCTTGGAAAAATACAAAACTGGTGGCTAAAAATAAATGTTGTGGAAAAAAAGGATTTTTCATTTTCATGGCTCTGCGTTATAAACTGTAGTGAAACACTTGGGGGTTCAAAGTTCTCGCAACACATCTAGATAAGCTCCTTGGGGTGTCTAGTTTCCAATATGGGGTCACTTGTGAGGGGTTTCTACTGTTTAGGTACATTAGGGTCTCTGCAAACTCAATGTGACGCCTGCAGAGTGCAGACCATTCCATCTAAGTCTGCATTCCAAATGGCGCTCCTTCCCTTCCGAGCTCTCCCATGTGCCCAAACGGTGGTTCCCCCCACATATGAGGTATCAGTGTACTCAGGACAATTTTGTCAACAACTTTTGGAGTCCAATTTCTCCTGTTACCCTTAAGAAAATAAAAAATTGGGGGCAAAAAAAATCATTTTTGTGAAAAAATATGATTTTTTATTTTTACGGCTCTGCATTATAAACTTCTGTGAAGCACTTGGTGGGTCAAAGCTCTCACAACACATCTAGATGAGTTCCTTAGGGGGTCTACTTTCCAAAATGGTGTCACTTGTGGGGGGTTTCAATGTTTAGGCACATCAGGGGCTCTTCAAACGCAACATGGCGTCCCATCTCAATTCCAGTCAATTTTGCATTGAAAAGTCAAACTGCGCTCCTTTCCTTCCGAGCTCTCCCTTGCACCCAAACAGTGGTTTACCCCCACATATGGGGTATCAGCGTACTCAGGACAAATTGAACAACAATGTTTGGAGTCCAATTTCTTCTCTTACCCTTGGGAAAATAAAAAATTGGGGGGAAAAGTTCATTTTTGTGAAAAAATATGATTTTTTATTTTTACGACTCTGCATTATAAACTTCTGTGAATCACTTAATGGGTCAAAGTGCTCACCACACATCTAGACAAGTTCCTTAGGGGGTCTACTTTCCAAAATGGTGTCACTTGTGGGGGTTTCAATGTTTAGGCACATCAGGGGCTCTCCAAACGCAATATGGCGTCCCATCTGAATTCCAGTCAATTTTGCATTGAAAAGTCAAATGGCGCTCCTTTGCCTCCAAGCTCTCACATGCGCCCAAACAGTGGTTTACCCCCAAAATTGTGCTGATGCAAAGTAGACATGTGGGAAATGTTACATATTAAGTATTTTATGTGACATATCTCTGTGATTTAATTGTATAAAAATTCAAATTTGGAAAATTGCAAAATTTTCAAAATTTTCGCCAAATTTCTTTTTTTTTCACAAATAAATGCAGGTAATATAAAAGAAATTTTACCGCTATCATGAAGTGCAATATTTCACAAGAAAACAATGTCAGAATCACTGGGATCCGTTGAAGCGTTCCAGAGTTATAACCTCATTAAAGGACAGTGGTCAGAATTGTAAAATTTGGCCTGGTCATTAACGTGCAAACCACCCTTGGGGGTAAAGGGGTTAACAAAAAATGAACATTTAACTTTTCTTCACAAAAATGTACTTCAGCTCCAATTTGTTTTATTTTACCAAGGGTAATAAGAGAAATTGAACCACAAAAGTTGTTGTGCTATTTGTTCTGAGTACGCTGATACCCCATATGTGGGGGTAAACCACTGTCTCTACATTTTTAGAGCTATAATTTTTCCATATTTTTGTCCACAGAGTTACATGAGGTCTTGTTTTTTGCGGGACGAGTTGACGTTTTTATTTGCACCATTTTCGGGCACTTGACATTTTTTGATCGCTTTTTATTCCGATTTTTTGAGGCAGAATGACCAAAAACCAGCAATTCATGAATTTCTTTTGAGGGGGGGGTTTATATCGTTTCATGTTTGGTAAAATTGATAAAGCAGTTTTATTTTTCGGGTCAGTACGATTACAACGATACCTCATTTATATAATTTTTTATGTTTTGGCGCTTTTATACGATAAAAACTATTTAATATAAAAAATAATTATTTTTGCATCGCTTTATTCTGAAGACTATAACTTTTTTATTTTTTTGCTGATGACGCTGTATTGCAGCTCATTTTTTGTGGGACAAGATGACGTTTTCAGCGGTACCATGTTTTTTTACATCCCTCTTTTTGATCGCGTGTTATTCCACATTTTGTACAGCGGTATGATAATAAAGCGTTATTTTTTGCCTTGTTTTCTTTTTTATTACAGTGTTCACTGAAGGGGTTAACTAGTGGGGCAGTTTTATAGGTCAGGTCGTTATGGACGCGGCGATACTAAATATGTGTACTTTTATTGTTTATTTTTTTTATTTAGATAAAGAAATGTATTTATTGGAACAATATATATATTTTTTCTTTATTTAGGATTTTTTATTTTTTTTACGCATGTAAATATTTTTTTTTTTACTTGTTTACTATGTCCCGGGGGGGACATGACTGTATAGTGTCAGATTCGCTGATCTGACACTTTGCAGTGCACTGTGTCAGATCAGCGATCTGACAGGCACTACAGGAGGCTTGCTGTCGCCTGCTTTGAGCAGGCGCTTGCAAGCCGCTTCC
Source organism: Ranitomeya variabilis (assembly GCF_051348905.1). Lineage (NCBI taxonomy): Eukaryota > Metazoa > Chordata > Amphibia > Anura > Dendrobatidae > Ranitomeya > Ranitomeya variabilis. Next base: position 563,194,185 of record NC_135233.1, on the reverse strand, counting down.
CTGCAGGACACGGAAGGAGCCCTGTGGCCACTTTGGATTTGGGGCCTGCAGGGAGGAGGACGGAGGAGACCCTCGGAGCAACGCGATCACATCGCGTTGCTCCGAGGGTCTCAGGGAAGCACGTAGGTAGCCCCCTCCCTGCGTGATGCTTCCCAATGCCGCCGGAACGCTGCGATCATGTTTGATCGCAGTGTTCTGGGGGTTAATGTGCCAGGAGCGGTCCATGACCGCTCCTGGCACATAGTGCCAGATGTCAGCTGTGATAGTCAGCTGACACCCAGCCCCGATCGGTGATGATGTACTATCCCGTCAGTGGTCATACGGGCCCATACCACCTCGACGGCATAGTACGTCATATGTCAGTAAGGGGTTAATAGAGTAAAGAGTGTACCATAGCACCCTGATACTCAATCAAGTATCGAGCAGTGGTGAGCATGCTCATTACTCAGTAGTGAGAAGCAGTCAAACTCTGCTACAAAGGTGAGGTTGTTGAAGACAGTTGATGAAGACAGTAGAAGATAGTTGCAAGTTACAGGTCATGCACAATGGACAAAAGTCACATCATGCTTGCTTCCATTTGAAATTAGAAGACATGTAGCAGTGACACCAGCTCAGAACTGGCAGAAGGAACTCTGGACTGACGAGTCAAATTGTTAAATATTTGACTGTAATGGAAGGTAATTTGTTTGCTGAATGGTTAGTGAGCGGTACGATATTGAGCATCTGAAGGAAATAGTTAAGCATGGTGGAGGTTCCTTACAAATATAAGTCTGCATTTCAGTAAGTATAGTTTGGGATTTGGTCAGTATTAATGATGTTTTCAATGAGAAACATAGGTAGATATTTATCCATTATGCAATGTCATCAGGGAGTCGTCTGATTGACTCCAAATTTTTTCTGCATCAGAACAACAACAACCCCAGACATACAGCCAATGTCAATGAGAATTATATTCAGCGTGTAGAAGAACTATGAGTCCTGGAAGTGATGATATGGCTCCCAGACTTTGATCTCACATCATTTTGTCCAGGGGTCTCAGAGTCAGCCAAGTAGATGGGCTGCACATAGAAAACATCTGAATATGAAGGGCTGTAATCTTTGCGGAAGAAGATTAAGTTTTTAGTGATACCATTGTTTTTCTATATGACTGTTTAATCATATTTTTTAGCTGTTTTTTATTCTTTTTATTTGTGTTTATCATATAGGTTATGGAACAGGACTTCTCTTTTGCTTCAATTTTTACATAAAACTGCATTTTTAGTGGTCAAATACTATGCCATTATTTTTTCATTCTTTATTTTACACATTTTTTAAGGCTATGTACGCATGTTGCGGATTTGCTTGTGTATAATTCTGCATGGTTTCTGCCTCTCTTGGCATAAAACGTAGTTGAAAATCCGCGCAGTTTTTATGTGGATTTGATAAATTTTTTATGCAGATTTGATGCAGATTTGAATGCGGATTTTCATGTGATTCTGTAAATCCATAGAGTTAAATAAAGATATATTATTAAAAAAAAAAAAAAGAAATGTGATGTAATTTCCTTGTTCCACCTCTTCAGCCAGATACCCTCATTAATATTAAATAAAGACACACACAAACCAGCCTATGTAGGAACATTAAGGGTATGTTCCCACAGTCAGTAATCAGCAGTGCTTTACACGCAGCACATGTCCGCTCTGTCCATAGCACTGCTGACTTTTGAACGCAGGTGATTCCGCATGTGTTCATTGAACCGTGCAGAATCTCCACGTCCAATAGATTGGTGATATTTATCTTGCCGAGACTGAGTGTCACCGCAAGATAGACATGCTGCAGTCTGGAAAAACGTACCGCATGTGCGTCTTCACAGGGAAGCAGCGGGCGTCTGTGGGCGCATAGTGGACATGGGATTTCTTGAAATCCCATCCACTATGCTGTAACATCTGGCCGCTGTGGGTTGGATGCTGTGGATTTACAAAGCATCCAACCCACAGCGTTTACTGACCGTGGGCACATACCCCCACATAATTAACCTACATATGCTGTAACAAAAAAATCAACTATCAGAAATCTGCGTGAAATGCATTATCTGTTTATTTTTCAAAAAAAATTTAAAAAAATTGTGTGGGCTCCACCAGAGGAAAAGCCGACGGCTGAGGGCAGATGTCAATATTCTGGGAAGGAGCAAATAGCCATAAAGGTTCCCAGGCTACTAATATCAGCTCGCAGCTGTTTGCTTAGCCTTTACTGGCTACTTTACAGGAGATCCCCAGAAAAAAAATCGAACCAGCAAAGGCTAGGCAGACAGCTGAGGGCTGATATTAATAGCCTGGGAAGGGGCCATTGATATTGGCCCCCCCAGGCTAAAAACATCAACTCTCAGCCATCCCAGAAATGGCGCATCTTATAGGATGGTCACACCAATGTTTTATTTCATTTAGATTACTTTTTTGTTCATTCACTTTGCATTTTGTATGCATTAATTAAAAAATTATAACACTTCTATTTTTCAAGCTTTTTTACTTTGCTGCATTTTTTCCAAACTTGACTAAAACTTTTGCACAATACTGTATCTCAGTAGTTTTCTGCTCCTTCCTCATTGAAGGCAAATTAACATTCAACTCATGCGCATAGGCACCATTACTTGGAAATAGTGGGTATCAAATTATGGCCCTTATTGATTGACCCTCCTAGTTCTTTATAAACTTTAGGTGTTACAGTTTCTTAAAAAAATGCTTTTTTATATTATATAATTTATCCAAGCTGTGTGTGTATGTTTATATTCATTGGGCAAAGAGCTGTTGCCAGACACTTGAAAATCATCTCCAGAACAAAGGAATCAGTTGTAATCTGTATTAGCTGAAATCTTGAAATTATAAAATAGCCAAGATTGACCCCACACTCCAGAATATTGTTGGAGACTGGAATAAATCTAATGTACATGGGCAGCTTTACAAATGCTAGCAGAAAAACATGCCACATGTTCATAAAGTAACCCACTAGCTCCTGCTATGTACCAGTGCTTCCTTGAATAACTGGCCTTATCGGCAACAATGCCCCCAAGATGCCTCAGTATTATAATTCTGCAGTTAATATAAGGTTATAGTTAACATACATAGCTTAACAGTACTGTCCAACAGGTTTGGTATTTTTCTTTTGATGTTAATTAGTATTACCTTAAAGTGCTGTCACTCAACAAAGTAAAACCATATGAATAGGAAAAGTGTATACTCAAACTGTAAAGAAAGCTGTCTGTTACCAGGCAGAATTATTTCTTTTTTTGTGAAGGAGCAGATTAATAAACTGCTATGATACAGTAACTTACCAGAATAAAGAGGTTGTCCACTACTAGGACTGCTATTATATTACATGGAGGAAATATGGTGGTTGAGAAATGGTTGTCCAAGTAGTAGACAACCCCTTTAAGGTTTGGTATGATTATTGTTTGGGGTCTGTGTAGCTAACCACAGTAACGTAGTTGGAATTCACACTGGATGAAACTGCAAAACTAAAGGCGTGCATACACATTAAACATAATCAGACAAAACCCACTGATTTTGAAGGGACTACACTTATGTTATCTATCTAGAAGACTCCCAACCGTTTACAAACTGATGATGCTGAGAGAAAGAAGGGTCAAGAAAAAAATTTAGGAAATGCTATTTTTTTGCTGTTATGGTCTCACCTTGTGGGGTGGATCCTCGAAGACCAGGTCTAGGTCAATGCAGCAGGCAGGTAAGGTTTGCAGGAAACAAAAACTGGAAGCACTGGAGGCTGCAGGTAGACAAACCACTAGAAAACAGATATGGAGTAGGTACTAGAAGCACTGGAGGCCGCAGACATACAGGACACAGGAATAATAAGAGTTTTAAAACCAAGGCAGAGGTGTGTGTCTTGGTGGACCTTACATAGGCCAACAAGAGCAGCGGCATTAGGAGAAGGTGATGAAGACCTGCTGAGAAGGGTAGATGCATATCACCTACATATGGATCTGCTGACATGTCCGACCCCAAAACATTACTAGCAATGCCCTTGGTATTCCACCATCTGGGACATATATCCAATTTCTGAACCATGTATTATTTATTTTTACTTGTATTGCAGTTGAAATTTATGTTTTACTTAGCTGTAATTTTTCCTCCGATATTTTTTTAATCTTCAGTCGTCTTTGTGATTCTCTGATGTTGGTAGTTGATCATTTTAGCCCTCTATATCTTTAACCCATGGTTCATGTTCTTATACAGCGGAGACCAAAAGTTTTACATTTTTTTAAAAGTGTGATTACTTCTGTCTGGTTGTTGTGATGCCATTTTTCTGGTGATGAATTGAAAGTGCATGAAGTTCTCATTATCCAAGGCCTTATTTTTATCCAAAATGCTTTAGAATATAGGTATGGTAATTTAATTAACGAAAACTGAATGTCAAAAATTTTGCACATACTGTTTATTGGTCACAACATAGAGAGTAATCCATTGTTTACAATGCCACAACATAGTATTTTGTAGCATAACCTCTTGCTTTAATTACTGCACCAAACTGACTGGGCATTGAAGCCACTCGGGTATTCAAGACATCCTTACTCCATTCTATTCGTGAACCTGCAAACAATTCATCCTTATTGCTATTGGTACAGGCCTCAACTCGTCACCATAACTCATCCCAAAGGTGCTCTATATGGTGTAAATCAGGTGATTGGCTTGGCCATTGCAACAGGCAAACATTTTTATTTGCTAACCAATTTTTACTAAATTGGATGTGTGCTTAAGATCATTGTCTTGGTGGAATTTCCAGCCCATGCCTACTTTGGTTGTATCATATGGCAGCATTTCATTCTCCAGTATATCCTTGTACACGGCAGCATTCATGTCTCCATCAGTTCTATTCAGAGGGCCAATGACAGATGCAAAAAAGCAGCCCAAGCTATGACATGCCACCACCATGTTTCACTGTAGGTGTTTGGTACTTTGCATCATTATGTTTTCCAATTGGAAGGTATATACAGTATAGTGCTTGTTATCACATATAAACAGATTGAACTTGAACTTGAACTTGGATTAATCTGACCACAACACTTTGGGCCAATCTGTCTCTTTCCATTCAGTGTGTTCTTTGGCAATCTCAAGTCGGACGGTTCTTTGCAGAGATGAAAGGATTCTTGGCTGGAACTCGTGTATTCAACCCTACTGCTCTTAGCTGTCACCCCACAGTTTGGTGACTCACTTTGACCCCATATTCTTCATTAATTTTGTGCTAAATCTGTACAGCACTTTTATAGACATCAGATGCTGACTTTTTCCTAATAATGTGATCAACTTTGGAGGAAGTTTTCCGTGGTCATCCACTTCTACGTTTGTCAGCTGTTCCATAACCTTCTTTTTCTTTCTCAGACACTTGACTCTGAGAGCAGTTGAATTCTATAACTACTTCTTTTTGGCTTTTGCCTGACTTCACTCTCAGAATAATAATCTCCCTGACATCTGGTGATAAATTTCGCTTTGTCTTTGCCATGTTTTAACCAAAAAACACACAAACAAACAAAACATATAGGCAAAATTCGACAACCCATGACAAAATCTGCAAAACACTTGGCCCGGCAAATGATGAAAACTAACACATAAGGGCATAAAACAATGTCAAACACAAATTTCATCCTTATAGCTGACAACCATTTGCTACCGGTTTACTAAAATCACCAGGAAAATATCATCACAACAACAAGGCAGAAGTAATCACACGTTAAAAAAATGCAAAACTTTTGGTTGCCACTGTAGATACCTCTACAGTACAATGTTCATGTTGTCTGTGATGCAAAAAAAAGTACAGAACGAGTATTTGCTCGAGAAGACAAATTTTCACTTTTACGAGATAGTCAACATTTATTGCTAAGTTAAGAAAGTCTTCAAACTTTTGTAACATACCAGATACAATTTGTAACTCAGGCTTCACCAGCAAATGGCATTCAGCATACAATACAATTAAAGTATTTGTTTTGGCAGTGGTTTTTATGTTTGTGCATATTTATTGTGTATGAAAACATTTGTCAAACCAAATGTCAAACCTTTAAAGCTCAGGCATTGGCAAGCAACTTGGCAATGTTGAAAAAGTAAAAGGAAAACACTTACATTCACCAAAAGAAAAAAAAAAGATCTACTGCCTTGGTAACCTTTGCTGCTGAAAAAGTTCAAAGACTGTAAAATTAATTAAAACATGCCAGGTGCACAAGAAGAGATCATGAGAAAGTAATGACAGTGATATCGATAACAAATATAAATATTTAACAGCCATTTAAGAATTAAAAGTATCATCCATAAAAAACGTAAAAAAATAAACTAAAATTTAAAAAATAATACATAGAAAACTATTTCTTAAGTGTACAAATTTTGAGGTGAAAATGTTAATTTGTGATAAATGCTTTAGATATTTTGTCGTTTACATATTTGCCTTTTAGAACATCTATGAAATCTGTCTGAATAATATTACTTCAATATTATGTCTGCTCAAGTGTTAGAAAGTTGAACTCTTTCATCTCCATATTGCTAATGCAAAGTTTTTCAGACGTAAATTTTTCATTGTCCATGTTTCTCATTTTCCCTTTCCTTGTAAAACCCAATTTCCTTTGTTCTTTTGGGATCTAGCTCAAAGATTCCCAGCCCCTATTCAGCCCTTTAACTTTAATTGCTAGAAACCAACTCGGTCATTCCATTGTTTATTGATGCTTGGTTATCAGTTTATCTGGAGACAGAAGAAATGTCAAAGCAACCCAAGCTGTTCATTAACTAAATATTGTTAATCCATTCAGATTTTAAAATCTTTTTTTTTTATACATTTTATCGCATAAAAATCAAGACAATAATAAAGAACCTTAGTAATTAACTGCATTCTTCAATGTATGCAAGACCATTTATAATGGAGGCAGAAGAAAACTCAGATTTATTTTTTTGGGATTGTGAAATCCTTGATGAAAGTCCCTCATCTTGTTGCAAAATAAATCAAAATTAAAAACTTAACTCCTTAGCCTAGCTGTAAATCTGTCATATCACGGCATGGGTTTGACATGAACTGTGTTGGGGTTACTTTAGACTGAGATCTTTCCTTTACTTTTCCTGACTTTTCTTACCTGTTGATTCTGTAAATACTTTAACTCTTGCTTTGATTCATTCACCCTTCGACATCTGCAACTCTCTTCTTATCAGTCTCCCTCATACTAAACTCATTCCTCTCCAATCTATTCTGAATGCAGCAGCCATGGTCATATTACTTTCCAGCTGCTACAGACATTCCTCCACCACATGCCAGTCATTGCACTGGTTGCCTTTCTTCCACAGAGTATAACATAACTAATTACAAACACAAATCTCCCTATAGTTTTCTACTGCCCTACATCTCCTCCTTCATCTCAGTCTACCACCCTACCTTTGCTTACCCCTGTAACTAAGATTAACAACCTCTATAATCAGAGCCTCACACTACCGTTTCCAAGACTTCTCTCGAGCTGCACCAGTGCTCTGGAATTCGCTGCCCCAGACCATTTGGTGGATCCCCGTACTGGAGACTTCCTTTATGATTTTATGTTTTCCTAATAAAATTGTTGATTTCTATAAAAATGCCTAGATAAAACAGCTTATTGGTTAGGCTGATCTGCTTGGACAATAAGCTGATGTCCTATATGACATTTATACCTGATTGTCAAAATGGATACTTGTTCAGCTACTTTTGCTCAGACAGCAAAAATGGTGGAAGGACTTAGATAATAATAAAGCAATTTTAAAATCAATTTTAATGTTACTCTGTGAACTATAAAAAGGTTTATCTTCTTCTAAGAAGAACTTGTTTCTTTCATCATTTTTCCTCTTGCCTTGCATAAGACTTAAATGGTCAACGTCGACATTCCAACAACTAGTGAAGCAAATATAAGAAACATTGTATATATCTTATTAGTCTAATCAGGAAAATATGCTTCTTTCTCCACTTATGAGCCACTTCTCTCTCTCATCTCTTGAACTCATTATTCGTTCTGAAACACATGTAAAATCTGTCTTACTTAGAGGGAACGTGTCATAGAAAAAAAATTATTAACTTGCATATATGGGCTTAATCTATGGAATAATAATATTCTAAACGAATGCATTGAAAGCACGATTGCCGGGATTAAAATAATTTTATCTCACCAGGTAGCCTCCAGCTTTCAGTCATTGAGGTGCAGTCGGCGGTAAATGGGCCAGAGGCACTGACTGACAGCCAGCTGTGTGCTGATGAACTGCTGAGCTGGCTGTCAGTGAATGCCGAAAATAATTGAGAACGCTACAGATGTCAGAACTGTTGAAAAATGCATGACTCAAGTAGTATAATGACTAGAAATAGTGTTATCCCTAATATACATACATCACATCTTATTCTAAAAAAGATACTTGAAAGAACAAAAAACTGTTGACAAAACTTTTCCACCCAGATCTATTATTACATGCGCATAAATACATTAAAAAAAAGCTTTGGTATTCCTCAAAATCCAGGCATGTGTATTTATTGCAGCTGATGAAACAAGACAAGATCATGTTTGCTTTTTATTTATATTTCCTTGGCTTCCTTGGCTACCCTTAAGTCAGCAAATGCAGAATGTCACGTGCCTTTAATATCAGGGGCATCCGATTATTAAAGCCAACAACATATTTATGTGTTCACAACTGCTAAGGTCACAAACTTTAAGCAGTAAAATAAATATATTTTGTAAACTGAAACCAGGTGTCCAAAGTCCTGTTAGATCTTTCGCATCAAAGATTACTAATGTTTTCCTTTCGTCAATAATCATAAGACAATTTGGGAACTTCCTGCATATTGTTCTAGCCATTTTTAACACAGTAATGTCTGTATACTAGAAACAGTTACTTATTACAAGGCAAGGTTTTTATCATTTTATTATAAATCATTAATTCTATTATATCGTGCAATATTATTATAATATGTAGATGTATGCTTAGTTATGAGTTCTGCACTGTTTTCATTGTATTAATTAATGTTTCTCAATTAATCATACAGTGATTTGCAAAGTATCACATTATGATGTTTACTATTCATTGATATTTTTCAGGAAAGTTGAGTTCACACAAGTCAATGAAGCAAACCCTGTAGTCAGACATTAACTGCTTTCTGCTACTAACTTTTAAGCTTTACTTTTCAGATTGGGTTAGAGTCAGCAGAGTTGTGTCAAATGTATTAGTAGAGGAGGAAGTTAATTAATGAGGTCTAAGAAAGGATTGCCATGAGATGGGTGAAGAATTGAATTCTAATAGAATTTTACAAAAATTCTTAAACTTCAAAAAGATTTTTTTTGTAATTATCTCAGCATGAAAATCAACAAAGGGGTGGTCGGTCGGCTGCAACCACCTCCGCTGGCTGCTACCCAGTCCTTAAGGCCTCTTTTTTTCACACTTGCACACCAGATTCTCCTCTCTAAAACAGGACTTTTGAACATGATCAGACCTCAGACATCACGGAGCATTGGGACATCATGATGCGCCATGACCACCAAGGCCTTGTTGCAGCCAGAATTCTTGTAGAGCACCATTCCAAGCAGAGTGCGCTGCTATCGTTTACTCATCCTGAAAATGATTTCTGGGTGGATCAGTGATTTGCAGTCCCTGGAAAGATAATTTCTAAAAAATTTTTTGTCAGTCGCTCATAAGATAACTACAGCATCACTATTTGGAAAATATTTTCCCCAGGACAAACATGCATGCGGATTAGACTGAGCAGATGTATCTGCAGAGGATGGAGTTTGGGCTTAATTTCCTGAAATTCAAAGTTCCGCTATGAACACTGTAACACTGTAATTGGATTTGTGGTTTGCAAAAATATAAAAAAAAATTTCCAGGCACCATTTCTCCCAGGAGCTGCAGAATCACTCATCTGCACGGCCCCAGCTTTCCTCTCTAAGACTCTCTCTGTCTGATTCCTCTCTCCTCACTCTCCTCTCACAATCTGACTAACTTCCTTCTCCAGCCAGAATATATATAGGGAAGCCATCCAGAAATTGGATCAGAGCTCCCCTTTCTGGCCTGGAGTCAGAACAGTATTGTATGTACTGGATACCAGTTAAAGGGATCCTTCCTCGCTTCCAAGCATGGCATCACCCTCCCAGTAAGGAAGGCAATACCACTGTAACAACTGGTAACCCTGGATGTTACATAAGCTCTTATGGTCAGTGAGGGTCCTCTCTCTCCTCAGTAGAGTGTAAGCTCTTAAGGTCAGCGGGGTCCTCTGTCTCCTGTAGAGTGTAAGCTTTTATGGTCAGAATGGTCCACTCTCTCCTGTAGCGTGTAAGCTCTTATGGTCAGCGGGGTCCTCTCTCTCTTCTGTAGAGTGCAAGCTTTAATGGTTAGCCATTACATCTCTCTTCTGTAGAGTGTAAGCTCTTATGGTCAGCTGGGTCCTCTATCTCCTGTAGAGTGGAAGCACTTATGGTCAGCAGGGTCATCTCTGTCTCCTGTATAGTGGAAGCTCTTATGGTCAGCAGGGTCCTCTATCTCCTGTAGAGTGGAAGCTCTTATGGTCAGCAGGGTCCTCTCTCTCTTTCCTGTAGAGTGCAAGCTCTTATGGTCAGCAGGGTCCTCTATCTCCTGTAGAGTGTAAGCTGTTATGGTCAGCAGAGTCCTCTCTCTCCTGTAGAGTGTAAGCTCTTCTGGTCAGCTTTGTCCACTCTCTCTCCTGCAGAGTGTAAGCTCTTATGGTCAGCAGGGTTCTCTCTCTCTCTCCTGTAGAGTTTAAGGTCTTATGGTCAGCGGTGTCCTCTCTCTCCTGTAAATTATTAGCTCCTGTGTTCAGCAGGGTCCGCTCTCTCTCTCCTGTAGAGTGTGATCTCTTATGGTCAGCAGGGTCCTTTATCTCCTGTAGAGTGTAAGCTCTTATGGTCAGCAGGGTCCTCTCTCTCCTGTAGAGTGTAAGCTCTTATGGTCAGCAGGGTCCTCTATCTCCTGTAGAGTGTAAGCTGTTATGGTCAGCAGAGTCCTCTCTCTCCTGTAGAGTGTAAGCTCTTCTGGTCAGCTTTGTCCACTCTCTCTCCTGCAGAGTGTAAGCTCTTATGGTCAGCAGGGTTCTCTCTCTCTCTCCTGTAGAGTTTAAGGTCTTATGGTCAGCGGTGTCCTCTCTCTCCTGTAAATTATTAGCTCCTGTGTTCAGCAGGGTCCGCTCTCTCTCTCCTGTAGAGTGTGATCTCTTATGGTCAGCAGGGTCCTTTATCTCCTGTAGAGTGTAAGCTCTTATGGTCAGCAGGGTCCTCTCTCTCCTGTAGAGTGTAAGCTCTTATGGTCAGCAGGGTCCTCTCTCTCCTGTAGATTGTAAGCTCCTGTGGTCAGCAGGGTCCTCTCTCTTCTGTAGAGTGTGATCTCTTATGGTCAGCAGGGTCCTTTATCTCCTGTAGAGTGTAAGCTCTTATGGTCAGCAGGGTCCTGTCTCTCATGTAGAGTGTAAGCTCTTATGGTCAGTGGGGTCCTCTCTCTCCTGTAGATTGTAAGCTCCTGTGGTCAGCAGGGTCCTCTCTCTTCTGTAGAGTGTGATCTCTTATGGTCAGCAGGTTCCTCTATCTCCTGTAGAGTGTAAGCTCTTATGGTCAGCAGGGTCCTCTATATCCTATAGAGTGTGAGCTTTTACGATCATCAGGGTTCTATCTCTCCTGTGGAGTGTAAGCTCTTACTGTCTGCAGGGTCCTGGGTCTCATGTAGAGTGTGAGCTCTTATGGTCAGCTGGGTCCTCTCTTTCGCTCTCTTGTTAAGTGCAAGCTCATAGGGTCAGTGAGATTCTCTATCTCTCTCTTCTCCCACTCTATATTCCAAGCAATTACAAACTTTCCAGAATTTTGGGGAAAAATTTGGCTAAACCAGTGAATTTGAATTTCAAAAGATCCGGTCATCTCAATTGATGATCATCTGACTGCAACAAGTCTGATTTGTCCACAACTTTGTAATCAGATGTTGTCACTTTTTGAAGCCCTGTCTTGCATCCATTAATTGCAAGTCAGCCTTTTGCACATGTATGGAAAGGAAAAAGTGGAAAAATCTGCACTGCTGGAGGATGTTAATAAATCCAGGTGCACACTAGGATAAAGTGCATTCTTGTTATTTCGTCTACGTGTTTCGAAGTACCGTACTTTTTTTTCAGGACAGAAAAACCCATATGAGCCATTTACACATATAGCCTCCAATGTAATGTGAAGACAGACTTTAACATTAACAGCATATGTGGCCAACGGTTTCTTTATGATAAAATTCCTTGAACCAAGTCTGCTTGTGCCTAAAAACATAAATATTTTTTTCATATTTATTTTCGTAAGCTATCATTGATATTATTTTTCATTCATATGGCTGAGTGTGGTCTTATTCAGGGAAAAAAAGAAACATTTTGTATTGGTGTTGTCTAGGACTTATTTACATACGCATTCTAACGTAATATATCAATTATTTCCTACGTTATATACATAAATGCCAGTTTGATCACTCCACCGTCACTTTTTACCTTGGTAATAAAAGGTTTTCAATGGCGAATTCTGCATCTCCCTCTAATAATTACCATTATACCAGGTGCTAGGCTGTCATTAGACATTTGCATTTCTGCTCTAGAAAGGGAATTAATTCATACATTTTTTAATCACATATAGGCCTAAACTAGTTTTTAAAATTTTCATAAGAGCCTATATATTACTTATCTGATAAGCGGAGTATATTAATTCACAGTAGTCCTTCCTCAGCAATTTGTTAATTTACCTATTAAAAATACTTTATTGCTTTAGCTCAATAAGTATTGCTACATCTATGATCAGTTTTTCTTTTTTTCCCATCATAAATAAATCTGGAACCTAAGTTGCGACTCTTTTTGTAGATGTGAATGCTATCTGTGCACAAGGTCATGTCTTTTTTAGAATAGGCAAACATTTGCTTACACTAATGTCCTGACCTTTTTGAACATGGGAAGACTGAGATATCTTCAATGGTAGATGTATGTAAATCTACAGAAATCCAATTGTCTGTACAAGGTTAAATTAGATTGAACTGCAAGGGGTGAGAATTTGCTCATATTTGGAGCGATTTCAGATATTGCATTTGATATATTTGGAACAAATCAAGCCAGGCTTGCCACTTGATGCAAAGATCGTGAAGCTACGACTTGCCTACTTTGGACACATCATACAAGGAGAGCAATCGCTGGGTAAGGACATCACGGAAGAATAGAAGGTAAAAGGCGAAGAGGAAGTCCAGCAACCTGATGGCTTCATACTCTGAACATAATGGTGGAGAAGAACTTGTGAACTTTAGGGTTGAGCGACTTTTCCTTTTTTGAGGTCGAGTCGGGTTTCACGAAACCCGACTTTCTCAAAAGTCGAGTCGAGTGAAATCGGCCGATCTTCTTGAAAAGTCGGGGTCGGGGATCGGCCGAAACACGAAACCCAATGCAAGGTAATGGAAAATCTATATATTTTTATATTTACTTCAGCACGATATATGTGAAAAGCCGGTAATTCAATTGCCGGCTTTTCATTTCTCCTGCCTAAACCCGACATGATATGAGACATGGTTTACATACAGTAAACCATGTCATATCCCCCTTTTTTTTGCATATTCCACACTACTAATGTTAGTAGTGTGTATGTGCAAAATTTCGGCGCTGTAGCTATTAAATTTAAGGGTTAAATCGCGGAAAAAATTGGCGTGGGCTCCCGCGCAATTTTCTCCGCCAGAGTGGTAAAGCCAGTGACTGAGGGCAGATATTAATAGCCTAGAGAGGGACCATGGTTATAAGACTCCCCCTGGCTACAAACATCTGCCCCCAGCCACCCCAGAAAAGGCACATCTGGAAGATGCGCCTATTCTGGCACTTGGCCACTCTCTTCCCACTCCCGTGTAGCGGTGGGATATGGGGTAATGAAGGGTTAATGTCACCTTGCTATTGTAAGGTGACATTAAGCCAGATTAATAATGGAGAGGCGTCAATTATGACACCTATCCATTATTAATCCAATTGTATGAAATGGTTAAAAAAACACACACACTATATTGCAAAGTATTTTAATGAAATAAACACACAGGTTGTTGTAATATTTTATTGTTCTCTCAATCCACCTGAAGACCCTCGCCCTGTAACAAAGGAAACATAATAAACCAACAATATACATACCATCCGTAGATCTGTAACGTCCCACGATGTAAATCAATCTGAAAGGGTTAAAATATTTTACAGGCAGGAGCTCTGCTAATGCAGCTGTGCTCGTGCCTGTAACCCCGGGGAATGAAGGAAATGTAGGTCAATGACCTATAGTTACCTTCATTCGCGGTGATGCGCCCTCTGCTGGATGTCCTCATATGAAATCGAGCGTGGGAAAAAGTTCCCAGGCTGCAGTTCATGAGGACATGCAGCAGAGGGCGCATCACCGCGACTGAAGGTAACTATAGGTCATTGACCTACATTACCTTCATTCCCTGGGGTTTACAGGCACGATCACAGCTGCATTAGCAGAGCTCCTGCCTGTAAAATATTTTAACCCCTTCAGATGGATTTACCTCGTGAGACGTGACAGATCATCTGAAGGTATGCATATTGTTGGTTTATTATTTTGCAAAGCGAGGGTCTTCAGGTGGATTGAGAGAGCAATAAAATATTAAAACAACCGGTGTGTTTATTTCATTAAAATACTTTTTAATAATGTGTGTGTTTTTTTTAACCCTTTCATATAATTGGATTAATAATCGATAGGTGTCATAATTGACGCCTCTCCATTATTAATCTGGCTTAATGTCACCTTACAATAGCAAGGTGGCATTAACCCTTCATTACCCCATATCCCACCGCTACACGGGAGTGGGAAGAGAGAGGCCAAGTGCCAGAATTGGCGCATCTTCCAGATGTGGCTTTTCTGGGGTGGCTGGGGGCAGATGTTTGTAGCCAGGGGGGGCCAATAACCATGGACCCTCTCTAGGCTATTAATATCTGCCCTCAGTCACTGGCTTTACCACTCTGGCGGAGAAAATTGCGCGGGCGCCCACGCCATTTTTTTTCCGCGATTTAACCCTTAAATTTAATAGCTACAGCGCCGAAATTTTGCACATACACACTACTAACATTAGTAGTGTGGAATATGCAGAAAAAAGGGGGATATGACATGGTTTATCGTATGTAAACCATGTCTCATATCATGTCGGGTTTAGGCAGGAGAAATGAAAAGCCGGCAATTGAATTACCGGCTTTTCACATATATCGCGCTGAAGTAAATATAAATATATATATATATATATATATATATATATATATATGTCTCAATGACATATATATATATATATATATATATATATATATATATATATATATATATATAAAACAAAACCCGACTTTGGAGCGAAGATCGCCAACGGCCGACCCGATCCCACAGTGAGATCGGGTCGGGTTTCACGAAACCCGACTTTCCCAAAAGTCGGCGACTTTTGTAATTGGCCTATCTGTTTCGCTCAACCCTAGTGAACTTATCTAGGCTTGCTCAAGATTGATTTTCCTAAAAATTGTTCATCCATCAAATAACTATGGCTTGGGATCAAGAGGAAGATCATTGGCTGTTATGAAGTAGATCTATAAGTACCAATTATATCCCAAAATTTCTCACTAATGACAAATAATGTACAGAAGAGAACAATTTACCCAAAGGAGTTAATCACCTACTGTGTACTAGAGATATGACAGCTATTTTTGAGAAAGTTACAGTCCTCTTTGCATCAACTTTTTATCACACAGGTGATAACATACTAAAATTAGTGATGACCGAGTGTACTCTTTGCTTGGGTTTTCCCGAGCATGCTCGGTTGGTCTCCGAGTATTTATGACTGCTCAGAGATTACATTTTCATCTCCTCAGCAGCATGATTTACAGCTATTAGCCAGCTTGATTACATGTGGGGATTCCCTAGCAACCAGGCAACCCCCACATGTACTCAGCCTGGCTAATAGCTGTAAATCATTCAGCTGCCGTGATGAAAACTAAATCTCCGAACACTAACAAATACTCGGAGGTCACCCGAGCGTGCTCGGGAAAACCAGAGCAATGAGTACACTCGCTCATCACTAAATAAAATCATATTCACATGTAGAATTTATGTAGCACTTATGTTATGCATAGTATGTGATCTGTGGTATTAAATGACCTCTGATCCGAACATATTTGCCTATCGGAGGTCATTTATTAGAAAACCAAGACAAGCAGACTATAAAATTCTAGGTGCACAGAATGATTAGTAATTGATCATTCTTAGTATGCCTAGGCTGCTATTGTTATCGGCATCACATGTTCTGTCACCAAAATACAGATATTTTGTAATTCGCACCTCGCAAATTCAGCAAAGTGGTGGCCATCTGGGGTCACTCTAGAACAGGGTTTCAGCTACTGCCACGCTTAAGAGCTCATGACGTCATGATGAGTGCCGAGGTGTTACTATGCGACATGACTGTTATAGAACATAAAATATCCTCTTTAAAAAATTGTTTTTTCCAAATTGCCCTTCTAGTCCCTATCATACTGCTGTCTCTGGAAAAGATAGGTAGGCAGATCAGATACACATAGATAATGAAAAACATATACCATACTTCTTAATAATAAAGTGTAGAAACAATCCCTATCATTCGTCATATACAGTTCAACGTATCTCCCCATTGTGTATGGTACATCAGGAGGACAGATACTTGATGGAGGAACAAATGATGGAGATCACAGGCTCAGCATGGTGCCATGACTGCCCAGGAAGTTCTGCTTTAGAGTAAAATCACTATTCAACGGAGGTCACAGCTAGTGATGAGCGAGTATACTCGTTGCTCGGGTTTTCCCGAGCACACTCGGGGGTCCTCCGAGTATTTGTTAGTGTTCAGAGATTTAGTTTTCATCGCCTCAGCTGAATGATGAGTAACCCTAGCAACCAGCAACCCCCACATGTACTTAGGCTGTGTAGTAGCTGTAAATCATTCAGCTGAGGTGAGGAAAACTAAATATCCGAACACTAACAAATACTCGGAGATCACCCGAGCAACGAGTATACTCGCTCATCACTAGTCACAGCACATCGTAATGCCATGATGATATGATGTACGTTATCATCCGCCTTGACTTTTGAAGCCTGGTCTTGGCAAGCAGTCCTGTTCAAGAGTGAAGACACGTAAAGAAGAGGCACTGGATGGTGGTCATTGAAGGCAACACAAGTGCCAAGACTGGTCAAATTATTATTTTTTTAGTTTTTACATTTTATGCATATTATGTTCTGAGGTCTGAAGATCATAATAGAGAGCATTCAATTGTTGGTGGTCTCAATCTGAAAAGCACTTCCTGACTTTGTGCGATATTTTCAAATAATGGCCTGACCCTCTGACAGATAATCCACTATACTCTTTTATAGAACGTATCTATAATAAGAGTATAATGGTCAACACATGCTACTTTAGAAAAGTATATAATAATAAGCAGTCACGGTTGGGTTCCAAACGAGAGAAGGGGGGACATTAGCCTTGGACCATTTCTGCAAATATAACTAAAAAAGTTAGAAATTATGAAAAGCAATTACATAAAAAAAGTGTTTCATTTCTTCTGCTTATTAAAGGAGCATGGCAACTTAGAAGCATGCAAACTCACCACATATATAATTATCACTTGTAGTATGAACTTTGTAGCAGATGTTAAACACATGCATAAATTTGAAGGATCATCTACTATTGTGTTGTATTGGTCATGACACAACTTTGTCTCTACTTAAAAGTAGATGTAACATTGTTTCTATTCAATTAAAGTGAAAATCAATTCCACATTTGCATAAAATTATTGCTTCACGAAACACAGTTCTATCGTGTGTTCTCCATATCATAGTAGCAACATAGGAAAGACCTCTCTATATATATATGTTTTGTTCTTGGGTCAGTCCTCACCACAATACAAATGCTAATGGGTTTGGAAACCATACAGATAAAACCAATAACCTGACTACTGGGTTATGACCCCCATGCACAGTAGATGACTGTAGGCCCAATGAGGCGCCAATTGATCGCTTGGCCAACAGTCATCCCAGCTGACTCTGCCATACATACGTACTTATGCGGCCTAGTATTTTTGGGTTATCTGTGATAAACCTTATGGCTGATATGTCGGCCGGCATTTTATCTCAGGAGGAACAAAGCAATCAACTAGGCAAAATCGGACACGCAATATGAACATCTCCCCCCAGCCATCAGTCAGCCTGTGACAAATACACCTTAGACTATCTGCCGACCTTGTCAATATCGGCAGGTTTGGTTGACATAAATCTAATGTCTATGGGAAGCTTTTTAATTAAAGCTTTTAATGTATTCCCTAGTAAAGGAAAGGATCACTTAATGATCTGTGGAGCTAACGAAGATAGCCAAGTACAGAGCTCAATTGTCCTCAGTAGTACCGTAAAGAATAAATGGAGCAAATGTGCGCTTGCTTGACTTGCTCTCCATTCAGACAGGGCTCTGCTTTTATGGTGAAGAGATTTCAATTATTACATTTACTCATTCTTTTGATATAAGAAGGTTAAAAATAACAAAATTAACTATACTCACTTCACTGTTCCATTGATTGCTGCTCAAAGTCATGGCTCACAGGCAGTAGTGGATGATGATACCTCTACACCCCAAATGACCACTTCAACCACTTTCTGAGCTTTGATACAATGTAAACTAGTCAATGATCAGATTGTATAACATTGTAAATTTGGTGTGCCCTCTAAATAAATTAGCATATAGCCATTAACCCCTTCCCGACCCATGACGCCACGTAGGCGTCATGAAAACCCGTGCCTTCCCGACCCATGACGCCTATGTGGCGTCATGGAATGATCGCGTCCCTGCAGATCGGGTGAAGGGGTTAACTCCGATTTCACCCGATCTGCAGAGACAGGGGGAGTGGTGCTTCAGCCCAGGGGGGGTGGCTTCACCCCCCCGTGGCTACGATCGCTCTGATTGGCTGTTGAAAGTGAAACTGCCAATCAGAGCGATTTGTAATATTTCACCCAAAAAAACGGTGAAATATTACAATCCAGCCATGGCCGATGCTGCAATATCATCGGCCATGGCTGGAAAACCTAATCTGCCCCCACCCCACCCCACCGATCGCCCCCCCAGTGCTCCGTTACGTGGCCGCCCCCCCTAAATCGTCTTGTCCGCTCCTCCGTCCTCCTGTCCGCTCCCCCCGTGCTCCGGTGCCCCCTCCCTGTGCTCCGGTGCCCCCCCCCGTGATCCGATCACCCCCCCTTCATACTTACCGGGCCTCCCAGTGTCCGTCCGGCTTCTCCATGGGCGCCGCCATCTTCCAATATGGCGGGCGCATGCGCACTGCGCCCGCAGAGTCTGCCTGCTGGCAGATTCGTTCCAGATGTATTTTGATCACTGCGATATAGCCTATCACAGTGATCAAAATGAAAAAAAAGTAAATGACCCCCCTTTATCACCCCCATAGGGACAATAATAAAAATAAATAAATTTTATTTATTTTTTTTCTGCTAGGGTTAGGGTTAGAACTAGGGTTAGAATTAGGGTTAGAATTAGGGTTAGGGTTAGGGTTAGGGGTAGGGTTAGGGCATGTGCACACAGTGCGGATTTGGCTGCGAATCCGCAGCGGATTGCCGCGGATCCGCAGCGGATTGGCCGCGGATCCGCAGCGGATCCGCAGCGTATCCGCAGCGGATTGGCCGCAGATCCGCAGCGGATTGGCCGCTGCGAATTCGTAGCAGTTTTCCATCAGGTTTACAGTACCATGTACACCTATGGAAAACCAAATCTGCTGTGCCCATGGTGCGGAAAATACCGTGCGGAAACGCTGTGTATTTTCCGCAGCATGTCAATTTTGTGCGGATTCCGCAGCGTTTTACACCTGTTCCTCAATAGGAATCCGCAGGTGAAATCCGCACAAAAAAACACTGGAAATCCGCTGTAAATCCGTAGGTAAAACGCAGTGCCTTCTACCTGCGTTTTTTTCAAAAATGGTGCGGAAAAATCTCACACGAATCCGCACATAGCCTTAGGGTTAGGGTTGGAATTAGAGTTAGGGTACCGTCTCACAGTGGCACTTTGATCGCTACGACGGTACGATCCGTGACGTTCCAGCGATATCCATACGATATCGCTGTGTCTGACACGCAGCAGCGATCAGGGACCCTGCTGAGAATCGTACGTCGTAGCAGATCGTTTGGAACTTTCTTTCGTCGCTGGATCTCCCGCTGTCATCGCTGGATCGTTGTGTGTGACAGCGATCCAGCGATGCGTTCGCTTGTAACTAGGTTAAACATCGGGTTACTAAGCGCAGGGCCGCGATTAGTAACCCGATCTTTACCGTGGTTACCAGCGTAAAAGTAAAAAAAACAAAAAAACGTACATACTCACATTTCGGTGTCCTTCAGGTCCCTTGCCGTCTGCTTCCCGCTCTGACTGTCTGCCGGCCGGAAAGTGAGAGCACAGCACAGCAGTGACGTCACCGCTGCGCTCTGCTCTCACTGTACGGCGGCACTCAGTCAGAGCGGGAAGCAGACGGCAAGGGACCTGAAGGACACCAAAATGTGAGTATGTACGTTTTTTTTTTTTTTACTTTTACGCTGGTAACCACGGTAAACATCGGGTTACTAAGCGCGGCCCTGCGCTTAGTAACCCGATGTTTACCCTGGTTACCCGGGACTTTGGCATCGTTGGTCGCTGGAGAGCGGTCTGTGTGACAGCTCCCCAGCGACCACACAACGACTTTCCAACGATCACGGCCAGGTCGTATCGCTGGTCGTGATCGTTGGTAAATCGTTATGTGAGACGGTACCCTTAGGGTTGGAATTAGGGCTAGGGTTGGAAATAGGGTTAAGATTAGGCTTGTGGTTAGGGTTACGGATAGGGTTAGGGTTGTGTTGGGGTTACAGTTGTGGGTAGGGTTGGGATTAGGGTTAGGATTAGGGTTGGATTTAGGGTTACGGGTGTGTTGGGGTTAGGGTTGTGGATAGGGGTGTGTTGGGGTTAGGGTTGTGATTAGGGTTATGGCTACAGTTGGGATTAGGGTTAGGGGTGTGTTGGGGTTAGTGTTGAAGTTAGAATTGAGGGGTTTCCACTGTTTAGGCACATCAGGGGTCTCCAAACGCAACATGGCGCCACCATTGATTCCAGCCAATCTTGCGTTCAAAAAGTCAAATGGTGCGCCCTCCCTTCCAAGCCCCGACGTGCGCCCAAACAGTGGTTTACCCCCACATATGGGATACCAGCGTACTCAGGACAAACTGGGCAACAACTATTGGGGTCTAATTTCTCCTGTTACCCTTGAAAAAATAATAAATTACTTGCTAAAACATAATTTTGAGGAAAGAACAATTATTTTTTATTTTCACGGCTCTACGTTATAAACTTATGTGAAACACTTGGGGGTTGAAAGTGCTCACCACACATCTAGATAAGATCCTTTTGGGGTCTAGTTTCCAAAATGGGGTCACTAGTGGGGTGTTTCTACTGTTTAGGCACATCAGGGGCTCTGCAAATGCAACGTGACACCCGCAGACCATTCCATCAAAGTCTGCATTTCAAATGTCACTACTTCCCTTCCGAGCCCTGACGTGCGCCCAAACAGTGGTTTACCCCCACATATGGGGTACCATCGTACTCACAACAAACTGGGCAACAAATATTGGGGTCCAATTTCTCCTGTTACCCTTGTGAAAATAAACAATTGCTTGCTAAAACATCTTTTTTGAGGAAAGAAAAATTATTTTTTATTTTCACGGCTCTGCGTTGTAAACTTCTGTGAAGCACTTGGGGCTTGAACGTGCTCACCACACATCTAGATAAGTTCCTTGGGGGGTCTAGTTTCCAAAATGGGGTCACTTGTGGGGGGTTTCTACTGTTTAGGCACATCAGGGGCTCTGCAAACATAACATGATTCCCGCAGACCATTCCATCAAAGTCTGCATTCCAAATCGTCACTACTTCCCTTCCGAGCCCCGCCATGTGCCCAAACAGTGGTTTACCCCCATATGTGGGGTATCAGCGTACTCAGGAGAAACTGGACAACAACTTTTGGGGTCAAATTTTTCCTGTTACCCTTGGGAAAATTAAAAAATTCTGGGCTAAAAAAATATTTTTGAGGAAAGAAAACACATTTTTTATTTTCACGTCTCTGCGTTATAAACTTCTGTGAAGCACTTGGGGGTTCAAAGTGCTCACCACACATCTAGATAAGTTCCCTTGGGGGTCTAGTTTCCAAAGTGGGGTCAATTGTGGGGAGTTCCTACTGTTTAGGCACATCAGGGGCTCTGCAAACGCAACGTGACGCCCGCAGAGCATTCCATTAAAGTCTGCATTTCAAAACGTCACTACTTCCCTTCCGCTCCCCGACGTGTGCCAAAACAGTGGTTTACCCCCACATATGGGGTATCAGCATACTCAGGAGAAACTGCACAACAACTTTTGGGGTCCAATTTCTCCTGTTACCCTTGGGAAAATAAAAAATTGTGGGTTAAAAAATCATTTTTGAGGAAAGAAAAATATTTTTTTTATTTTCATGGCTCTGCGTTATAAACTTCTGTGAAGCACTTGAGGGTTCAAAGTGCTCACCACACATCTAGATAAGTTCCTTGGGAGGTCTAGTTTCCAAAATGGGGTCACTTGTAGGGGAGCTCCAATGTTTAGGCACACAGGGGCTCTCCGAACGCAACATGGTGTCCACTAACGATTGGAGCTAATTTTCCATTCAAAAAGCCAAATGGCGTGCCTTCCCTTCCGAGCCCTGCCGTGCGCCCAAACAGTGGTTTACCCCCACATATGGGGTATCATCGTACTCAGGACAAACTGGACAACAACATTTGGGGTCCAATTTCTCCTATTATCCTTGGGAAAATAAAAAACTCCGGGCTAAAAATAATTTTTGAGGAAAGAAAAATATTTTTTTATTTTCATGGCTCTGCGTTATAAACTTCTGTGAAGCACCTGGGGGTTTTAAGTGCTCACTATACATCTAGATTAGTTCCTTGGGGGGTCTAGTTTCCAAAATGGGGTCACTTGTAGGGGAGCTCCAATGTTTAGGCACACAGGGGCTCTCCGAACGCAACATGGTGTCCACTAACGATTGGAGCTAATTTTCCATTGAAAAAGTCAAATGGCGCGCCTTCCCTTCCAAGCCTGGCCGTGCACCCAAACAGTGGTTTACCCCCACATATGAGGTATCGGCGTACTCAGGAGAAATTGCCCAACAAATTTTAGGATCCATTTTATCCTGTTGCCCATGTGAAAATGAAAAAATTGAGGCTAAAAAAATTTTTTTGTGAAAAAAAAGTACTTTTTCATTTTTTACGGATCAATTTGTGAAGCACCTGAGAGTTTAAAGTGCTCACTATGCATCTAGATAAGTTCCTTGGGGAGTCTAGTTTCCAAAATGGGGTCACATGTGGGGGAGCTTCAATGTTTAGGCACACAGGGTCTCTCCAAACGCGACATGGTGTCCGCTAACGATGGAGATAATTTTTCATTCAAAAAGTCAAATGGCGCGCCTTCCCTTCCGAGCCTTGCCGTGCACCCAAACAGTGGTTTACCCCTACATATGAGGTATCGGCGTACTCAGGAGAAATTGCCCAACAAATTTTAGGATCCATTTTATCCTGTTGCCCATGTGAAAATGAAAAAATTGAGGCGAAAAAAAATTTTTGTGAAAAAAAAGTACTTTTTCATTTTTACGGATCAATTTGTGAAGCACCTGGGGGATTAAAGTGCTCACTATGCTTCTAGATAAGTTCCTTGGGGCGTCTAGTTTCCAAAATGGGGTCACTTGTGGGGGAGCTCCAATGTTTAGGCACACGGGGGCTCTCCAAACGCGACATGGTGTCCGCTAAAGATTGGAGCCAATTTTTCATTGAAAAAGTCAAATGGCGCTCCTTCGCTTCCGAGCCCTGCCGTGCGCCCAAACAGTGGTTTACCCCTACATATGAGGTATCAACGTACTCAGGACAAATTGGACAACAACTTTTGTGGTCCAGTTTCTCCTTTTACCCTTGGGAAAATAAAAAAATTGTTGCTAAAAGATCATTTTTGTGACTAAAAAGTTAAATGTTCACTTTTTCCTTCCATGTTGCTTCTGCTGTTGTGAATCATTTTTGTGACTAAAAAGTTAAATGTTCACTTTTTCCTTCCATGTTGCTTCTGCTGTTGTGAAACACCTGAAGGGTTAATAAACTTCTTGAATGTGGTTTTGAGCACCTTGAGGGGTGCAGTTTTTAGAATGGTGTCACTTTTGGGTATTTTCAGCCATATAGAACCCTCAAACTGACTTCAAATGTGAGGTGGTCCCTAAAAAAAATGGTTTTGTAAATTTTGTTGTAAAAATGAGAAATCACTGGTCAAATTTTAACCCTTATAACTTCCTAGCAAAAAAAAAAATTTCTTTCCAAAATTGTGCTGATGTAAAGTAGACATGTGGGAAATGTTATTTATTAACTATTTTGTGTCACATAACTCTCTGGTTTAACAGAATAAAAATTCAAAATGTGAAAATTGCGAAATTTTCAAAATTTTCGCCAAATTTCCGTTTTTTTCACAAATAAACTCAGAAATTATCGACCTAAATTTACCACTAACATGAAGCCCAATATGTCACGAAAAAACAATCTCAGAACCGCAAGGATCCGTTGAAGCGTTCCTGAGTTATTACCTCATAAAGGGACACTGGTCAGAATTGCAAAAAACGGCAAGGTCATTAAGGCCAAAATAGGCTGGGTCATGAAGGGGTTAATGAATAAACCGCTGGCAACAAAAGTGAGTACACCTCTAAGTGAAAAAGGCAAAATTGTTCCCATATTGTCAATATTTTGTGTGGCCACCATTATTTTCAAGAACTACCTTAAGTCTCTTGGGCATTGCGTTCACTAGAGCTTCACCGGTTTGCACTGGAATCCTCTTTCACTCCTGATAGAGATCTTGCGCTCCTCCACCTTCCGCTTGAGGATGCCCCAAAGATGCTCAATAGGCTTTAGGTCCAGAGACTTGCTTGGCCAGTCCAGTACCTTTACCCTCAGCTTATTTAGCAAGGCAGTTGTCATCTTGGAGATATGTTTGGGGTCATTATCATGTTGGAATACTGCCTTTCGACCCAGTTTCCAAAGGGAGGTGATCATACTTTGTTTCAATATGTCACAGTACATGTTGGCATTCATGGTTCCCTCAATGAACTGTAGCTCTCCACAGCGGGCAGCACTCATGCAGCCCCAAACAATGACACTCACACCACCATATATGACTCCGAGCACATGCACTTAACTTCTCTGGTTGACCATAGTGAGGCATGTTGTGAGTGGAACTTGTCTTGTTACATGGCTGTATGGTCTTGGCTACCATGCTGCATTTCAGTGTCAGGGTATTGGTAATCTTCTTATAGCCTCGGCCATCTTTATGCAGAGAAACAATTTTTTTTTTCAGATTCTCGGAGAGTTCTTTGCCATGAGGAGCCATGTTCAACTTTCAGTGACCAGCATGAAAGAGTGTGAGAGTGATAACACCAAATTTACCACACCTGCTCCCAATTCACACTTGAGACCTTGCAACACTAATGACTCACATGACACCGGGGAGGAAAAATGGTTAATTTGGCACAATTTGGCAATTTTCACTTTGGGTGTACTCATTTTTCTTGGCAGCAAACTTACACTGTTATACAAGCTGTACACTGACTACTTTACATTTTATCCAAGTGTCAGATTTTTAGCACTGTCTCATGAAAAGATATAAAATATTTATAAAAATGTGAGGGGTGTACTCACTTTTGTTATATACTGTATGTTTTGTAATTGTTTCTTTTAACTTGCCATATTGCTATCTATATGTAAATACAAATACATAAGAAATCTTGCAATTTTCATAGTTGCCTCCAAAGATCAAGTTACATTAGTCGATGTATGGCAGTTAGCGAGCGCCAATCAGCAACTTGTTCAGTTCTTCTGATGTACACTGAATTATTAGTAATACATAGTTCTGTGTCCTATTTACACACACAAGATGATGTGCTGCAGAGAACAATGATTTTGAAGCAAACTTAAAAATAATTTCACCTGACGAATGGATGTTTTGATCATTCTTCGGCTGATTGGCAGCCTGTTTACACTACGAGATGGCACTGAGAACGCAAGTTCAAGATAATCCTGAAATATGAATTAATTTTATGTTTATTGCAATCATTTCCTTATCATTACAGCCAGAAGTACAATGAAGGATAAAACATCTATATCCAGTGAATAACACAAAATCAACCATTCACAATAGGTCAAGATCACAGCTCACCTTTCTCTTTCTCCTCTCAACTTAGCCCTGATCAGATCATGCTTATCAAACTCTCCTGTACAAGTTAATGAGCTAAAGCCAGTCTGTTGCTGCCTACTTCCATGTGGCTGCTGAAAATAATAAAATGGGTATCAGCCAATAGAGGGTGTGGCTGCCCCAAGCTCCGCCCTCAAGGAGCAAACTCAGAGCTACCATTACCCGTAACTATATCAGAGTGTGCAGCATACAGATATAGCTCAACTCTGCTTTGAAAAAAAATGAAAAATAATATCTGATTTTTGCGTCCTGGACAGATATTTTTGATAAAAGAGGCTGAACAAGTTTGTAACAGGCTACCAAACCACTGGATATATTTAGCTTTAGTTTTCTTCTTAGTCTTTAATATCTTGGATGTATGATAGTGGTTAAAAGATGCCAGCAAGATCCAATCACTAGTTAAGGCATTGAAGACTCCTTAACAAACGATATGTACCCCCAACTTTTTGACAGGTTAGGGTGATCAATGAATGGAACAGGCTGCCACGAGATATGGTGAGTTCTACTTCAATGGAAGCCTTCAAACAGAGGCTGGACAGACTCCTGCCTGGGATGATTTAGTGAATCCTGCATTGAGCAGGGAGTTGGACAAGATGACCATGGGGGTCCCTTCCAACTCTAACATTCTATGATTCTATGATCCTATGATTCTAGGGCATGTGAGGAGGTGTTGTCTCATGGTGGATAATCCCTTTAAAAGCAACTTATGAAAGAACCACTTCTTCATTGTAGGACATTCAAGCCACTCACTTATACCGTCCAGACAACCAAAAAATAAAATTAAAGAGTCAGGTTCGCTACAAAATGTAACTGGTCAGTAATCACATCACAAAGACCTCGAGACATTGAATTCAGCCCACCAGTAACTGGTAGAAAAACACCAGTGGGAATAATAATGTATATTCAGAATGACGCTGTCTCTTTGTAGAAAACAAGGAGGTAATAGACTACAAATAGTCAAGATGTTTTCGTTCCCCCCATTTATAGCCCTGAGAACAACTTCTTGAGAAACACTGGAGTTGAAAAAAAAGAAAAAAACACGGATATATGACAAAAGAGTGAATTCTTGTGAACAAATGTTAAAACTGTACATAAAATGCCCCTTTTAATACGGTTTGCTTGTAAAAGCCGAGGCAAAGCAGATCATTAAAACGTCAGGCTTGGGGCACAGTGGAAATAAAATGCCTGTACTGCAGAGTAAACACCAAGCTCTTATATAATTATTTCCTCTTGTTTTATTAACGCTTCTGCTGCCGGAGGGCCCTTTAATGCATTAATTCACGGGACGCCCCTTTAAAACAGATTACTGCCTTATTTTTGTGGCACTTTTCTGAGCTGTTTCTAATGTTATTAATGCTTTATATTTCGACTCAAATCCTGCCATAAAGTTCCATTTCCCAACGTTGATGTCAAGTTCAGTCCAATGGATTCTTCAAATATGTTCTCCTTCTTTCAATTCTTCTTTTATAACGTCACAAAAGTAGATAAATATCACCTTAAAATATAGAAATAAGAAGGAAAAAAATGATTCACATATTACAATGTGAGAGGGGAGCGAAAAATTATCCCCAAATTATATGGCTAATAAATGGTGCTCTAAAAATAAATTAATAATAATAATAATACATTTTTCAATAATAGAAAATGAGAGACAAATAACAGCAAAAAGTCACAAATTATTTTTCCAATCCTGGTATAAATAACATTATAGATCAGATATTTAAAGTAAAGATGGATAATTTTATGACCATATATTTTTGGATCATTAGAGTTACAGCTAAGGTGAGGCTTCAGATTATTTATTCGGTTTAAGGCTATTTTCTCTCATCTGAGTAAATTGGTCCGATTATACTAATCACACTTATCAGAGTCTAATCACAGTGTGATCCTATTTTTTCAGATGTGGAGAATAAAATAAAAAAACTCCATCTTTTTAATTCTGATGGTCTGTGAAAATCAGACAGCACTCAGATGTCATTAGAGTATGGTCAGATTTTTTCTATGGACCCATAGACATGAATGGACAAGTGCGATCCAGTAATTGGATTAAACCCGTGTGCACTGCGACTCTTTTCCACAGACCACATATTCCGCAGCACTTTACTAGAAAGCAATTTAAGCTCACTTTTTTGCTGGACTTGTTGTAGTAGTGAATGGCTCCATTCAATTTCCATACAATATACTGGAAAATGGTGAAAAAAAATCCATGTGCGGTGGAATAGTGAAAAATAAAATCAGCCTTTGTTCTTTATGTTTTGTACAATACAATGTTCGTTGTGCAGTAAGAATGAGATGGCAACATGTTTTTTTTTTTCAGATCAGTATGTTTATGGGCCTATCAGATGTACATATATTTGTTTTTATTATGTAAGAGGTAAAAAAAAAGTTGTAATAAAATAATTTATTTTGTGCCACCATTTAATCAGACTCATATCTTTTTCTTATTTCTCTCTCATTTTGGGGTACATACAATATGATGATTACTTGTCATTGCTTGTGTTGGAGGACATATAGTAAATGAAAAAAGGCGATTCTAGTATTTTGTTTCCTGTGCAGGTTAAATGCCATCTTCATATTTTAATAGATCGTACTTTTACAGATGTGACAATTTCAAATATGCTTACATTTTTAATTTCGAGAAAATTGGAGAGATTGGAATTTTTCTGTTTTTCATTTTTATTACTTTTTTTTTATTTTATACTTTTTTAAGTCCCTGTATTTTTGAATCTGGGATCATTTAAGTGCCGTATATAGTGAGTTGACTTTCTCATATACAGCCCTTTATATCTTGGCCAAGGTTGCACCAGTGGTATGTCTGTCTTTGCATGGACATCTACATGAGCCCTTAAAGTAAACTACAGGCATTGTCATGTTGCACCTGTTAAACTGATTAAAATGATACCTGGGGTGAACAAATCAGTCTTGTGGTTCTTTTGTAATCAGTGTTAGAAGTTTTCAGTTAATGAGATGCTCGTGCTCCATGGCAGGACTGAAGGCAGAGTCTTATCTTCCTGCTCTAAACCAGATAATCCAAGGGAAGACCTGCTGACAGGCTACCCTGAAGCGCGAACAGTTTGTCTCTATGATGAGGAACATGTTTGTGCTTTGGGGCGGGCCTGTGGGCAGATCTTTCCTTGGTTTCTCTGGCTTAGAGCAGGAAGATAAGCCATCCCGGAACACGAGCATATCATTAACTGAAAACTTCTAACACTGATTACACAAGAACCACAAGACTGATTTGTTCACCCCAGGTATCATTTTAATCAGTTTAACACTGACAACGAGACAGTGTCTGTAGTTTACTTAGCAAAATCCTGCTGACAAGTTCACTTTAAAGTTGCAACACAGTAGAGATAAATGCAGCCAAATCTGACCATTTTTGTAATTTTTTTTCTATTCTGCACCTTTGATAGATGTTTTGGGGATAGAGGGATTGAGTATTTTAGATTTCAACATGCACAGTATTGTACAAGGCAAATGCAGAGTACTATGGAATCCAAGGTTTATAGATAGCAGGATGACATAAGAACAACCAATCTAATGGCTATATTAGTAGCAGTCATCTGTAAAAATGTAAAAGAATATAACCTAGAAATGACCAAGTACATTTGTATAAGTCCAGGAGGATCTCTTTTAAACATCAATTTTCTGGACAAATCCTCTTTAAATGTATTTGTGTGTAGGCATTTTTTTTTAAACACTTGACTTTTGTAGTTATTCTCAACCTCCATGACATGCTACTATCTGACTCAGCATTATGAATTTATATTTGATTATTTCATGATTGCGGGAAACATCATCTTTACAAATCTCAAGCCATCATTTCAAAGCTTTGATATCAAAGCATAATTCCATGTAAAACTATTTAAAGATGCTTCAACAAATACTGCTCCCTGTCTCTTTTTTTTTAATCAGCTCCATACATACAGCTGTAACAATAAATAAAAAAATATCAGCAGGAAAATATGTTAGGTATGATGTAAAACAAATAAAGTTTGTGTTATGTTAAGTGCACTATGTGGACTGCACAGCAGAGGAGACCTACGCAGTCGGAGAGAAAAATCCACAGTCGTCTTTTTGGAATTGCTATAAAATGCACAGCATAATACAAATATTGGCTGTTGTCATTTGTCTATAATGTTAAGGGATTAACATTTTCATTATATACATATTCTAGATGCATGTATAGTGAAGGGACGGCCACAAAGAAAAAGAAAAATAATCTCCTCTCTCGGTAACTGTGCAAGGGCAGAAACTACCTCCAGGTCCTGGTACTACAAGGGTGGTGGTCCCTATGACATACAAGATACTATAACAATTTCAATGTTACATGGTAGGTGGCATCTCATACATATTAGACTAAGGTTGCCTGAACCCTCCAAGATCGGCTGAGGGTCTAAGGGTACTGTCACACAGTGCAACTTTCCAACGATCACGACCAGCGATACGACCTGGCCGTGATCGTTGGAAAGTCGTTGTGTGGTCGCTGGGGAGCTGTCACACAGACCGCTCTCCAGTGACCAACGATGCCGAAGGCCCCGGATAACCAGGGTAAACATCGGGTTACTAAGCGCAGGGCCGTGCTTAGTAACCCGATGTTTACCCTGGTTACCAGCGTAAAAGTAAAAAAAAAAAAAACGTACATACTCACATTCCGGTGTCCGTCAGGTCCCTTGCCGTCTGCTTCCGCTCTGACTGAGTGCCGCCGTAAAGTGAAAGCAGATCACAGCGGTGACGTCACCGCTGTGCTCTGCTCCGGCCGGCAGTCAGTCAGAGCGGAAAGCAGACGGCAAGGGACCTGAAGGACACCGGAATGTGAGTATGTACGGGTTTTTTTTTTTTACTTTTACGCTGGTAACCACGGTAAACATCGGGTTACTAAGCGCGGCCCTGCGCTTAGTAACCCAATGTTTACCCTGGTTACAAGCGAACGCATCGCTGGATCGCTGTCACACACAACGATCCAGCGATGACAGCGGGAGATCCAGCGACGAAAGAAAGTTCCAAACGATCTGCTACGACGTACGATTCTCAGCAGGGTCCCTGATCGCTGCTGCGTGTCAGACACAGCGATATCGTATGGATATAGCTGGAATGTCACGGATCGTACCGTCGTAGCGATCAAAGTGCCACTGTGTGACAGTACCCTAATGTGTATGGGAGCGCCGGCCGACTGTTGGGTGGAAGAGATATCGATTGGAAAAGTCCAATTTCAGTCTGCAGATTGCATTGTTCTCCCTGAGATAACCTATTGGCCAACATGTCAGTTGGTGGCTTTCTCAAAGAGAACACAGGAGAGCTTGACCGAGTGAGTGCTACTGTGTATGTGGAGAGAAAACGGAGATGGTTGTCGGACGAACAATAAGCCAAAGCATCGTTGCCCACCAGACATCTAAAGCATATGGCCAGTTCTACAGAAGAAACATCTTCTTTCTGACTTGAACTCCTAATGCTTTAGACTAGCAGAGTTACAGATAACAAAGTAGTCCTTCAAGTAGACATGACCATTAGGCATGTAGGCATGGACGTAGACAAAAAAATATTGTAGGATTTTGGGGTATACATACACAAATAAGGTAACTAATTCATATCATGATTAGTGATGAGCAAGTGTACTCGTCGCTCGGGTTTTCCCTAGCACGCTCAGGTGACCTCCGAATATTTATGACTGCTCGGAGATATAGTATTCATCGTGGCAGCTGAATGATTTACAGATACTGGCCTGCTTGATTACATGTGGGGATTCCCTAGCAACCAGGCAACCCCCACATGTGCTCAGCCTGGCTAGTAGCTGTAAATCATTCAGCTGAGGAGATGAAAACCAAATCTCCGAGCAGTCATAAATACTCGGAGGTCACCCGAGCGTGCTAGGGAAAACCTGAGCAAAGAGTACACTCGCTCATCACTAATAATGATGTATTGGGTGGTCCAACCAAGAATAAGAGAGCTTAAACTGGCCATGTATATGAGACTACTGTTGGCTAAATGTTCGTTTGGTAGACAACTACTGTAGCTCTCTCATCTCCCCAACATATATGAGCGCTCGACTTTGCCACTTCTCAAGAAGCTCCAATTTTTTATGTAATCATAAACAGCAATATAATAATAATTTTATTTCTTTAGCGCCCACATATTCAGCAGCACTTTACAATTAAGCAGGGACATGTTCAGACAACAAATGCAATACAATTTAACACATAGTTTAACAGTTACAGGTGTAGCGAGGGTCCTGATCACAAGATTACAATCTATAAGGAAATAGGGTGAGGGGACACAATTGGTAGAACGTGCTTCCATCATTATACTAAATAGTGGTTATAATATAAAGCTGCAGGATCCGGTCATCAGCCAGTATCTGTCTAAGTACAGTTACCAAGTGCTAATGGTGCATGGAAAATGAGGAGACAGATGAACTGGAGGGACCAGATTCTGAGAAAAATTAAGAAAGGGGGAACAACGAAGAACTAAATTAATGAATTGAAGTGATAGGCCTGTCTAAATGTTCGGGTTAGATATTGATCGGATTGTCCCAGGTAGCGCATTCCAGAAAACTGGCACAAGAGAAGTCTTGGAGATGAAACTGGGAGGATCGGATTATGGAGGATGTTAGTCTTAGATCAGTTGCACCATGTTGAGCACGGATAGGGTGATGGACAGAGATGAGGGAGGAGATGTAGAGCGGTGTAAAACTGTGAAGAACTTTGTGGGTGAGAGAGATAAGTTGTATGGTACGGGAAGAGTTAGATAAGTGAAATGAGGAGATAGGTCTGTCTAAAGAATGTTTTTTCAGCACGTTTAAAAATGTGAGAGCTAGTTATTAACCCCTTTCTGCCATTGGACGTACTATTCCGTCCATGTGGGGTGGGCCCTAATTTCCAAGGACGGAATAGTACATCCAGTGCGATCGGCCGCGCTCAGGGGGAGAGCTATGTGCCTGGAGTGGTCACGGACACCCCCCGGCACATTAACCCCTGGCACACCGCGATCAAACATGATCGCGGTGTGCCGGCGGTACAGGGAAGCATCGCACAGGGAGGGGGCTCCCTGCGGGCTTCCCTGAGACCCCCGGAGCAACGCGATGTGATCGCATTGCTGCGAGGGTCTCTTACCTCTCCTCCCTGCAGCAGGCCCAGATCCAAAATGGCCGCGGCATCCGGGTCCTGCAGGGAGGGAGGTGGCTTACCGAGTGCCTGCTCAGAGCAGGCGCTTGGTAAGCCTGCAGCGCTGGAACTCAGATCGGTGATCTGACAGAGTGCTGTGCAAACTGTCAGATCAGCGATCTGTGATGTCCCCCCCTGGGACAAAGTAAAAGAGTAAAAAAATAAATAAATTTCCACATGTGAAAAAAAAATAGAAAAAAAAAATCCTAAATAAAGGAAAAAAAAAATATTATTCCCATAAAAACATTTCTTTATCTAAATATTCTCATACCGCCAAACAAAACGTGGAATAACACGTGATCAAAAAGACGGATATAAATAACAATGGTACCGCTGAAAACATCATCTTGTCCGGCAAAAAACGAGCTGCCATACAGCATCATCAGCGAAGAAATAAAAAAGTTATAGTCTTCAGAATAAAGCGATGCAAAAATTATTATTTTTTCTATAAAATAGTTTTTATCGTATAAAAGCGCCAAAACATAAAAATGATATAAATGAGGTATCGCTGTAATCGTACTGACCCGAAGAATAAAACTGCTTTATCAATTTCACCAAACGCGGAACGGTATAAACACCCCCACCAAAAGAAATTCATGAATAGCTGGTTTTTGGTCATTCTGCCTCACAAAAATTGGAATAAAAGCGATCAAAAAATCTCCCGTGCCCGAACATGATACCAATAAAAACGTCAACTCGTCCCACAAAAAACAAGACCTCACATGACTCTGTGGACTAAAATATGGAAAAATTATAGCTCTCAAAATGTGGTAACGCAAAAAATATTTTTTGCAATAAAAAGCGTCTTTCAGTGTGTGACGGCTGCCAATCATAAAAATCCGCTAAAAAACCCGCTATAAATAGTAAATCAAACCCCCCTTCATCACCCTCTTAGGGTTAAGGCTACAGTTAGGGTTGGGGCTAAAGTTAGGGTTAGGGTTGGGGCTAAAGTTAGGGTTAGGGTTTGGATTACATTTACGGTTGGGAATAGGGTTGGGATTAGGGTTAGGGGTGTGTCTGGGTTAGAGGTGTGGTTAGGGTTACCATTGGGATTAGGGTTAGGGGTATGTTTGGATTAGGGTTTCAGTTATAATAGGGGGGTTTCCACTGTTTAGGCACATCAGGGGCTCTCCAAACGCGACATGGCGTCCGATCTCAATTCCAGCCAATTCTGCGTTGAAAAAGTAAAACAGTGCTCCTTCCCTTCCGAGCTCTCCCGTGCGCCCAAACAGGGGTTTACCCCAACATATGGGGTATCAGCGTACTCAGGACACATTGCAGAACAACTTTTGGTGTCCAATTTCTCCTGTTACCTTTGGGAAAATACAAAACTGGGGGATAAAAAATAATTTTTGTGGAAATTTTTTTTTTATTTGCACGGCTCTGCATTATAAACTGTAGTGAAACACTTGGGGGTTCAAAGCTCTCACAACACATCTAGATGAGTTCCTTAGGGGGTCTACTTTCCAAAATGGTGTCACTTGTGGGGGGTTTCTACTGTTTAGGTACATTAGGGGCTCTGCAAATGCAATGTGATGCCTGCAGACCATTCCATCTGTCTGCATTCCAAATGGCGATCCTTCCCTTCTGAGCCCTCCCATGCACCCAAATGGTGGTTCCTTCCCACATTTGGAGTATCAGCGTACTCAAGACAAATTGGACAACAACTTTTGTGGTCCAATTCCTCCTGTTACCCTTGGGAAAATACCACACCTATCAGTGTGACTGGCGTCCTATGTGAGTCATATCAATGTGCATTTTTTCTACTAGGCAGCCAACCCCTGCAATGTTTGGAGGATAGGGGTGGTTGTTTTTATCAAGTAGTTTGCACTCGTGCCGCACCTAGCCTTTATCAGTGGAGGCCTGCTGCATCCTGCTAAGTGTGCATTTGTCATCAGACAGGGTATTAGGAAGGCTTTATCACTTGGTATGTGTTTTTTCTGAGTTTTTTTTTTTTTCTATGTTAGCCACATTAGGGGCTCTGCAAACGCAATGTGACGCCTGCAGACCATTCCATCTAAGTCTGCATTCCAAATGGTGCTCCATCCCTTCCGAGCTCTCCCATGCGCCCAAATGGTGGTTCCTCTCCACATATGGGGTATCAGCGTACTCAGAACAAATTGGACAACAACTTTTGGGGTCTAATTTTTCCTGCTACCCTCGGGAAAATACAAAACTGGGGACTCAAAAAATAATTTTTGTGGGAAAAAATTTTTGTTTTATTTTTAAGGCTCTACATTATAAACTTCTGTGAAGCACTTGGTGGGTCAAAGTGCTCACCACACCTCTAGATAAGTTCCTTAGGGGGTCTACTTTCCAAAATGATGTCACTTGTGGGGGGTTTCAATGTTTAGGCACATCAGTGGCTCTCTAAACGCAACATGGCGTCCCATCTCAATTCCTGTCAATTTTGCAGTGAAAAGTCAAACGGCGCTCCTTCCCTTCCGAGCTCTCCCATGCGCCCAAACAGCAGTTTACCCCCACATATGGGGTATCAGCATACTCAGGACAAATTGTACAACAACTTTTGCGGTCCAATTTCTTTTCTTACCCTTGGGAAAATAAAAAATTGGGGGCAAAAAGATAATTTTTGTGAAAAAAATATGATTTTTTATTTTTACGGTTCTGCATTATAAACTTCTGTGAAGCACTTCGTGGGTCAAAGTGCTCAACACACCACTAGATAAGTTCCTTATGGGGTCTACTTTCCAAAATGGTGTCACTTGTGGGGGGTTTCAATGTTTAGGCACATCAGGGGCTCTCCAAACGCAACATGGCGTCCCTTCTCAATTCAAGTCAATTTTGCATTGAAAAGTCAAATGGCGCTCCTTCGCTTCCGAGCTCTGTCATGCGCCCAAATAGTGGTTTACCCCCACATATGGGGTATCGGCGTACTCAGGACAAATTGTACAACATCTTTTGTGGTCCATTTTCTCCTAATACCTTTGGTAAAATAAAACAAATTGGAGCTGAAATAAATTTTTTGTGAAAAAAAGTTAAATGTTCATTTTTATTTAAACATTCCAAAAATTCCTGTGAAACACCTGAAGGGTTAATAAACTTCTTGAATGTGGTTTTGAGCACCTTGAGGGGTGCAGTTTTTAGAATGGTGTCACACTTGGGTATTTTCTATCATATAGACCCCTCAAAATGACTTCAAATGAGATGTGGTCCCTAAAAAAAATGGTGCTGTAAAAATGAGAAATTGCTGGTCAACTTTTAACCCTCATAACTCCCTAACAAAAAAAAAATGTTGGTTTCAAAATTGTGCTGATGTAAAGTAGACATGTGGGAAATGTTACTTATTAAGTATTTTGTGTGACATATCTCTGTGATTTAATTGCATAAAAATTCAAAGTTGGAAAATTCTCCAAAATTTCCGTTTTTTCACAAATAAACGCAGGTAATATCAAAGAAATTCTACCACTATCATGAAGTACGATATGTCACGAGAAAACAATGAATCACCAGGATCCGTTGAAGCGTTCCAAAGTTATAACCTCATAAAGGGACAGTGGTCAGAATTGTAAAAATTGGCCTGGTCGTTAATGTGCAAACCACCCTTGGGGGTGAAGGGGTTAATCAGATCGTTGGGATAGTCCATATATTGGATGACACTTGCCTTTTCAAGTCTAAGGATTAGTGATGAGCGCATATACTCGTTACTTGAGATTTCTCGATCATGCTCGGTTGTCCTCCGAGTATTTTTTAGTGATCGGAGATTTAGTTTTCATCGCCGCAGCTGAATAATTTACATCTGTTAGCCAGCATAAGTACATGTGAGGGTTGCCTGGTTGCTAGGGAATCCCCACACGTAATCAAGCTGGCTAACAGATATAAATCATTCAGCTGCGGCAAGAAAAACTAAATCTCCGAGCACTAAAAAATACTCGGAGGACCCCCAAGCGTTCTTGAAAAATCTCGAGTAACGAGTATATTCGCTCATCACTACTAAGGATGTGCCAAAAAATTGGATTACAAACGAATCACCTGTATAGCACCTGATTTTTATGGATACATTGCTATTCCTTAATATAGGAAACTGTTATTGCTCTCATAAATGTAAATTTATTCTGATGAATAAAAACAGATGGCAAAACAGGTGAGAAATCATACTTTTTTTCCTGAAAATCAGATGAGTTTTTATTAAGGCTCAGTTTATGATTTTCAAGATATTGTGCAACTAGTCAACAAGATAAATTAGTCACAGACTAGTTATTGAACAAGATAAAGTTTTTTTTACATTTTTCTTTTTTTTTTCTTTAAATCAAGTTGTAATGGATGAAGCCTAATGGAGTCTGCGTCTCTGCTAGAAGACCCTGCCTCAATGATCTTACAATCATTAACTTTATATCATAGCATTAGAAATGTCATTCCGATGCTGATCAGCTTGATGTACCCTCCACTGGAACTGCAGGGGTTATTTGACCCTAAATTACTACTTAAAACTTGCATGCAAAGATTAAATCAATAGTAATCCAAAAAGGTAGGTCTGAGCTGGTAAGGGCAGAGCTCCCGCAGTTTAAAATAACCAACGTCTCACTGCAAGACCTCTCTCATTTAATGGATTTGCATGTACTTAGAACTCCAGACTCTCTTATCAATAAAGGATTCGGGTTTCGTTTTTCAGATGTGTCTCCTTTACAATTTAAGTGGTAATTCAAGTAAGAGACATCTTTTTTAATTCCTCAAATAAGTGTCATTTTAGACTCTACGGTTTAACATTTAGTAATTGCTGAAAAAGAAAAAAACTTGTACAGTATTCTATTTATAATGTATTCTTCCTTTTTAAATAGACCAGACGGGAGAATTTACTCAGGATTAACTCATTCCATGCCACAAAAGAAAAAAAAATTCCATGACTGTTTCTTGTGTTGTGTTAGCCGGGATTCCGGAAAAAAAAAAAAAACCTTAGGTTAATATAGGTAACAATTTTCACTTAATTATATGGAATATCTGCTATGTAAATGGCGTAAAAATAATCATCCTGGATGTATGAAAATTTCATCCAGTCTCCAGCGTAGCTACAGGTGGCCTGCAGACAAGGTTTTGACAACAGATCTTATTGATATGCCATTTTCTCATGTAGTGTATCTATTCCTTACAGGTTTCAAGATCTCTATTTGCAATCAGTGAATGGAAACATTTATTATTTACATCCGGAGGCTCCATCCTTAGAGCGCACGGTTGTATAAACGCTACAGGAGAGGCTTTGAGTTTATTTATTATTTATTTTAATTATTTTTTATTTATTATTCATTATTTTATTTATTTTCTATTTATTATTTTATTTATTTTCTAATCGTTGTTGGTAAAGTTCCGTTTACTAATTCCAAGCATATATCTTGAAAGGGGTTGTCCACTACTCAAACAACACCTTCTCAACTGTTATTTTCAATATGTACAATAAAAACCGTCTGTTCCCACCTTTGGTGATGGCGCCATTCCGGCAATGTCAGGCACCTTTCCCAGGGCTCTCCTGACGTTGTTATGCCAAGTGAGCCCTGCAGCCACTTCATTCTCACTTCCATTTCAGACGTAATTGACATTCGGTGGATGGAAGAGATAAGCAGCAGCTCTCACTCCTTCCATTTACCAGCTTTTTCTGAAAGAAGTGAGAAGGAAGAGGCTACAGGAGACTAGGTGCCGATGTGGTAGAATGGTGCAATCACAGGAGGTGAGTATAGGGTGTTTATATTGTAGACTGGGGGGAAAAAAGCATTTGGGAAGGGATTGTCCCAGTAGTAGGGTTGAGCGATACCGTCCGATACTTGAAAGTATCGGTATCGGAAAGTATCGGCCGATACCGGCAAAGTATCGGATCTAATCCGATACCGATACCCGATACCAATACAAGTGAATGGGACTCAAGTATCGGACGGTAAATCAGCCCTTTCTGTCCTTCTATATGGGGTTCTGGAGGGGGGGGAGAGTGTGGGCGGTGCGTGGGCGGAGACTGCGTGTCTCTGTGCGGGCGGGGTCTGTGCGGGCCTGCCAGGGATCTCATTCTATGCGGCCGGCGCTGTATGCCCAGGCTTGATGCGGCATGCCGGGGTTTGATGCGGCGTGGGAGGGCTCTGCGGCGTGCTGGGGGGGTCTATGCGGCGTGAGGGGGTCTAAGCGGCATGCTGGGGGGTCTATGCGGCGTGAGGGGCTCTCTGCGGCGTTCTGGGGCGTCTATGCGGCGTGCCGGGGGATCTATGCGGCGTGAGGGGCTCTCTGCGGCGTTCTGGGGCGTCTATGCGGCGTGCTGGGGGGTCTATGCGGCGTGCTGGGGGGTCTATGCGGCGTGCGGGGGTCTCAGCGGCGTGCGGGGGTCTCTGCGGCGTGCTGGGGGGTCTCTGCGGCGTGGGGGGGGGTCTCTGCGGCGTGGGGGGGGGTCTCTGCGGCGTGGGGGGGGTCTCTGCGGCGTGCGGGGGTCTCAGTGCAGGCATCGTCCGATGGGACTACAAGTCCCATCGGGCTATGCCTGCTACACTGACAGTGATTGACACATTAGCCAATGATGGGACAGTAGTAGTCCCATCATCCGGCTAATGTGTTGAATGAAAAAAAAAAAATACTCCATACATACATTCTACATACATACATACATATAGACATACAGTACATTCATACATTACATACATGACATACATTACATTAAACATAGATTACATACTCACCATTACTTGTCATTTTGATCCCCGAAGCCAGTGTCATCTATAAAAAATGTGAAAAAAACAAACAACCAATATACTCCCTGTCCGCAGAAATCCACGAGTGTCCCATGACGATCTCCCGTGGAGAGCAGCAGCATCAAATAATGCGACCGCTCTCTAGGGGCTCAGAAACACAATGACGGGAGGAAGGTATCCTTCCGCCACTGTATTCCTCCGCCGCTGTAAAAAAAAAAGTCCCTAGTCTCACTTTATGGCATTGCTGTATGAGACATTTTCCCATGCAGCAATTATATAAAGTGACACTTTGAACTCAGGTAACCTCAGTGATGCACTGCAGGAGCCATTGTCTCCTGTCAGTGTGTCACTGAGGGTCCTATAGAGCAGTGACATCACCCTATGTCACTGTTCTATAGGGGAGATCGTCGTGGGACACTCGTTATTAATTGGACTACGGCGGACAGGTAGTATGCGGTTTATTATTTTACGTTTTTTGCAGGCGCTGAAGTATGGTAAGTATGGTGAAATGAAGAATATTAAAATACTTTTTCCTAATGTGTGCGTGTTTTATTAACCCTTTTCTTACTATTGGATTAATAACGGATAGGCGTCTTATTGACGCCTCTCCGTTATTAACCCGGCTTAATGTCACCTTACGATAGCAAGGTGACATTAACCCCTTATTACCCCATATCCCACCGCTACACGGGAGTGGGAAGAGAGGGGCTAAGTGCCGGAATTGGCGCATCTTACGGATGCGCCATTTTCGGGGCGGCTGCGGACTGGTATTTGTAGCCGGGGGGGGGCCAATATCCATGGCCCCTCTCTAGGCTATGAATATCAGCCCGCAGCGGTCTGCGTAGCCTTTCTGGCTATAAAATATAGGGGGACCCCACGTCATTTTTTTGGGGGGTCCCCCTATTTTAATAGCCAGTAAAGGCTACGCAGACAGCTGCGAGCTGATATTCATAGCAGGCTACAAATATTGGCCCCCGGCCGTCGGCTTTCCCCCTCTGGCGCAGAAAATTGCGCGGGAGCCCACGCCGTTTTTTTCCATTTTTTTTTTTTTAAATTCAACGCTCATAAAGGCCT
The DNA here is from genome assembly GCF_051348905.1 of Ranitomeya variabilis. NCBI lineage: Eukaryota > Metazoa > Chordata > Amphibia > Anura > Dendrobatidae > Ranitomeya > Ranitomeya variabilis. Next base: position 563,152,947 of record NC_135233.1, on the reverse strand, counting down.
CTTTCACCCTTGCGTCAGTACGGGTCCGTCGCTATGCGTCGAGCCGACGTACCGACGCACGTTGTGAAATTTGTACACGACGTGGGCAGCGGATGCAGTTTTTCAACGCATCCACTGCCCATTCTGAAGTGCGGGGAGGAGGGGGCAGAGTTTCTGCTGCGCATGCGCAGTAGAAAATGGCAGACGCGACGGACAAAAAAACGTTCACTTGAACGTTTTTTCGTGCCGACGGTCCGCCAAAACTCGACGGATCCGTTGCAGAACGGACGCGACGTGTGGCCATTCGTCGCGATCCGTCGCTAATACAAGTCTACGGGGAAAAAAAATGCATCCTGCGAGCACATTTGCAGGATCCGTTTTTTTCCGCCAGATCCGTTTTTTCAGTCGGATCCGTTGTTTTCCGCCAGATCGTTTTTTTTCCACCGAATCCGTTTTTTTCCGCCAGATCCGTTTTTTTTACATTGGATCCGTTTTTTTCTGCCAGATCTGTTTTTTTCCACCGGATCCGTTTTTTTCCACCAGATCCGTTTTTTTTCCGCCAGATCCGTTTTTTCCTGCCGGATCCATTTTTTTCCGCCAGATCCGTTTTTTCTCATAGAGTTGTAATAGCGCCGGATTGCGCCTGATGGCCACACATTTCATCCGTTTTTTGCAGGATTCGTTAAAAAAACTGTTTCCGCCGGACGGAAAACTCATAGGAACATTTTTTGTCCGTTATTTTTCATGCATGTTTCCATTCAAATCATGCACATTTTCCGTTGATTTATTTTCCAAAAACCTCATCAAAACCTGCATCAAAACTGCATGAAAAACCGCACCAAAAACCTGCATCAAAAACAGCATCAAAAACCGCACCAAAAACCTGCATCAAAAACCGCACCAAAAACTGCATCAAAAACCGCACCAAAAACTGCATCAAAAACCGCACCAAAAACCTGCAGCAAAAAAGCACCAAAAACTGCATCAAAAACTGCATCAAAAACCGCAGCAAAAAACTGCAGCAAAAAACTGCAGCAAAAAAAGCACCAAAAACTGCATCAAAAACCACATCAAAAAGCTACATCAAAAACAGCACCAAAAACTTCACCAAAAACTGCATCAAAAACAGCACCAAAAAACTGCAGCAAAAAAAGCACCAAAAACTGCATCAAAAACCGCATCAAAAAGCTACATCAAAAACAGCACCAAAAACTGCATCAAAAACCGCACCAAAAACCTGCAGCAAAAAGCACCAAAAACTGCATCAAAAACCGCATCAAAAACTGCACCAAAAACTGCATCAAAAACCGCATCAAAAAGCTGGAGCAAAAAAAGCACCAAAAACTGCATCAAATACTGCACCAAAAACTGCATCAAAAACCGCACCAAAAACCTGCAGCAAAAACTGCATCAAAAACCGCATCAAAACTGCACCAGTTTTTTAGGCCATGTTCACACGCTGCGGTTTTTACCGCGGAACCGCCGCGATTTTGATGCTGCGGGTCCGCAGCAGTTTCCATAGCGTTTACATTAACATGTAAACCCTATGGAAACTGCAAACCGCAGTGCACATGCTGCGAGAAAAACCGCGCAGAAACGCAGCGGTTTACAACCCGCAGCATGTCACTTCTTTGCATTGGAATGCATTGAACCGCTTACTTGGAATGCATTGAACCGCTTTGCATTGGAATGCATTGAACCGCTTACTTCCCGCATGGGGCTGTGCCCACGTTGCGGGAAGTAAGCGGATAATGTGCGGGTGGTACCCGGGGTGGAGGAGAGGAGACTCTCCTCCAGGCCCTGGGAACCATAAAATAGTGTAAAAAAAAGAATTAAAATAAAAAATGATGCTATACTCACCTCTCAGCGCTGCCCGCGGCCGTCCGGTCTCAGTTGCTGTGCCGAACAGGACCTGTGGTGACGTCGCGGTCACATGACCGTGATGACGCCGCAGTCACATGACCGTGACGTCGCGAAGGTCCTTGTCGGCACAGCCGCTTGCAGCGCCGGGGAGATCGCGACGTCAGAGGGTGAGTATAGCCAATTTTTATTATTTTTTACATTACAATTGATGCTGCATATTGCTGCATATGCAGCATCAATAGTACAGCAGTAATCCCGCAGCGGAAACCGCGGAACAAACCGCGATAAATCTGCAGGGATAACCACAGCGGTTTTGCCCTGCAGATTTTCAATTCCGCTGCGGGATTAACCCGCAGAGGAACCCGCAGCGTGTGAACATGGCCTTATGCAGGTTTTGATGCAGTTTTTGGTGCAGTTTTTGAAGCGTTTTTTGATGCAGGTTTTGGTGCTGTTTTGATGTAGCTTTTTGATGCGGTTTTTGATGCAGTTTTTGGTGCTTTTTTTGCTGCAGGTTTTTGGTGCTGTTTTTGATGCAGTTTTTGATGCAGTTTTTGGTGCTTTTTTGCTGCAGGTTTTTGGTGCGGTTTTTGATGCAGTTTTTGGTGCAATTTTTGATGCGGTTTTTGATGCAGTTTTTGGTGCTTTTTGCTGCAGGTTTTTGGTGCGGTTTTTGATGCAGTTTTTGGTGCAGTTTTTGATGCGTTTTTTGATGCAGTTTTTGGTGCTTTTTTGCTGCATGTTTTTGGTGCGGTTTTTGATGTAGTTTTTGGTTCAGTTTTTGATGCAGTTTTTGGTGCTTTTTTTGCTGCAGGTTTTTGGTGCGGTTTTTGATGCAGTTTTTGGTGCTGTTTTTTATGTAGCTTTTTGTTGAGGTTTTTGATGCAGTTTTTGGTGCTTTTTTTGCTGCAGGTTTTTGATGCCGTTTTTGATGCAGTTTTTGGTGCTTTTTTGCTGCAGGTTTTTGGTGCAGTTTTTGATGCGGTTTTTGATGCAGTTTTTGGTGCTGTTTTTGATGTAGCTTTTTGATGCGGTTTTTGATGCAGTTTTTGGTGCTTTTTTTGCTGCAGTTTTTGGTGCTGTTTTTGGTGCTTTTTTTGCTGCAGGTTTTTGATGCCGTTTTTGATGCAGTTTTTGGTGCTTTTTTGCTGCAGGTTTTTGATGCAGTTTTTGGTGCAGTATTTGATGCAGTTTTTGGTGTTTTTTGCTGCAGGTTTTTGGTGCGGTTTTTGGTGCAGCAAAAAAGCACCAAAAACTGCATCAAAAACCGCATCAAAAACTGCACCAAAAACTGCATCAAAAACCGCACCAAAAACCTGCAGCAAAAAGCACCAAAAACTGCATCAAAAAACGCATCAAAAACTGCACCAAAAACTGCATCAAAAACCGCACCAAAAACCTGCAGCAAAAAAAGCACCAAAAACTGCATCAAAAACTGAACCAAAAACTACATCAAAAACCGCACCAAAAACCTGCAGCAAAAAGCACCAAAAACTGCATCAAAAACTGCATCAAAAACTGCACCAAAAACTGCATCAAAAACCGCACCAAAAACCTGCATCAAAAAAAGCACCAAAAACTGTATCAAAAACTGAACCAAAAACTACATCAAAAACCGCACCAAAAACATGCAGCAAAAAAGCACCAAAAACTGCATCAAAAACCGCATGTTTTTGGTGCGGTTTTTGATGTAGTTTTTGGTTCAGTTTTTGATGCAGTTTTTGGTGCTTTTTTTGATGCAGGTTTTTGGTGCGGTTTTTGATGCAGTTTTTGGTGCAGTTTTTGATGCGGTTTTTGATGCAGTTTTTGGTGCTTTTTGCTGCAGGTTTTTGGTGCGGTTTTTGGTGCAGTTTTTGATGCGATTTTTGATGCAGTTTTTGGTGCTTTTTTGCTGCATGTTTTTGGTGCGGTTTTTCATGCAGTTTAATTTTGATGCAGGTTTTGATGAGGTTTTTGGAAAATAAATAAACGGAAAATGTGCATGATTTGAATGGAAACATGCATGAAAAATAACGGACAAAAAACGTTCCTATGAGTTTTCCGTCCGGCGGAAAGTTTTTTTTTACGACTCCTGCAAAAAACGGATGAAATGTGTGGCCATCAGGCGCAATCCGGCGCTATTACAACTCTATGAGAAAAAACGGATCTGGCGGAAAAAAATGGATCCGGCAGGAAAAAACTGATCCGGCGGAAAAAAAACGGATCTAGCAGAAAAAAACGGATCCGGTGGAAAAAAACCGATCTGGCGGAAAACAACGGATCCGACTGAAAAAACGGATCTGGCGGAAAAAAACGGATCCTGCAAATGTGCTCGCAGGATGCATTTTTTTCCCCATAGACTTGTATTAGCGACGGATCGCGACGAATGGCCACACGTCGCGTCCGTTCTGCAACGGATCCGTCGAGTTTTGGCGGACCGTCGGCACGAAAAAACGTTCAAGTGAACGTTTTTTTGTCCGTCGCGTCTGCCATTTTCTACTGCGCATGCGCAGCAGAAACTCTGCCCCCTCCTCCCCGCACTTCAGAATGGGCAGTGGATGCGTTGAAAAACTGCATCCGCTGCCCACGTCGTGTACAAATTTCACAACGTGCATCGGTACGTCGGCTCGACGCATAGGGACGGTCCCGTACTGACGCAAGGGTGAAAGAGGCCTTTATGAGCGTTGAATTAAAAAAAAAAAAATGGAAAAAAACGGCGTGGGCTCCCGCGCAATTTTCTGCGCCAGAGGGGGAAAGCCGACGGCCGGGGGCCAATATTTGTAGCCTGCTATGAATATCAGCTCGCAGCTGTCTGCGTAGCCTTTACTGGCTATTAAAATAGGGGGACCCCCCAAAAAAATGACGTGGGGTCCCCCTATATTTTATAGCCAGAAAGGCTACGCAGACAGCTGCGGGCTGATATTCATAGCCTAGAGAGGGGCCATGGATATTGCCCCCCCCCGGCTACAAATACCAGTCCGCAGCCGCCCCGAAAATGGCGCATCCGTAAGATGCGCCAATTCCGGCACTTAGCCTCTCTCTTCCCACTCCCGTGTAGCGGTGGGATATGGGGTAATAAGGGGTTAATGTCACCTTGCTATCGTAAGGTGACATTAAGCCGGGTTAATAACGGAGAGGCGTCAATAAGACGCCTATCCGTTATTAATCCAATAGTAAGAAAAGGGTTAATAAAACACGCACACATTAGGAAAAAGTATTTTAATATTCTTCATTTCACCATACTTACCATACTTCAGCGCCTGCAAAAAACGTAAAATAATAAACCGCATACTACCTGTCCGCCGTAGTCCAATTAATAACGAGTGTCCCACGACGATCTCCCCTATAGAACAGTGACATCGGGTGACGTCACTGCTCTATAGGACCCTCAGTGACACACTGACAGGAGACAATGGCTCCTGCAGTGCATCACTGAGGTTACCTGAGTTCAAAGTGTCACTTTATATAATTGCTGCATGGGAAAATGTCTCATACAGCAATGCCATAAAGTGAGACTAGGGACTTTTTTTTTACAGCGGCGGAGGAATACAGTGGCGGAAGGATACCTTCCTCCCGTCATTGTGTTTCTGAGCCCCTAGAGAGCGGTCGCATTATTTGATGCTGCTGCTCTCCACGGGAGATCGTCGTGGGACACTCGTGGATTTCTAGCCGGATGATGGGACTACTACTGTCCCATCATTGGCTAATGTGTCAATCACTGTCAGTGTAGCAGGCATAGCCCGATGGGACTTGTAGTCCCATCGGACGATGCCCGCACTGAGACCCCCGCACGCCGCAGAGACCCCCCCCACGCCGCAGAGACCCCCCCCACGCCGCAGAGACCCCCCCCCATGCCGCAGAGACCCCCCAGCACGCCGCAGAGACCCCCGCACGCCGCTGAGACCCCCGCACGCCACATAGACCCCCCAGCACGCCGCATAGACCCCCCAGCACGCCGCATAGACCCCCCAGCACGCCGCATAGACCCCCCAGCACGCCGCATAGACGCCCCAGAACGCCGCAGAGAGCCCCCAGCACGCCGCATAGATCCCCCAGCACGCCGCATAGACCCCCCAGCACGCCGCATAGACGCCCCAGAACGCCGCAGAGAGCCCCCAGCACGCCGCATAGACCCCCCAGCATGCCGCATAGACCCCCCAGCACGCCGCATAGACCCCCCAGCACGCCGCATAGAAGCCCCAGAACGCCGCAGAGAGCCCCTCACGCCGCATAGATCCCCCAGCACGCCGCATAGATGCCCCAGAACGCCGCAGAGAGCCCCTCACGCCGCATAGACCCCCCCAGCACGCCGCAGAGCCCTCCCACGCCGCATCAAGCCCCGGCACGCCGCATCAAGCCTGGGCATACAGCGCCGGCCGCATAGAATGAGATCCCTGGCAGGCCCGCACAGACCCCGCCCGCACAGAGACACGCAGTCTCCGCCCACGCACCGCCCACTTTACATTATAGTGATTTTAGCACTGTGGGGACTTCCGATTCCGATACCCGATACCACAAAAATATCGGATCTCGGTATCGGCATTCCGATACCGCAAGGATCGGCCGATGCCCGATACTTGCGGTATCGGAATGCTCAACACTACCCAGTAGTTGAAAACCTCTTTAAGGCACATATTTGGATTTAGTAAATTAAACTTTTCAATGTCACAAGAGTTCTGGGAGACCAGGTGCCAAAGTAGCCAGAATGGCACAGTCACAGGTGGTGAGTATAGGCTGTTTATATTTTTCATTGGGGAATAAAGGAATTGAGAAGGGCTTGTCCAAGTAGTGGGCCACGCCTTTTAGAGGGTGAAAATCTTTCTGATGTACAATGATACAATTTGCATAACACCATAAAAACTATAAAAGGATGACAAAACGGTTTGAGCAAATGTTTCCCATGGAACTATGATGCTAAACCAGCTTTTCGTAGAACTTTGCACTATACCGTCCCTCTGTTGTTCCACATGGAAAATCATAGAGTCTGAATACAGTGAAACAATATGATGCATCTCTGCAAAATCTGATATTATCAGCTCTACTTTGACAGCATCAGAGCCTTTAGGGACTCACTACACTTACAAGACAAATGGTAGCAGCCACTTATAAACGTTATACAGTATATGGACATTTTGTATCTTTAGCATCTTCCACTTTTTTCGGAAATTTTCTACAAGATTTGGAAGTGTCTGTGTGAATTTTTGCCATTTAGCCAGAAGAGCATTTGTGAAGTCAGATACTGATGTTGAAAGAGACGGCCGGGTTCACAATCTCCATTAGAGTTCATCCAATGGGCAGCACGGTGGCTCAGTGATTAGTAATGGGGGGCTGGGTTTAAAATCCAAGTAAAACATCTGCAAGGAGTTTTTATCTTCGCCCCATGTTTGTGTTGGTTTCCTTTGGGTCCCAGTTTCCTCCCACACTCTATAGACATACTGATAAGGAATGTAGATTGTGAGCCCGTGGGGACAGTGATGAGGTCTGTAAAGCGCTGCGGAGTATGATGGAGCTACATAAATAAATAATAATCAATAAATATTCCAAAAATGTATGATGGGGTAGAAGTCTGGGCTCTGTGCAGGTCAGTCAAGTTCTTCCACTCCATACTCATCCAATCATAACATGATAACCATAGGCACAGTGGTATTCAAAAGTATTCACACCCCCCCCCCCCCCTTTTTTTGTAGTTTTTTGTTTTTTTGCTACATAAAGACTTAGAATTTCACAGTTATTTTGGAAGGTTTGTATCAGTTCATGTACAGAACATGCCTACAACTGTGAACATTTGGTTTTCTTTTTATTGTAAAGCAAACAACAAAGAACTAAATAGCTGAAAACTTCAGTGTGCATAACTATTCACTATTGCTTTGGTTAAATCTCTATGAGCTTTCCACATCTTGCCACTGGGATTTTTGCCTATTTCTCAAGGCAAAACTGCTCCAGCTCCTTCAAGTTAAGGTACCTTCACACTAAACGATATCGCTAGCGATCCGTGACGTTGCAGCATCCTGGCTAGCGATATCGTTGTGTTTGACACGCAGCAGCGATCTGGATCCTGCTGTGATATCGCTGGTTGTTGCTGAAAGTTCAGAACTTTATTTGGTCGTCAGATCGGCGTGTATCGTCGTATTTGACACCAAAAGCAACGATGCCAGCGATGTTTTACAATGGTAACCAGGGTAAATATCGGGTTACTAAGCGCAGGGCCGCGATTAGTAACCCGATGTTTACCCTGGTTACCAGTGTAAAATGTAAAAAAAACAAACACTACATACTCACCTTCACGTCCCCCGCCGTCCGCTTCCCGCACTGACTGAGTGCCGGCAGTAAAGTAAAAGCAGAGCGCAGCGGTGACGTCACCGCTCTGCTGTTAGGGCCGGCACTCAGTCAGTGCAGGGAAGCGGACGCCGGGGGACGTGAAGGTGAGTATGTAGTGTTTGTTTTTTTTACATTTTACACTGGTAACCAGGGTAAACATCGGGTTACTAAGCGCGGCCCTGCGCTTAGCAACCTGATGTTTACCCTGGTTACCCGGGGACCTCGGCATCGTTTGTCGCTGGAGAGCTGTCTGTGTGACAGCTCTCCAGCGACCAAACAGCGATGTTGCAGCGATCGGCATCGTTGTCTGTATCGCTGCAGCGTCGCTTAGTGTGAAGGTACCTTAAGATGGTTTCATCTGGTGGACAGCAATCTTCAAGTCTGACCACAGATTCTCAATTGGATTAAGGTCTAGGCTTTGACTAGGCCACGCAAAGCATTTATACATTTACCCATAAACCGCTCGGGTGTTGCTTTAGCAGTATGCTATGTGTCATTGTCTTGTTGGAAGGTGAACTTCAATCCCAGCCGCAAATCACTGACAGATTGAAAGAGATATAGCTCAAGAATACCCCTGTATTTTGCATCATCCATCTTCCTCTCGACTCTGAACATTCTCCCTGTCCCTGCTACCAAAAAACATTCACACAGCATGATGCTGCCACTACCATGTTTCACTGATGGGATGGTGTTCTTGAGGTGATGAGTTGTGTTGGTTTGGCATCAGAAATAATGTTTACTCAGTACAGTCAAAAAGTTCAATTTTGGTCTCATCTGGCCACAGCACCTTCCTCCATATATTCGGGGAGTCTCCCACATGTCTTTTGGCAAACTTAAAATGATTCTTACAATTTTTGTGTAAAAGTAAATGCTTTTTTTTCTGTCCACTTTTCCATAAAGGCTTCCTCTATGGAGTGTATGGCTTATTATGGTTGTATGGAGAGATATTCCAGACTAGGCTTGGGAACTCTGCAGCTCTTTCAGGGTTACCTTTGGTCTCTTTGCTTTCTCTCTGATTAATGCCCTCCTTGCCCGGGCTGAGAGTTTTGGTGGGCGGCCCTCTCTTGGCAGTTTTGTTGTGGTACTATATTCTTTCCATATGATGATAACAGATTTCATGGTGCTCCGAGAGATCATCGGAGATTGGGATATTTTTTTAGAACTCAGCCCTGACTTGTACTTCTCAACAACTTTGCCCCTTACTTGTTTGGAGATCTCCTTGGTCTTCATGGTGGTGATTGGTTAGTGATGCCTCTTGTTAATGGTGTTGCAGCCTTTGTGGCCATTCAGTAAATGTGTATATACTGACAGACATGTGACACTTAGTTTTCACACAGGTTGACTTCCTTTCACAAAGCATACAGGAAAGAAATATATCTTGGTACCGTGTTAGCCAGTAGATAGAAAAATATTTAGAATTGAGAGTCCTCAGTGGTTGATACCTTTTAATGGCTAACTGAAAAGATGGTAACAAATTGCAAGCTTTCGAGACTACATACGTCTCTTCATCAGGCAAAGACTAAAACAAATTCTGAAGAATCACATATTTATGCACAACATAGTATAGAAAAAAAAAAAAAAACATGGATAAGCCAGGTGACATGAAGCAGAATTACCATGGGTGATAAACAGTTACGTCCATAAATATTGGGCCAATTCTTAGATTATTTATGGACGTAACTGTTTATCACCCATGGTAATTCTGCTTCATGTCACCTGGCTTATCCATGTTTTTTTTTTTTTTTTCTATACTATGTTGTGCATAAATATGTGATTCTTCAGAATTTGTTTTAGTCTTTGCCTGATGAAGAGACGTATGTAGTCTCGAAAGCTTGCAATTTGTTACCATCTTTTCAGTTAGCCATTAAAAGGTATCAACCACTGAGGACTCTCAATTCTAAATATTTTTCACAAAGCATGTGACTTATGAAGGGAATTGCTTGTACCAGAAATATTTAGGAGCTTGATCACAAAAGGAGTGAATGCATATGCACATGCCAACTTTTAGTTATTTGATCCCATGAACTTAATTTATGCCTATCTAATATATAAAGCTGAATGTGTGTGTGTGTGTATGTATGTATGTATGTATGTATGTCCGGGATTGGCATCTGAACCGTAGCAGCTACAGCCACAAAATTTTGCACAGTCACACGTCTGGACCCCGAGAGCGTCATAGGCTATGTTGTGAGGTGAAATTTTAACCCCGCGCTTTCCAATTCACCAAACAATTTTGCCCCTATCTACATAATGGGGAAAAAGTGAAAGGAAAAGTGTTGGAGGCGTCGCAGCTACAGGCACAAAATTTTGCACAGTCACACGTCTGGACCCTGAGAGCGTCAAAGCTATATTGTGAGGTGAAATTTTAACCCCGCGCTTTCCAATTCACCAAACAATTTTGCCCCTATCTACATAATGGGGAAAAAATGAAAGGAAAAGTGTTGGAGGCAAATTAACAGCTGCCAGATGTGAACAAGGGGGACTTAAAGAATGACAGCGATGGCACCAAAGAGTATATACTGTACAGTTGCTAAGGTGGGGCCCCAACATGGGATAATCACACCACCACGGGGATATGAACACACACACAAAATGCGCCACACACTACCACGTGCTCGAACACATATACCACCCTCAGTGCACATTTCACCACACATACACCAACCTCGCCACATAAAAGTAGAAACACAAAAGTCGCCGCTCAAAACTCGCCACGCGCAAAACTCTCCACATGCAAAACTCGCCACACGTGCAAAACTCGCCACACGCAAAACTTGCACACGCAGAAAAATTGCCACACGCAGAAAAATTGCCACATGCACAAAAGTTGCAACACATGCAAAAGTTGCCTCACACAAAACTTGCACATACTCAAAAGGCACCACACATAAAACTCGCCACGCGCAAAACTCGCCATGCGCAAAACTTGCTGCACACAACTTGCTACACTAACCTGTCACATGCAACTCGACACACAAAAAGTTGCTACACGCATGTCGCCACACAAAACTCATCTCACAAAAGTCCCTACATGCATGTCGCCACACGCAACTCAACACACACAACTTGACACACGAAACTCGCCCTAAAACACACACAAGTCTGGTATCCTTCAAAAATAAAAATCTGATTAATAAGCAGACAAACTACAAGAGCAACAAATGTACCATATAGGAATCCGGCAGCTGTCAGTCACATGACCAGTCTATTATGTGTATGTGTGAGCTAATATATACTGCCAGGGGGTGGGCTTACTGTTGGCTGGGGATTTATCAGGCTGCCATTTTAGCTTACAAATACTGAGGTAAAAATACTGACCAAATAACGTGTGAACGAGGGCTAATACAGGAGGAGATGACATACAGCTATATACTATATACAGGAGATGACACACAGGTATATACTATTTACAGGGGAGATGACACACAGGTATATACTATATACAGGAGGAGATGACACACAGATATATACTATATACAGGAGAGATGACACACAGGTATATACTATATAGAGGAGGAGATGACATACAGGTACATACTACATACAGGAGGAGATGACATACAGGTATATACTATATACAGGAGGAGATGACACACAGGTATATACTATATACAGGAGCAGATTACCTACAGGTATATAGTATATACAGGAGGAGATGACACAGGTATATGCTATGTATAGGAGGAGATGACATACAGGTATATACTATATACAGGAGATGACACACAGATATATACTATATATAGGTGAGATGACACACAGGTATATACTATATACAGGAGATTACATACAGGTATATCTAATATATAAAGCTGAATGTGTGTATGTATGTATGTGTGTATGTCCGGGATTGGCATCTGTACCGTCGCAGCTACAGCCACAAAATTTTGCACAGTCACACGTCTGGACCCCGAGAGCGTCATAGGCTATGTTGTGAGGTGAAATTTTAACCCCGCGCGTTCCAATTCACCAAACAATTTTGCTCCTATCTACATAATGGGGAAAAAGTGAAGGGAAAAGTGTTGGAGGAAAATTGACAGCTGCCAGATGTGAACAATGAGGACTTAAAGAATGAGAGCGATGGCGACAAAGAGTATATACCGTACAGTTGCTAAGGTGGGGCCCCGACATGGGATACTCACCACACACGGGGATATGAACACAAACACAAAATGCGCCACACACTACCACGTGCTTGAACACATATACCACCCTCAGCACACATTTCACCACACACACACACCAACCTCGCCACATAAAAGTCGAAACACAAAAGTCACCACTCAAAACTCGCTACATTCAAAACTCGCCATATGCAAAACTAGGCTCACGCAAAACTCGCCACACGTGCAAAACTCACCTCATGGAAAACTCACCTCATGCAAAACTTGCACACACAGAAAAATTGCCACATGTACAAAAGTTGCACCACATGCAAAAGTTGCCTCACACAAAACTTGCACATACTCAAAATGCACCACACATAAAACTCGCCACGCGCAAAACTCGCCATGCACAAATCTTGCTGCACACAACTTGCTACACTAACCTGTCACATGCAACTCAACACACAAAATGTTGCTACACGCATGTCGCCACACAAAACTCATCTCACAAAAGTCGCTACATGCATGTCGCCACACGCAACTCAACACACACAACTTGACACATAAAACTCGCCCTAAAACACACACAAGTCTGGTATTGTCCTTCAAAAATAAAAATCTGATTAATAAGCAAACTACAAGAGCAACAAATGTACCATATAGGAAATACGGCAGCTGTCAGTCACATGACCTGTCTATTATGTGTATGTGTGAGCTAATATATACTGCCAGGGGGGAGGGCTTCCTGTTGGCTGGGGATTTATCAGGCTGCCAATAGCAACCAATCACAGCTCAGCTTCTATTTTGCTACAGTTAATTAACCTGAGCTCTGATTGGTTAATATAGGCAACAAAGACATTCTCAGTATAACAAAGCTAATATATGTTGTGAAATGCTTCTATTTGCTTAGTTTTTGCCTTTTAATAATTACATTTCTATCTATTTGTTTTGTGGTTTTTGTGTGCAGAATAAATTTTTGTTAACACATTCTATTTTGCTAACAGCAGTCATTAACCCGGGCGAAGCCGGGTAGTACAGCTAGTATGTTATAAATGATGTATTATTAATATTATTAATTGCCTTGATTAAGATCATTTTCTGACTGATAAGTCTGGGACCAAACATAACCATAAGGGTTGTCCATCGTTGGGTACATTTTTTTCTTAAATGCATGTATCTTGGACTAAAAATTATTTTGCAACTGGTTTTTAATAAAACAAAATGACACTGTCAGCCACTGTGTTGCATTGCCTATTGCTGTCTCCAGATTTAAATGATTGAGAGTTTGTCATTGAGTTTATTCTGATGGTCTGACAGGATAATTTTTAACTTTTTTCTGGCTTCTTCCAAGCTGATTTATGGTCCGAGGCAACATCAGAATTGATTATAATTGCATTGCATTGTGTGGGGTCCATAATGTTGTGTTGAGGGCTGTGTGTTGGTGATTATACTGTTTGGAGGGGTAGTGTAGGCCATTATACAGTATGGAGAGGTGTGGGGCCGTTATACTGTATGTAGGCCCCTTATACTTCATGGAGGGCTGTCTGGGAGTAACAGCTGGGGGATCATACAGTTTAGAGGCTAAAGCAGTGGCTATTATACAGTTTGGGGGCTAATGCAGTGGCCGGTAGTCAGTTTGGGGCTAATGTGGGGCTTTTATGATGGCCATTATACAGTTTGGCGCTTTCCAATCACACAATGTGGGGATTACTGTGAAGGGCCCTCAAGCAGTGTTTGGGGCTCTCATACATTGTAGGGACAACTGTGGATGTCGTCATAAAGTATGGGAGCCATTATATAGCATGAGGGGGTCATTATATGGCTTGGGCCCTATTGTGGGGGCCATTATACAGCGTGAGGCCTTCTGTGGGGATCATTATATTGTGGTTTGGGGGAGCAGTTGGGACACCATACTATGTATGGAGTATCTGTGGGGGTATCATACTGTGTATAGGGGAGCTGTGGGTATATACTGGAGTAGTGGGCCCTTCATAATATGTATAGAGGAGCTATACATTGTTTGAATAAGTGGACAGTGGACTATTTTACTATCTAGAAGGCATAAAAGGGGCAATATTACTATATAAGAGTCACAGTAGTGGGCATTTATATGTGTGGTACTAAGAAGAGTGAATTATTGTGCCAAAGAGAAGGTGCAGTAATAGGGACACATACTCAGTCAGCTCAGTAGTGGGGTATCAGCAGGATGAAGCATTTGTGCAGAATGGGAATGGATGGGGACAGTGCTGGAAATGTGAGAAGCCATATGTAATCTCTGTAGACAAGTCATGGCTGGAAGAAGTGGTCATGTCGATCTGGGCCAGAAGGCAAAGCGATATGTCACCATATGGTGGTATTATCAGTGTGCCACAATAGTTGTAATCATTGTTAGGGGCCCACTCAGATGTTTAGCCCCCTCCTACACTGAACCCCTACTTACGCATCTGCTCAGTGTACATAGATTGCCGTAGTTTTCAGCAGTGCAAGTCCTGTTTACAGAGGACTATTCGCCGCCAAGAACGATGATCTTTTATGCTGCATAAAAAATAATTTTACCCAATGAACAAGCATTTTGCTCATTCATTGAGTGATTGGCTTTCTGCCTATACAGCAAGATAATCGTGAAACAATTATATTTAACAACGCTCCTTTATAGTTATCTTGCATTGTAAATGCCCCTTAAGACTTATTTTTTAAGTCTCATTCTTTGCTGCATTGATTTTATTTTTACACAATTTATCTCTCTTTCATTAGTTAATGCCTTGGCACTACCCTTTTTCTTTAGTTCTCTTAACTATTTCCTTTTGTCTTTTATTGCACCCCTTACAGCCTTTTTTAGCTATATAGTGGTTTCCGCCTAGTTCTCACTTGTTTATTACCATAGGTTTTATAATAAGCACAGATCCTATTCAGGATGCTTATAAAAGTATCCCATTTTCTTTGTGTACTCCTATTTGTTAGGACATTGTCCCAGATTATGGCTCAAAGATCATCGCTTAGCCAATGAAAATGAACTTTTCTTATCTAAAGTCACCCTGTAGCCCCTCTACTATACTATCTTATTAAGGGATTAGTGTAAATAATTATTTTTTATCACTGTTGTTTAAATAGAGGTGCGGGATGTAATGCTTCCAGTCGTGCCCATGGGGGTCAACCAACATCTTAAGCATCTGCTTTAGGGTGCCATTGAACTATTTGTACAGGCCGCTGGTCTGTGGGTAATATCGGCTGGTCACTAGATGTTCCACCTGAATCTGCTTACAGAGGGACTCCATGAGCTTTGACATGAACTGGTTCCTCCGGTCGATGATTTCTATTAAGGCGGTAGCCACCTTTTTGGTCCAATTGAACGACAAGGCTACCGCTTATGGTTATCGGGTGGCATAGTCTACTATTGGTCAGTACGTAGTGTTTACCGGAGCTGCTGGGAGAGGTCATCGGGCCAACCCAATCCAGAGCCACTCTCCTGAAAGACTCTTCAATGATGAGCAGAGATACGAGAGGGTCTTTGGGGCACCGCCATGCCTTCCCCACCCTCTGACAGGTATCGCACGTGCGACAGAAAGCAACTACATCAACCCCTATCCTTGGCCAGTAGAAATGTTGGGCTAGCCTGGACTTTGTCATAGTGATCCCTAGATGACCGGCCATTGGAATCTCATGTGCAATATGCAACAATTCCTCCCTGATTGGATAGGGTAGCACCAACTCTCTGTCCCTAGGACACACCTCCGGTGAACCCTGCTGGACCGATATCTGGTACAGTTGTCCTTGGTCCCAAATGGATCATGTAATGTGGTCTCCCCACTTTCACAAATGTGATGTTCCGCACAGTCTGGGGACACGTAAGGTCAGCTTGGTACAGTTTTATATAGATGCCCAATTTCCTCACTGGCCCAGGGAGGCATGGAGAGTGAGAGGATGTGGCCCACGCAGTCACTGATGTGGCATCACACTCACACACAACCTTAACAGGCTGAGAGGTCCCTTTCACTAGCACCAGTGAAACAGAGCACTGCCAGTCTGGTCCGTAAATGGGATTATATCAGGCCAGAAACCAGCCTCGGTAGCATGAAAAGTTCAACTGAGAAATGGACATGTGGATTTGTCGATTGAGATAAAAGAGAAGCCCAAGGTTAAATTATATATTTAATCGCTTTAAGGGCACACCAGACAATACACTATATACCCGATGGTTACACATATGCAATGGTCATATATGCAAATACAATATTGGTGGGACAAAAAATATATGGATGGATCATGTCAATTACTGGGTTGATGTTCGACAATGTGTGGGCTTGGCCGCAGGGGGCATGGGCTGCCAGCTGGCTCCTTGGTCCTTCACAGGATGTTACTCGACATGACCCTACTTTCGAAGTCAACCGCATGAATAGCAGAGAGAGAAACCACATGGCCTTACACTAGCCTTTATCCCTTTGGGTATCTCCCCTCCTGCCCTCTGGACTGAACCTAAATCCCTCCCCTGGCCCCTAGCAGTTAAAAACTCCAAAACCTTAGATGGGTCATAACTTTTTAATAGATAGTTCTAGGGAAGCAGTTTTGGGGCCATCGGATCCAGCTGAGGCCCTCCTACAAGTTGAGACTAGACACATCTTTATTATCTGGATCCTGCTAGCCATTCTACATAACTCGTCTCCTTGGGGTGTTTGAACGAATCAAAACCCTAAAAGGTGTTCAGTCTGTTTCAGAGATCTCAAAAATGTACAGCTAGGACATATATTAGTTCTATAACTCCTTATGGAATTATGCTTTTATAATGTTCTTTGGCAGCTCCAGCATGACTCTGTATTGCAAATAAGCCATTGTCCTGCTCTGAGCTGGCTCAAGGTGTTAGATCTGTCCCTCACAGCCTTTGGAGGCTTGACCTAGCCTTTGGTGGCTTGAGGTTTTGAGAATATTGGACTTCCTGTTGAGTCCTTATTGGACAATGGAAAGAGGGTTTTATAGTCCCAGGCCAAATAGGATATAATAAATAAATGGCATGAAATTATATCTCCAATATTCTTCTCAGTGCAGCAGTGCTACCCCTGTACTGACACCTCCCTCATTTGCCAATTTAGCAAGCCTGGGGTGTGTCAGGTTAGGACTAGCCTCCATAACACATTTCCCTTTATCCCACCTTCTTCCACCCAGGTTGCTGCCTCATTGTCCCGCAGCCCCATGATGCCCTCCTCCTCCACATCTACCCCAGTGAGAAACAAACTATTTTTCATATTGTCAATGGGTCTCAGTTTTGCCAGCTGTTCATTGACAACAAAAGAATATTAAAAAGATAGATGCAAACAGTGAATCAGTGAAAAAGAAAAAATGGCTTAAAAGAATGATTACAGGAACGAGAAGATATACAAACAAAAATCAACAAACAGGTGCTGCGCTAGCAGGAGGAACTGTGACTAGGAAAACATCTCAGTCACCTACCTCGCTGTTATGAACTGACGTGTCCACTTGGGACACTGGGCTGCTGCAGACCGTCCTCTGCTATCTTGGAAGATCTGTGATTAAAACAGTGCAGCCATGCAAGCGATGCACTACCATCTGGGGAGCGTCCTCCCGTAGTGCTGAAAACCCCACCAGTCTCGCCGCTGTGGTATCCGGCAGGCAGCTGCGGCCGATAGCGCCGCCATGCAGTGGCGTGGTGAGCGGGGGGCGTGGCTACTAGGTGACGTCACCAGTCCGTATGACGGACACTAACAAGGGCCAATCCCGACGCGTTTCGAGGGTGCCGACCCTCCATCTTACCTTGAGAAAGAGGGTCGGCACCCTCGAAACGCGTCGGGATTGGCCCTTGTTAGTGTCCGTCATACGGACTGGTGATGTCACCTAGTAGCCACGCCCCCCGCTCACCACGCCACTGCACGGCGGCGCTATCGCCCGCAGCTGCCTGCCGGATACCACAGCGGCGAGACTGGTGGGGTTTTCAGCACTATGGGAGGACGCTCCCCGGATGGTAGTGCATCGCTTGCGTGGCTGCACTGTTTTAATCACAGATCTTCCAAGATAGCAGAGGACGGTCTGCAGCAGCCCAGTGTCCCATGTGGACATGTCAGTTCATAACAGCGAGGTAGGTGACTGAGATGTTTTCCTAGTCACAGTTCCTCCTGCTAGCGCAGCACCTGTTTGTGATTTTTTTAATTTTAATATTGGTTGGCAGGGTTGCACACTACGTGCCAAGGTGCTTGCAGCTGAAGGTTCGGGCCAGTACATAGCGCCAGTGTGTTACTTTACATTGTAAGATATACAAACAATCACTATATACACTTTTTTGTCTAACAAACAGACAATCCCTGCATGTGTTGTGGCTGTCAAACATAGTTACTTTATTAGCACACGAGCATGCACCTTATCTGATGACTCTTGCTTATCATTAAAAATGATCTATTAGTTAAACCATGTATTTGTGTTATATGTATTTAAAAAATGACAATCTTAAGAAAAGAAAAATAGAAAGCTAACAGAGCTCATATTTCTTGCCTTTTCAGAAAGCGTTTACAGCAGTTTCTTTATCATCAGAGACAGGATTACAATGAAAGGCAGCACTTCTACACACAGCTTATAATAGGATTCTGCAATAACTGATAAACTTTATTATCAATATATGCTATCACAGCTGACCTTGCTCCCCCCTTCACAATAACATATGTACAGGCTCATTGGATAATTCAATTAAAATAATATGGTGAAGGTCTGAATATTGTGGCTATGTACATGCGTTATTTCCTGAAACAACAGGAGATTAGAGTAAAAAAAATCTGGTGACCAGGTGAAAACTTCCAAGCTATTTTTTTTATTATTTTAATACAGTTTGTGATATTTTTTTAAAAAAGTATTTAAACCTGACAAAACAATTGTTTGTTTACTGATGTTCATTCAAAACCTTAGAAGACTAAGAGATGGCTTGGCAACATTTAATACATGCAATGTTTTCATGCAGGATAAAAGTACATAATTTATATGGAAGAATACCTGTAGAATGGATGAAGCTAAGGGCCTTCTTATATATCAGAGTGAAGTCTTCCAGACCCACTATCTGGCACCATTCAATCATTTAATGTACAACGTACATGGATACCTTCTGATTCTCCACTCAACAGATAATGTTAGTAAGGGAAGGAACAGATTTGTTGAATTTTGGTGCTTGATCCTTTTGTTTTACCAGGGAATAGACTGACATGTTTCAGAAGACATCGTAGTTTCCATGTGGTATTGATCTATAACCCAAAAGAGATGATCATTTCAATATGCTAATTGCACTGCTAACAATATGGATGAAATGTTAATACACAAACAATTGCAATTAATTATATTCAATAACTGTGATCTGGCTGTCACTTGTCTGCATTTTTTTTTAAGTTGATCATCCATAGAAAATAGTATGGGCATCGGAGAGTTTGCCTGATGTTTTTATTAGCAGATATGTTTTAATGTGGAACAAAATCCCTATCAATATATGGGAAAAATAGATGGCTACTAATGCCAAAGTCAATCAAATGGTGATCTGGTGAGACTTAAGTCAAGCTCAGAACATGAACGTGCCATGTCATAATCCAGACTGATTTCAGAATTGTCAAAACTTTATACCATCCATATTATTGCATCAAAGCCATAGTCAATGATGGACACAGTACATAGATGTCCAAGGAATCCACTCGGTGCAAATAAAAGCACCTTTAACAGGAGATTCCAAAAATACAGAAAATTTCTTGATTGCTCCATAAAGAGTAACGTTTCGACCTATCTTCGGTCTTTATAATATCAGAATTGCATCAAATTACAGCATTCATCAGGGTTGCAAAGGAGCTCAAAAAGGCTATTATTCTTCCATGCATGTGAAAACAAGCAATGTTTCAACCTTTTTGGTCAAAAACAAAGTTGATTAAGGCCATGGAGGTTGAAACATTGCTGGTTTTCACATGCATGGAAGAATAATTGCCTTTTTGAGTTCCCTTGCAACCATGGTGAGTGCTGTAATTTGATGCAATTCTGATATTATAAAGACTGAAGATAGGTCGAAACGTTACTCTATATGGAGCAGTCGAGATAAACAAGCAATGCTTGTTTTCATGTGTGTATGGAAGAGTAAATGTCTTTTTTCACATTTTTGCAACCCTGAAGGTTTTATCCTGAGAGAATCCCTTGAGATTTTTTCTTTGCCGCATTTAACAAAGGAGTTTTGTGGACACTTTTATATTTTTGGTTCAATTAGACAAACAGTTTCTAAAACATGAAACTTTGTCAATCTTCATAATTAAATAATTCCTTCTAAATAATTAAAAAATGGCGTGGGGACGACAATGTTCTTGATAACCAGCCTTGCTAATGCTGACAGCTGAGGGTTGAAGCCCCCAGCTGTCAGTTTTGCCTGGATGGTTATCAAAAATACAGGGGAACCCACGCTACATTTTTTTAAATTATTTATTTAGAGCGCAGGTGCCGGCTGATGAATACTCCCATCAGCCGCTGCCTGCTCTCGCTGTTATTAGTGGCAGCAGGCGTAGGCTGATGAGAGCAGTAGTTCCATCAGCCGACAGCAGTGACTGGAGGTAAACTTTTTACATCCAATCACAAATGCTGGCTCATGCTTCCATTTGACAGCGTGGTAACCGCAGCTCTCTGACCAGCGGTAATGTTTTACCGCCTATCAGAAGCAGTGTTTGCCACGCTGTCATGCACAGACAGCACGACAAGCACCGGGTGTTCGGGCAGCCGAACCCGATCAGTAACTGGGATTTCCTGGTGAAGTCCGTGTTCGGTGTCTGTGTCCGATCAGTAGGCATTCGGTACGGATGCCGAACTTTACTGTTCAGTTTCGCCAATCTCTATTTCTGGGACATTAGTAATGGATCTAAAGTGTTAATATACAAGGCAAAACAGATAAGATGTGGATCTGGATTTTAAGCCTTTTCAGCAGTAAGACTTCAAATTGCTACTTGGTTTCCTCCATGCTTTACACTACAGCCCTGCTAATAATATAAAGTTGCTGTGAATAACAACCAGCTCATCAGTAAGTTATGGCACAAAAAAGTCATCTTCTGATAACGTAAGAATGTGGAAGTTCTGCCCAAGTTCCCCATGGAAGACTTGTGTGCTGTAATGTATTTAAATGCATGAGGTATTTATTAACATTTTATTGTTGACAATGTTGTGTTTTGCCCAACAGTAGGGAAAGTTAGAGTTAATGATTGGGATTAGACCCGAGTGGGAAGGCCTGAAGTGAAGGGACAGAGGGAGTTTCCTGTCAGGAGTCAGATAGGGACCAACCTGCAGCAGAAGCAGACTTATGATCTGACCAGCCAGCAGAGCAGCATGAAGTGGGTGTCACTGAAATGATGGGAGACCGAGACAATGGATAGCATGATCCAGGGAAGAGACAAAGAAAAGTGATAGAAAGAGTGAGTGATACTCCAGAGATCGGAGCTGGGGCAGAAGGCCTAACGGGATGGTCCCAAGTTTTCAAGTTAAGGAGGTAATAGGATGAATCAGAGCAGCAAAAATGAGATGAAGAGAGTGCCCTGGGCGGTAGTTCTGAGGCTATGAAAAGCAAAGAAGATAAGTAATGTCCATAGTGGCAGAAGTAGCTACCCTAAGGGAAAAAGGACGCGGGTTGAGAAATAAGAGTTTGGGTTACTGCACTGTAGTGCCGATATTGAGGATATGGCAAGGTCCCAAAGCACTGTGCTGGGTTGTGTTGAAGGCAGAGGAACTAACTGAGGCAGAAACTAGTAAGTTTAGGAAGGACAGAAAGAATGTGTTATGGTAGATCAGCTCACTCGGCTGCACACAGAAGTAAATACAGGAACGCTGTTTCTTTAAATCTTCCACTGGTTTATTAAAAGTACTGCATAAACCAGTGCAGCGTTAGCAAAACACACAAGGCTTTTCTGGTCTAACAGGAAAACAAAACCATAACGTATGGTGCAGTTCGTTTTACTGCGAGGATCTGCCCACTCAGGAATAAGCAGCACAAGTTCAGCTTTCCTTATCGTGAAAACATAGCTCTGGAGCTCTGAATGCACCACAAGGCTATGTATTTGACCTCTAGACTCCACCCACTCTTCACTGTTCACTCAACCTAGCCCTAAACATGGCCGGTTAACCCCTCTCAGCACTTAGTGCGCTGGAGCGTTTTCCTAGGTTCATTTCACTGAAACTAACAAACACATTGACACATATCTCTCTTCCATTACTTTGCCAGTGACTTTACCACAGTGTATAAAGATGTTCTATGTGTTAATAGTAACGACCATAAAGATTTGCACCAGTTATCTACTGTACATAATCCTCCACATGTTATGGTTCAGTAAAAGACAGTATATTTTTGATTAGTGGTCTCCCCCATTGAACTCTACAACACATAGTCCTGGCCAGCCGAGGCCACCAGCATAATGCGGCCTGCAAACGCATAGTGCTCTGTAGACAAAGTCCACATACCCAGCCAGGACTCCATTTTCATATAATGTGGAAGATGAGCACCTCAGCCATGGCTACCACCCCACAACACGTTACATTACAGTAACTACACAATCTTTAAAAACATGGGAAAAAAATAAACTTCCAGCATGAAGTAGAAGATTATAAAATAACATATCAGAGATTTTAGGATGTTGGGCATTAAAAAAAATGTAATAATTGTATGAAAGGCAGTACATCCTACAGAAAAGAACTTACAACTTACTACCATATTTTTTGGAAGAATGCACAGCAGCAAGACCAATAGAGCTGGCAATCAAACGGTTAACGTTCTGTGGGAATAGAATAAAGCTTTGCTTCCTGACATATTAACAGTTGGAGCTTTTTCTGAATAGCTGTGTAATTTCATCCAAGTTACACAGTGTAGGGAGGAAGTTGCCAATACATTAAACATCAGCCCAGGTGGTTATATGTAAGAGTTGCTTGTATTTCGCTTGTATCTAAGTTTTCATAGACATGACTCTGCAAACATTACTCCAACATTTTACATTTTACTTTCCAGCACATTAGAGCCCAGTATCCTCATTATATGTTATAACTACATATGGTACATTTTCTTCACATCCCGAGATAGGGCTGGCTAAGCAAAATTGAAACCACAAGGCCAGTATGTAGATAATATGTACAGATGGATCGCCCCCACGTTAAGGGCAATGGGGTACTCGGTACCGGGTCCTTCGCGGTTCTGGGGATGTCACGGTGGCCTGACCCGGTCCGTGGCCCTTTTGAGGGACGTCCAGTTAAAGGTGTAGTTTGTCTAGTGTTCGTGACGCCACCTGTGGTACTCGGTCAGGGTGACCGACGCTGCTTAGGGGTCCACTGGGGTGATGGAATGGCAGCTAGATGGTATACCTTCCCACAGGTGAAGTATGTCCCCAAAGCTTCCCAGATGTGTAGGTGGTGAAGGTGGACGATGTAAGGCGCAGTGAATAACGAGGACACAAAGGTGGCAGTCTCTTTACCTTTTACTGAAGACTTCAGCATCTGCAGTCCAGAGTACAGATCACAGGACAGGCAGAGTCCGTCCGGTCTGAAGGCAAATCCAGAGTTCTCTTATCCAGGTGGAAATCAGTAGCCTTCCTACTAGCGCCTGTGTGTTGTAGTACCTCCCTGCTGAGCACCACGGGATAGTCCTCACAACCTTTGTAGATGTTCTAGATGTTATTTCTTCCTCTCTGTCCCCCAGATGGTATGGATACGACATACCCATATGACTGATGGCCTGAGGCTTGTTTATAGGGACCCTAGAGACGCCCCGACCCCAACAATTTGCCACTGTGTCTTCTTAGGTTTTAAGGTCAGGCAGTCAACTTGGAATTGACTGTCCTGCCAGTCTTTGAAGCAATGCTTAGAGTCAATTACTCCCTCAGTATTCCGGCCACTGGCTACGCGCCTCAGAAGGAGGCAGCCTCTTACAGGACAGAACTCTTTCTGGTGATATCTCCATGTGCTGTGACTTCGTTTCTCACTCCCTGCAACATAATTCCTTTCTAGTCCTTCCTTAGGATGCTGCCGCACGTGGGGCAGGCGCAGCTCCGTGTCTTTCTGTCTTGTGCTAGGCCTCTGTCAGGATCCCACCCCTGACAGGGACCCTCTTTCTGCAGCTTAGATGTTCCTCCTCTCCCCCTGTCTGCCTGACAAGTCTTGCCTGGGCCGAGCCCAGTCAGCTTCTCACTAGTTTTCTATCCAGCCCACCAGTTTTACCTGAGTGTGAGGAGTGTCCTAATAGATAGAAACAAGACTCCCCCTGGTGGACCGGAGTGTGAAGTGTGGTGTCTGTTTTGTGATACCTGGAAAGATGAACTCTTTTAGTACCATCAGATGTAATATCACTCCCCCTGGTGGAAGAGCGTCATTACTGCAGCAACCAGGACTCTGGGGCGCTGCACTCCCCCCTGTTAAATCCAGTACTCCGGGACTGGGAAAAGAAAACAACAATTACAGGTTATCAAAAGACATGCAAAATTTTTAAATGCTATAAACAAGTTAATTTAACAATGCTTCCCTTTATGGGAGGTGAGGACGCTTGAACGTTGCAAAACAAGAACATATTTACATTGTGCATAAGGCAAATGGGAAACAGTTATTATCTATCTATGGAACGCAATTACCCATACAGGTATTCTATCTACTAAGTGCATTTACACAACAATAAATTAACATTTTTATTCTTCTCTAAGTGCAAAGTCTTTTAACTCACTTCCTCAGGCTCTCTAGAGGACTCACTAACCCCTACGGGTTCACTTTATTGAAATACAGAACAGGCTTCACCCCCACTATGGGCTCACCGTATCTTTCTTCCAATTTCCTTTTGTCCTCAATTTTATTCAAAGTACATCATTAAACATTTCACTCTTAATATTATCAAACATTTCACTATTCTTGGCTACATACTATCACTATGTAAAACATTATGGCTATCTAACTTCTTAAAGCAACATTATCCAAGTACAATAAGTAAACATTCCCTTTAAGAGGAAACCCAAGTCTTTTCAGAGGTTGTGCAAAATTACCACATTAGCAATATGCAAGTTTACTTAAAGGCAACATGACGTGGTAGAAGATGAGGGACCCGTTACGAACCCCCGAACGGGGGTACAAGACATGTAATCCTGACCCGGAATTCTGCCACACCAACGGGTTTTTCTTCAGGTCTGTGAAGCAAAGCAGTTATTTTTACAGCATAATTTAACAGAAGTTTCTGTTAAGAGGCAGTCTCTGTAAAAGCATCCTATGTAAAACCAGTAGAGAGCACCCTTAAGAAGGTGCAAACTATGTACAGGAACAGTTTTTGACCATGCACAGTTCATGATTCCGTAGTTCTTTGGTGTAAAATAATGATAAAACATGAAACAATAGGGATTCCGGGCAAACAAAGGGATCCGTTTAAGAGTTAACCAAGGACGGGTTTTAAAGCAGAGGAAACAGGAACAGTTATAAAAAAGAACTATATACATTTTTCGGTTTTCCGAGGTTTATTCTCATAGTAGGTTGCAAGACATCAGTCGACAATGAACACTTCCTGACCAGGGAAGCTTTGGTTCCATGTCTTCATCTGATGCGGTGTCAATGTCACTGATCGGTTTTCGAATGTCAGTTTTGGTAGTGGGTTCAATAGTAGAGATGATACACACTGTAGTAGTGGTGTTGGGACTCGTCAGTTCAGAAGTAGTCTTAGTCAGGGCAGCAGGTGGCGCTACAGAGGATTCACATCACCTTACGTTCCTAGCGTACCAACCTTGTTCACTCCGGTGGCGGGTGTAGGTCACATGGTCCCCTCTGCACAAGTTTTGGTTGTCATATCCATCGCGGAACTGGGCCTTCATGTTATAGCTGGTAACGAAGACTTCAGTCGGTAGTCCCGGCTCCTGTATAAAGCCCCAACCCCTTTTCAGGTGAAAGGCTAATACTGTTCCTTGTTTCACCGAGCTCTTATTACCCCGTTTGGTCATTAGCTTCTGTACCTTAGGTGGGTCATTTTGTTCTGTCTCTTTTCGATTTTTCCAATGTGAGATTATGCATTGTTTGTATTGCTCCCAGGTGAGCACGGCAATATAGGACCCTTCCTGTTTGGACCCATCCGGTTTGGTCTTTGGGGCATCCCATTTGAAGATCACCCCCTCAGAGCTCACGTCTAACCGCTCACCCATGGATGTCGGTAACGGGGGCAGTATCCCTTTCATTGTGCCGAGAGCTGTCACGACTAGTTCGGCAGCAGGTGGTTGGTCACAGTCGGGGCGGGGAACGGTCACCGGAGCAGGATCAGTCGGTGGGGCAGGGGCGTTTCCCGTACCTGCGTCTGATGTGGCTCCACCAATGTCGATCCGCTCCGCTGATGAGAACACTGGAATCTGCTGCTGCTCAGACCACGGTTCTTCCAATGCGGTCTTCCTGCACAGTTCTGACTTCCATTTCCTCACTGCTGTCTGCTCCGCGTCCTGGAGTGGGGGACTCGGCTCCTCTACTGGCGGATCCAAGGAGTCCGGATCTTCCAGCTGCGGCAGGTTCGGGTCCACCTCCGGTCGACTGGGACAGGCCTGGGTCACTCCGTCGTCGTTCAGGTACTCGTTGGTCACCCTCACTGCCTCGAGGTCGGTGGCCGCACATGCACACTGCTCCTCCATTTTCTGGGGGTGGAGCTCCTTCTTGACTTTTGGGCATGTCATCATCTCATAGCAGTAGTCGAAGGGGGCGGTCGTCACTTCTGGTGCCACTTTGGTAGTCTCCTCCTATGAAACGCCCTTCTTCTTCTCCTGCGCTCCTCGTGGCGCGGCGGTTTTGGCGGGAATTTTTGGTGGCAAATGGCACTACACAGTCTTTAAGCAAATCACAGTTCAAATACAATTCTGGCACAATTCTTAGGCACACATGACCCGATTCTTCAGGCTTAAGTAGATCCTGTTCGTGACGCCAAGATGGATCGCCCCCACGTTAAGGGCAATGGGGTACTCGGTATCGGGTCCTTCGTGGTTCTGGGGATGTCACGGTGTCCTGACCCGGTCTGTGGCCCTTTTGAGGGACATCCAATTAAAGGTGTAGTTTGTCTAGTGTTCGTGACGCCACCTATGGTACTCGGTCAGGGTGACCGACGCTGCGTAGGGGTCCGCTGGGGTGATGGAATGGCAGCTAGATGGTATAACTTCCCACAGGTGAAGTATGTCCCCAGGGCTTCCCAGATGTGTAGGTGGTGATGGTGGACGATGTAAGGCACAGTAAATAATGAGGACACAAAGGTGGCAGTCTCTTTACCTTTTACTGAAGACTTTAGCATCCGCAGTCCAGAGTACAGATCACAGGACAGGCAGAGTCCGTCCGGTCTGAAGGCAAATCCAGAGTTCTCTTATCCAGGTGGAAATCAGTAGCCTTCCTACTAGTGCCTGTGTGTTGTAGTACCTCCCTGCTGAGCACCACTGGATAGTCCTCACAACCTTTGTAGATGTTCTAGATGTTATTTCTTCCTCTCTGTCCCCCAGATGGTATGGATAGGACATACCCGTATGACTGATGGCCTGAGGCTTGTTTATAGGGACCCTAGAGACGCCCCGACCCCCACAATTTGCCACTGTGTCTTCTTAGGTTTTAAGGTCGGGCAGCCAACTTGGAATTGACTGTCCTGCCGGTCTTTGAAGCAATGCGTAGAGTCAATTACTCCCTCCGTATTCTGGCCACCGGCTACGCGCCTCAGAAGGAGGCAGCCTCTTACAGGACAGAATTCCTTTTGGTGTTTTCTCCTTGTGCTGTGACTTCGTTTCTCACTCCCTGCAACACAATTCCTTTCTAGTCCTTCCTTAGGATGCTGCCGCACATGGGGCAGGCGGAGCTCTGTGTCTTTCTGTCTCGTGCTAGGCCTCTGTCAGGATTCCACCCCTGACAGGTACCATCTGTCTGCAGCTCAGATGTTCTTCCTCTCCCCCTGTCTGCCTGACAGGTCTTGCCTGGGCCGAGCCCAGTCAGCTTCTCACTAACTTTCTATCCAGCCCACCAGTTTTACCCGAGTGTGTGGAGTGTCCTAATAGATAGAAACAAGGCTCCCCCTGGTTGACCGGAGTGTGAAGTGTGGTGTCTGTTTTGTGATACCTGGAAAAATTAACTCTTTTAGTACCATCAGACGTAATATCACTTCCCCTGGTGGAAGAGCGACATCACTGCAGCAACCAGGACTCTGGGGCACTGCACTTATAAAGGGAAACATCTTCAAAACACCCACTTTTTAAGAAGGCCATCCCATTATCCAGATCAGATTTGGCAAGACAGATTTTCAGTACCCCCATATCTTATCTATGTTAATCATTCTCTTGGAACTCTGCAAGAAAGCAGCAGCTGATCATCTGTGCTACTGCTCTCCAGCACTATTGCTCTCCTGTGTTAGTGCTCTCCAGCACTGATTATCTCCTGTGCTACTGCTCTCCAGCAATGTTGATCTCCTGTGCTGCTGCCCTCCAGCACTGTTTACCTCCTTTGCTATTGCTCTCTAGTACTGCTGATCTCCTGTGCTTCTGATCTTCAGCACTGTTAATCTCCTTTGCTGCTTCTCTCCAGCACTGTTGGTCTCCTCTGCTACTGCTCTGAAGCACTGTTGGTCTCCTGTGCTACTGCTTTTCAGCACTGTTGATCTCCTGTGCTACTGCTCTCATGCACTGTTAGTCTCCTTTGATACTGCTTTCAAGCACTGTTGATCTCCTGTGCTACTGCTCTCCAGCACTGTTGATCTACTGTGCTACTGCTCACCAGCACTGATGATCTTCTGTTCTACTGCTCCCCAGCACTGTTGATCTCCTGTGCTACTGCTCTCCGGCGCTGTTGATCTCCTGTGCTACTGCTCACCAGCACTGTTGATCTACTGTACTACTGCTCTCCAGCACTGATGACCTCCTGTGCTACTGCTCTCAAGCACTATTGATCTCCAGTTCTACTGCTCTCCAGCACTGTTGATCTGCTGTGGTACTGCTCTCCAGTACTGATGATCTGTTGTGCTACTGCTCTCCAGCACTGTTGGTCTCCTGTGCTACTGCTTCCCAGCACTGTTGATCGAATGTGCTACTGCTCGCCTGCACTGATGATCTCCTGTGCTGCTTCTGCTATCCAGCATAGTTGGTCTCCTGTGATACTACTCCAACAAGGTGGCGCAGTGGATAGCACAGCAGCCTTGCAGCGCTGGCGTCCTGGGTTCAAGCCCCACTAAGGACAACATCTGCAAAGAGTTTGTATGTTCTCTCCGTGTTTACGTGGGTTTCCTCCAGGTACTCCGGTTTCCTCCCACATTCCAAAGACATACTGATAGGGAATTTAGATTGCGAGCCCCAACGGGGACAGCAACGATAATGTGTGCAAACTGTAAAGCGCTGTGGAATATGTTAGCGCTATATAAAAATAAAGATTATTATTATTAACACTGTTGATCTTCTGTGCTACTGCTTCCCAGCACTGACAATCTCCTGTGCTACTGCTCTCCAGCAATGTTAAGCTCCTGTGATACTGCTCTCCAGCACTGTTGGTCTCCTGTGCTATTTCTTCCCAGTGCTGTTGATCTCCTGTGCTGCTCTTCAGCACTGTTGATCTCCTTTGCTACTACTCTCCAGCACTGTTGATCTCCTTTGCTACTACTCTCCAGCACTGTTGATCTCCTGTGCTACTGCTCTCCAGCACTGTTGGTCTCCTGTGCTACTGCTTCCCAGCACTGTTGATCTCCTGTGCTACTGCTCTCCACCACTGACAATCTCCTGTGCTACTGCTCTCCAGCACTGTTAAGCTCCTGTAATACTGCTCTCCAGCACTGTTGGTCTCTTGTGCTATTTCTTCCCAGTGCTGTTGATCTCCTGTGCTACTGCTCTTCAGCACTGTTGATCTCCTTTGCTACTGCTCTCCAGCACTAATGATCTCCTGTGCTAGTGCTATCCAGCACTGTTGATCTCCTGTGCTACTGCTCTTTTGCACTGATGACCTCCTGTGTTACTGCTCTCCAGCACTGTTGATCTCCTGTGCTACTGATCTCCAGCACTGTTGATCTCCTGTGCTACTGCTCTTTAGCACTGATGATCTCCTGTTCTACAGCTCACCAGTACTGTTGATCTCCTGTGCTACTGCTCTCCAGTACTAATGATCTCCTGTGATATTGCTCTCCAGCACTGTTGATCTCCTGTGATACTGCTTTCCAGGACTGATGATCTCCCATCTACCACTCTGCAGCACTGTTGATCTCCTGCGCTATTGCTTCCCAGTACAGTTGATCTCCTGTGCTGCTGCTCTCCAGCACTGTTGATGTCCTGTGCTGCTGATCTCCAGCACTGTTGACGTCCTGTGCTACTGCTCTCCAGCACTGTTGATCTCCTGTGCTACTGCTCTCCAGCACTGTTGATCTCCTGTGCTGCTGCTCTTCAGCACTGCTGATCACCTGTGCTGCTGGTCTCCAGCACTGTTGATCTCCTGTGCTGCTGCTCTCCTGCACTGTTGACCTCCTGTGCTACTGCTCTCCAGCACTGTTGATTTCCTGTGCTCTCATTCTCTGGCACTGCCGCTGTAATGTGCTCCAGCTCTCCACCACTACTGCTTGCCTGTGGTCCAGCTTTCCAGCACTGCTGCTCCCCTGTTCTCTGGTTCTCTGGCACTTCTGCATTTCTGTGCTAGAACTCTGCATTGCTGCTGCTTTCCTGTACTTTGCCTATGCAGCAATGCTTCCCTCCTGTGCTTGGGCTCTCCATCACAGATGCTCTCCTGTGCACCTACTCACCAGTCCTGCTGCTCTATTGTGCTTCATATCCCATGCACTGCTGCTCTCCTTTGCATGGGCACCTTCATAATGCTGTTAACCTGCACGGACAGCATGGTGGCTCATTAGTTACCACTTTTGCATTGCAGTGCTGGGGTCCTACAAGGAGTTTGTATGTTCTCCCCATGTTTGTGTGGGTTTCTTTCGTGTTCTCTGGTTTCTTACCACACTCCAAAGTCATACTGATAGGGAATCTAGGCTGTGAACCGCAATGGGGAGAGAGATGATGTCTGTAAATCACTATGGAATAAATGGCTCTAAAGAATACAGTAAAATAAATAGCATTATCGGACCCGACAGATTCCCTTTATTGAGAATTAAAAAATAAGTTTTCAAAACTAAAAAAATTTGCAAATTTGCTCTCTCTTGTAAGGACCCTGTCTCACTAGTGCCTCCAATTGGGAGTCAATGCCAATTCTATAACGAGCCTTGGAATAAGACTAGAGATATTAGCCAAACCAGACGTCGTCCCTCTCCAGACAGATGTTTTGGGGTACTAGCAGAGGAAGGTTTGGCTGGCTGATAGATAAATCTTTAAGAAGACATGAGTATATTCCTAGCTTCTATCCTCATGTAGATGATGGGGATTGCTTTTATCCTCATGTTGATGAGGGAGGATTCCATTCAAAGTGACCGTATCTGCAATGGAAGATCAAAGTCATGCAGGGAAACTTTCAAAGTTCCATTTGTAACCATTTGTACTTGTTTTGTCTGCACGGAGCGACTTTATTCTTGGTAGTCATCAATATTTACATGTACGACTTCCTTACTCTGTGATCTTATTAGATCTCCAGACTGATAAAATGTAATATGGGATTACTAAAAACTAATAACGAGAGCTTTTTCATATATTTTTTTTCAACCTACTCTTGTCTTTGCTTTAGTTCACCTTAAATAATTCTCAGTCCTAAGCCCTGTGACATCCTACCCCGACTTATGGCTAGCCACTCAGTTATTGGCAAGGAATATTGTCCCAATTTTATCTCCTTAGCATGAAATGAGATGACACCTGAAGCTAGCAGCAGTAGGGAGATAGCGGATCTCATGTTACCCACGTAGGTAACACTGATAAATAATGTATATATTAATATATAATGAAGTATAGGATGAGAACCCTTTGATCTTTCTGATGGCTTACATTTTGTAACCACATCATATAATGGAGCACCGTAAACTCTGAAGAAGCAAGTGTGAGTTAATGCATTGCCTTTGATGTCAGCCCTTTATCAGATCCCAAGTGATTGTTTTTAGATTTTAATGCAATTTTTTTTTTCCAGGAGTAGACTGGGAAAATTTGATAATGTCTTTACTGAAAGTTTGGCAAAGTTTTAAAGTTTAATAAAGTCTACAAACTTTAGGAAACCTGACAAAATTCAACTTTTTTTAATGTGTACATGGGGCTGGATTAAATGTTAGCTGCAATGAGTTTACTATAAAAAGTAATAAGACTGTAAATTATATCAAAATATTTGTATTGTCCGTAAGGGTCAATATTCATGTACAGAGCTGATTGGACTAGTATACTGTTAAATATGTAAAAAGGATGTAATCCAACTTGCTGTGAGAATGGGCGGACATATCATTGGGGCCCAAGAGGTAAGGGGGCCATCTCTACCTCCAAAGCAGGATCAGTTTTGCTTTTTTAGGAGCCCTTGGGCTGCAAACGGTCCATATATTGTTATTGCATAGGGGCCCTTTCCTATCTGAGTCCGCTTTAGGCTAAGGCTATGTTCACATGTCCGGTAATCATCTGTGTGAAATGGATCGAGCAGAAATATGTTAACAAACCATTCGTGCGCACAAAATTTTTTAAATTTTTGTCCTGCTAAAAAAGCTGATTTCAACTAAATCTGTTTTTTTTTTAACAATGAAGTCTATGGAAAATGGATCATTTAAATAACCATCCGTTATTTTTCAACATCAATAAAAATGATACCTGTCTTGTAGTAATCTCATGTGCCAGGGCTGATAAATTAGGCTTTGAAACCTCATGCAAATGAGCCTTTGAAGTCAGGAACAATAGATCAGTAAACTACACTATTGTTTTTAACTTTATAGATGACAAAAAGCTCAAAGTGAGTCCAAAACTGAATGTTTTGAACTCCATCTGATAACTGGAGCCTATGGCTCCTTCTAGGGCAAAGCCAAATTCTGTTTTTGGGGAATTTTTCCCAAGGAGAAGTATTATCAATCTCTCCATTGTTTTCGCTCAGTGTTAGAATTGAGGATTTACTCTAAATATTAAGGCAAAACATTGACTAAATCTGCAATGTGTCAATGAGGGCCAAAAATTGATCAGAGGTACAAAAATTAAATTTCATTATCAGAATACTCATTCTGATATCTGGAGGTTGGAGATATCGGAAAGAATGGGAATATTTTATTCACCAGGAATGTCATTTCTCACTCGAGTAGTGGCTCCATACTCAATATATTGCTCTTGGTGGAGCAATGGTTCGGCCGATAGGTTGACTGTCGGCTATCTCTCCCTACTTCTCTACAAAAAGGTCAGTGATAGAGAATGGTATTGACGTTCTAGTGCCTGCAAAAAGAAAAATGGAGACTTTCTATGATAAGGATCACACTTGCCAATACACATTGATCATATCCTAGTTGCTTTCCAGTGCTGTCTGACTTTCCCTGACCGTTTGTTAGGAGAAGCTTGAAAAGTCTCCATTTGTTTGCACATGAGAAAAGCTGGTGAATAATCGGATGCAAAACACTAATGAAAATTGGTCCATTTTTTCATGTCAGGCTCCATAATTTGATCTGTCCATGAAAAACTCTGACGGCACTCGGATCAATATTATTCAATAGGGCTATTGAAATGACTTTTTTCACAGACTGAATGAATAAAATCACAACATTCATGTTTTGCTTATGGGTACAAAAAAAAGTCGGATTCCATACGGTTCGACCACATAGTATCCTATTTTTATGGATACCTAATATGAGAACAGCATAAAGTAGAAACAGAGCTGCTTATTCCAGTGATGTATGACTTATTGGGCTGATTCATGTAGATTTATAAAATAACTATATTATCAGCAGGAGATTATCACTAGAGGACTAGTTAACTTCCTGCCATGTAGTTCAACCACGCCCCCACCGCTGATTTGCAGCTTTCCGCCTTTGCACTGTGTACACAGTTCTACCAATCAGGGGTGTGGGTGGGGTTATACAAGGCTCAGCATTTAGAGAACTGTGACATCTGCAGCAGATATAACATTTTTTAATGTAAACTACATATATTGGAAATAAAAGCCTACAATGATTTTATGCTGTTACGATACAAAGATTATTACAGCAGTTGTCTCACTGTTTTAACAGGTTTTCTAAATGATATGGAAAAAGTTACAATGAATGAAAACCCCATACGTTATCACACACAATATTCAGTCTGACCCTATATTTGATAAATGGGAATATTCTCCAGGATTTTCCTATGCTCACAATGAGGTCAAATTACAGATACCAGACGTGTTTTGTTCTGCCTAATTGTGACAGAAAATTAATGTCGAGATGAAAAATTTCAAACAATGCGAATTGTAAAAGTTATCCTTTGTTACTCAACAGCCGTAAAATGGGATGGTTTGATTAAACAAGGCCTGGTGGGGGGAGATATCCTGTGGTAATTAAGTCAGAAAACATACAGGGCCCAGGCTTTGAACTATTGTAATGACATGGAGATAGAATACACACATTCTTTCATGTTGTAAAATGGCTTTTTAGTGCTTTTTGTGTCAGCTTGGGATTTTCACATCTCGTTTTGTCTTTTGTTGACATCCTGACATGGTTGGTATTCAGCTTCTGAGAGTAATTAGGAGGCATAAAAATAAAAAAGTTATGGTCTATTTTTAATAGTGAATTGAGGAAATCACTCCCATTTGATATGACGTAAAAACCCCCCCACTTGTTTAGATTGTGATCCACAAGACAGTGAATGATGACAATGTCTGTAAAATGCATTGGTATATGTTGGCATTGTGTAAGCAAGCATAATAAATGAATAATACGTCATCCATAACAACCCATCTGTAAATTAAAAACAGGACAAAAGTCTTAACCAGCTTACTTTTTCTAGCTTGGCACTGGCGCGGGTGAGGCACTCGACTTCTTTCATGCCTCAGCGCGCTACATGAAAGAGTGGGTCCTAGTTGAGTGTTGTGCTGTGAGGACCTTGTGCCCGTGCAGGCCACCTGTAGGCTATGGTGTTGGCCAGCCAGGACCATGGGTTTCAAAGTTTAATAAAGGAGGCTTCAGTTTTAAAACACAGTCTTTGTTGAACTGTAGTTTGGTAAGGGTTATATGTACATAGGATAGCTGGTACAAAGTCTCATGGACATTTCCTTCACAGTGTAAAACATTACCCTACACAGGCTTTCCTTCTTTGTAGTCTTCTCCAGGGCTGGTGAAGTACACTGCCTTGCCCTACTTTGACACAATCCAGATCGTCACCACAGTCCTGATCAGCAAGGCTCTCTACCTACTCAGCAGTTCCATGTTCTATTTCTTCCACTAATGGCACCCTGTATCTACCTTTCGGGACCCCCACTAGTCCCACAAACTCAGTCCTATTACCTTTGGCGTTCACCAAGTTCAGGATGTCCTAACCAAGGACCTCTTTAAGGTGGAAGGAGACTCTGTTTCTTCAGTCACTTCAAACTCAATCTACTCCTTTGTCCTTTAGTCTCTTTTGCTGTAGTTCAGTCTTAAAGGCAGCACTCCTCACAGCCACTTCCTACTTGAGCATCAACTTAACCGTATCTAACTATCTAAAGGAATTTATCTCTTTCCCAAACACTAAACCCCTCCCACTAGGGGCTAGTCCCGTACATCAACTGTATCCTTACTCTAACATCATTTATCTAATTACAGTCACTATCCTACCTATCTTATGTCCTACCCTATGTCTTACTCTATGCTATCCTATGCCGTAATCTACCAACATTACTAATTTTATGTTATCACATCCTACATTATACATTGCTACACATTACATAGGCAAATATCACATGGCACAATATATACAAAAGACATAGGATATTATTTACATGGATGCGATTGGTGTCTTCAGGGGTAGGAACTTGATAGCCATTGTCCACCACCCTTACCCTTAAAACCCTTATACACATTAAACTAACGTTGTCCAAGGCTGCCGACGCCCATAAGTTTGGCCATCAGTCTGTGTATGGTGACCCTAAGGAGATTATTGTTGGGTGAGTTTAGGATTCAGGATGTACAATTTCAGACTGTCAATACTTTTGTCCTCTAGAGAAAAAACACAACTAGAGTTGTCAGGCAGCTGCTGTCTCATGGAGAACTTGTAGGCTCCAGTGCATGGGAAAGATGGCCAAAATATTAGCTGGATGAACCATTGAACCATCCTTCAGGTGACAATCAACTGCGGTGCATGAGAAACCGCAAGGCCTCCATAAACATTAGGTAATGTCAATAGCAGCAAGATTTGACAACGGTCTAATGTGTAAACAGGCGCCAGCCAACTGATGGTCAGGACAGATGTCAATCGGAGATGTCAAATTTGAGACTGCTGATTGCATTGTTCTCCCTAAGATGAACCGCCGGCCAACGTGTTAGTCGATGGCATTCTCTGTTGTGAATCCCGCTCTTGGGCTCCCGCCGGTGGTTGTAAGTAGCATTTTTGTGAATTCTGCTCTTGGGCTCCCTCCTGTGGTTTTGAGTGGTATAGCTGCTTCTTGGATTTAGCATCAGCAG
This sequence comes from Ranitomeya variabilis, assembly GCF_051348905.1. NCBI lineage: Eukaryota > Metazoa > Chordata > Amphibia > Anura > Dendrobatidae > Ranitomeya > Ranitomeya variabilis. Next base: position 563,116,212 of record NC_135233.1, on the reverse strand, counting down.
CTGCTTCCACTGATCGTCTTTCTGGCTCGGCTATTTTAGTCTGGCATTATCCCTCAATCAATGCCAGTTGTCAATTGTTCCTGCTTGGAGTAACTGCTCTTTTGGATTTCCCTGACACTCTGACCAGTTCTGCAAAGATAAGTCCTTGCTTGTCCTTTTGCAGTCCACTTGTTGTGGACTTTATTGTTCAGCACATTCTATGTTTTGCTCATTTGTCCAGCTTATCAGTATGGATCTATTCAGCTAAGCTGGAAGCTCTGGGCAGCAGATTTTGCCCTCCACACCTTTAGTCAGGTGTGGAGATTTTTGCATATCTCTGCGGTGGACTTTTTCTAGTTTTTATTATTGACCGCACAGTGTTCTTTCCTGTACTATCTATCTAGCTAGAAGTGGCCTCCTTTGCTAAATCTTGTTTCATACTACGTATGTCATTTCCTTCTCCTCTCACAGTCATTATTTGTGGGGGGCTGTCCTATCCTTTGGGGATTTTCTCTGAGGTCCAACTCACCCCAAACCATCTCGATTGGGTTCAGGTCTGGTGACTGTGGAGGCCAGGTCATCTGGCGTAGCACTCCATCACTCTCCTTCTTGGTCAAATAGCCCTACACAGCCTGGAGGTGTGTTTGGGGTCATTGTCCTGTTGAAAAATAAATGATAGTCCAACTAAATGCAAACCGGATGGAATAGCATGCCACTGCAAGATGCTGTGGTAGCCATGCTGATTCAGTATGCCTTCAATTTTGAATAAATCCCCAACAGTGTCACCAGCAAAGCACCCCCACACCATCACACCTCCTCCTCCATGCTTCACGGTGGGAACCAGGCATGTTGAGTCCATCACAGACACAGTGGTTGGAACCAAAGACCTCAAATTTGGACTCATCAGACCAAAGCACAGATTTCCACTGGTATAATGTCCATTCCTTGTGTTCTTTAGCCCAAACAAGTCTCTTCTGCTTGTTGCCTGTCCTTAGCAGTGGTTTCCCAGCAGCTATTTTAATATGAAGGCCTACTGCACAAAGTCTCCTTTTAACAGTTGTTGTAGAGATGTGTCTGCTGCTAGAACTCTGTGTGGCATTGACCTGGTCTCTAATCTGAGCTGCGGTTAACCTGTGATTTCTGAGGCTGGTGACTCGGATAAACTTATCCTCAGAAGCAGAGGTGACTCTTGGTCTTCCTTTCCTGGGGCGGTCCTCATGTGAGCCAGTTTCTTTGAAGCGCTTGATGGTTTTTACCACTGTACTTGGGGACACTTTCAAAGTTTTCCCAATTTTTTGGAATGACTGTCCTTTATTTCTTAAAGTAATGATGGCCACTCGTTTTTCTTTACTTAGCTGCTTTGGTCTTGCCATAATACAAATTCTAACAGTCTATTCAGTAGGACTATCAGCTGTGTATCCACCAGACTTCAGCACAACACAATTGATGTTCCCAACCCCATTTATAAGGCAAGAAATCCCACTTATTAAACCTGACAGGGCACACCTGCGAAGTGAAAACCATTCCCGGTGACTACCTCTTGAAGCTCATCAAGAGAATGCCAAGAGTGTGCAAAGCAGTCATCAAAGCTAAAGGTGGCTACTTTGAAGAACCTAGAATATAAGACATAATTTCAGTTGTTTCACACTTTTTTAAGTGTATAATTCCACATGTGTTAATTCATAGTTTTGATGCCTTCAGTGTGAATGTACAATTTTCATAGTCATGAAAATACAGAAAAATCTTTAAATGAGAAGGTGTGTCCAAACTTTTGGTCTGTACTGTAAGTGTCGGCTGAGATGGCTGTCAGATGAACAATTACCTGAAGCATCCTTCGGACGATAAACATCTAATGTCTTTGGCCAGCCTAAGGGTACCGTCACACAGTACCATTTACATCGCTACGACGGCACGATTCGTGACGTCGCAGCGTCGTATGATTATCGCTCCAGTGTCGTAGACTGCGGTCACACTGTGCAATCACGGCGCTGGAGCGATGCCGAAGTCCCCGGGTAACCAGGGTAAACATCGGGTTACTAAGCGCAGGGCCGCGCTTAGTAACCCGATGTTTACCGTGGTTACCAGCGTAAAAGTTAAAAAAAACAAACCGTACATACTCACCATCTGATGCCCGTCAGGTCCCTTGCCGTCTGCTTCCTGCTCTGACTGTGATCCGGCCGTACAGTGAGAGCAGAGCGCAGCGGCGACGTCACCGCTGTGATCTGCTCTCACTTTCCGGCCGGCAGTCAGTCAGAGTGGAAAGCAGACGGCAAGGGACCTGACGGACATCAGATGGTGAGTATGTACGGTTTGTTTTTTTTTACGTTTACGCTGGTAACCAGGGTAAACATCGGGTTACTAAGTGCGGCCCTGCGCTTAGTTACCCGATGTTTACCCTGGTTACCAGCGAACGCATCGCTGGATCGCTGTCACACACAACGATCCAGCGATGACAGCGGGAGATCCAGCGACGAAAGAAAGTTTCAAACGATGTGCTACGACGTACGATTCTCAGCTGGGTGCCTGATCGCAGTAGCGTGTCAGACACTGCGAGATCGTAACGATATCGCTAGAACGTCACGAATCGTGCCGTCGTAGCGATAAAAATGCCACTGTGTGACGTACCCTTAGGTTTGCAAATGTTTATATGGCCACGTTTACATGTTCAGTATTTGGTCAGTATTTAGATCCGTATTTGTAGTCAAAAACCAGGAGTGGAACAAGCAGAGGAAAAGTATAATAGAAATGCATCACCACTTCTGTATTTTGGCTACATTTTGGTTTTGGCTTACAATTATTGATATAAAATACTGAGCTGAATGCATGAACATGGTCTAAGTGTGGGTAAGAAGCACTGGAATTTCACATAGTGGTTTTAAAAGAAGAAAAATCTAATGAGTTTTACAAGAGAAATTCACTTCAGGAAACACTTTTTTTTCCTTTTTTTGGGAGGTGTTCATTTTTTCCCTGAAGCCCTTTTGAACACTCTTTTGAATTGTTTTTTTCCATACTGTATTTGCAGACCTTTGTCCTTACAGTATCAGGTGTGAAGAAATTACCAAGCTCAATGACTAAACAGCAGAGTGGATTTCCATATAAATGAATAGGAGGAATATTCAAGTTTTTTAAATGGCTTTTGAGGAGGATTTTTGGAGTGGATCTGCCTTTAAAAATCCTTCTAAAACATCCTCTGTGTATCTGAAAATGGCCTTAGGGTTGAACTAAAGAAGTAACCAGCATAGTCATATTCTTAAGGTTTACCCTTACCCTCCAAATATTACAAAGACCCTGCCAAGATCCAATGTCTCCAAAAGGTTGAAAATATTGGATTTTTCCCTGCCTACTTTTTTTTCTCCAAGATGTTCTGGCAGAAGAACCTGGTAGCTTAAAATATTTTCTAAAAAAAAAACCACACCAGTTTGGGTAAGCTGAGGGAACACTAATGGGTGAAGATAATCGCAGGCTAAATTATGTTCACTCAACAACCCTCTGGTCATAGGTCACCAACTAATACAACTGCTATCAAAGCAGGTTCTACAAGTTTCCAATCTGGCAGAATTCGGAAGGACCAGCCAACTGTCTAATGTGGATGGAGGTCTCCAGACTCTCGCCTAATAGCAAGTATTAAAGAAAAGAAGTGTTGAACATTCTGTATAGCTTGCAGAAGATAAGAGAAGAGAAGAACGTGCCAGAAAAATCTACTAATTGCATATTTCCTTCCATCATTGAGAAGAATCATGCATGAACATGTTTGAGCTTCCTTGTTTTTGGGGTAGTGGGTGTCTGCCATCCAACATGTATGGCCCTGTTCAGACTATAAAGAGTTCATTAGCCAAATGGTTTGGCTACATATTTTAGTGATGGTGTATAATTAGTATAGGGAGAGATCTACAGAGTTGTGGTTCCTTTCTGTCATAAACTACAGTATATGTTGAAATTTTAAACAGTAATAAAACAGGTAAATGCAAGAGAGTTCCTATGAAATTAAAGTTATGATGAACAGGCATTCAAATATATCATTATTTATTATGCTTTACTTAGATATATACATCATCACTGTCCCCATTGGTACTCCCAGTCTAAATTCCCCATCAATATCTCTTTGGAGTGCAGGAGGAAACCGGAGAACGTGGAGGAAACCCAAGACAACATGTGGGGAACATACAGTACAAACTCCATGCAGATATTGTCTTTGGTGGGATTTGAACCCAGCGCTGCAGAGCAACAGTGCTAACCACTGAGCCACCCATGCAGACAAATGACCAACGAACAAGATAATTCTAAATTCGAATTTGTTGGGTTTGATAAGTTTTATGCAAGCTTAAAATCATCCTTCCTTAAAGAAAACATGATGTTTTATGGACACAGAATTATAGTATTTAAAAAATAACCTCCCACGTCCAGAAATGTTAATTACTTGCATCTATGGGTTCATAAGGGTTGTCCGGACTTAGGCTACAAGTCTGCAGACACTTTATGTTCGCACTGTGAGCTGTGAGGATTCTCTGATGCCGATGCCAAGACTGGTTAGCGCGTGACCAAAAGTATGTGATTTGCATACATGCGGTCACATTACGACTAGACTGTATCCAGCCTTACTCAATTATTGGCTTTTTGTTTTAAAAATCTAAGTACTGTCCGGAAATGATCCTTATAAAGTCCATACATCTTTTTGGCATTTTAATTGCTTCATTTAAAGAGCCACATATTATTTTAGTCTATGTTCTTGGACTTGTTTGCTTCCTGTGAATTGATTAGCATTTTCATTATTTTATTTTTTTTAGATGTTGACTATCTGGTGGTGGGGGTTTGGGGAAGGGATGCTAAAAAAACAGCAATTCTGTCCTTTAAACTGTTTACTGCTTGGTAAAAATAGCAAGTTAGCTCTATTTTATGGGTTAGTGTGATCACTGCATCACCAATCAGGCAAAATTCACAATTTATAAATGTAAAAATTACCTTTTTTCATAAAACCTGTTTTAATTATTCAAAACTGCTGATATGTACAATAATATTATATTTAACTATATATTATAACATATATATAGCATTTTTGAATAATGAAAGCAGATCAGGAGCAGAGATCTGAATATGTGCATGCTCCGCCTTTATCGGCCATTTTCCAGTGATAACGAAGGGAAGTGTTGGGACTCTGATGACATTTTCTGAAAACCCGGAGCCCGCCACAGCCTTGCACCACCAAACACCCCCTCTTCCCAACCTAGGTCCCAAAGCATCGCCCCACTCCTGCCACCGCCAATATTAAGTTGAGGGTGCCATCAATTTTGTATGGCCCATTTTTGGGGTTTTGTGTGAAGTTATGTGCATTTTGCCTTTTTCTATTTATTTTTGTGCTGTTCCAATACACACAAAGGAAATGAACAAAACATTTGTAACTCAAATAATTTCCTCAGAAAAATACTTCATTTTCTGGAACAAGTTCAAAGGTGCCAACACTTTCGGCAATGACTGTATATGGATATATATATATTACCATTTTTAAATAATGGAAAAAAATAAATAATTTTCACATTTGTACATGGCATCAAAATGGAACGTGAAAGCCTCGGGGTAATCTGAAGTCGACCATGTCAATGTTTTCAGTCGATTTTCATTCTAGCCCCAGGAAAAGTGCGGACAGAGGTAAGCGGTGTCTCATTACCCGAACGCCTGACTAAACTTTCAAAAGCAGCACTGCATGTGTCTAATGTGTATTGGTACTAGTAAGCTGGACCTTGATACCAGATCTCTTTCACAAATTTGAAGAACTTCTTAGCTGTGTTCTGCCTCGTAGATCGCTTATATCCGGCAGCTCCCGGAGCAGTTCACTGCTGATTGGTGGGGTTGCCTTTTGGACTTATATTATCATATTATCAGCTTGCAGACAGGCAATGAAAATGTCAATCCCGAATAACCCCTTTAATATAATATTATCCTCAACTGTAAATAAAATTAAAAAAAATATCTTTGACATGTCTAATAAATTACAGCTATTCTTATAATACTCATGTGCATGACAACTGTTATAATAAAAAATAATTAAAATATATAGGGGGAAAAAAAAGTAACCTCAAATCAAAATACCAAATAGGACGTGTATTAGGGGGAGTCAATGACAGCAGGAAGATAAAGAAACAGACTACAGTCAGGGCTTATCTACTCTGCAGAACCAAAGCAAAGGGTTAAATATGACTTAAGCTCCTAATATACAAAAGCTCTGGTGAACACAGACAGAAGAGCACCCCTGTGATAGAAGTACAGTGGCTTGCAAAAGTATTCACCCCCTCTCCTTTGACATTTTTTGTGTTTTGCTACCTCACAACCTGGAATTTCACTGTTTTTCTTAGAGGATTTGCATCAGTTCATGTAAGGAACATGCCTACAACTGTGAGCATTTGGTTTTCTTTTTGGATTTTTTTTTTTTTTAAACCCAACCCTGACTTGTACTTCTCAACAACTTTGTCCCTGACTTGTTTTGAGATCTTTTTGGTCCTCATGGTGGTGTTTGGCAATCTCCTTGGTCTTCATGACGGCATTTGGAGATCTCCTTGGTCTTCATGGTGGCACTTAGAGATCTCATTGGTCTGCATGGTGGTGTTTGGAGACCTCCTTGGTCTTCATGGTGGTGTTTGGAAATCTCCTTGGTCTTCATGGTGGTGTTTGGAGATCTTCTTGTTCTTCTTGGTGGTGTTTGGAGATCTTCTTGTTCTTCTTGGTGGTGTTTAGAGATCTCCTTGGTCTTAATGATGGTGTTTGGAGATCTCATTGGTCTTCATGGTGGTGTTTGGAGATCTTCTTGTTCTTCTTGGTGGTGTTTAGAGATCTCCTTGGTCTTCTTGGTGGTGTTTGGAGATCTCCTTAGTCTTCATGGCGGTATTGGGAGATCTCCTTGGTCTTCATGATGGTATTTGGATAGTGGTGCCTCTTGTTAATGGTTTTGCAACCTCTGTGGCCTTTCAGAAAAGGTGTGTATATACTGACAGACCATGTGAAACATAGATTGCACACAGCTGGATGTCCTGTCACTACGCATGGTACTTATGAAGGTAATTGCTTGTACCAGAAATTTTTAGGAGCTTCATCGCAAAAAGACTGAATACATATGCACATGACAATTTTAAGTTATTTGATCTCATAAATTTAATTTATGCCTAAATTTTTCTCTCTACACCAACTTAGACTATTTAGTTCTGATGCATCACGTACAAATCAGATTACAAAAATATTTACACACAGGTTGTAATGTAAGAAAATAGATAAAAAGCCAAGGGGATGAATACTTTGGCAAGCCACTGCATATGGGCTTTTTGCAGTCCAATCACTCATCATAATTCACAATTCCACCTGCTTTGGAGGTATCAGTGGCCCTTTATTTCTTGGACCCCTGTGTGGCTGCACAGTTACACCATTGGTATATCTGATGGCTGTTTGCTTCTATTTCTCTTGATTCCCCCATACACAGAAATGCTTGGCTCTGCAGAGTATTACTGTATTGTTTATGAGAGCATTGTTGCCAGAAGAAAATCAGATATTTGACATTCTGGATCTTTCTAGCCCCCAACATCATCTGTTGGTGGAAAGCCAAGAAGTTTTTGTACACATTAGACAATTAGCTCATCCTGCGATGTGAGTAGGTTTGTCCAAATTCAGTGTGTATGGGGATCGTAACCAGCGTGGATTTAGGCTATGATCGGGCTATGGATTTCCCTCTCACTCCTGATAATCCTTGCTTACTTAAAGAAAGGAAGTGTTGGAATACAGAAAAAGCAACAAATATTGCAATCACCTTCATTCACCACTTTTTGTCAGAAAACACAAAGCTTCTTTAAATATGTCTCAAAGTCAAGATTTATGCAAAAGCTAGATATTTGTAATCAGCTACCAATCGGATTGCTAATTCTGGGATAGATAGATGATAGATAGATAGATAGATAGATAGATAGATAGATAGATGAATAGATAGATAGATAGATAGATATATCTAATAACTTGTAGACACAGTAATGTTTCTGCCTTGAAATGAGGTTTATTGTACTAACAGAAAATGTGCAATCTGCATTCAAACAAAATTTGACAGGTGCATAAGTATGGGCACCCTTATCATTTTCTTGTTTTAAATACTCCTACCTACTTTTTACTGACTTACTAAAGCACTTTTTTTGTTTTGTAACCTCATTGAGCTTTGAACTTCATAGCCAGGTGTATGCAATCATGAGAAAAGCTACTTAAAGTGGCCACTTGCAAGTTGTTCTCCTGTTTCAATCTCCTCTGAAGAGTGGCATCATGGGCTCCTCAAAACAACTGTCAAATGATCTGAAAACAAAGATTATTCAAATAGTTGTTCAGGGGAAGGATACAAAAAGCTGTCTCAGAGATTTAAACTTTCAATTTCCACTGTGAGGAACATAGTAAGGAAATGGAAGAACACAGGTACAGTTCTTGTTAAGGCCAGAAGTGGCAGGCCAAGAAAAACATCAGAAAGGCAGAGAAGAAGAATGGTGAGATCAGTCAAGGACAATCCTCAGACCACCTCCAGAGAACTGCAGCATCAACTTGCTGCAGATGGTGTCACTGTGCATCGGTCAACTATACAACGCACTTTGCACAAGGAGAAGCTGTATGGGAGAGTGATACAAAAGAAGCCGTTTCTGCAAGCACGCCACAAACAGAGTCGGCTGAGGTATGCAAAAGCACATTTGGAGAAGCCAATTTCTTTTTGGAAGAAGGTCCTGACTGATGAAACCAAGATTGAGTTGTTTGGTCATACAAAAAGGCGTTATGCATGGCGGCAAAAAAACACAGCATTCCAAGAAAAACACTTGCTACCCACAGTAAAATTTGGTGGAGGTTCCATCATGCTTTGGGGCTGTGTGGCCAATGCTGGCACCAGGAATCTTGTTAAAGTTGAGGGACGCAAGGATTCCTCTCAGTATCAGCAGATTCTTGACAATAATGTTCATGATTCAGTGACAAAGTTGAAGTTACGCAGGGGATGGATCTTTCAGCAAGACAATGATCCAAAACACCGCTCCAAATCTACTCAGGCATTCATGCAGAGGAACAATTACACTGTTCTGGAATGGCCATCCCAGTCCCCAGACCTGAATATCATTGAACATCTGTGGGATCATTTGAAGAGGGCTGTCCATGCTCGGCGACCATCAAACTTAACTGAACTGGAATTGTTTTGTAAAGAGGAATGGTCAAAAATACCTTCATCCAGGATCCAGGAACTCATTAAAAGCTACAGGAAGCGACTAGAGGCTCTTATTATTGCAAAAGGAGGATCTACTAAATATTAATGTCACTTTTTTGGTGAGGTGCCCATACTTATGCACCTGTCAAATTTTGTTTAAATGCAGATTGCACATTTTCTGTTAGTACAATAAACCTCATTTCAAGGCAGAAACATTACTGTGTCCAACAGTTATTAGATATATGAAACTGAAATAGCTGTTGCAAAAAAAACAATTTTTATAAAACATTAAGCTTAAGATTAATAGGGGTGCCCAAACTTTTTCATATAACTGTAGATAGATAGACAGATAGATAATAGATAGATGATAGATAGATCGATCGATAGATAGATAGATCTATCATCTATCTATCTACTATTATCTATCTATCCCATATCTATGTATCTATCTATAATCTATCTATTATCTATCTATCCATTATCTATCTATCCATTATCTATCTATTATCTATGTATCTATCTATGATCTATCTATGTATTATATATCTATTATCTATATATTATCTATCTATCTATCTATCATCTAGTTATCTACCTTGAGGAAGGTCTGTACCCAGGACCGAAACATCGCCACATGGGCTATTAAAGAGCTCTTTGTAACTTTGGACTTGGTGTGCTGCCTCAACTTTTTTTGAAACTATTCACAAGGACTGGTATTATTATTATTATTATAATAGTTTTATTATTATTATTTATTATTATAGCGCCATTTATTCCATGGCGCTTTACATGTGAGGAGGGATATACATAATAAAAACAGGTACAATAATCTTAAACAATACAATTCATGACTGGTACAGTAGGAGAGAGGACCCTGCCCGCAAAAGCTCACAATATTTTTAGATAGATAGATAGATAGATAGATAATAGATAAATAGATAGATAATAGATAGATAGATAGATAGATAGATAATAGAGAGATAATAGATAGAAGATAGATGATAGATAATAGATGATACATAGATAATAAATAGATAAATTGATAGATAGATAACACTGGTCAACAGCATTTTTGGTGCCAAAGATATTTCATCGAATTTGGGGTATTTTTGGGGTGCTCATTCTGAATATGTCATCAGTTTTGCCAGATTGGCTCAAGTTTTTGAGATTTTTGGTATCTTATTTATAGCACTTGTTGGTAAATGTGACGCATCATCTCATTAATTTCTTTGGATTAGTACTTGAACTGAGCAGTTCTCAATATAGTTTTGTGTTAATTAGTGTTCTAAAAGTTTGTTCATAGCTTGATTTTTGCACTAACTTTATGTTGTTGTCTGTTTTCCAGTGAAAAGCATGAACTCATCAAGAAGAAGTTGTCTTAACGATCCAGACTCATTCTGTTACATTTGTGGTGAATACACACTGCCAAAACATAGAAGAAACATAACAGACTTCGTAAAAAAAGTGTATTTTGCCTATTTTGGGGTTATGCTTGGGGACCAAGACAAGTTTTGGGCACCACACATAGTGTGCAAAGCATGTATCGAATTATTACGAAAATGGAGCAAAGGACAAAGAAAAAGCTTCAAATTTGGTGTTCCAATGGTGTGGAGAGAGCCAAAAAATCATCATGATGACTGTTATTTACAGGTCCTTCTCAAAAAATTAGCATATAGTGTTAAATTTCATTATTTACCATAATGTAATGATTACAATTAAACTTTCATATATTATAGATTCATTATCCACCAACTGAAATTTGTCAGGTCTTTTATTGTTTTAATACTGATGATTTTGGCATACAACTCCTGATAACCCAAAAAACCTGTCTCAATAAATTAGCATATTTCACCCGGCCAATCAAATAAAAGTGTTTTTTAATACCAAACAAAAAAACCATCAAATAATAATGTTCAGTTATGCACTCAATACTTTGTCGGGAATCCTTTGGCAGAAATGACTGCTTCAATGCGGCGTGGCATGGAGGCAATCAGCCTGTGACACTGCTGAGATGTTATGGAGGCCCAGGATGCTTCAATAGCGGCCTTAAGCTCATCCAGAGTGTTGGGTCTTGCGTCTCTCAACTTTCTCTTCACAATATCCCACAGATTCTCTATGGGGTTCAGGTCAGGAGAGTTGGCAGGCCAATTGAGCACAGTAATACCATGGTCAGTAAACCATTTACCAGTGGTTTTGGCACTGTGAGCAGGTGCCAGGTCGTGCTGAAAAATGAAATCTTCATCTCCATAAAGCATTTCAGCCGATGGAAGCATGAAGTGCTCCAAAATCTCCTGATAGCTAGCTGCATTGACCCTGCCCTTGATGAAACACAGTGGACCAACACCAGCAGCTGACATGGCACCCCACACCATCACTGACTGTGGGTACTTGACACTGGACTTCAGGCATTTTGGCATTTCCTTCTCCCCAGTCTTCCTCCAGACTCTGGCACCCTGATTTCCGAATGACATGCAAAATTTGCTTTCATCAGAAAAAAGTACTTGGGACCACTTAGCAACAGTCCAGTGCTGCTTCTCTGTAGCCCAGGTCAGGCGCTTCTGCCGCTGTTACCTGGGGAATGCGGCACCTGTAGCCCATTTCCTGCACACGCCTGTGCACGGTGGCTCTGGATGTTTCCACACCAGACTCAGTCCACTGCTTCCTCAGGTTCCCCAAGGTCTGGAATCGGTCCTTCTCCACAATCTTCCTCAGGGTCCGGTCACCTCTTCTCGTTGTACAGCGTTTTCTGCCACATTGTTTCCTTCCAACAGACTTACCATTGAGGTGCCTTGATACAGCACTCTGGGAACAGCCTATTTGTTGAGAAATTTCTTTCTGGGTCTTACCCTCTTGCTTGAGGGTGTCAATGATGGCCTTCTTGACATCTGTCAGGTCGCTAGTCTTACCCATGATGGGGGTTTTGAGTAATGAACCAGGCAGGGAGTTTTTAAAAGCCTCAGGTATCTTTTGCATGTGTTTAGAGTTAATTAGTTGATTCAGAAGATTAGGGTAATAGGTCATTTAGAGAACCTTTTCTTGATATGCTAATTTATTGAGACAGGTTTTTTGGGTTATCAGGAGTTGTAGGCCAAAATCATCAGTATTAAAACAATAAAAGACCTGACAAAATTCAGTTGGTGGATAATGAATCTATAATATATGAAAGTTTAAGTGTAATCATTACATTATGGTAAATAATGAAATTTAACACTATATGCTAATTTTTTGAGAAGGACCTGTATGGTAAACACAGGTACAGGCACATCTTCACAATGAGGGACAGGCCTTCTTGCAGATTCCATGTTACTCCCATTTTCGTTTCTTATGCTTATTGAATCCTTGCACTTGCACTGCACAGAAATAACAGTCATCATGATGATTTTTTGGCTCTCTCCACACCATTGGAACACCAAATTTGAAGCTTTTTCTTTGTCCTTTGCTCCATTTTCGTAATAATTCGATACATGCTTTGCACACTATGTGTGGTGCCCAAAACTTGTCTTGGTCCCCAAGCATAACCCCAAAATAGGCAAAATACACTTTTTTTACGAAGTCTGTTATGTTTCTTCTATGTTTTGGCAGTGTGTATTCACCACAAATGTAACAGAATGAGTCTGGATCGTTAAGACAACTTCTTCTTGATGAGTTCATGCTTTTCACTGGAAAACAGACAACAACATAAAGTTAGTGCAAAAATCAAGCTATGAACAAACTTTTAGAACACTAATTAACACAAAACTATATTGAGAACTGCTCAGTTCAAGTACTAATCCAAAGAAATTAATGAGATGATGCATCGCATTTACCAACAAGTGCTATAAATAAGATACCAAAAATGTCAAAAACTTGAGCCAATCTGGCAAAACTGATAGCATATTCAGAATCAGCACCCCAAAAATACCCCAAATTCATTAAAATATTTTGGACACCAGAAAAATTTTTTTTTTTTGTTGACCTGTGTAATAGATAGATTGATAGATATGAGATAGATAGATAGTAGATAGATGAAAGATGGACAATATATAGATAATAGATAGATTGATAAATAAATGATAGAGATAATATATAGATATTAGATAGATAATACATAGAAAGATAATATATACAGTAGATGATAGATAGATACATAGATAATAGATAGATAGATAGATAGATAGATAGATAGATAGATAGATAGATAGATAATGGATTATAGATAATAGAAAATAGATAGATAATAGATAGATGGATAGATAGATAGATAGATAGATAGATAGATAGATAGATAATGTATTATAGATAATAGAAAATAGATTGATACATCTATAGATAGATAGATAACATATAGATAGATGATAGTGGAGCGCCCCGTCAGGGCCAGGGGGTACTCGGTACCTCGGTCGTGCAGTTCACAGGGGGGGATGTCATGGTGGTTGACCCGGTCCGTGGCCCTGGGACGTCCGTTTAAAAGGGAAAGGTCTTTAAAGGGATAGAGTTTATGTTCGTGACGCCACCTGTGGTATTCGGTCAGGGAGACCGACGCTGCTTTAAGGGGTCCGCTGGGGTGATGTTATGGCAGCTAGATGGTATACCTTGCCACAGGTGAAGTATATTCTCAGGGCTTCCCAGTATGTAGATGGTGGTATGGTGAGAGGCGTAGAGAAGAACGAGGACACAAGATTGCAGTCTCTTTACCTTTACGGAAGACTTCAGCATCCACAGTCCAGAGCACCAGACCACAGGGTAGGCAGAGTTCGGCCAGTTTGGAGGCAAGTCCAGAGTCCCCTTGTCCAGGTGGAAATCAATAGCCTTCCCTTGCGCTGCAGTGGTGTCGTCCCTTACTGCCTATGGCTTCCCATAAGGGTCTCAGAGATGTGATGTTTCTCTCTCTCTGTCCTCCGTATAGGATAGGACAAAACCCATATGACTGGTGACTTGAGCCTGTTTATAGGGTCTCTTAGATAACTCGGCTCTATGGGGTGTCACCGTGCCTCCTGGGTGTAGGTGCGGACAGGTAACTTGCAATTAGCTGTCCTGCCGGTCTCTGAAATAAGGCGTAGAGATCCATATTTCCTCGGTGTTCCGGCTACCGGGGTTCTGCGCCTCAGAAGGAGGCAGCCTGTTTGGGGCTGGTCCCCTTCTGGTATCCTCTCCTTTGCTTCGACTTCCTTCAAGCTCGCTGCAACACAATTCTGCCTTCCAATATCTCTTTCTTGGAGCTGAAGCTCTTAGGGCATGCACAGCTCCGTGGACCCGCTCGTCTGTCCTCTGACAGGAATTCGCTCCTACCAGGAACAGCTTCCCTGAAGGACTGACTAACTTTCCCTACAGACTACCAGTTACATATATATATGGGAGTGACCTAATAAATAGGAGCAGAAGCTCCCCCTGGTGGCCTGGAGTGTGAATGTGTTGCATGTTTGTGATACCTGGATACAGTTATCCTTCCTTGCCTCCAAACGTAGCATCACTCTCCCCGGGAGGAAAGTGACACTACTGCGACGACCAGGACCCTGGGGTGCCGCAATAGATAGAGAGATAGATAATAGATAGATAGATAATAGATAGATGATAGATAGATAGATAGATAGATAGATAGATAGATAGATAGATAGATAGATAATAGTGTCGTGACACCTAAGGTGTCACTGGTGCTGCCTAGGGGGTGCTATTAGGGGGACACAAATAAACATAGTGTGTGTAGAAACAAGTCACGCCAAACTCAAGGACCTTACTCTAATGCAGTGAGCACAGGACATGGCACAGAGCAGTCACGTGACCAGGGGGTGGAGCCACGGCACATGAGTGTAGGGAATGAACACACAGTGTGCAGGTCACAGACAGAAAACATAGTCAAATAGAGCCGAGGGTCAAAGCCAGGAGGGAGTGAAGTACCTTAAGGTACCTTCACACGAAACGACTTTACAACGAGAACGACAATGATCCGATCGCTGCAGCGTCGCTGTTTACATCGCTGTAGAGATGTCAAACACAGCAGCTCCAGAACGACGCAGGAGCGATCCTGTGACGTAGCGGTGACGCACTTATCGTTCTCACAGGTCATTAGCTCCATGTTTAACATTGCTGGCATCGTTGCTTTTGCTTTCAAACACGACGATACACGCCGATCTGACGACCAAATAAAGTTCTGAACTTTAATCAACGACCAGCGATATCACAGCAGGATCCAGATCGATGCTGCGTGTCAAACACAACGATATCGCTATCCAGGACGCTGCAACATCACGGATCGTTGTCGTTCTCGTTGTAAAGTTGTTTCTTGTGAAGGTACCTTTAGGGATAAGACAAAGAGTAAACAGGGACAACCCAAGGGGTCTGATAACCAGGAGAGACAGAGCAGTACAAAGCAGAATGCAAAGACGGAAGTAGTGGAACAAAACCGAGTCATACACAGCAAGGCATACTAGCACAGAGGCACAACGTTTACGGACGAGAACCTGGGTCAGCAACCACAAGCCGAGTATAAGGAAGTATCACCAACACACAATCAAGGAACTGCCAACATTAAATAGCGGCCCCAGAATCAAAGAGAGGCGGACTAAAAATGACCCTGACCTGACCAGGATAGAGGCGACACAATCCTGTCCAGAGTCATGACAGTACCGCCTCGAACTCCTCCTTGCTCTCCACCAATACAGGCGGTGAGGGATGCAATGAAGCTTCTTCCATAGCCCCCAATGATTTCAGCAGTGCCCTATGGAAGACATTGGGGATCTTTAAAGATGCTGGAAGCTGCAAATGAAATGCTACTGGGTTAACCACCTCCTGATTTCATACGGGCCAATAAACTTAGGTCCCAATCTTGCCGAAGGAACTTTAAGTTTAATGTTCCTGGTAGACAGCCACACTTTATTCCCAACCTGAAGGGTGGGTCCCACAGTCTGTTTCCTGTCAGCAAAAAGCTTAAACTTCCTCTGAGCCACCCCAATATTCTTTTGGACCTCCCACCATAAATTCCCCAACTGCTGTACAGCAATATCAGCCCTCGGGCAACCGGAGACCAGGCGAGTAAACTCCCCAAAGTGTGGATTAAACCCTTAATTACAGAAGAAAGGGGAGTTACCTGTAGAGTGGTTAACACGGTAATTAAATGCGAATTCTGCTAAAGGCAAGGCGTCAGACCAGTCCTCTTGACTGGAAGGGGCAAGGCAATGCAAAATCTGTTCCAACGACTGATTGGTCTGTTCGGTCTGACCATTGGTCTCCAGATGGTAAGCAAATGAAAAAGACAACTCAATGCCAAACCTTCTACAAAACGCCCTCCAGAACCTGGACATAAACTGCACACCACGTCATGGAGATAGCCCCCACCTCCATGGGCTCAACCGACGACGAAGGCTCCGACTTCCTTGGTAAAAAAGGAGCATCTCATTGTACAACACCTCTTCAGCCTGCGGTCCATATGGATGGCTTAGGTCATGGCCTCCTCCACAGAGTCGGGTGGTGGGTGTAGGGCAAAGGCATCCTTTAAATGCTCGGAGAGACCCCGAAGGAACAGTCCCCTGAGTGCCGAGTCATTCCAGGAATCCTCGGAAG
This sequence comes from Ranitomeya variabilis, assembly GCF_051348905.1. Lineage (NCBI taxonomy): Eukaryota > Metazoa > Chordata > Amphibia > Anura > Dendrobatidae > Ranitomeya > Ranitomeya variabilis. Next base: position 563,099,501 of record NC_135233.1, on the reverse strand, counting down.
CCCATTGCCTGTACTCAGAACAGTACCACTCAGCTGAGCGCTTTCCCTGGGTCAGACTCATAACCGTGTCCTCTGCCAGTCTCACACGATCAGGTTCATTGTATATAAGACTCAAGGCCTCGAAGAACTGATCAACAGACATACGCTCAGGGGAGGTAGGAGATAGGGAGAAAGCCCAGGATTGTGGCCCCTCACATAACAGGGAAATAACTATTCCCACCCTTTGACTCTCATCACCCGAGGACCGAGGGCGCAGAAAAAAAAGTAGTTTACAGCTTTCTTTAAATACCCGAAAATTTTTCTTATCCCCAGAAAAGGTATCTAGAAGTTTGATAGATAGTTCTGGAAAGCATAAGGAAACTTGAGACACCGTACCCTCCCCTATGCTAGACAGAGAGGAGGCACCCCAAACAGCATTAACAGTATCTGCCAGCTCCCTCTGTACCTGTTGGTGAGAGGCAACCAATGCCTTTTGCTCAACAGATAGATTCTGCATCATCTTAGTCAGGTTATATACCTGATCAGTCAGAACATGCAGCAGGTCCATAACAAATGCACAAAAAAAACCTGAAAAATGGTATGAGTCGGTGATAATGTCGTGACACCTAAGGTGTCATTGGCGCTGCCTAGGGGGCACTACCAGGGGGCCACAAATAAATATAATGAGTGCAGAAACAAGTCACACCGAACTCAAGGACCTTACTCTAATGCAGTGAGCACAGGACCGGGCACAGAGCAGTCACATGACCAGTGGGTGGAGCCACGGCATGTGAGTGTAGGGAATGACACTGAACACACAGTATGCAGGGCACAGACAGAAAATGTAGTCAAATAGTGCTGAGGGTCAAAGCCAGGAGAGAGTGAAGTACCTTAGGGATAAGACAAAGACAGGGACAAGCCAAGGGGTCTGATAACCAAGAGAGACAAAGCAGTGCAAAGCATAGTGCAAAGACAGAAGTCAGAGAACAAAACCAAGTCATGCACAGCAAGGCCCATTAGCATAGAGGCACAACGTTTATGGAAGAGAACCCGGGTCAGCAACCACAAGCCGAGTATACGGAAGTATCACCGACACACAATCCAGGAACTGGCAACATTAAATAGACGCCCCAGAACCAAAGAGAGGCGGACTAAAATTAACCCTGACCTGACCAGGATGGAGGCTGCTCCATCCTGTCCAGAGTCATGACAGATAGATAGATTTGATGATAGATAGAAAGGATAGATAGATAGATAGATAGATAGATAGATAGATAGATAGATAGATAGATAGATAATAGATAGATTGATGATAGATAGAAAGGATAGATAGATAGATAAATAGATAGATAGAAAAAAGATAGATAATAGAGATAGATGATAGATAGATAGATGATAGATAATAGAAAGATAGATAATAGATAAACATGAGATAGATAGATAGATTATATATAATAGATAGATAGATTATAGATAATAGATAGATAGATTATAGATAATAGATAGATAATAGATAGATAGATTATAGATAATAGATAGATAGATTATAGATGATAGATAAGTAGATAATAGAGATAGATAGAAATGGGATAGATAATAGATAGATAGATAGATAGATAGATAGATAGATAGATAGATAGATAGATAGATTTTTAACATGTTTCAAAATTATTTTGTATTCATTTTGCTTCAATCAGAAAACAAGAAATATCGCTAAATCAAGCTGGAGCTGTGCAGGACAGATTCCTAAAAATATACAATGTGTAAAATGCATTATTTACTAAACTAAATGCAGATGTCAATTTTGAAACACAGAATAATCTATGCATTCAATGCCTTGTATTTTCCTACCAATCTCGAATATAACAAAAAAAAAAAAAATCTCACTCACAAAGAAACAATTGTATTGTGTTCAATAATGACAAGATTGTAAAGGCATCTCTGTATTGTTCTGTGTATCCCTTCATTCCGAGTGTTTTACACGCCTTATTCTGAAATGAATAAATGTCCTCCACAGAACACTGTCATCTCATTGTCTGGTTTGTTGTTATTATTCTGCATTTTCATAAATCAGAGGTGATAATCTTTTAATGGCTTTCTTTAAAGCTCTAAACTGAATGCCGAAGAAAGAAAAAAAAAAGACACACAAAAAAAGAAAAACAAAAAAAAACAAAACAAAGGGAAGGTAATGGTTTGCATAGCTTGTGACTCCAACTCCTACTTTAAATATATCTGTTTTCTAAACACCCAAAGCCTTTAGGTTAATTCATGGATTAATTCTAATTAGCACCCGACCTATTTCTTTGTTAAAGGCTCATTATTTCTTATCTTATGGACTCTTCTATCCTGGATTTCATCTCATATGCTACAGATTACATCAGCCATTCAAAAGCTTACTTCCTTTTTTTATTTTAAATGTATTGACTTTTTAGACAATGTATCAAGGATGAAACTGTGGGGCTGAAACTATAAGATAATATGTACATAAGATCTTTAAGATGGAACAGTCACATTAGAAATTATGTCTAGAAGTAAAGCTGCAGTTTATGTAATTAAACACTGGAACATAAAAAAGTAACATAGTAATTATATAATAATAAGTACATAACATATAACAAAAACAATAAAATACACAAGCTATTCTGCAGTTATTACCATGCTTTATTTTATTTCTACTGATACTATATATAGATATATATATTTTATATTTTTGCTTTATTCCTACTAATATCATATATATATAAATATATATATATATATATATATATATATATATATATATATACATATACATATATATATATATATATATATACATATATATATATATATATATACATATATATATATATATATATATATATATATATATATATATAATATTTGTAGGAGTAAAATAAATTAATCTATAAATAAACATGATATTAAAGTAAAGCTAAAAATAATATATATATACATACATGATATTTGTAGGAGTGATATATATATATATATATATATATATATATATATATATATATATATATATATATATATATATATATATAAAGAGTTAATATCTATTTTCCCCTATTTGAGAAAATTAGCAAGGAATTGGCATTATCAGTGCGATGTCACAGTTAATCACAAAGCTCCGCTGTAGGATCTTTGGAATAAAACACATGTAAGAGGTGTTCTGGTATCTTGGTCACTCTCCCAAGTTCCACACTTGTGTGGCTTTTGTATAAACTCCTTCAGAAGCTTTGGCATTGAATTTCGCAAAAGTGTCACACCCCATTACGTTAGATTTTTGTTTTCTATTACAGGACTCTAAATTGTTTTCTGAAGCTGAAACTCTAAGGGCTTTGAACTGGGTTTAAGTGGAAGTGAATAATTAGGAGTTGCCAAATTAGCCATTCCCCAGAGCAGGCAGTGTAAACTACAGTTACCGCCATCCGAGCTCTGGAAAACCTGGGTATACACTTAATCGCTGATCTGTCTGCACCCTGCACTAACAACGTGGCGTGAACAGCAACAGATTTCTGCAACAATCAGTTTCTAGTCATCTAAATGTTTTTTTGAAGCATGAACAAAAGTTTTGTCAAACTCAAGATGAACAACACGATCACAGTAATTTCAAGCTGGACGTCGCTCTGAATTCTGTATGGTTAGGGCTAATTTGGCCACAGTAAACTCTCTCAATAGCACGGTATGTACTGTACGTCAAAACTGGGGCAAAGGAAAAGTGGATAAATTATCAACAAAAAAAAATCAGATTGACCGTGCTCCTCATCTTTCCTAAGCAACCACTGTGGTCTAATGGGTAACGTTTCTCCTTGTGGAGAGTATCAAGCCAAGCCTGGCATGTCAGAGTGAGGAGACTTATTGGCCATGCATGCCAATATGCAAATTGTCTCTTCAGAGAGGGAAATAGCTAGATCTCTAGCTCCACCTATTAGAAGCATAAATTGTAAAAGTAGTTGTCAACTCTTTAACAAGCCTTGCAATATAAGTAGATAATAGATAGACAGATAGCAACTACCTGCCTGCCAGTTCTTATGACCATGGTAAAAAATCAAATAGTCCCGGATAACCCCTTTAAAGGCTCCTTCACACTGACCAACAGTAGTTCGAAATAGTCTCTAAGAGATTGCAACAGTTATTTACTATTGTAATCCTAAATTTAATTCCGTTACGTTACGGAACAACTGCGAACAACTGGCTAAGACGATGGTGCAGACAACAAGGATTCGGATTCCTGGACCACGGTGTGAATTACTTGTACGATGGACTCCTCGCCAGAGATGGACTACACCTCAACAAACCTGGGAAACACACATTCGCCAGAAGACTCGCTACACTCATCAGGAGGGCGTTAAACTAGAAGAAGAGGGGACGGGAAGAAAAACATTAGACTCGAACAAAGAAGACCCAGGAAAACATACTCAGAAGGGAGGTAAGAACATTTCTAAAACAATCCACAGCGAGGAGATTGGAACAAAACAAAATCCTCTAAACTGCATGCTCGCAAACGCCAGAAGCCTGACAAACAAGATGGAAGAACTAGAAGCAGAAATATCTACAGGTAACTTTGACATAGTTGGAATAACCGAGACATGGTTAGATGAAAGCTATGACTGGGCAGTTAACTTACAGGGTTACAGTCTGTTTAGAAAGGATCGTAAAAATCGGAGAGGAGGAGGGGTTTGTCTCTATGTAAAGTCTTGTCTAAAGTCCACTTTAAGGGAGGATATTAGCGAAGGGAATGAGGATGTCGAGTCCATATGGGTCGAAATTCATGGAGGGAAAAATGGTAACAAAATTCTCATTGGGGTCTGTTACAAACCCCCAAATATAACAGAAATCATGGAAAGTCTACTTCTAAAGCAGATAGATGAAGCTGCAACCCATAATGAGGTCCTGGTTATGGGGGACTTTAACTATCCGGATATTAACTGGGAAACAGAAACCTGTGAAACCCATAAAGGCAACAGGTTTCTGCTAATAACCAAGAAAAATTATCTTTCACAATTGGTGCAGAATCCAACCAGAGAAGCAGCACTTTTAGACCTAATACTATCTAATAGACCTGACAGAATAACAAATCTGCAGGTGGTCGGGCATCTAGGAAATAGTGACCACAATATTGTACAGTTTCATCTGTCTTTCACTAGGGGGACTTGTCAGGGAGTCACAAAAACACTGAACTTTAGGAAGGCAAAGTTTGACCAGCTTAGAGATGCCCTTAATCTGGTAGACTGGGACAATATCCTCAGAAATAAGAATACAGATAATAAATGGGAAATGTTTAAGAACATCCTAAATAGGCACTGTAAGCGGTTTATACCTTGTGGGAATAAAAGGACTAGAAATAGGAAAAACCCAATGTGGCTAAACAAAGAAGTAAGACAGGCAATTAACAGTAAAAAGAAAGCATTTGCACTACTAAAGCAGGATGGCACCATTGAAGCTCTAAAAAACTATAGGGAGAAAAATACTTTATCTAAAAAACTAATTAAAGCTGCCAAAAAGGAAACAGAGAAGCACATTGCTAAGGAGAGCAAAACTAATCCCAAACTGTTCTTCAACTATATCAATAGTAAAAGAATAAAAACTGAACATGTAGGCCCCTTAAAAAATAGTGAGGAAAGAATGGTTGTAGATGACGAGGAAAAGGCTAACATATTAAACACCTTCTTCTCCACAGTATTCACGGTGGAAAATGAAATGCTAGGTGAAATCCCAAGAAACAATGAAATCCCTATATTAAGGGTCACCAATCTAACCCAAGAAGAGGTGCGAAACCGGCTAAATAAGATTAAAATAGATAAATCTCCGGGTCCGGATGGCATACACCCACGAGTAGTGTTGAGCATTCCGATACTGCAAGTATCGGGTATCGGCCGATACTTGCTGTATCGGAATTCCGATACCGAGATCCGATATTTTTGTGATATCGGGTATCGGTATCGAAACAACATTAATGTAAAAATGTGTAAAAGAGAGAATTAAAATAAAAAATATTGCTATACTCACCTCTCCGACGCAGCCTGCACCTTACCGAGGGAAGCGGCAGCGTTCTTTGTTTAAAATTCGCGCTTTTCTTTCCTTTACGTGAGTCCCGGCTTGTGATTGGTTGCGTGCCGCCCATGTGACCGGGACGCAACCAATCACAGCAAGCCGTGACGTAATTTCAGGTCCTTCAGGATTTTAAAATTACGTTCCGGCGTTGTGATTGGTTGCGTCGCAGTCACATGGGCGACGCAACCAATCACAGCAAGCCGTGACATAATTTCAGGTCCTTAAGGATTTTAAAATTACGTCCCGGCTTTGTGATTGGTTGCGTCGCAGTCACATGGGAGACGCAACCAATCACAAGCCGTGACGTCATGGGAGGCTGGACACGCGCGCATTTTAAAATGGGCGCGTGTACAGCCTCCCGTGACGTCCCGGCTTGTGATTGGTTGCGCCGCGATCAACCAATCACAAGCCGGGAGGCTGGACACGCGCCCATTTTAAAATTTTAAAATGCGCGCGTGTCCAGCCTCCCGGCTTGTGATTGGTTGACCGCGGCGCAACCAATCACAAGCCGGGACGTCACGGGAGGCTGGACACGCGCCCATTTTAAAAAGCGCGCGTGTCCAGCCTCCCGTGATGTCACAGCTTGTGATTGGTTAATGGCGGCCATGTTGCCGGGACGCGGACCAATCACAGCAAGCCGTGACGTAATTTCGTCACGGCTTGCTGTGATTGGTCCGCGTCCCGGCAACATGGCGCCGTGACCAATCATAAGCCGGGACGTCACTGGAGGCTGGACACGCGCGCTTTTTAAAATGGGCGCGTGTCCAGCCTCCCGTGACGTCCCGGCTTGTGATTGGTTAATGGCGGCCATGTTGCCGGGACGCGGACCAATCACAGCAAGCCGTGACGTAATTTCATCACGGCTTGCTGTGATTGGTCCGCGTCCCGGCAACATGGCCGCCCTGACCAATCACAAGCCGGGACTTCACGTAACCAAGTAAAAGCGCGAATTTTAAACAAACAACGCTGCCGGTTCCCTCGCTGAGGTCCAGGCTGCGTCGGAGAGGTGAGTATAGCGATATTTTTTATTTTAATTCTTTCTTTTACACATTTATATGGATCCCAGGGCCTGAAGGAGAGTTTCCTCTCCTTCAGACCCTGGGAACCATCAGGAATACCGTCCGATACTTGAGTCCCATTGACTTGTATTGGTATCGGGTATCGGTATCGGATTGGATCCGATACTTTGCCGGTATCGGCCGATACTTTCCGATACCGATACTTTCAAGTATCGGACGGTATCGCTCAACACTACCCACGAGTACTAAGAGAACTAAGTAATGTAATAGATAAACCATTATTTCTTATTTTTAGGGACTCTATAGCGACGGGGTCTGTTCCGCAGGACTGGCGCATAGCAAATGTGGTGCCAATATTCAAAAAGGGCTCTAAAAGTGAACCTGGAAATTATAGGCCAGTAAGTCTAACCTCTACTGTTGGTAAAATATTTGAAGGGTTTCTGAAGGATGTTATTCTGGATTATCTCAATGAGAATAACTGTTTAACTCCATATCAGCATGGGTTTATGAGAAATCGCTCCTGTCAAACCAATCTAATCAGTTTTTATGAAGAGGTAAGCTATAGGCTGGACCACGGTGAGTCATTGGACGTGGTATATCTCGATTTTTCCAAAGCGTTTGATACCGTACCGCACAAGAGGTTGGTACACAAAATGAGAATGCTTGGTCTGGGGGAAAATGTGTGTAAATGGGTTAGTAACTGGCTTAGTGATAGAAAGCAGAGGGTGGTTATAAATGGTATAGTCTCTAACTGGGTCACTGTGACCAGTGGGGTACCACAGGGGTCGGTATTGGGACCTGTTCTCTTCAACATATTCATTAATGATCTGGTAGAAGGTTTACACAGTAAAATATTGATATTTGCAGATGATACAAAACTATGTAAAGCAGTTAATACAAGAGAAGATAGTATTCTGCTACAGATGGATCTGGATAAGTTGGAAACTTGGGCTGAAAGGTGGCAGATGAGGTTTAACAATGATAAATGTAAGGTTATACACATGGGAAGAAGGAATCAATATCACCATTACACACTGAACGGGAAACCACTGGGTAAATCTCACATGGAGAAGGACTTGGGGATCCTAGTTAATGATAAACTTACCTGGAGCAGCCAGTGCCAGGCAGCAGCTGCCAAGGCAAACAGGATCATGGGGTGCATTAAAAGAGGTCTGGATACACATGATGAGAGCATTATACTGCCTCTGTACAAATCCCTAGTTAGACCGCACATGGAGTACTGTGTCCAGTTTTGGGCACCGGTGCTCAGGAAGGATATAATGGAACTAGAGAGAGTACAAAGGAGGGCAACAAAATTAATAAAGGGGATGGGAGAACTACAATACCCAGATAGATTAGCGAAATTAGGATTATTTAGTCTAGAAAAAAGACGATCTAATAACCATGTATAAGTATATAAGGGGACAATACAAATATCTCGCTGAGGATCTGTTTATACCAAGGAAGGTGACGGGCACAAGGGGGCATTCTTTGCGTCTGGAGGAGAGAAGGTTTTTCCACCAGCATAGAAGAGGATTCTTTACTGTTAGGGCAGTGAAAATCTGGAATTGCTTGCCTGAGGAGGTGGTGATGGCGAACTCAGTCGAGGGGTTCAAGAGAGGCCTGGATGTCTTCCTGGAGCAGAACAATATTGTATCATACAATTATTAGGTTCTGTAGAAGGACGTAGATCTGGGGATTTATTATGATGGAATATAGGCTGAACTGGATGGACAAATGTCTTTTTTCGGCCTTACTAACTATGTTACTATGTTACTATGTTACTATGTTACATTTACTTTACACGTTTAAAATGAAATGAGCGTCTGTAGTAATGCTTTTTTCCAGATAATTGTGTAATGCAAATGGGCTAACCATTAGCCAATGAATGATAAAACACTCAATCTTCAGGTAAAAGATGCTTTTGTTGGCTTTAAAAAAAAAGTCATAATTCTTGGTAGCACATCATTGACTGTAGCCAATAGTGTTGAGCGATACCGTCCGATACTTGAAAGTATCGGTATCGGAAAGTATCGGCCGATACCGGCAAAGTATCGGTTCTAATCCGATACCGATACCCGATACCAATACAAGTCAATGGGACTCAAGTATCGGACGGTATCCCTGATGGTTCCCAGGGTCTAAAGGAGAGGAAACTCTCCTTCAGGCCCTGGGATCCATATTACTGTGTCAAATAAAGAATTAAAATAAAAAATATTGCTATACTCACCTCTCCGACGCAGCCTGGACCTCACCGAGGGAACCGGCAGCGTTCTTTGCTTAAAATGCGCCCGTTTACTTCCTTCCGTGACGTCACGGCTTGTGATTGGTCGCGTGCCGCCCATGTGGCCGCGACGCGACCAATCACAGCAAGCCGTGATGTAATTTTCAGGTCCTGAATGCAGAATTAGGCATACAGGACCTGAAATTACATCACGGCTTTCTGTGATTGGTCGCGTCGCGGTCACATGGGCGGCACGCAACCAATCACAAGCCGTGACGTAATTTTAAAATGCGCGCGTTTCCTGCCTCCCGTGACGTCACGGCTTGTGATTGGTCGCGTCGCCCATGTGACCGCGACGCGACCAATCACAAGCCGGAACGTAATTTTAAAATCCTGAATGCCTAGAATTAGGCATTGAGGACCTGAAAATTACGTCACGGCTTGCTGTGATTGGTCGCGTCGCGGCCACATGGGCGGCACGCGACCAATCACAAGCCGTGACGTCACGGAAGGAAGTAAACGCGCGCATTTTAAGCAAAGAACGCTGCCGGTTCCCTCGGTGAGGTCCAGGCTGCGTCGGAGAGGTGAGTATAGCAATATTTTTTATTTTAATTCTTTATTTGACACATTAATGTTGTTTCGATACCGATACCCGATACCACAAAAGTATCGGATCTCGGTATCGGAATTCTGATACCCGCAAGTATCGGCCGATACCCGATACTTGCGGTATCGGAATGCTCAACACTAGTAGCCAATAAGTGTTGCCGAGGACAATTATAGCTTGTGCTCATTGAATGATCGATTACTTATCATTCTGTATATGTTGTAACCATAGACTGGCTCAACAGTGTCAATGCTACACTGGCTGTAATATAAGAAACAAAAAGTTACAAGGGTGAGGGCACTCAGAGAAGGAAAAGACTGATAGGATGTATGTATGTATATGCCACACACTACTAACATACCTCTGTACAAACCTCAGGAACCCAAAGCAGCTAAATGGTTTCTCAGGAAACAGGTTCCACTCCACCGACTGTGAAGTCTTCTGTAAACACCAATGCAGAGATGAAAATGGTGGCATTTCAAGTGGTAAAAATCTCCTTCATTATGGCAAATATTCAAACATGGATGTGGGGAACTGGTCACCATAAGGACAACGTCCGTTTTGTGTAAGAACTAGGCTTCAACAGGACCAGGTACCTAGTGATGTCCATTTTTTCACGGACAGCTCTCGGACTGAACCATGCCTATGAATCATAGTAGAGAAAAGTTCTGTGGGTGTAATGCCAACCCACCCACAAATGACATAGACAGTCCAACCATTGATTGACCAACGATGTTATATTTCCCCTGGAGTGGGTTTGCAGACTGATCCCAGAGGTTAAGGACTGTTGACCAGTAGTGATCATCTGAATCTCAGCCAATCTTCTAAAATAGGGTTGTGATCACGAGATGTAAGATTTAGGAATTTTTATATTGTGTTGACCCAATTCTAAATCACAACATACTTGAGCCAATGTCCCAACAGGCACAAACTGATGTAGACTCTTCATTGTCAGTCCTCCGTCAACCCCTAAACCTTTCATTGTCACATTGCAACCCAGCACCCGAATACTGCTTTTAAATCCCCATTTAATAACTATACAAATGATATACTTTACTGGGACATCAAAACCCAATCAGGCAGATCCCAGAGAGGCAATTTCATTATATTCTCTGGACGCAGATCCTGCTGAAGCAGAATCACCAACTCTAGTTAAAAATAGATAAATAAGATAAATTAGTTGTATGTCCTTAGGCAAGGAAAGCAGCTGCACTGGAACAGATGTCACCGCCATGGCGTTATCAGCCCTTGTTATTATGGTTATGATGAAAAAAATATATTTGTGCTGCTCAATACACTTGATAAAAATATTGAATACCATTTTAAAGGGGATCCGTCCTCAATCATTTTTTTTTTGCACAACTGCCACATGTCTTATGCTAAACCGCTAAACCCTATCTAGTCAAATTGCAGAAATCACTTCATAAAACACAGCTTACTGTAAATTAGCACAGAATATTTATCAGGACTTTGTGCAGAGTTCTCATAGCATATTATAGCAGAAGTGGGGTTGAAGCCCCTTGTCAAGATTTTTGATAGCTCAAACAGAATGAATTACTGAAAAACTTTAAAGATGTCATCAAGTCAAAAGTGACCATTTTACATTTAATTTATTCCCACAGCTCCCCAAAGTATTCCACAGGGTTCCAGAGATATGGGCTTTCAATTTACTGCTAATTTTTTATACTTATTTCCTTGGGGGCATGGCTCACAAGATCCTCTGGGGTGTGTCTTTGAGCTGTTCTGAATAATTACCCTGTGAGTCACGCCCCATAAAAATAAACAATAAATAGGCATATTTAGAAAAAAAGAAATACTCAGGGGAGCAGCAGCAATAAAATAAGAACAAAATATCCACTTCTAATTTTGTGACAGGGCCCTTTTATAAAGGTAATCCTGCCTACATTAACAATTCTGCATTAGAAGTGAGTAGCACTGGTGACATCACATTTACAGATATCTGCCAGCCCAGGTACACGAGGGGCAGATATCGTGCACCTGTTCTATTTTACTATTGAAAGATGACCCCTTTAATATCCAAAATTCTTTAATTTTATCCCAAACTCAAATCAAATAAGATGTATGTTTTATCCTTAGAACTAATATGACTAATATTCATATTACTCATGTGTCTAATTGTTCTCTTCCTCACAAAACAAGTTTGATTTGAGTGGCGAAAAAGTATTTTTGGATTACTAGTATTTCTATTTTCACTTCCTCCATAAGTCTCTACAGCGATTTCGATCTCATCCAAGATTGTTTTCCCCATCAGCCTAAATCTCTGTAAAGTTTTCACACATCCCATATATCTTAAAGATGCCATTTCAGACTGTCAAATAAGAGGGCTTTTTTAATTTGTGCTATAATGTTTAATGCACCCTGGTCTATGAATGCTTTCACATTGCGTTTAGGGACAGGCTTGGTGGCCTCTTTGGGGCATATGTCTGAACCCCCTGTAAAACGGGATTCCGATGTATCTGCCAGTATCTGCATCCACAGAATACAGACATCAGTGAAAAATGTATGATTTTTTATAATTGACAGTACATTTTGGGGGGACTGTGGAAACATAATACTCTGTAAGGGGGGCTGTGTGATCACAATACTCTGCAAGGGGGATGTGTGGTGACATAATGCTGTGCAAGGGGGCTGTGTGGTGACATAATATTCTACAAGGGGGCTGCATGGTGACATAATACTCTGCATGGGAGCTGTGTGGTGACATAATTCTCTGCAAGAGGGATGTGTAGTGACATATTACTATGCAATGGGGCTGTGTAGTGACATATTACTATGCAATGGGGCTGTGTAGTGACATAATACCTTGCAAGGGGGCTCTGTGGTGATAAATTACTATGCAAGGGGGCTGTGTGGTGACATAATATTCTGCAAGGGGGCTGTGTGGTGACATAATACTCTGCAAGAGGGATGTGTAGTGAGATAATACTCTGTAAGGGGGTTGTGTAGCGACATAATACTCTTCAAGGGGCTGTGTGGTGATATATTACTATGCAAGGGGTCTGTGTGGTGACATAATACTGTGCAAGGGGGCTGTATGGTGATATAATATTCTTCAAGGGGGCTGTGTTGGGCCATAATACTCTGCAAGGGGGCTGTGTGGTGGCATAATACTCTGCAAGGGGGCTGTGTGGTGATATAATACTATGCGAGGGGGCTGTGTTGGGACATAATAATCTGCAAGTGGGCTGTGTGGTGACATAATACTCTTCAAGGGGCTGTGTGGTGACATAATAATATGCAAGGGGCTGTGTGGTGATATAATACTATGCGAGGGGGCTGTTTTGGGACATAATACTCTGCAAGGGGGCTGTGTGGTGATATAATACCATGCAAGGTGGATGTGTGGTGATATAATACTATGCAAGGGGGCTGTGTGGTGACATAATACTCTGCAAGGGGGCTGTGTGGTGACATAATGCTCTTCAAGGGGCTGTGTGGTGACATAATAATATGCAAGGGGCTGTGTGGTGATATAATACCATGCAAGGAGGCTCTGTGGTGACAATACTATGCAAGGGGAATGTGTGGGAATATCATTCTGCATGAGGGGCTGTTTGGGGACATCAAACTATGTAAAGAGGCTTTGTGGGGACATTATACTGTGTAACCAGGTTGTCATACTGTATAAGTGGGCTGTGTGGGACATCATACTGCATAGGGGGTGTTTGTGGTGACATACCATGCGTGGGTACATCATATTGTGTGATGGCGTTGTGAGGACATTATACTGTGTAGGGTGGCTTTATGGGAATATCATACTGTGCGGGGGGTCTATGGTGACATACTGTGTTAAGTGACATCATACTGTTTGAGGGGCTGCGTGGGGGCATTATATTGTGTTGGGAGCTGTTGATAAAAATACAAGAGCTGAATAACAAGAACTTTATGACTTATAAACTTTCTGAAAAGTGCTAAATTATATGGTGTGGATTAGCTGCTACAGATAAGAATACAGTTTACAATTTGGCCTAGCTTAACATGTATTAGCAGAAGCAGTGAGTCTTCATGCTGAATTCTGCTCAATATTAAGTGATAAACCCTCATGTAGCCCCTCAGGAAACTTAATTGCCCACCCCTGATTTAGAGCATGGGAGGAAAACGGAATACCTGGAGGAAAATAAGGCAAGTAAGAAGACAACCCATGTTGTCCTTGGTGGGATTTGAACCCTGGGCCCCTGCACTGCAAGTGTCAACTACTGAGCAATGTGTGACCTTTTCAGTGGAGACTGAGAGATAATATAATAAATACCATTGCGGTGCCATAAAAAGAATGTAAGGCAATATATAAAAAGGAGAATGTATTAACAATTTTTTTTATTATTACTTTATCATAAAAACTTGTCTTAGACCAAAGAGTGAATGATTTGTATACTTCTTATGCAGATTACATTCAATGTATGAGAAATGTTATAATATATATTCTAATTGTAACAAGTTAGATGTTAGAGTTGGTGTAAGCACTTTTTTTCAAGGTCAGGAGCTCCCTGTTCTTTACCCTTCAACCACCATAAAGGTATTTTGATTGCAAATGTGGAGTGACTGACTGTATGGGCGAGCTGAAGAATAGCGTAACAGGCTCGGTACCAGAGAGACATGGGCAAGGATGAAATAAAATCCAAATGTATAACCAGGGCAAGCCCAATTAGAGCCTAAAGGGTCAGTTAGATGAAAGGGGCAGAATAAGTGTCAGGCAGTTCAAAGGTCAAACCAGTTAGGACATTCAGTGGTTAATCAGGATAATGGGAACGAACAGGCAGGTCAAAATAAGAAACTTGATGCTGTATGGGGACAGAAGATTGTATGGGGATAGACTGATTGTATGGGGATAGACTGATTGTATGGGGACAGAATGATTGTATGGGGATAGACTGATTGTATGGGGACAGACTGATTGTATGGGGATAGACTGATTGTATGGGAACAGAACGATTGTATGGGGTCAGAATGATTGTATGGGGATAGACTGATTGTATGGGGATAAACTGATTGTATGGGGACAGAATGATTGTATGGGGATAGACTGATTGTATGGGGATAGACTGATTGTATGGGGATAGACTGATTGTATGGGAACAAAACAATTGTATGGGGTCAGAATGATTATATGGGGATAGACTGATTGTATGGGGATAAACTTATTGTATGGGGACAGAAATCTTGTATGGGGATAGACTGATTGAATGGGGACAGACTGATTGTATGGGGATAGACTGATTGCATGGGGTCAGATTGATTGTATGGGGATAGACAGATTGTATGTGGATGGACAGATTGTATGGGTAAAGACTGATTATATGGGGTCAGAAAGATTGTATGGGGATAGACTGATTGAATGGGGATTGACTAATTAAATGGGGATAGACTGATTGTATGAAGATAGACTGATTTTATGGGGATAGACTGATTGAATGGGGATAGACTGATTGAATGGGGATAGACCGATTGTATAAAGATAGACTGATTATATGGGGACTGAACAATTGTATGTGGATAGACAGATTGTATGGGGATAGAACGATTCCATGTGATAGACAGATTGTATGAGGACCGACTGATTTTATGGAGACACACTGATTGTATGGGGACAGACAGATTGTATGGGGATAGACTGATTGTATGTGGATAGACTGATTGTATGTGGATAGACAGATTGTATGAGAATAGACTGATTGTATGGGGATATACTGATTGTATGGGGATTGACTGATTGTATGGGGATAGACTGCTTGTATGGGGAAAGAATGATTGTATGGGGATAGACTGATTGTATGTGGATAGACAGATTTTATGGGGACACACTGATTGTATGGGGATAGACTGATTGAATGGGGATAGACTGATTGTACGGTGATAGTGTCAGGACTCTGAACATTTTTTGCCTTTTGTGCATTACTGCCCTTTTCCAACATGGCGTCTTTGGTCTCATGTGCACTTGTCTTCCTGCTATAAAACTCCACCCCAGCCTTCAGTCTGTACTAGATTATTCTGCATTGCATCCAGCTCCTGATTACTCCCTGGCCTTGCACCTGCACCTGCTCCTGTGAACCTGTGTTGGAGATCCTGCCACTCTGCTCTGAGATCCTGCTGCATACACCAGTGTTCAGTAATCCTCCTTCATCTGCTGCTCGTGTTACTTCCATCTGCATTTGCTGGACATGTAAGCTGTTTCTGCTCTGCAAAACCTGAGACTATTAACCAGGCCTCCCTGGTTGAGCTAAGATATGATTTGAACTGCCTAATAGCATATCTATCTGTGTCTGGACTAAGTCAAGGATCTATTCGTGTCAAGTTTCCTCAAGAATAACTGTGCTTCATAGACTTTCTGTTTGTTTGCATCTACCTCTGAAGTTTCCTATTGACTGCTAAGCTGCGTTTATTATTTGCACCAAGTGTTGTGGACTTGAGTTTCTCTCTGCACCTGCTTGAATCACCGTGTGATAATATAAACTTTACCACTTATAAAACTGTGTCCTGTTGTCTTGTTCCATGCAAAGAGTCTCCTGAATTATCCCCTATAATTATTACAGGATAATCTAGCCATAAAAAAAAAGGAGACTGCTGGAACAATAACTGCAGAGAGCAGATTAGAGCAGGTGTTTTCCATAATTAGATCACTGCAGAAAGATGTGGAAGGTCTGCAAAAGAAGTTTGGAAGCTTTGAACACAATCAACAAGTGTTTGGACAAACTTTGCAGGACTTAAGCAATCGCATGGCAGCCCAGGAAAACAAACTTGCTGGCATAGAGTCCCAGTATGGACGGGCTTTTCAGGACATAAGCACGCAAATAGCTGCACAAGTGACTTTACCCTCTGGGCAACCGCCACCAGCTAGCCCACCTAAGTTGCTCCCATTCAGATTTAATGGTGATCGCGACAAATTTCGTGGCTTTGTGAATCAATGTATGCTATATTTTGATGTGCATGCTGACCGTTTTCCTACTGATAGATCCAAAGTATTGTGTGTAATAATGCTACTGACCTCACGAGCGCTCGCCTGGGCGAATCCGATGATTGAGTCTCGTGACCCACGGTTAAATGACTTGGATGATTTCTTGGCCGCTATGGCATTAATGTTTGATGACCCTAATCGCCGTGCAACCGCTGAATCTGCTTTGTTGTCTTTACGCCAAGCTAAACGTTCTGTTATTGAGTGTGCCACTGAATTCAGGAGATTGGCGGTAGATACCAATTGGGACAGTTATGCACAATTGCCTATTTTTAAAAGGGGTCTGTCTAGTATTATAAAAGATGAACTAGCTCGCTCAGAGTCACCACAAGAACTAGAGACTTTTATACAGCATTGTGTGCGCATAGACATTCGCCTTACTGAGCATAGGCAGGAGAAATTTGCTGCATATAACCGTATTTCTAATATTTGTCTTCCTTCCAAAGAGCCTGCAGGTAAAACATCTCGGGAAGTGGAGGAGGTGCCCATGCAAATTGATTCCGTTCAGAGACGCGAGATCAATGAGCGCCGGGAGCATCGCCTTCGTGAAAGTCTATGTTTCTACTGCGGCCAGTCTGACCACTTCTTGATCAATTGTCCTAAGTGTCCTAGACGGCCTAACAAGGTGCTAGCAGCAATAGGGGAGTATGACAACTGTGATGATGAATCTGACATTTCTGAATGTAGCCTGCCTTTAAATGCTGTATTCCATTCACTTTCTATGACTTCACCCCCCAAGGAGCTGAAGGAAAAGAACTCTCACTGTTCTCTCCCTATTAAGATCCTGTGTTCAGGAAAGTGGATTTCCAGTTCAGCTATGATTGACTCTGGTGCAAGTTGCAATTTCATGGATATCACATTTGCCAAGGAACATGGTATTAAAATTCAGCAAAGAGCCTCTCCAATTACCATGGAAACAGTGGATGGGTCACCTTTAATCTCTGGGCCTGTGGATCAGGAGACCGTACCCCTTGAAATTTTGTTGGAGCCTAATCATCAGGAGCAACTTTCTTTCTTGCTAATTTCTTCTCCTCATTTTCCTGTGATTTTAAGCATTCCTTGGTTGTGTTCTCAGAACCCAATTATCAACTGGGAGACAAAGGAGATTATCTTTCCAACAAGGAGCAACTCAGCGTTAACAGAAGCTGTCCCTGAGTCCACGGCTACGGAACCACATGTACATGTATCTTCTTTACCCCCAGCATATAAAGAGTTCTCTGACCTCTGTGACAAGAAGAATGCAGATCAACTTCCTCCACACAGGCATTATGACTGTTCCATTGAGTTGCTTCCTGGGGCAGATATTCCTTTTGGTCACGTATACCCTTTGGCGGCACCTGAGCTTCAAGTCTTAAAGGAGTATATTGATGAAAATCTGGCCAAAGGCTTCATACGTCCTTCTTCCTCACCAGCAGGGGCACCCATTTTTTTTGTAAAGAAGAAGGGTGGGACCCTGAGACCCTGTGTTGACTATCAGGAACTCAATAAGGTAACAGTATGAAACCGTTACCCTTTGCCTCTGATTCCCGAATTACTGGAAAGAGTCCGCCATGCTAAGGTGTTCTCTAAGCTGGATCTTCGTGGGGCTTATAATTTGGTGCGTATTCGTCCCGGGGATGAGTGGAAGACAGCATTCAGATGCCGTTATGGACACTTTGAATCTCTTGTGATGCCCTTTGGGCTTTGTAACGTCCCTGCAGCATTTCAACACCTTGTTAATGACATCTTCAGAGATTTGTTGGACCAGTTTGTGGTGATCTATTTGGACGATATACTAATCTTTTCTGACTCTCTACAGGAACATGAAGAACATGTCAAAACTGTTTTAAGACGTCTGAAAGAGAACGAACTGTATATCAAGCCGGAGAAATGCGAGTTCCATCATTCTGAGATACAGTTCTTGGGTTATATCATCTCTCCCCAGGGGCTGAACATGGAATCTGGTAATATTCAGGCTATCCTTGACTGGCCGGCACCCAAGAACGTTAAGGAGGTCCAACGTTTTATTGGCTTTGCAAATTTCTACAGACGCTTCATTCGAAATTTTTCTGATATTGTCCGTCCCATTACTTCCTTGACAAAGAAGGAAAAGCCCTTTAAGTGGTCATCACAGGCTCAAGAAGCTTTTGATCGGCTGAAGATCTGTTTCACATCAGCACCGCTGTTGATACACCCAGATCCAACACATCCTTTCATTGTGGAGGTGGACGCTTCTGATAATGCTTTGGGGGCTATTCTCTCCCAAAGAACTGGAGAGAAGGGTCTGCTACATCCTTGTGCTTTCTTTTCCCGTAGACTAACCCCAGCAGAGAAGAATTACGACGTGGGAGACAAGGAATTGCTGGCTATTATTGCAGCTTTCAAAGAATGGAGGCATCATCTGCAAGGAGCTGCACAACAGATCATAGTGCTAACTGACCATCGCAATCTAGAGTTCCTTAGATCCGCTAGATGTCTTTCTCCTCGTCAGGCTCATTGGAACTTATTCTTAAATCAATTTAACTTTGTTATCTCGTACCGTCCAGGTTCTCGTAATGGGAAGGCTGATGCTTTATCCCGAATCCATGCTGCGGATTCCGTACCTGGAGCCCCGTCCAAGACCATTCTATCTGATGCCAATTTCATCGGAGTTATCCACGATCAGGACTTGTGGAAGTGATGTATTTCTGGTCAACCCACCTGTGGATATTAATCTTGTCTTTAAGGGTGGCATGTGGTTCAGAGATCGACGTATCTACGTCCCGGAGGTCGTCCGTCTGCAGATCCTCAAGTTGGTACATGACTCCAAGTTGGCTGGTCACAGGGGGGTACAGAAGACACAAGAGTTCCTGAGCCGATTCTTCTGGTGGCCAACTTGCCTGAAGGATACCAAGGACTATGTTCTCTCTTGCAAGATATGTGCCCGATACAAGACTCCTCATGTGGCACCTACAGGTCTTCTACAACCATTACCTGTTCCATCCCGCCCTTGGGGGTCTATATCAATGGACTTTATTGTGGAGCTGCCTACTGTTGTGAACTCTATTTTTGGGCTCCCTCTTGTGGTCACAAGTGGTACTGTGTGAGTGCTGTCTTTGGGCTCCCTCTGGTGGCTCTTTGTGTCTTTCTGCAGGTCTGTGGCTGGGATCAGCTGTCTCGTTATCTGGTAGTTGGTTTCCTATTTAGCTCACCTGGACTTTCAGTTGTTGCCTGCTGTCAATGTATTTAGTGCTATTTTGATCCCTTCTGACTACCTTCGTTATCTGTCTCTCCAAGAGAAGCTAAGTTTCTGTTTGTTTATTTTTTGATCATCAGTGTTCAATATGTTTCTTGGTTTATTATTGTTCCTTGTCCAGCTTGCTAGTATGTGATTCCCTTGCTTGCTGGTAGCTCTAGGGGGCTGAGTTTCTCCCCTCACACCGTTAGTTGGTGTGGGGGTTCTTGAATTCTCAGCGTGGATATTTTGTAGGGTTTTCTACTGACCGCACAGTTTCCTATCTGTCTTCTGCTATCTAGTAATAGCGGGCCTCATTTGCTGAATCTGTTTTAATTTCTACATTTGTATTTTCCCCTTACCTCACCGTTATTATTTGTTGGGGGCTTCCTATATCTTTGGGGTTATTTCTCTGAGGCAAGTGAGGTCTTACTTTCTCTCTAGGGGTAGCTAGTTTCTCAGGCTGCGTCGAGACGTCCAGGATTTTAGGCACGTTCACCGGCTACCTTTAGTGTGTTTGGTTAGGATCAGATTTGTGGTCAGTCCAGTTACCACCTCCCTAGAGCTTGTTCTATGTTCAGTAATTTAGCTAGTCTGATCTGTGATCCTCAGCCACTAAGGATCATAACAGCCTACATCGGGGGGCATTAATACAATCATGGTGGTAGTTTATCGCCTGACTAAAGCTGCTCATTTTGTTCCGTGCACCGGCCTCCCCTCTGCTAAAGATACAGTGAACTTGGTTATACAGAATGTCTTTCGGTTGCATGGGGTGCCGGATGAGATCATCTCTGACCGTGGAGTACAGTTCACTTCAAGATTCTGGAAGGGGTTTTGCTCTGCACTCAATATTAATGTCTGTCTCTCTTCTGCTTACCATCCCCAGACAAATGGTCAGACTGAGCATACCAACCAGACGCTGGAACAATATCTAAGATGCTATGTCAGCCATCTCCAGGATGATTGGTTGGAGTTGTTGCCGTTAGCCGAATTTTCATATAATAATTCTCAGAGCGCCTCCACTAAATTTACACCTTTCTTTGCCAATCTGGGTTATCATCCATGTATTTTACCTAGGTCTCCAATTAATTCTCAGGTTCCAGCAGTGGAGGAAAGGCTGACTGCGATGAGACAAAATCTGGAGGTTCTGAAGGAATCCCTGACCATGGCTCAAGAACGTTATAAGAGATCGGCTGATAGATTCCGTAAACCTGCACCCATGTTCAAGGTAGGAGATTCCGCGTGGTTAGCAACTAAGAATCTAAAGTTGAATGTTCCTTCACAAAAACTTGGACAGAAAAAAATTGGCCCTTTCAAGATCAACGGTATTGTGAGCTCTGTGGCCTTCCGGCTGAAGCTACCTAGGACAATGAAGGTACACCCAGTTTTTCATGTATCTTTACTAAAGCCTGTATCTCCTAATACCTTCCAGGGACATGTTGTGCCACCTCCGCAGCCTGTGGTGATTGATGGGCAAGAACAATTCGTGGTGGAGGAAATTATTGATTCCAGGATTTGCAGGAATCGGCTCAAATATCTGATAAGATGGCAGGGTTATCCCCCTGAGGAAGACTCTTGGGAACCTGTGGAAAACATCAATGCCCAACAGAAGATTTTTCGTTTTCATCAGAGATTCCCTGAGAAACCAGGTCCAGGATCGTCCTGAGGCTGCTTCTGAGGAGGGAGTAATGTCAGGACTCTGAACATTTTTTACCTTTTGTGCATTACTGCCCTTTTCCATCATGGCGTCTTTGGTCTCATGTGCACTTGTCTTCCTGCTATAAAACTCCACCCCAACCTTCAGTCTGTGATAGATTATTCTGCTTTGCATCCAGCTCCTGATTACTCCCTGGCCTTGCACCTGCACCTGCTCCTGTGAACCTGTGTTGGAGATCCTGCCACTCTGCTCTGAGTTCCTGCTGCATACACCTGTGTTCAGTAATCCTCCTTCATCTGCTGCTCGTGTTACTTCCATCTGCATTTGCTGGACATGTAAGCTGTTTCTGCTCTGCAAAACCTGAGACTATTAACCAGGCCTCCCTGGTTGAGCTAAGATATGATTTGAACTGCCTAATAGCATATCTATCTGTGTCTGGACTAAGGGTACCGTTACACAAAATGATTTACCAACGATCACGACCAGCGATACGACCTGGCCGTGATCGTTGGTAAGTCGTTGTGTGGTCGCTGGAGAGCTGTCACACAGACAGCTCTCCAGCGACCAACGATGCCGAAGTCCCCGGGTAACCAGGGTAAACATCGGGTTACTAAGCGCAGGGCCGCGCTTAGTAACCCGATGTTTACCCTGGTTACCATCCTAAATGAAAAAAATAAAACCGTACATACTCACATTCCGGTGTCCGTCAGGTCCCTAGCTGTCTGCTTCCCGCACTGACTGAGTGTCGGCCGTAAAGTGAAAGCAGAGCACAGCGGTGACGTCACCGCTGTGCTGTGCTTTTACTTTCCGGCTGGCAGTCAGTCAGTGCGGGAAGCAGACGGCTAGGGACCTGACGGACACCGGAATGTGAGTATGTATGTTTTTGGTTTTTTTACATTTACGATGGTAACCAGGGTAAACATCGGGTTACTAAGTGCGGCCCTGCGCTTAGTAACCCAATGTTTACCCTGGTTACAAGCGAACGCATCGCTGGATCGGTGTCACATACACCGATCCAGCGATGACAGCGGGAGATCCAGCGACGAAATAAAGTTCCAAACGATCTGCTACGACGTACGATTCTCAGCAGGGTTCCTGATCGCTGCTGCGTGTCAGACACTGCGATATCGTATGGATATCGCTGGAACGTCACGGATCGTACCGTCGTAGCGACAAAAGTGCCACTGTGAGACGGTACCCTAAGTCAAGGATCTATTCGTGTCATGTTTCCTCAAGAATAACTGTGCTTCATAGACTTTCTGTTTGTTTGCATCTACCTCTGAAGTTTCCTATCGACTGCTAAGCTGCGTTTATTATTTGCACCAAGTGTTGTGGACTTGAGTTTCTCTCTGCACCTGCTTGAATCACCGTGTGATAATATAAACTTTACCACTTATAAAACTGTGTCCTGTTGTCTTGTTCCACACAAAGAGTCTCCTGAATTATCCCCTATAATTATTACAGATAGGCTGATTGTATGAGGATATACTGATTGTATGGGGATAGACTGATTGTATGGGGATAGACTGATTGTATGGGGATAGACTGATTATATGGGGATAGACTGATTGTATGGGGATAGACTGATTGTATGGGGATAGACTGATTATATGGGGATAGACTGATTGAATGGGGATAGACTGATTGAATGGGGATAGACCGATTGTATGAAGATAGACTGATTATATGGGGACTGAACAATTGTTTGTGGATAGACAGATTGTATGGGGATAGAACGATTCCATGGTGATAGACAGATTGTATGAGGACCAACTGATTTTATGGAGACACACTGATTGTATGGGGACAGACAGATTGTATGAGGATAGACTGATTGTATGGGGATATACTGATTGTATAGGGATTGACTGATTGTATGGGGATAGACTGATTGTATGGGGACAGACTGATTGTATGGGGAAAGAATGATTGTATGGGGATAGACTGATTGTATGTGGATATACTGATTGTATGGGGATAGACTGATTGTATGGGGATAGACTGATTGTATGGGGATAGACTGATTGTATGGGGATAGACTGATTATATGGGGTCAGAAAGATTGTATGGGGATAGACTGATTGAATGGGGATAGACTGATTGAATGGGGATAGACTGATTGTATGAAGATAGACTGATTATATGGGGACTGAACAATTGTTTGTGGATAGACAGATTGTATGGGGATAGAACGATTCCATGGTGATAGACAGATTGTATGAGGACCGACTGATTTTATGGAGACACACTGATTGGTGGAGCTTACTCTTACCACATGGGTTTTTTTTGCCTTCCCCTGGATCAACATGTTAGGGCATGTTAGGCTATGGGTTGAACTAGATGGACTTAAAGTCTTCCTTCAACCTTAATAACTATGTAACTATGTATGGGGACAGACAGATTGTATGGGGATAGACTGATTGTATGTGGATAGACTGATTGTATGGTGATAGACCGATTGTATGGTGATAGACTGATTGTATGGGGATAGACTGATTGTATGGGGATAGACTGATTGTATGGTGATAGACTGATTGTATGGGGATAGACTGATTGTATAGGGTCAGAAAGATTGTATGGGGACAGACAGATTGTATGGGGATAGACTGATTGTATGTGGATAGACTGATTGTATGTGGATAGACAGATTGTATGAGGATAGACTGATTGTATGGGGATATACTGATTGTATGGGGATTAATAATAATAATAATAATAATTTTATTTATATAGCGCCAACATATTCCGCAGCGCTTTACAACTTATAGAGGGGACTTATACAGACAACAGACATTACAGCATAACAGAAATCACAGTTCAAAACAGATACCAGGAGGAATGAGGGCCCTGCTGCTCGCAAGCTTACAATCTATGAGGAAAAGGGGAGACACAAGAGGTGGATGGTAACAATTGCTTTAGTTATTTGGACCAGCCATAGTGTAAGGCTCGGGTGTTCATGTAAAGCTGCATGAACCAGTTAACTGCCTAAGTATGTAACAGTACAGACACAGAGGCTATTAACTGCATAAAGTGTATGAGAACATGATGGAGGAACGTGATTATGTTGTTGTTTTTTATTAATAGGCCACACAGGGATAATTAGGTTAATGCGTTGAGGCGGTAGGCCAATCTGAACAAATGAGTTTTTAGTGCACGCTTAAAACTGTGGGGATTGGGGATTAATTGGGGATTGACTGATTGTATGGGGATAGACTGATTGTATGGGGATTGACTGATTGTATGGGGATAGACTGATTGTATGGGGACAGACTGATTGTATGAGGATTGACTGATTGTATGGGGACAGACTGATTGTATGGGGAAAGAATGATTGTATGGGGATAGACTGATTGTATGTGGATAGACAGATTGTATGGGGATAGACTGTATGAATGGGGATAGACTGATTGTACGGTGATAGTCTGATTGTATGAGGATATACTGATTGTATGGGGATAGACTGATTGTATGGGGATAGACTGATTGTATGGGGATAGACAGATTGTATAGGGTCAGAAAGATTGTATGGGGTCAAACCGATTGTATGGGGATAGAATGATTGTATGGGGACAGACTGATTGTATGGGGTCAGAACTATTCTATTAACAATGATTTAGTTCCTATTAGTATTGGACGTCCAGTGTAATGTGCACACGTTCAGTATTTTTCGCGGTTTTTTGCGTTTTTCGCTATAAAAACATGATAAAAACGCGAAAAAACGTGGAAAAAAACGCTTACATATGCCTCCCATTATTTTAAGTGTATTCCGCATTTCTTGTGCAAATGTTGCATTTTTTTCTGCGAAAAAATCGCATTGCGATAAAAAAAGCAACATGTTCATTAAATATGCGGAATTGCAAGGATTCCGCACACCTAGGAGTGCATTGATCTGCTTACTTCCCGCACGGGGCTATGCCCACCATGCGGGAAGTAAGCAGATTATGTGCGGTTGGTACCCAGGGTGGAGGAGAGGAGACTCTCCTCCACGGACTGGGCACCATATAATTGGTAAGAAAAAAAGAATTAAAATAAAAAATAGTCATATACTCACCTTCGATGGCCCCCAGAGTGTTCCCACCTCTCTGTGCTGCATGCTGCCGCTTCCGTTCCTATAGATGGTGTGGTGAAGGACCTGCGATGACGTCGCTGTCTTGTGATTGGTCGCGTGACCGCTCATGTGACCGCGACATCATCGAAGGTCCTGCACACACCATCTATAGGAACGGACGCCGCTGAGGAGATCGGCTGTCTGCAGAGGGTGAGTGTAACCATTTTTTTTATTTTTTTATTATTTTTAACATGATATCTTTTTACTATTGATGCTGCATAAGCAGCATCTATAGTAAAAAGTTGGTCACACTTGTCAAACAGTATGTTTGACAAGTGTGACCAACCTGTCAGTCAGTTTTTCAAGCGATGCTCCAGATCGCTTGGAAAACTTTAGCATTCTGCAAGCTAATTACGCTTGCAAAATGCTAAAAAAACGGGAAAAAAACGGGAAAAAAACGCAAAAAAAAATGCGGATTTCTTACAGAAAATTTCCAGTTTTCTTCAGGAAATTTCTGCAAGAAATCCTGACGTGTGCACATACCCTAAAGTTAATTTATGGGATGGCCATTGACAAGACGAAATCGTTCCATGTAGACAGAGAAGTGTGCGGGAAGTAGGGATTATTAGCATAACCTGTCTGATAACTCATTGATCGACCACGTCTTTTGTTTGGCACAATCTAATTGGTTAGAACTAGTCAGTGTTAAAACATAGGAATATAATGATGATACGCACGGGTCTTTCCTGTTCCCTTTGCTGATTCTTTCCCATTCTCCTCCATTATTTCACAAATCCAGTAACTTCTTTGCAAATAAACAATGATTTTCACTGTGTTAAGAAGCCGCAGATCTGGCTGCCATGCTGATTTGTACCATATCATTTTATCAGTAGTCACTTTTTTGACCATTAGGTTGACTGCACCATATGCTACAGAAAACATAAATTACAACATAAACTTGTCATTACATTGTAATGAATCATACTAGTACCTACTTTGTATTGTAAAACATGCCCCGAGTAGTGCTGATATGTTACTTCCTTTCAGCAACATTTTCACAAAAGACTGATGTAGATCTTATTATCTTTCATCTCTGGACTTCAAAGAATGGTATCAGACTAGTACACGATGACACTTTTTTTTGGCTGATAAGAGTCTTTGAGGTTTGTAATGTATGATGAAAACAAGAGTGAATGGCGAAAGTTACTGCACATATTAGTATTATTTATTGTCAAGTGGCCATAATCCCAGGGAACCCCACTTATGAGAAGATCCTAACAGGGTTTTATTACATAACTTAACCAAAAAATACATAACATAAGAAAACAAAAACTAATGCAAACAAGTGAATAAATGAATGAGGGGCTGGTATAGAGGTGGTGAGGTGGTGAGACCATATGCAAAACTGAAATATGTATATATTATGTATGTATATATAAATACATTTATATACAAATATATATATATATATTGTAGTGTAGTGACCCCTGATACAGGTAGGGGGTGCTGTATGAGCTTCACAGAGTGCGCATGGAGGCATATGGAGGCCATGGGAATGCATGACAATCGCAGATATAGCTGTGGTGATGAGTCAAAGTCCGGCATTATTTTGAATGGCCGGTATGTGTGTTGCAGAGGAAGACACGCTGCACTGTCAGCCTGAAATAAGGATGTTCTGGGACCTGTAGTCCCACAAGTAAATGGTGTTGTTTGTATAATTGTTAGGGAGGCTGGCAGGGCTAGTTCTGAGAGATGGGAGGGTCAAACTAGCCAGAGACACACTCCCATCTAGGGGAGTGGTTAGTAGCATATAATGTGACTGAGGTTTGGTCACATGGGCTCTAAGTGTGGACCTGAATGGTCTGTTCTGGAAGGTCCTGAAGAGCCCCATGTGTTGGGAGTGTCGGCTCCCTGAAGAGCACATGGCGGGGGCTCTGGACCTCACACAGACCAGACTGTGGAACGGATGGAGATCCGTGTTGTACTGACCGGGGTCAGAGTGTGAATGTCTGAAGGATGCCTCTGGTGAAGAGAGGTATCCAAGAACCTGTGCGGCACCCACAGGTAACGGGAAGGAACCGTGTTGTACTGACCGGGGTCAGAGAGAAAGAAAGAAAGAGACATTGTGTCTGGGGCACCTCTGAGGCCAAGGGGTGTCCAGGAACCCGTGAAGGTTGCCAACGGGTAACGGTCTATAAACCGTGTGTTATGCTGATCGGGATCAGTGAGGTACTGTGATAAAGCTGAATATGTCAGACGGTGTTCATGCTGTTATCAAGTTCCTGAAGATGTTGTTTATGTGGATGTGAAATAAACCTAAGAGACTGTGTTTTGTAAGAAAACCGTGCCTGTATGCGTTATTCCCATGCCAAGTGAGTGTCCCCCAAGACCCGAAGTAAGGGAAATGCTACAATGTATATATACAGTTGTACTCTAAAGTTTACATACCAAGGCCGAATTTTTATTTCTTGTCCTTTTTTCAGAGAATAGCAATAATAAAACCAAAACTTTTTCTCCACTCATGATTAGTGGATGGGTGAAGCCATTTATTGTCAAACGACTGGGTTTTCTCGTTTTAAATCATAATGTCCTCTCTCCTTCTGTACTTGTGTGTGCATTGTATTGCTCATGTTGATTGTACTTGTCTATTTTTGCCCCTTTTTTCACATGTAAAGTGCCATGGAATAAATGGCGCTAGAAAAATGAATAATAATAATAATAATGACAACCGATAACATCCAAATGACCCCAATCAAAATTTTACATACCCCATTTCTTAATAATGTGTATTGCTCCCTCTAACATCAATGATAGCTTGAAGTCTTTTGTGGTAGTTGTTGATGAGGTTCTTTATTTTCTCAGATGGTAAAGCTGCCCACTCTTCTTGGCAAAAAGCCTCCAGTTCCTGTAAATTCCTGGCTATCTAGCATGAACTGCGTGCTTGAGATCTCCCTAGAATGTCTCAATAATATTGAGGTCTGGAGACTGAGATGGCCACTCCAGAACCTTCACTTTGATCTGCTGTAGCCAATGACAGGTTGACTTGACCTTGTGTTTTGGATCGTTGTCATGTTGGGAAGTCCAAGTGCATCCCATGCGCAGCTTCCAGGCTGATGAGTTCAAATTTGCCTCCAGTATTTGCTGATAACATGCTGCATTCATCTTTCCTTCAACTTTGACCAAGTTTCCTATGCCATTGTAGCTCACACATCCCCAAAACATCTGCAATCCACCTCCGTGCCTTACAGTAGGAATGGTGTTCCTTTCATTATAGGTCTTGTTGACCTCTCTCCAAATGTAACTTTTCTGGTTGTGTCCAAAAAATTTAATTTTGGTCTCATCACTCCAAACTACCTTGTTCCAGAAGTTTTCAGGCTTGTCTTTGTGCTATTTTTGCATATTGTAGGAGAGATACTCTGTGGCATTTGTGCAGTAATGGCTTCCTTCTGGCAACTCAACCATTCAGCCTATTTTTCTTCAAGTGCCTCCTTATTGTGCACCTTGAAACAGTCACACCGCTAGTTTTCAGAGTGTCCTGTATTTCAGCTGATATTATTTGTGGGTTTTTCTTTGCATCCCGAACAATTTTCCTGGCAGTTGTGGATGACATTTTTGTTGGTCTACCTGAACGTGTTTTTGTTTTTACAGAGCACCTGATTTTCCATTTATTAATCACAGTTTTAATGCTGTTGGCATTATCAATTCCTTGGATATCTTTTTGTATCCCTTTCCTGTTTTATACAGTTCAACTACTTTTTCCTGTAGATCTGTTGACAATTCTCTTGCTTTCCCGATGACTCACAATCCAGAAATGTTAGTGGCTGGATGAAAGATGCTAGAGTCTGTCTGGATCCCAGAAACTCACACTCGCTTTTATGCACACACACTGATTACAAGCAAACAGGTCACAGGGTTGGGTTGTCATTATATTTTAATAAGAGAAAACACAGTAGTTTTACAATAAATGGATTCACCCAACCAATAACCATGAGTGGGGAAAAAGTTTTGGTGTTATCATTCATATTATCTGAAAAAAAAACCCAAGAAAGCAAAAATTATGCATGTATGTAAACTTTTGAGCACAGTTATACACAGTGGGTATGGAAAGTATCCAGACCCCTTTAAATTTTTCACTCAATTCAAATTGAGTAAATTCAAAAATGTTCTTTTTTTCACATTGATGTACACTCTGCACCCCACCTTGACTGAAAAAAGCAGAAATGTTGACATTTTAGCAAATGTAATAAGAAAGAAATACTGAAATATCACATGGTCATAAGTATTCAGACCCTTTGCTCAGACACTCATATTTAAGTCACATGCTGTCCATTTCCTTGTGATCCTCCTTGAGACGGTTCTACTCCTTCATTGGAGTCCAGCTGTGTTTAATTAAACTGATAGGTCTTGATTTGGAAAGGCACACACTTGTCTATATAAGACCTCACAGCTCACAGTGCATGTCAGACCAAATGAGAATCATGAGATCAAAGGAACTGGCCAAGGAGCTCAGAGACAGAGTTGTGGCAAGGCACAGATCTGGCCAAGGTTACAACAGAATTTATGCAGTACTCAAGGTTCCTAAGAGCACAGTGGCCTCCATAATTCTTACATGGAAGAAGTTTGGGACCACTAGAAGTCTTTCTAGACCTGGCCATCCAGCCAAACTGAGCAATCGTGGGAGAAGAGCCTTGGTGAGAGAGGTAAAGAAGAACCCGAAGATCACTGTGGCTGAGCTCCAGAGATGCAGAAGGGAGATGGGAGAAAGTTCCACAAAGTCAACTATCTCTCCAGCCCTCCACCAGTCAGGCCTTTATGGCAGAGTGGCCCGATGGAAGCCTCTCCTCAGTGCAAGACATATGAAAGCTCACATAGAGTTTGTTACACAACACATGAAGGACTCCCAAACTATGAGAAATAAGATTCTCTGGTCTGATGAGACGAAGATAGACCTTTTTGGTGATAATTCTAAGTGGTTTATGTGGCGTAAACCAGGCAAGCTCATCACCTGCCCAATATAATCCCAACAGTGAAACATGGTGGTGACAGCATCAAGCTATGGGGGTGTTTTTCAGCTGCAGGGACAGGATAGCTGGTTGTAATTGAAGGAAAAATGAATGTGGTTAAGTACAGAGATATCCTGGATGAAAACCTCTTCCAGAGTGCTCTGGACCTCAGACTTGGTTCACCTTCCAACAAGACAATGACCCTAAGCACACAGCTAAAATAACAAAGGCGTGGCTTCAGAACAACTCTGTGACCATTCATGACTGGCCCAGCCAGAGCCCTGACCTAAACCCAATTGAGCATCTCTGGAGAGACCTGAAAATGGCTGTCCACCAACGTTCACCATCCAACCTGACAGAACTGTTGAGGATCTGCAAGGAAGAATGGCAGATGATCCCCAAATCCAGGTGTGAAAAACTTGTTGCATCATTCCCAAGAAGACTCATGGCTGTACTAGCTCAAAAGGTGCATCTACTCAATACTGAGCAAAGGGTCTGAATACTTATGACCATGTGATATTTCAGTTTTTCTTTTTTAATAAATTTGCAACGATTACTACATTTCTGTTTTTTTCAGTCAAGATGGGATTCAGAGTGTACATTAATGAGAAAAAAATGAACTTTTTTGAACTTACCAAATGGCTGCAATGAAACAATGAGTGAAAAATTTAAAGGGGTCTGTATACTTTCCGTACCCACTGTATATGTTTATTATTACAAACAGAAAGTGATCATACATAAATGACCTCATCTACAAGGAATGTTATCACTTAAAGGTTCCCTATGTGCAGCACATCTCGCTACATCTGTTACCAATGCACATCTGTATGGTTGGGAAGAGTATAATGAACAGGATGCATTGAGTATTATGGCACTTATACAGTAGACAGACCCTAGAAGACTACACCAGATGCTGGAAATTTGATACCATGCAGAGAAACTACATTCATGTCACTGTTATTGTCTAATTATTACAGCTATAATTATAAGGGTTTTACTTATAACTAAAATACTGTACGAGGATAGGACAAACTGTGAAAATTACTATACAGTAAGAGGTTAAAACAATGGTACAGCGGCAGTGCGCGATGATGCAAAATTGTTTGTACATTGAAAAAAATATACACAATATAGTGAACAATAGCATATTTTATTTTATTACATCATGTGACAACAACTGAACACAAAGCAATGTAAATGGAAATTATAAAAAAAAAAACATTAAAAACAGGGCCGCACACCCAGATGTAAAAAAACCACAGTCAGGATGGAGCAATGTACTATTGGTAACTAGTAGATCTATCTGCCTGAAATTACATGGCTGATAAGAATCTGTCACATAAATAAAGTGTATATAGGGTTGTCTGGGATAGTAGAAGTAACTCTAAAGTGCTAGTGCAAAATAGTTGTGGTACGTATATCTACTAATCCAAGATGCTAGTGCATACAGCCATTGTACTGGAGGGTGACATACATATATATGATGGTAGTAAGTATTAGTAATAACACACAGTGAGGACATCAAATGACAGCGTCCAGAAAAAATAGCCCATGCTGCTGTTAAATATACCTAGTGATAGAAAATGAACTTACAATTGAAAGAAAAGCTCCCTCTCCTGGATGGCGTCCACCCCGACCGCGCGTTTCAGCAATTTGTCTTTGTCAGGGCCCTCAAATGGTATTATACATTTTATATGTATATGCAGCGCCCCCACTGCCGCAGGGCCGAGGGGTACCCGGTACCGGGCCTCTGAGTCTCTGCTCTGGGGTTGTCACGGTGGCTAGGCCCCGGTCCGTGACCCTGCCGAGGGGCGCACAGTAAATGATGTGGATAGATGATGATAGTGGTGCAGTGCAATAAATAATGAGGACACCAGGTTGTAGTCTCTTTACCTCTTTACTGAAGGTTTTAGAGTCCTCAGTCCAGAGCGCTGTCAACAGGGCTGTCTGAGACCGGCCGGTCCAAAGGCACATCAGGAGTTCTCTTTACAGGTGGGAATCAGTGTCTACCTTCTAGCGCTGTGTGTTGTAGTCCTTCCCTGCTGAGCTCCCGGGATAGTCCTCACAACTGCTTCCGTCTGTCTCTGATGTTCGTTCTCTCCGTCCCCCAGGTGATATGGTAGGACGCACCCGTATGACGGGGTAGGCCTGGAGTTCTTCAGGGACCCTAGAGTCGCCCCTCTCCCACAGCTGCCTCCGTTGTCTGCTTAGGTGTTAAGTGAGATAGCCAACCTTTAATTGGCTGTCCTGCCGTGGTTTGCAGTAGTACTTAAAGTCTCTTACTTGCTCGGCGTTCCGGCCACCGACTGTTGCGCCTCAGAAGGATGTTGCCTCGGTCTACAGCACGACTCCTTCTGGTCCTAATTCCTCTTTACTGTGTTCCCGTTATGCACTGGTTAGTTCTGCTCTGAGGAGTCTGCCAGGATCCCATCCCTGACAGGTCCTCTCACTAGCTCTTCCCAGCTACTTCTCCCTGTCTTCCTGTTCAACCCCGAGTTTTACCAGAGTGTGAGGAGTGGCCTACTAGATAGGACCACCCCCCCTGGTGGCCGGAGTGTGAAGTGTAGTGAGGTGTTACCTGGTCAGAGAAACTCCTTTAGTGCAATCAGACGTACCATAGCTCCCCATAGTGGCGGAGCCACAGTACTGCAACGACCAGGACTCTGGGGCGCTGCACTCCCCCCCGGTTAAATCCAGTACTCCCGGACTGGGAAAACAAGAACAACAATACATGTTAACAGGAAACACACAAAATTTTTGAAATAGCATAACAATTAAACATAACAGTGCTTCCCTTTATGGGAGGTGAGAACTCTTGAACGTTGCGAAAGTTAGGTCATGCACAGTTTATGACTCTCAGTTCAGTGGTTGAAACAGCGGGGACCCCGGGTAAACAAAGGGGTCCCCCTTTTTGAAAGTTTTTGAGCAATTCACCGTCCATTACTCTATTGTCCATTTTACAACCTGTAACAAAAGATATGTACACAAACATTTTCAACTAGATAGCAGCCCTTATCAATACCTCCAAGTTTTGTAGCGGAGGGGAGTTTGATTTTGAGTGCTGCGTGTGGACCTTCGCAGCGCAGGGGTTGCTATTGGCCTAACAGGGCCCACTATGCTTGCTACCACTGGTGTAGTGCACTGTCTTCTAGCTACACTTCTAGTGAGTCTGGGTAGCACTGGCAGGCTGGAGTTCTCAGAGCTGCTGCTATCAACAGTGGGTACAGCAGATTCACCGCTAGCAGAGGGAGGATTTGCCGGTTCAATGGTTGGCATGGCATCTTCAGGTAAGGCTTGTTGAGGTTGCGGGGCCGGATTATCTGGTACCACCATTGTTTCTGGTGGATCCGGCTGCTGAAACATTAGAACAGGTACCACGATGGCCTGATTTATCTGAGTCCAGGACTGGGGAAAGTCACCAAGGACGGTATGGATCATCTTCTCCTTTTCCACCGGCGGGGAGATTTCTGGGGCCGTGTCCCTCTTTCTCAACTTATCGGGGCAGACCTTAAGGTGATCCCTGGATACCGCTGTCGAGGTCTCCCCTCTGTCCTTGCTGATGAGACAGACCTCGTGTTGTCGAAATCGGATGGCAGGATGGTATACGGTTCCGCTTCCCATTGGTCATCGAGCTTGTGTAATCTCCTCTTTCGTTTAAGTACTTGCTCACCAGGTGACAGGGGAATCGCAGGAGCGTGTTGGTTGTAGTCCCTTTCTTGTTTCCGCCTAGCCTGGGCGAGACTTCTTTCTACACACTCCTGTACTTCGTGGTACCTTCGCTGCCTTTCTGCATCCCAATCTGCATCCGGCGAGGTATCTTCGGGTACTAGGACCCCCATGTCCAGATCAACGGGTAACCGACTAGATCTTCCTCGCATCAGGTACGCTGGAGTACAGTTGGTGGAATTTACTGGGATGTGATTGTATATATCCACCAAGTCAGGCAACTTTATCGGCCACAGGTTCCGTTCCTCCACAGGCAAGGTCTTCAATAAATCGATTACCACTTGGTTCATCTTCTCGCACATCCCGTTGGTTTGAGGATGGTACCGTGTGGTTCTGATCTTCTTACACCCGTACAGTTGGCAGAATTCTTGGAGCACTTCTGCTTCGAATGCAGGTCCCTGATCGGTCAGTACCTTCTCTGGGTAGCCATGGGGCCTACAAAAGTGCTGTTGGAAGGCCCTGGCGGCAGTCCTGGCCGTTAGATCCTTGACAGGTACAACCACCAAAAACCTGGAGTAGTGGTCCACGATGGTAAGGGCGTAGATATAGCCCGACCGGCTAGGTGTCAGCTTCACATGATCCAGCGCGACCAGTTCGAGCGGCCGTTTGGTGATGATAGGCCGCACGGGAGCCCGTTGACTGTCACGGTCCTTCCTGCGCAGACTACATGGACCACACTCCCGACACCACTTCTCAATGGTTCTCTTCATGCCAATCCAATAGAACCTCCCTCGGAGTAGCCTTTCTAGCTTCCTCCATCCGAAGTGTCCGGCTCCATCATGGTAGGCTCCCAGAACCATGGGCGCATCTCGCCTTGGCACCACTATCTGCCACACCAATTCATGAGTACGTGGGTCGATGCTCCTCCTGCACAGCTTGCCATCATGGATAAACAGTTTGCTTCTCCCCTTCCACAGCTGTTGGGTTTCTTGTGGATCATCTGGGCTGGGATGCAACCCTACCTGCGTCAAGAGCTCTTTCACCCGACGGACCGCGGGGTCACCATCCTGGGTTTCTGCCCACCCATGATGAGGCAGGGGATTCAGCGTGGCATCTGGTTGGTTCCTGTGCCTGTTCCTCACATGATGAGAGTTCTGAGTGGCTTTGGGGCGATGGAATGCAGGCAGCTCCACCTCTTCAAGTGCCTCCGGGTCTTCTCCCGTTTCTGGCAAATTGGGCATTCGGGACAAGTCATCAGCATTGGCATTCTTGTGTCCTGCCCGGTACTTGATGGTGAAATCGTAGTTGGACAGCCGGGCCATCCATCGCTGTTCCAAGGCCCCGAGTTTGGCAGTATCCAGATGCGTTAGTGGATTGTTATCCATAAAGACGGTGAATTTCGCGGAGGCCAGGTAGTGTTTGAACCTCTCTGTCACTGCCCAGACGATGGCAAGGAATTCCAGCTTAAAGGAACTGTAGTTGTCAGGGTTCCTTTCCGTGGGACGGAGTTTCCTGCTGGCATAAGCGATCACCCTTTCTTTGCCTTTCTGGACCTGGGACAGCACGGCTCCTAATCCCACATTGCTGGCATCTGTGTACAGCACAAACGGTTGATCGTATTCGGGGTAAGCCAGTACCTCTTCTCCCGTCAGTGCCGACTTCAAACAGGTGAAGGATTCCTCCAGCTCCTCGTTCCAATCAAAGGGGGTGTTCCTCCCCTTGGTCTTCTTTGGTTGGCCCACCAACAGGTTTTGCAAGGGTGCGGCCTTCTTGGTGAAGTCCTTAATGAACCTCCGGTAGTAGCCTACCAACCCGAGGAACTGCCGGACTTCGTGGAGGTCACTAGGCTTTGGCCAGTCCTTGATCACTGTGACCTTGTCGGGGTCTGGGGCCACTCCTTCAGCGCTCACCACATGGCCCAGGTACTGCACTTTAGGTTTCAGCAGATGACACTTGGACGGTTTCACCTTTAAGCCGAAGTTGGACAGGGCTTCAAACACCTCGGCCAGGTGCTTCAAATGGTCTTCGTAGGTCTTAGAGAAGATAATGACATCATCCAAATACAGCAGCACGGTTTCAAAGTTCAGGTGTCCCAGGCAGCACTCCATCATCCTCTGGAACGTCCCGGGAGTATTGCACAATCCGAAGGGCATGTAGTTGAATTCGCAGAGACCCATCGGGGTCGTGAAGGCTGTCTTCTCTTTGTCCGCCTCTGCCACAGGAACCTGCCAGTACCCACTGGTGAGATCTAAGGTAGAGAAGTAGTTAGCAGATTTTAAGGCAGCCAGAGACTCCTCTATCCTGGGCAGTGGTTATGCGTCTTTATGTGTAATGCGATTCAACTGCCTATAATCAACACACATCCTCATTGTACCATCTTTCTTTTTAACAAGGACTAACGGAGCTGCCCAGGGGCTACAGCTGTCTCTCACCACCCCAGCCTCCTTCATTTCCCGCAGCATGTCCTTGGCACACTGATAATGAGCTGGGGGTACAGGGCGATATCTCTCTTTTATGGGTCGGTGATCTCCCGTGGGGATATGATGTTGGATCCCTTTCACCTGCCCAAAATCTAAGGGGTGTTTGCTGAATACCTGCTCGTACTCGTGTACCACCCTGTAGGCCCCCTGTTTTTGATGGGATGGGGTAGAGTCAGTGCCCACATGCAATTCCCGACACCAGTCTTTCGAGTGCTCTGCAGAACCTTTGTTCTCCGCCACGTTTGACGGGACCAAGGGTTCAGGTGTCTGTATCACACTATTATTGACAGTGAACAGTTTGGCGAGCGTGGTATACTTGGTGAGGTGAACCTCTTCCTCCCCACAATTGAGGACACGTACGGGCACTCTCCCCTGGCGGACGTCGACCACCCCCCGGGCTGTCAGAACAGTAGGCCTATTGTCTGAATATACGGGTTCTACCAAGGCCTGGTAGTCCTTACCCCTGAGGCCTATGGCTGCCCGACACCATATTAACATTTCACTCCTGGGGGGTATCGCGATGGGGTTTGAATCACTCACAGTGATACGACCAATCTCACCCCCAGTCAGCTCTACCTGCTGTCTCTGCATCAGAGCTCTGATTTCCTTCTGCAGGGCACGTTGCTCACTGTGGCCAGCGGTTTCCGCCACCTGTTGCAACAAAACAATAACTTCTGCAAGACAATTTTCTATAACATTAGTACCAAGAGTCATCATGGGATTACATTCTCGACGATCAATATCAACAATCACAATCCCTTGGGCTTTCAATTCCACCCGCCCCACCTTGATGGTGACCTCCTTATACCCCACTTGTGGCAACGGCTGACCATTACTGGCTATTATGGTGAAATCATCGTCAGGGCCACGAGTAATATCAGTGTCCTCCCAATACCGTTTATAAAGCACGTAAGGTATAGTCGTCACCTGCGAACCGGTGTCCAGCAAAGCGTTCAAGGGGATTCCATCAACCACTACAGGGAGAACTGGTCGTCCTCCAATATACTTGGTTCTCCAATGCTGCGGGCCTAACCGTCCTACTCCTGGGGGTTGGCCCTTTGCCCCAGGGGTTGCTCGTTTAAAGGACAGTACCTTGCAAGGTGGCCCACCTGGTGACAGCGGCGGCAGATGGGTCGTCCGTCCTGATGGAAGCGATCGCTGTCCCGGCCTCTGGTCGGTGGGGTCCTCTTCTGTCGCGTCCAGGGGATATCTTCTGGTCTGGAGGCTAGCTGGATCTTTTCCTTGGGGGCCTCCTGTAGGGACTGCACCATCCGGGCTAGGGCAGCAACGCTCTTGGTCAGCTCCTGCATCTGAAAACGGAGTCCTGCAGGGGAGTCGTCCTCGAAGCTCTGGGCGTCGGCCTCTGCGGCAACTGGGGTATCCGATGCCACCTCCTGGTGGTATGTGAGAGCGGGGCGCCTGGGTGGTACTGCGCGGCTGGGCTGTCGCTCCTGCAATGCCTGGATAGCTTTATCTTTGAATTGCGCAAAAGTCAAGTCTGGATTTTGCATGGCCAGGAAGTGCAATTGGCCCCGCTCGTGACTGCACAGGAGCCCCTCAATGAACCGCTCCTTCAGGAGTTTATCCTCATCCTGCATGCTGCCGGGGTCACTCTGCTTAATGGCCCGCATCGCCTCCTGGAGATTAAGGGCATAGTCCCGTAAGCTATCCTGCGGTCTCTGTTTGCATCCATAGAAAGTCAGTTTAATTTCTGTAGCAGTGCGAGTATCGAAGGTGGCTTTAAGCTTTGCAAAAATCTGTTGTGCAGTTCCCTTATCCTCGGCGGGCCAGGACTTCAATTCTCTCAGAGCCGCCCCAAAGAGTTGGCCAGTTATCATATGAACCTTCTGCGGCTCTGTCAGGGGATAGAACTCGAGCAGGCTGCAGAGCCCTTCCTTAAAGTCAGTGAATGTATGCGACTCCCCAGAGTATCGTGGGAGCCAGGCCGCTCCGGGCAGGTACGGCATAGAGAAGGGCATTATGGCTTTTGTGTTAGCGGCAGCGTCCGACTGGCTGAGGGGAACAGCGGGTTCTGCGGCAACCGGTGGTGGTATTAGGGCCGTGGCTTCGCCCGCTGCGGGGACCGGAGCTGCCCCTGCGTCCGCGGCTGCGGCCGCCACCTCCTCTCCTCCCGACTCGGACATGGCTGTCCCTTCCTCCCACTAACCTGCTGGAGGTCGGAGTTCCTCTTCCGGGATTGGCGCCTTACCGCGCTTTCCGTTCCGCGCTTCTTTTTGGCCGGTTCCGCCCACGAAGCTGAGGCTCCTCCCTCCGTGCGCGGCAATGGCGAATTTTGGCGGTAAACGGCAATACACAGTCCAAGCACAATAAATCACAGTTCCAAAGCACACATGACCTGATTCTTCAGGCTTAAGTAGATCCTGTTCGTGACGCCAAGTTTGCAGCGCCCCCACTGCCGCAGGGCCGAGGGGTACCCGGTACCGGGCCTCTGAGTCTCTGCTCTGGGGTTGTCACGGTGGCTAGGCCCCGGTCCGTGACCCTGCCGAGGGGCGCACAGTAAATGATGTGGATAGATGATGATAGTGGTGCAGTGCAATAAATAATGAGGACACCAGGTTGTAGTCTCTTTACCTCTTTACTGAAGGTTTTAGAGTCCTCAGTCCAGAGCGCTGTCAACAGGGCTGTCTGAGACCGGCCGGTCCAAAGGCACATCAGGAGTTCTCTTTACAGGTGGGAATCAGTGTCTACCTTCTAGCGCTGTGTGTTGTAGTCCTTCCCTGCTGAGCTCCCGGGATAGTCCTCACAACTGCTTCTGTCTGTCTCTGATGTTCATTCTCTCTGTCCCCCAGGTGATATGGTAGGACGCACCCGTATGACGGGGTAGGCCTGGAGTTCTTCCGGGACCCTAGAGTCGCCCCTCTCCCACAGCTGCCTCCGTTGTCTGCTTAGGTGTTAAGTGAGATAGCCAACCTTTAATTGGCTGTCCTGCCGTGGTTTGCAGTAGTACTTAAAGTCTCTTACTTGCTCGGCGTTCCGGCCACCGACTGTTGCGCCTCAGAAGGATGTTGCCTCGGTCTACAGCACGACTCCTTCTGGTCCTAATTCCTCTTTACTGTGTTCCCGTTATGCACTGGTTAGTTCTGCTCTGAGGAGTCTGCCAGGATCCCATCCCTGACAGGTCCTCTCACTAGCTCTTCCCAGCTACTTCTCCCTGTCTTCCTGTCCAACCCCCAGTTTTACCAGAGTGTGAGGAGTGGCCTACTAGATAGGACCACCGCCCCTGGTGGCCGGAGTGTGAAGTGTAGTGAGGTGTTACCTGGTCAGAGA
The DNA here is from genome assembly GCF_051348905.1 of Ranitomeya variabilis. Classification (NCBI taxonomy): domain Eukaryota; kingdom Metazoa; phylum Chordata; class Amphibia; order Anura; family Dendrobatidae; genus Ranitomeya; species Ranitomeya variabilis. The sequence continues at coordinate 563,059,310 of NC_135233.1, read as the reverse complement.
AACTCCTTTAGTGCAATCAGACGTACCATAGCTCCCCATAGTGGCGGAGCCACAGTACTGCAACGACCAGGACTCTGGGGCGCTGCACTCCCCCCCGGTTAAATCCAGTACTCCCGGACTGGGAAAACAAGAACAACAATACATGTTAACAGGAAACACACAAAATTTTTGAAATAGCATAACAATTAAACATAACAGTGCTTCCCTTTATGGGAGGTGAGAACTCTTGAACGTTGCGAAAGTTAGGTCATGCACAGTTTATGACTCTCAGTTCAGTGGTTGAAACAGCGGGGACCCCGGGTAAACAAAGGGGTCCCCCTTTTTGAAAGTTTTTGAGCAATTCACCGTCCATTACTCTATTGTCCATTTTACAACCTGTAACAAAAGATATGTACACAAACATTTTCAACTAGATAGCAGCCCTTATCAATACCTCCAAGTTTTGTAGCGGAGGGGAGTTTGATTTTGAGTGCTGCGTGTGGACCTTCGCAGCGCAGGGGTTGCTATTGGCCTAACAGGGCCCACTATGCTTGCTACCACTGGTGTAGTGCACTGTCTTCTAGCTACACTTCTAGTGAGTCTGGGTAGCACTGGCAGGCTGGAGTTCTCAGAGCTGCTGCTATCAACAGTGGGTACAGCAGATTCACCGCTAGCAGAGGGAGGATTTGCCGGTTCAATGGTTGGCATGGCATCTTCAGGTAAGGCTTGTTGAGGTTGCGGGGCCGGATTATCTGGTACCACCATTGTTTCTGGTGGATCCGGCTGCTGAAACATTAGAACAGGTACCACGATGGCCTGATTTATCTGAGTCCAGGACTGGGGAAAGTCACCAAGGACGGTATGGATCATCTTCTCCTTTTCCACCGGCGGGGAGATTTCTGGGGCCGTGTCCCTCTTTCTCAACTTATCGGGGCAGACCTTAAGGTGATCCCTGGATACCGCTGTCGAGGTCTCCCCTCTGTCCTTGCTGATGAGACAGACCTCGTGTTGTCGAAATCGGATGGCAGGATGGTATACGGTTCCGCTTCCCATTGGTCATCGAGCTTGTGTAATCTCCTCTTTCGTTTAAGTACTTGCTCACCAGGTGACAGGGGAATCGCAGGAGCGTGTTGGTTGTAGTCCCTTTCTTGTTTCCGCCTAGCCTGGGCGAGACTTCTTTCTACACACTCCTGTACTTCGCGGTACCTTCGCTGCCTTTCTGCATCCCAATCTGCATCCGGCGAGGTATCTTCGGGTACTAGGACCCCCATGTCCAGATCAACGGGTAACCGACTAGATCTTCCTCGCATCAGGTACGCTGGAGTACAGTTGGTGGAATTTACTGGGATGTGATTGTATATATCCACCAAGTCAGGCAACTTTATCGGCCACAGGTTCCGTTCCTCCACAGGCAAGGTCTTCAATAAATCGATTACCACTTGGTTCATCTTCTCGCACATCCCGTTGGTTTGAGGATGGTACCGTGTGGTTCTGATCTTCTTACACCCGTACAGTTGGCAGAATTCTTGGAGCACTTCTGCTTCGAATGCAGGTCCCTGATCGGTCAGTACCTTCTCTGGGTAGCCATGGGGCCTACAAAAGTGCTGTTGGAAGGCCCTGGCGGCAGTCCTGGCCGTTAGATCCTTGACAGGTACAACCACCAAAAACCTGGAGTAGTGGTCCACGATGGTAAGGGCGTAGATATAGCCCGACCGGCTAGGTGTCAGCTTCACATGATCCAGCGCGACCAGTTCGAGCGGCCGTTTGGTGATGATAGGCCGCACGGGAGCCCGTTGACTGTCACGGTCCTTCCTGCGCAGACTACATGGACCACACTCCCGACACCACTTCTCAATGGTTCTCTTCATGCCAATCCAATAGAACCTCCCTCGGAGTAGCCTTTCTAGCTTCCTCCATCCGAAGTGTCCGGCTCCATCATGGTAGGCTCCCAGAACCATGGGCGCATCTCGCCTTGGCACCACTATCTGCCACACCAATTCATGAGTACGTGGGTCGATGCTCCTCCTGCACAGCTTGCCATCATGGATAAACAGTTTGCTTCTCCCCTTCCACAGCTGTTGGGTTTCTTGTGGATCATCTGGGCTGGGATGCAACCCTACCTGCGTCAAGAGCTCTTTCACCCGACGGACCGCGGGGTCACCATCCTGGGTTTCTGCCCACCCATGATGAGGCAGGGGATTCAGCGTGGCATCTGGTTGGTTCCTGTGCCTGTTCTTCACATGATGAGAGTTCTGAGTGGCTTTGGGGCGATGGAATGCAGGCAGCTCCACCTCTTCAAGTGCCTCCGGGTCTTCTCCCGTTTCTGGCAAATTGGGCATTCGGGACAAGTCATCAGCATTGGCATTCTTGTGTCCTGCCCGGTACTTGATGGTGAAATCGTAGTTGGACAGCCGGGCCATCCATCGCTGTTCCAAGGCCCCGAGTTTGGCAGTATCCAGATGCGTTAGTGGATTGTTATCCATAAAGACGGTGAATTTCGCGGAGGCCAGGTAGTGTTTGAACCTCTCTGTCACTGCCCAGACGATGGCAAGGAATTCCAGCTTAAAGGAACTGTAGTTGTCAGGGTTCCTTTCCGTGGGACGGAGTTTCCTGCTGGCATAAGCGATCACCCTTTCTTTGCCTTTCTGGACCTGGGACAGCACGGCTCCTAATCCCACATTGCTGGCATCTGTGTACAGCACAAACGGTTGATCGTATTCGGGGTAAGCCAGTACCTCTTCTCCCGTCAGTGCCGACTTCAAACAGGTGAAGGATTCCTCCAGCTCCTCGTTCCAATCAAAGGGGGTGTTCCTCCCCTTGGTCTTCTTTGGTTGGCCCACCAACAGGTTTTGCAAGGGTGCGGCCTTCTTGGTGAAGTCCTTAATGAACCTCCGGTAGTAGCCTACCAACCCGAGGAACTGCCGGACTTCGTGGAGGTCACTAGGCTTTGGCCAGTCCTTGATCACTGTGACCTTGTCGGGGTCTGGGGCCACTCCTTCAGCGCTCACCACATGGCCCAGGTACTGCACTTTAGGTTTCAGCAGATGACACTTGGACGGTTTCACCTTTAAGCCGAAGTTGGACAGGGCTTCAAACACCTCGGCCAGGTGCTTCAAATGGTCTTCGTAGGTCTTAGAGAAGATAATGACATCATCCAAATACAGCAGCACGGTTTCAAAGTTCAGGTGTCCCAGGCAGCACTCCATCATCCTCTGGAACGTCCCGGGAGTATTGCACAATCCGAAGGGCATGTAGTTGAATTCGCAGAGACCCATCGGGGTCGTGAAGGCTGTCTTCTCTTTGTCCGCCTCTGCCACAGGAACCTGCCAGTACCCACTGGTGAGATCTAAGGTAGAGAAGTAGTTAGCAGATTTTAAGGCAGCCAGAGACTCCTCTATCCTGGGCAGTGGGTATGCGTCTTTATGTGTAATGCGATTCAACTGCCTATAATCAACACACATCCTCATTGTACCATCTTTCTTTTTAACAAGGACTAACGGAGCTGCCCAGGGGCTACAGCTGTCTCTCACCACCCCAGCCTCCTTCATTTCCCGCAGCATGTCCTTGGCACACTGATAATGAGCTGGGGGTACAGGGCGATATCTCTCTTTTATGGGTCGGTGATCTCCCGTGGGGATATGATGTTGGATCCCTTTCACCTGCCCAAAATCTAAGGGGTGTTTGCTGAATACCTGCTCGTACTCGTGTACCACCCTGTAGGCCCCCTGTTTTTGATGGGATGGGGTAGAGTCAGTGCCCACATGCAATTCCCGACACCAGTCTTTCGAGTGCTCTGCAGAACCTTTGTTCTCCGCCACGTTTGACGGGACCAAGGGTTCAGGTGTCTGTATCACACTATTATTGACAGTGAACAGTTTGGCGAGCGTGGTATACTTGGTGAGGTGAACCTCTTCCTCCCCACAATTGAGGACACGTACGGGCACTCTCCCCTGGCGGACGTCGACCACCCCCCGGGCTGTCAGAACAGTAGGCCTATTGTCTGAATATACGGGTTCTACCAAGGCCTGGTAGTCCTTACCCCTGAGGCCTATGGCTGCCCGACACCATATTAACATTTCACTCCTGGGGGGTATCGCGATGGGGTTTGAATCACTCACAGTGATACGACCAATCTCACCCCCAGTCAGCTCTACCTGCTGTCTCTGCATCAGAGCTCTGATTTCCTTCTGCAGGGCACGTTGCTCACTGTGGCCAGCGGTTTCCGCCACCTGTTGCAACAAAACAATAACTTCTGCAAGACAATTTTCTATAACATTAGTACCAAGAGTCATCATGGGATTACATTCTCGACGATCAATATCAACAATCACAATCCCTTGGGCTTTCAATTCCACCCGCCCCACCTTGATGGTGACCTCCTTATACCCCACTTGTGGCAACGGCTGACCATTACTGGCTATTATGGTGAAATCATCGTCAGGGCCACGAGTAATATCAGTGTCCTCCCAATACCGTTTATAAAGCACGTAAGGTATAGTCGTCACCTGCGAACCGGTGTCCAGCAAAGCGTTCAAGGGGATTCCATCAACCACTACAGGGAGAACTGGTCGTCCTCCAATATACTTGGTTCTCCAATGCTGCGGGCCTAACCGTCCTACTCCTGGGGGTTGGCCCTTTGCCCCAGGGGTTGCTCGTTTAAAGGACAGTACCTTGCAAGGTGGCCCACCTGGTGACAGCGGCGGCAGATGGGTCGTCCGTCCTGATGGAAGCGATCGCTGTCCCGGCCTCTGGTCGGTGGGGTCCTCTTCTGTCGCGTCCAGGGGATATCTTCTGGTCTGGAGGCTAGCTGGATCTTTTCCTTGGGGGCCTCCTGTAGGGACTGCACCATCCGGGCTAGGGCAGCAACGCTCTTGGTCAGCTCCTGCATCTGAAAACGGAGTCCTGCAGGGGAGTCGTCCTCGAAGCTCTGGGCGTCGGCCTCTGCGGCAACTGGGGTATCCGATGCCACCTCCTGGTGGTATGTGAGAGCGGGGCGCCTGGGTGGTACTGCGCGGCTGGGCTGTCGCTCCTGCAATGCCTGGATAGCTTTATCTTTGAATTGCGCAAAAGTCAAGTCTGGATTTTGCATGGCCAGGAAGTGCAATTGGCCCCGCTCGTGACTGCACAGGAGCCCCTCAATGAACCGCTCCTTCAGGAGTTTATCCTCATCCTGCATGCTGCCGGGGTCACTCTGCTTAATGGCCCGCATCGCCTCCTGGAGATTAAGGGCATAGTCCCGTAAGCTATCCTGCGGTCTCTGTTTGCATCCATAGAAAGTCAGTTTAATTTCTGTAGCAGTGCGAGTATCGAAGGTGGCTTTAAGCTTTGCAAAAATCTGTTGTGCAGTTCCCTTATCCTCGGCGGGCCAGGACTTCAATTCTCTCAGAGCCGCCCCAAAGAGTTGGCCAGTTATCATATGAACCTTCTGCGGCTCTGTCAGGGGATAGAACTCGAGCAGGCTGCAGAGCCCTTCCTTAAAGTCAGTGAATGTATGCGACTCCCCAGAGTATCGTGGGAGCCAGGCCGCTCCGGGCAGGTACGGCATAGAGAAGGGCATTATGGCTTTTGTGTTAGCGGCAGCGTCCGACTGGCTGAGGGGAACAGCGGGTTCTGCGGCAACCGGTGGTGGTATTAGGGCCGCGGCTTCGCCCGCTGCGGGGACCGGAGCTGCCCCTGCGTCCGCGGCTGCGGCCGCCACCTCCTCTCCTCCCGACTCGGACATGGCTGTCCCTTCCTCCCACTAACCTGCTGGAGGTCGGAGTTCCTCTTCCGGGATTGGCGCCTTACCGCGCTTTCCGTTCCGCGCTTCTTTTTGGCCGGTTCCGCCCACGAAGCTGAGGCTCCTCCCTCCGTGCGCGGCAATGGCGAATTTTGGCGGTAAACGGCAATACACAGTCCAAGCACAATAAATCACAGTTCCAAAGCACACATGACCTGATTCTTCAGGCTTAAGTAGATCCTGTTCGTGACGCCAAGTTTGCAGCGCCCCCACTGCCACAGGGCCGAGGGGTACCCGGTACCGGGCCTCTGAGTCTCTGCTCTGGGGTTGTCACGGTGGCTAGGCCCCGGTCCGTGACCCTGCCGAGGGGCGCACAGTAAATGATGTGGATAGATGATGATAGTGGTGCAGTGCAATAAATAATGAGGACACCAGGTTGTAGTCTCTTTACCTCTTTACTGAAGGTTTTAGAGTCCTCAGTCCAGAGCGCTGTCAACAGGGCTGTCTGAGACCGGCCGGTCCAAAGGCACATCAGGAGTTCTCTTTACAGGTGGGAATCAGTGTCTACCTTCTAGCGCTGTGTGTTGTAGTCCTTCCCTGCTGAGCTCCCGGGATAGTCCTCACAACTGCTTCTGTCTGTCTCTGATGTTCATTCTCTCTGTCCCCCAGGTGATATGGTAGGACGCACCCGTATGACGGGGTAGGCCTGGAGTTCTTCCGGGACCCTAGAGTCGCCCCTCTCCCACAGCTGCCTCCGTTGTCTGCTTAGGTGTTAAGTGAGATAGCCAACCTTTAATTGGCTGTCCTGCCGTGGTTTGCAGTAGTACTTAAAGTCTCTTACTTGCTCGGCGTTCCGGCCACCGACTGTTGCGCCTCAGAAGGATGTTGCCTCGGTCTACAGCACGACTCCTTCTGGTCCTAATTCCTCTTTACTGTGTTCCCGTTATGCACTGGTTAGTTCTGCTCTGAGGAGTCTGCCAGGATCCCATCCCTGACAGGTCCTCTCACTAGCTCTTCCCAGCTACTTCTCCCTGTCTTCCTGTCCAACCCCCAGTTTTACCAGAGTGTGAGGAGTGGCCTACTAGATAGGACCACCGCCCCTGGTGGCCGGAGTGTGAAGTGTAGTGAGGTGTTACCTGGTCAGAGAAACTCCTTTAGTGCAATCAGACGTACCATAGCTCCCCATAGTGGCGGAGCCACAGTACTGCAACGACCAGGACTCTGGGGCGCTGCATATACAACATTGTTACATTACTATATAGAAGTAATATATTAGAGTTGGAACTAAGAAATTGGTGGTGATCATACTTGATGGCTGAATAATATGTACCACATTTTTTAAACTGGTATTGAAGACCATGTGGTCAAGGTTCTCACACGACATAAAGATCCAAATTTGAAGCTGATTTGGTCCACCTTTGGTTATATGATATCTCCCTGCCTCATATCTTAAAAATAATCTGTCAGCTGTTTTTTCAACTTAATCTGAGAGCAGCATAATGTAGGGGCTGAGAGTCTGATTCTAGCGTTGTGTCACTTATTAGGCTGTGTGCTGTAGTTTCAATACAATCAGCTATTTATCAGCAGGAGAGTATCACTGCCTGACTAGATCTCAAGTGCAGGGCAGTCTTGCCAATCTGTGTAACCCCACCCCCACCTCTGATTGTCAGCTTGATGTCAATGAACAGTATACACAGGAATCTACCAATCAGGAGTGTCGATGGCATTATACATAGCTCAGAATTCTGACCATTGCTAAAACTAGAAAACAGGGATTCAACCAGTTCTGTACCAAGCAGCCCATTAATGACACATCGCTGGAATCGGGGTCTCTGCTCCTACATCATGCTACTCTCAGATTATATAGCAAAAACTGTCTGACAGATTCCCTTTGATAAGAAAAGGGAAGAATCATATATACAAAGAATATAATACCAAAGCTAGGAATAATTCTGTTCACATCGCGTTTCTCCTTAGCATTGGGATTACTTCCTGACTTACTATATGTAATGATGCACCCATGGGTAATGGTTAATTAGTCATGATTATGCTAAAATATTATAACTCTGTGCACTGGAATTCCTTTTTTTAAATTGTATTAAATGCAAGAAAATCCTAAAAATTCTTAGTGGCAACCATATATTTAGATAGGACTGAGGCTTATATTACAAAGCATTTTTCAAATAAGTACAGTATGATAATCTTTTCCTTTCTCAAAGAAGGAATGCACAGAAACTTTCTGATACTTAAGATCAATTAGGTGGGTTAATAATCGGGTAATAAGCATTCGTGGGAAAGCTGGTTCCTGACTACTGGATGATCTAAACATGCTGGCAACAAACTGTGAAAAATCATAGAATCATTGAATGCTAGACTTGGAAGTGACCTCTAGGGTCACTGTGTCCAACCCCGTGCTCAATGCAGGATTCACTAAACCATCCCAGACAGATGTCTGTTCAGCCTCTGTTTGAAGACTTCCATTGAAGGAGAACTCACCACCTCTAGTTCAGCCTGTACCACTCATTGATCACCCTCACTGTCAAAATGTTTTTTCTAATATCTAATCTGTGTCTTCTCCCATTCAGTTTCATCCCATTGCTTCTCTTGTTTCCATGTGCAAGTAAGAATAATGATGATCCTTCTACACTGTGACATCCCTTCAGATATTTGTAGGCGGCTATTAAGTCTCCTCTTAGCCTTCTTATTTGCAAGCTAAACATTCCCAGATCCTTTAACCATTCCTCGTACGACATACTTTGCAGTCCGCTCATCATCCTGGTAGCTCTTCTCTGAAATATATTAAAATGTGATGCCCAGAACTGGACACAGTTTTCCAGATGATGCCTGACCAAGGAGGAGTAGAGAGGGATAATTACTTCACGTGATGTAGACTCTATGGTTCTCTTAATACATCCTAGAACTGTGTTTGCCTTTTTTGCTGCTGCATCACACTGTTGACTCATGTGCAGTCTGTGATCTATTAGTATACCCAAGTCGCTTTCACACATGCTGTTGCTTAGTTCTATTCCTCCCATTCTATACATGTTATTTCCGTTTTTGGTTTTTATTTTTTTGTTTTTCTTGCCCAGATGTAGAATATTGAATTTCTCCCTGTTGAATACCATTCTATTAGTCACTGCCCGTTCTTCAAGCTTATCTAAATCCTTAACCCAATTTGGAATAAAAGGGTTATATAGCCAAGACCAAGTATTTCTGATGTTGAATTAGATGATATTTTATTGGCTATGTGCAGCAAATAAAAAACTAATAGACAATAAAAACTTATAAAACAAACCACAATGCGTTTCGGCCATGTAGGCCTTCATCACGTGCATCAGATGTTACACCTGATGAAGACCTACATGGTCGAAACGCATTGTGCTTTTCTAATAATATTTATTGTCTATTAGTTTTTTATAAAGTTTTTTATTTGCTGCATATAGCCAATAAAATGTCATCTAATTCAACATCAGAGATACTCGGTCCTTTGGGTATATAACCCTTTTATTCCAAATTGGGTTAATGATCCTCTGAAGGAAGAGCACTGAAACATCTTTATCACCAGCAAAGAGTTCTACAGCCAGGCACAATTCTATGATAATAATACAGTGAGTAAATAACCGCTTTGTACATGATGTAATCCAATAATCCTTTTTATTTGGAGATTCCTAGAACTGAGAACATTAGACAGTTTCCATCATAAAGTAAGAAAAAGAGATGGTACAATACAGGATTTTGTTTCAGGGATTATGCAATAATCTTATTTTCCTTGTATGGGTAGGAAAAAGAAGGCAAAAAATGATCTTGTCTTGCTATTATTTGCAGCTTTAACTTATTATATTCTGAAAAGCCGGCAGAAAAAATCTCGGCTTGGCTAGTCAAATAAAGATACCCAGAGGTGCAGTTAACAAGTACAAATTATTAGATCAGCGGCGGGAGCCAGAATCTTGGAGATCCACTTGAGTGTAGAGTATGAACATAAATATTCAGGCAAATGCCACCATGTGTGGATACTTTATGGAGATCTATCAATGCATTATATGCTAAGGGTTTATTCAAACCATTTTGGAATTGTCTATGATTCAATTATCTGCATAACTGGGGTGATAAACCGGGAAAGCTCACCCTGGTCGGAGTCTGCTGCTGTTTATGATCTTTCATGTTCTTGTCTATAAATCACCTACAAATCAGCCTACGACAGTTTCCATAAAGGTCGACATTCCCAGCCTCATGCTCAGAATTAAAATCTGCCCACCACCGTCCAATCCATCACCGTTAAGCAGACACTCCGGCAATGATATTATCCAAATATTATGAAAACTTTGAACTCGCCTTCTATAAATTATGGCAAAATGGATGTTCTGCCATTAACCAAGGAGAATGTATGGGTCTGTGGTTGCTATAGAGTAATGATGTTCTTAAAAGGAAGCGTGGCTGGGCATTCAAAGAGGGAAGAAAGATCTGACCATTTGTTATTACTAGTGCACTGTACATAATACTATTCATACAGGTCAGGCCAACCTTAAACGCAGGACAATTATCTGCTCGCGGAGACCAAACATCTGCTATTAAGCACATTCAGACTCCAGAACAACATTGTCCACTATGTAGCTACAGTTTATAGTTATGAAGTTCAAACACTTGGCGTCTTCTGCATATCTTCCCACTTTCCCTCTGTAACTTCCAACAGTTTGGCTTTGAAATATGCAATCCCTCCTTCTCTTTTAATATTCGCACAGCTGTGGAAGATGCCGGTGGAACTATAGATAAAGAGTCACTTTTTTTTTTTCTTTATCATCACATTCCTGCGTATTTATAAGTTACCAAATGAGTGGTGTTGTAGATTATAAAGTACATGTTTGCAAGGTTATCTTTTGTTTACATTCATGCGAGAAAAAAATGAAAAAAAAACTTGTCCCTGATTTGTTTCATGTTTTAGCACTTCCAAACAGTGAGATATTAGTAATGAACGAGAGAACGTTGTGTTCAGTACTATGGAGGTGTGGGAAAATAACAGAATATAATACTATATACATAGTATGTGTATATATATATATATATATATATATATATATATACACAGTATATACAGTATATATATATATATATATATATATAAATATATATATATATATATATATATATATATATATTAATACTATCCGTCCATCAATAGAATAAGTTGCCCATAAGGACACTCAACTATAATAAATCAATTATATCCATGAGATGCAATTGCCATGGATAAAGAGTGACATAGGCTAAAGTATAATTAAAAATAATTTTTATTACAACATATAAAATAAAAACCTAATTATAAAACAGGGCTGAAAAAACCTCCAAAGGGAGGGAAGTAAATACAGGCACAGGTGGTGCAAATAGCAATGCAATGGAAGATGTATACCAATGACAAAAGCACGGACTGCAATATAAAACAATAATGCACATAGGAACACTGCTGCGTAAGTGAACCACTGAAACAGGCAAAGAAATTCTATCTGTACATCTAGTATGGGAAAAACAGCAGTGGGCTAATAAGTGCAAAATACTAGGCACACCTATACCATGTGAATGATAATATACACTACGTAGTGACGATGGTAGTCCCAGTAATGCCAATATTGCAGAACAGGCTAACCGTGTACAATAAACATGCTTACCACAAGGTATACTGTGTCTGAAGTCCTCCCTCCCGCCCGACGGGCACCGTTTCGCTGATCGCTTCTTCCGGGGGCTTCTTCCACACGCCCCCGGAAGAAGCGATCAGCGAAACGGTGCCCGTCGGGCGGGAGGGAGGACTTCAGACACAGTATACCTTGTGGTAAGCATGTTTATTGTACACGGTTAGCCTGTTCTGCAATATTGGCATTACTGGGACTACCATCGTCACTACGTAGTGTATATTATCATTCACATGGTTTAGGTGTGCCTAGTATTTTGCACTTATTAGCCCACTGCTGTTTTTCCCATACTAGATGTACAGATAGAATTTCTTTGTCTGTTTCAGTGGTTCACTTACGCAGCAATGTTCCTATGTGCATTATTGTTTTATATTGCAGTCCGTGCTTTTGTCATTGGTATACATCTTCCATTGCATTGCTATTTGCACCACCTGTGCCTGTATTTACTTCCCTCCCTTTGGAGGTTTTTTCAGCCCTGTTTTATAATTAGGTTTTTATTTTATATGTTGTAATAAAAATTATTTTTAATTATACTTTAGCCTATGTCACTCTTTATCCATGGCAATTGCATCTCATGGATATATATATATATATATATATATATATATATATATATATATATATATATATATATATATATATATATATATATATATATATATATAATTTCACCTGCTGTATGTATAGGTGTATATACAGTATATACACACATACTGTATATACAGCTCTGGCAAAAATTAAGAGACCACTGCAAAATGTTCAGCTTGTCTGATTTTTCTCTTTATAGGTATATTTTTGAGTAAAATGTAAATGTTTCTTTTATTCTATAAAGTACTGACAACATGTCTCCAAAGTTCCAAGCAATAAATTTTGTATTTTTTTTTCTGAAAAGGAGAAATGGTTAAAATTTTAAAAAAGTGCTTTCAGACCTGTAATAATGTAAAGAAAACAAGTTCAGAATCATTTAGAAGCAACAATACTACTGTTTTAACTCAGGAAGAGTTCAGAAATCAATATTTTGTGGAATAACCATGATTTTTAATCACAGCTTTCATGCGTCTTGGCATTCTTTCCACCAGTGGTCTCCATAATCCTTAAATGGAAGAAGCTTGGGACCACCAGAAGTGTTCATTGACCTGGCCATCCAGCCAAACTGAGCAATCGTGAGAGAAGAGCCTTGGTGAGACAGTTAAAGAAGATAAAGAAGAACCTCAAGATCACTGTGGCTGAGCTCCAGAGATGCAGTAGGGAGATGTAAGAAAGTTCCACAAAGTCAACTATCACTAGCTCTCCACCAGTTGAGCCTTTATGGCAGAGTGACCCGACGGAAGCCTCTCCTCAGTGCAAGAAATATGACAGCATGCATATAGTTTGCTAAAAAACACATGAAGTACTCCCAGACTATGAGAAATAAGATTCTCTGGTCTGATGAGACGAAGATAGACCTTTTTGGTGATAATTCTAAGTGGTATGTGTTTACAAAACCAGGCACTGCTCATCACCTGCCCAATGAAATCCCAACAGTGAAGCAGGGTGGTGGCAGTATCATGATATGGGGGTGTTTTTCAGCTGCAGGGACAGGACGACTGGCTGCCATTGAAGGAAACATGAATGCGGCCAAGTACAGAGATATCCTGGATGAAAACCTCTTCCAGAGTGCTCTGGACCTCAGACTTGGCTGAAGGTTCATCTTGCAACAAGACAATGAACCTAAGCACACAGCTAAAATAACAAAGGAGTGGCTTCAGAACAACTCTGTGCTGATTCTTGACTGGCCCAGCCAGAGCCCTGACCTAAACCCATCCTAAGATGACTCATGGCTGTACTAGCTCAAAAGGGTGCTTCTACTCAATACTGAGCAAAAGGTCTAAATACTTAAGACCATGTGATATTTCAGTTTTTCTTTTTTAATAAATTTGCAAAAATTTCTACATTTCTGTTTTTTTTTTCAGTCAACATGGGGTGCAGAGTGTACATTAATGAGAAAAAAAGGAACTTTTTTGAATTTACCAAATGGATGCAATGAAACAAAGAGTGAAAAAGTTAAATGGATCTGAATACTTTCTGTACCCACTGTACATATACAGTGGGGAAAAAAGTATTTAGTCAGCCACCAATTGTGCAAGTTCTCCCACTTAAAAAGATGATAGAGGACGGGTACTTGACATCATAGGTAGACCACAACTATAAAAGTCAAAATGAGAAAACAAAAATCACCTTATCTGATTTGTCAAGATTTATTAAATATATATATATATATTGAATATATACTATGTGTGTATATATATATATATATATATATATATATATATATATATAGTGGCTGAAGAGCCCGGCATTGCCCGGGCACGGTAACTAGCTGTGGTTAGTTATAACAAATTATAATGATTATGATCCATCCCATAGTCCCATGCCCATATACCCATCATACATATCCTCCATCCCATAGTCCTGTGCCCATATACCCATCATACATAGCCTCCATCCCTTGGTCCCGTGCCCATATACCCATAATACACATACTCCATCCCATACTCCCGTGCCCATATACCCATCACACATCCTCCATCCCATAGTTCCGTGCCCATATACTCATTATGATATAATCTTTGCAATGGCAACCATTATGACATAATTGTCGATACACACATACATACATACACTCATTTTTATATATAGATTAGCTGAAGAACCCAACATTGCCCAGACATAGTATCTAACTGTGGTTAATTATAACAAATTTGAATGATTATCCTCCATCCCATAGTCCCGTGCCCATATACCCATCATACATATCCTCCTTCCCATAGTCCCATGGCCATATACCCATCACACATCCTCCATCCCATAGTCCTGTGTCCATATACCCATCACACATCCTCCATCCCATAGTTCCGTGCCCATATAACCATCATACATAACCTCCATCTCATAGTCCCATGCCCATATACCCATCATGCATATCCTCCTTCCCATAGTCCCATGCCCATATACCCATCACACATCCTCCATCCCATAGTCCCGAGCCCATGTACTCATCACACATCTTCCATCCCTTGGTCATGTGCCCATATACCCATCATACATATCCTCCTTCCCATAGTCCCATGCCCATATACCCGTCATACATCCTCCATCCCATAGTTCCGTGCCCATGTACCCATTATGACATCATATTCTCCATGGCAACCATTCTGACATCATCATCACCATGGCAACTTATTATGACAGCATCATCACAATGGCAACCATTATGACATAACCGTCACCATTACAACCTATTAGGACATCGTCGCCATGGCAACCATTATGACATCACCGGCACCATTGCAACCTATTATGACATCATCATCGCCATGGCAACCATTATGACATCATCTTCGCCATGGCAACCTTTATGATATCATCGTCACCATGGCAACCATTATTACATCATCGTCGATACACACATACATACACATACTCATTTATATATATATATATATATATATATATATATATATATATATATATATATACTAGATTCTGGCCCGATTCTAATGCATCGGGTATTCTAGAATATGCATGTCCCCGTAGTATATGGACAATGATGATTCCAGAATTCGTGGCAGACTGTGCCCGTCGCTGATTGGTCGAGGCAACCTTTATGACATCATCGTCGCCATGGCAACCATTATGACATCTACGTCGATACTGTGCCCGTCGCTGATTGGTCGAGGCCTTGCGGCCTCGACCAATCAGAGACCGGGATTTCCAGGACAGACAGAAAAACCCTTAGACAATTATATATATAGTTATATACACTGCTCAAAAAAATAAGAGGAACACTTAAACAACAGAATATAATTCCAATTAAATCAAACTTCTGTGAAATCAAACTGTCCACTTAGGAAGTAACACTGATTGACAATCAGTTTCACATGCTGTTGTGCAAATGGAATATACAACAGATGGAAATTATTGGCAATTATCAAGACACCCTTAATAAAGCAGTGGTTCTGCAGGTGGGGACCACAGACCACATCTCAGTACCAATGCTTTCTGGATATGATGTTTTGGTCACTTTTGAATGTTGGTTGTGCTTTCACACTCGTGGTAGCGTGAGACAGACTCTACAACCCACACAAGTGGCTCAGTTAGTGCAGCTCATCCAAGATGGCACATCAATGCGAGCTGTGGCAAGAAGGTTTGCTGTGTCTGTCAGCGTAGTGTCCAGAGGCTGGAGGTGCTACCAGGAGACAGGCCAGTACATCAGGAGACATGGTGGGGGCCAAAGGAGGGCAACAACCCAGCAGCAGGAACACTACTTCAGCTTTTGTGAAAGGAGGAAAAGGAGGAGCACTGCCAGAGCCCTGCAAAATTACCTCCAGCGGGCCACAAATATGCATGTGTCTGCACAAACGGTTAGTGTTGTGAATTTGGATTCTGGGCTCCCCCGGTGGCTACTGGTGGAATTGAACTGGTGTTGTCATCTTCTCTGTTCACCTGTTCCCATCAAGATGTGGGAGTCGCTATATAACCTTGCTGCTCTGTTAGTTGCTTGCCGGTCAACAATGTTATCAGAAGCCTCTCTGTGCTTGTTCCTGCTCCTAGACAACTACTAGATAAGTTGGACTCTTGTCCATGTTTGTTTTTGCATTTTTGTTCCAGTTCACAGCTGTAGTTTCGTTACTGTGTCTGGAAAGCTCTTGTGAACAGGAATTGCCACTCTGGTGTTATGAGTTAATGCCAGAGTTTTAAAGTAATTTCTGGATGGTGTTTTGATAGGGTTTTCAGCTGACCATGAAAGTGCCCTTTCTGTCTTCTGCTATGTAGTAAGTGGACCTCAAATTTGCTAAACCTATTTTCATACTACGTTTGTGATTTCATCTTGATTCACCGCCAATATATGTGGGGGGCCTCTGTCTCCTTTCGGGGTATTTCTCTAGAGGTGAGCTAGGACTAATATTTCCCTCTGCTAGCATTATTTAGTCCTCCGGCTGGTGCTGGGCATCTAGAATCAACGTAGGCATGCTACCCGGCCACTGCTAGTTGTGTGTTAGGTTTAGTTCATGGTCAGCTCAGTTCCCATCTTCCAAGAGCTAGTTCCTATATATGCTTATGCTATGTTCTCTTGCCATTGAGAACATGACAGTTTGACCGGCCCACTAAAGGGTTAAAATCCTTGGCTGAGAAAGGAGAGAAATAAGAAGTCTGCTGAGAATTTTTTTTTTTTTTCTCCTTCTAATCTTTGAATGGCTCTGTGTCCACCTGTTTGTAATGGATCTTCAGAGTGTAACTGCAGGTTTGAATAATCTCGCCACGAAGGTACAAAATTTGCAAGACTTTGTTTGTCATGCACCTGTATCTGAGCCGAGAATTCCTTTGCCGGAATTTTTCTCGGGGAATAGATCTGGGTTTCAGAATTTTCGAAATAATTGCAAATTATTTTTGTCCCTGAAATTTCGCTCTGCCGGAGACCCTGCACAGCAGGTCAGGATTGTGATTTCCTTGCTCCGGGGCGACCCTCAAGACTGGGCTTTTTCATTGACACCAGGGGATCCTGCGTTGCTCAATGTGGATGCGTTTTTTCTGGCCTTGGGGTTGCTTTATGACGAACCTCATTTGGAGCTTCAGGCAGAAAAAACTTTGATGTCCCTATCTCAGGGGCAAGATGAAGCGGAAATTTACTGTCAAAGATTCCGTAAATGGTCTGTGCTTACTCAGTGGAATGAGTGCGCCCTGGCGGCGACTTTCAGAGAGGGTCTCTCTGATGCCATTAAGGATGTTATGGTGGGGTTCCCTGTGCCTGCGGGTCTGAATGAGTCCATGACAATGGCTATTCAGATCGATAGGCGTTTGCGGGAGCGCAAACCAGTGCACCATCTGGCGGTGTCCACTGAGAAGTCGCCAGAGAGTATGCAGTGTGATAGAATTCTGTCCCGAAGCGAGCGGCAGAATTTTAGACGGAAAAATGGGTTGTGTTTCTATTGTGGTGATTCTGCTCATGTTATATCAGCATGCTCTAAGCGCACTAGAAAGCTTGATAAATCTGTTTCCATTTGCACCTTACCGTCTAAGTTTATTCTATCTGTGACCCTGATTTGCTCTTTGTCATCTATTACCACGGACGCCTATGTCGACTCTGGCGCCGCTTTGAGTCTTATGGATTGGTCCTTTGCCAAACGCTGTGGGTATGATTTAGAGCCTTTGGAGACTCTTATTCCTCTGAAGGGGATTGACTCCACCCCATTGGCTAATAATAAACCACAATACTGGACACAAGTAACTATGCGTATTAATCCGGATCACCATGAGATTATTCGCTTTCTGGTGCTGCATAATCTACATGATGATTTGGTGCTAGGATTGCCTTGGCTGCAATCTCACAACCCAGTCCTCGACTGGAAAGCTATGTCTGTGTTGAGCTGGGGATGTAAGGGGGCTCATGGGGATGTACCTGTGGTTTCCATTTCATCATCTATTCCCTCTGAAATTCCTGAGTTCCTGTCTGACTATCGTGACGTCTTTGAAGAATCCAAGCTTGGTTCATTACCTCCGCACCGAGAGTGCGATTGTGCCATAGATTTAATCCCGGGTAGTAAATACCCAAAGGGTCGTTTATTTAATCTGTCTGTGCCTGAACATGCTGCTATGCGAGAATATATAAAGGAGTCCTTGGAAAAGGGACATATTCGTCCATCGTCATCTCCCTTAGGAGCCGGTTTTTTCTTTGTGTCAAAAAAAGACGGCTCTTTGAGACCATGTATCGATTATCGGCTTTTGAATAAAATCACTGTAAAATATCAATACCCATTGCCGTTGCTGACTGATTTGTTTGCTCGCATAAAGGGGGCCAAGTGGTTCTCTAAGATTGACCTTCGTGGGGCGTATAATTTGGTGCGAATCAGGCAGGGGGATGAGTGGAAAACCGCATTTAATACGCCCGAGGGCCACTTTGAGTATTTAGTGATGCCTTTTGGTCTTTCAAATGCTCCGTCAGTTTTCCAGTCCTTTATGCATGATATTTTTCGCGATTATTTGGATAAATTTATGATTGTGTATCTGGATGATATTCTGATTTTTTCGGAGGACTGGGACTCTCATGTCCAGCAAGTCAGGAGGGTTTTCCAGGTTTTGCGGTCTAATTCTTTGTGTGTGAAGGGTTCTAAGTGTGTTTTTGGGGTACAGAGGATTTCCTTTTTGGGATATATTTTTTCTCCCTCTTCCATTGAAATGGATCCTGTCAAGGTTCAAGCTATTTGTGATTGGACGCAGCCCTCTTCTCTTAAGAGTCTTCAGAAATTTTTGGGCTTTGCTAACTTTTATCGTCGATTTATTGCTGGTTTTTCGGATATTGCTAAGCCGTTGACCGATTTGACTAAGAAGGGTGCTGATGTTGCTGATTGGTCCCCTGACGCTGTGGAGGCCTTTCGGGAGCTTAAGCGCCGTTTTTCCTCTGCCCCTGTGTTGCGTCAGCCTGATGTTGCTCTACCTTTTCAGGTTGAGGTCGACGCTTCTGAGATCGGAGCTGGGGCAGTGTTGTCGCAGAAAGGTTCTGACTGCTCCGTGATGAGGCCTTGTGCCTTCTTTTCCCGTAAATTTTCGCCCGCTGAGCGGAATTATGATGTTGGGAATCGGGAGCTTTTGGCCATGAAGTGGGCTTTTGAGGAGTGGCGCCATTGGCTTGAGGGGGCCAGACATCAGGTGGTGGTATTGACTGACCACAAAAACTTGATTTATCTTGAGACCGCCAGGCGCCTGAATCCTAGACAGGCGCGCTGGTCATTATTTTTATCTCGGTTTAATTTTGTGGTGTCATACCTACCGGGTTCTAAGAATGTTAAGGCGGATGCCCTTTCTAGGAGTTTTGAGCCTGACTCGCCTGGTAACTCTGAGCCCACAGGTATCCTTAAGGATGGAGTGGTATTGTCAGCCGTTTCTCCAGACCTGCGGCGGGCCTTGCAGGAGTTTCAGGCGGATAGACCGGATCGTTGCCCACCTGATAAACTGTTTGTTCCTGATGATTGGACCAGTAGAGTCATCTCTGAGGTTCATTCTTCTGCGTTGGCAGGTCATCCTGGCATTTTTGGTACCAGGGATTTGGTGGCAAGGTCCTTCTGGTGGCCTTCCCTGTCACGAGATGTGCGAGGCTTTGTGCAGTCTTGTGACGTTTGTGCTCGGGCCAAGCCTTGTTGCTCTCGGGCTAGTGGATTATTGTTGCCCTTGCCTATTCCTAAGAGGCCTTGGACGCACATCTCGATGGATTTTATTTCAGATCTGCCTGTTTCTCAGAAGATGTCTGTCATCTGGGTGGTGTGTGACCGTTTCTCTAAGATGGTCCATTTGGTTCCTCTACCCAAGTTGCCTTCTTCTTCCGAGTTGGTTCCTCTGTTTTTTCAAAATGTTGTTCGTTTGCATGGTATTCCTGAGAATATCATTTCTGACAGAGGGACCCAATTCGTGTCTAGATTTTGGCGGGCATTCTGTGCTAGGATGGGCATAGATTTATCTTTTTCGTCCGCTTTCCATCCTCAGACGAATGGCCAGACCGAGCGGACTAATCAGACCCTGGAGACATATCTGAGGTGTTTTGTGTCTGCTGACCAGGATGATTGGGTTGCTTTTTTGCCATTGGCGGAGTTCGCTCTCAATAATCGGGCCAGCTCTGCCACTTTGGTGTCCCCGTTTTTCTGTAATTCGGGGTTTCATCCTCGATTTTCCTCTGGTCAGGTGGAAACTTCGGATTGTCCTGGAGTGGATGCTGTGGTGGAGAGATTGCATCAGATCTGGGGGCAGGTGGTGGACAATTTGAGGTTGTCCCAGGAGAAGACTCAGCTTTTTGCCAACTGCCACCGTCGTGTTGGTCCTCGGCTTTGTGTTGGGGATTTGGTGTGGTTGTCTTCTCGTTTTGTCCCTATGAGGGTCTCTTCTCCTAAGTTTAAGCCTCGGTTCATCGGCCCGTATTAGATATTGGAGATTCTTAACCCTGTTTCCTTCCGTTTGGACCTCCCTGCATCCTTTTCTATTCATAACGTTTTTCATCGGTCGTTATTGCGCAGGTATGAGGTACCGGTTGTGCCTTCCGTTGAGCCTCCTGCTCCGGTGTTGGTTGAGGGTGAGTTGGAGTACGTTGTGGAGAAAATCTTAGACTCTCGTGTTTCCAGACGGAGACTCCAGTATCTGGTCAAGTGGAAGGGATACGGCCAGGAGGATAATTCTTGGGTGAATGCATCTGATGTTCATGCCTCTGATCTGGTTCGTGCCTTTCATAGGGCCCATCCTGATCGCCCTGGTGGTTCTGGTGAGGGTTCGGTGCCCCCTCCTTGAGGGGGGGGTACTGTTGTGAATTTGGATTCTGGGCTCCCCCGGTGGCTACTGGTGGAATTGAACTGGTGTTGTCATCTTCTCTGTTCACCTGTTCCCATCAAGATGTGGGAGTCGCTATATAACCTTGCTGCTCTGTTAGTTGCTTGCCGGTCAACAATGTTATCAGAAGCCTCTCTGTGCTTGTTCCTGCTCCTAGACAACTACTAGATAAGTTGGACTCTTGTCCATGTTTGTTTTTGCATTTTTGTTCCAGTTCACAGCTGTAGTTTCGTTACTGTGTCTGGAAAGCTCTTGTGAACAGGAATTGCCACTCTGGTGTTATGAGTTAATGCCAGAGTTTTAAAGTAATTTCTGGATGGTGTTTTGATAGGGTTTTCAGCTGACCATGAAAGTGCCCTTTCTGTCTTCTGCTATGTAGTAAGTGGACCTCAAATTTGCTAAACCTATTTTCATACTACGTTTGTGATTTCATCTTGATTCACCGCCAATATATGTGGGGGGCCTCTGTCTCCTTTCGGGGTATTTCTCTAGAGGTGAGCTAGGACTAATATTTCCCTCTGCTAGCATTATTTAGTCCTCCGGCTGGTGCTGGGCATCTAGAATCAACGTAGGCATGCTACCCGGCCACTGCTAGTTGTGTGTTAGGTTTAGTTCATGGTCAGCTCAGTTCCCATCTTCCAAGAGCTAGTTCCTATATATGCTTATGCTATGTTCTCTTGCCATTGAGAACATGACAGGTTAGAAACCGACTCCATGAAGATGGTCTCAGTGCCTGACATCCACAGATGGGGGTTGTGCTCACAGCGCAACACCGTACAGGATGCTTGGCATTTGCGAGAGAACACCAGGATTGGCAAATTCGCCACTGGCGCCCTGTGCTCTTCACAGATGAAAGCAGGTTCACACTGAGCACATGTGACAGACTTGACAGATTCTGGAGATGCCGTGGAGAGCTATCTGTGTTGTGAATTTGGTTTTTGGGCTCCCCCGGTGGTCGCTGGTGGTACTGGACTTGTGTGCTTCACTTTCTCTGTTCACCTGTTTCCATCAGGATGTGGGAGTATCCTATTTAGCCTTGCTGCTCAGTTATTCTAGTGCCGGCCATCAATGTAACCAGAGCCTTTCTGTTGCATGTTCCTGCTTCTAGACTACTATCAGCTAAGTTGGACTCTTAGTCCTAAGTTTGTTTGCATTTTTGTTCCAGTTCACAGTTATGTTATGTTTCTGTAGCTGGAAGCTCTTGTGGGCCGAAATTACCACTCCGGTGTCATGAGTTGACACATGAGTCTTAAAGTAATTTCTGGATGGTATTTTAATAGGGTTTTCAGCTGACCGTGAAGTTCCCTATTGTATCTTCTTACTATCTAGTAAGCGGACCTCGCTTTGCTGAACCTACCTTCATACTGCGTATGTCTTTTCCTCTGAACTCACTGTCAATATATGTGGGGGGCTTCTGTCTCCTTTTTGGGGGAATTTCCCTAGAGGTAAGCCAGGTCTGTTTTTTTCTCTATTAGGGTTAGTTAGTTCTCCGGCTGGCGCTGGGCGTCTAGGGATAAAACGTAGGTACGTCACCCGGCCACTGTTAGTTGTGTGGTAGGTTTAGCTCACGGTCAGCTCGAGATTCCATCACCCAAGAGCTAGTCTGTTATTTAAGTTCTCTGACGTTCCCTTGCCATTGGGAACCATGACAGTATGGCCGGCCAAGGGTTAAAACCGTTGGCAGAAGAAAGGAGAGAAAAAGAAGTCTGCAGATTTTTTTTTTTTTTTTTCTTCTGAGCTTGCTCTATAGTTCACTCAGTTGCATTTCTGCTCTAATTGCAGCCTTTGCCTCTCTCTCTCCTTCTAATCCTTGAATGGCTCTGATCTCACCTGATTAAAATGGATCCTCAGAGTTTGGCTACAGGTTTGAATAACCTTGCTACGAAGGTTCAAAATTTACAGGATTTTGTTATTCATGCTCCTATATCTGAACCTAGAATTCCTATACCAGAATTTTTCTCCGGGGATAGATCTCGTTTCCTGAATTTCAAATATAATTGTAAATTGTTTCTTTCCCTGAGATCTCGCTCCGCTGGAGATCCCGCACAGCAGGTTAGGATAGTAATTTCCTTGCTGCGGGGTGACCCTCAAGACTGGGCATTTGCATTGGCACCCGGGGATCCTGCGTTGCTCAATGTGGATGCGTTTTTTCTGGCTTTGGGGTTGCTTTATGAGGAACCTAATTTAGAGAGTCAGGCTGAAAAAACCTTGATGGCCCTATCTCAAGGGCAAGATGAAGCTGAAATATACTGCCAAAAATTTCGTAAATGGTCTGTGCTTACTCAGTGGAATGAGTGCGCCCTGGCGGCGAATTTCAGAGAGGGTCTCTCTGATGCCATTAAAGATGTTATGGTGGGGTTCCCTGCACCTACAGGTCTGAATGAGTCCATGACTATGGCTATTCAGATTGATCGGCGTTTGCGGGAGCGCAAACCTGTGCACCATTTGGCGGTGTCTTCTGAGAAGGCTCCAGAAAAAATGCAATGTGATAGAATTCTGTCCAGAAGCGAACGGCAGAATTTTAGGCGGAAAAATGGGTTGTGCTTCTATTGTGGTGATTCAACTCATGTTATATCAGCATGCTCAAAACGTACAAAAAAGGTTGATAAGTCTATTTCAATTGGCACTTTACAGTCTAAGTTTATTTTGTCTGTGACCTTGATTTGTTCATTATCGTCAATTACCGCGGATGCCTATGTCGACTCTGGCGCCGCTTTGAGTCTCATGGATTGGTCCTTTGCCAGGCGCTGTGGGTTTGATCTAGAGCCTCTGGAAGTCCCTATACCTCTGAAGGGTATTGACTCTACACCATTGGCTAGTAATAAACCACAATACTGGACACAAGTGACTATGCGTATGAATCCAGACCATCAGGAGACGATTCGCTTCCTTGTGTTGTACAATCTACATGATGTTTTGGTGCTCGGATTGCCATGGTTACAATCTCATAACCCAGTTCTTGACTGGAAAGCAATGTCTGTGTTAAGCTGGGGATGTCAGGGGGCTCATGGGGACGTACCTTTGGTTTCCATTTTGTCATCTATTCCCTCTGAGATTCCGGAATTTTTATCTGATTATCGTGATGTTTTTGAGGAGCCTAAGCTTGGTTCACTACCTCCTCACAGAGATTGCGATTGTACCATAGATCTGATTCCGGGCAGTACATTTCCAAAGGGTCGTTTATTTAATCTATCTGTACCTGAACATGCTGCTATGCGAGAATATATTAAGGAGTCCCTGGAAAAGGGACATATTCGTCCTTCTTCATCTCCCTTAGGAGCCGGTTTTTTCTTTGTATCTAAAAAAGATGGCTCTTTGAGGCCGTGTATTGATTATCGACTCTTGAATAAAATTACAGTCAGATATCAGTATCCTCTGCCACTGCTGACTGATTTGTTTGCTCGAATAAAAGGGGCTAAGTGGTTCTCTAAGATTGATCTCCGTGGGGTGTATAATTTGGTGCGAATTAAGCAGGGGGATGAGTGGAAAACCGCATTTAATACGCCCGAGGGCCATTTTGAGTATTTAGTAATGCCTTTTGGTCTTTCAAATGCCCCTTCAGTCTTTCAGTCCTTTATGCATGACATTTTCCGGGAATATTTGGATAAATTCATGATCGTGTATCTGGATGATATTTTGATTTTTTCGGATGACTGGGATTCTCATGTCCAACAGGTCAGGAGGGTTTTTCAGGTTTTGCGGGCTAATTCCTTGTGTGTGAAGGGTTCTAAGTGTATTTTTGGGGTTCAAAAGATTTCTTTTTTGGGGTACATTTTTTTCCCCTCTTCCATTGAGATGGATCCTGTCAAGGTTCGGGCTATTTGTGATTGGACGCAACCTTCTTCGCTTAAGAGCCTTCAGAAATTTTTGGGCTTTGCTAATTTTTATCGTCGATTTATAACTGGTTTTTCTGATGTTGCTAAACCTTTGACTGATTTGACCAAAAAGGGTGCTGATGTTGCTGATTGGTCCCCTGCTGCTGTGGAGGCCTTTCGGGAGCTTAAGCGCCGCTTTTCTTCCGCCCCTGTGTTGCGTCAGCCTGATGTTACTCTTCCTTTTCAGGTTGAGGTCGATGCTTCCGAGATCGGAGCTGGGGCGGTCTTGTCGCAGAAAAGTTCCGATTGCTCCGTGATGAGACCTTGTGCGTTCTTTTCTCGAAAATTTTCGCCCGCCGAGCGAAATTATGATATTGGTAATCGGGAGCTTTTGGCTATGAAGTGGGCTTTTGAGGAGTGGCGTCATTGGCTTGAGGGGGCTAGACATCAGGTGGTGGTATTGACCGATCACAAGAATTTGATTTATCTTGAGTCTGCCAGGCGCCTGAATCCTAGACAGGCGCGCTGGTCGTTGTTTTTCTCTCGGTTTAATTTTGTGGTCTCATACTTACCAGGTTCTAAAAATGTGAAGGCGGATGCCCTTTCTAGGAGTTTTGAGCCTGATTTCCCTGGTGATTCTGAACCTACAGGTATCCTTAAGGATGGGGTGATATTATCTGCTGTTTCCCCAGACCTGCGACGGGCTTTGCAGGAGTTTCAGGCGGATAGACCTGATCGTTGCCCGCCTGGTAGACTGTTTGTTCCTGATGATTGGACCAGTAGAGTCATCTCGGAGGTTCATTCTTCTGCGTTGGCAGGTCATCCCGGGATCTTTGGTACCAGGGATTTGGTGGCTAGGTCCTTCTGGTGGCCTTCTCTGTCTCGAGATGTACGAGTTTTTGTGCAGTCTTGTGATGTTTGTGCTCGGGCCAAACCTTGTTGTTCTCGGGCTAGCGGATTGTTGTTATCTTTGCCTATTCCAAAGAGGCCTTGGACTCACATCTCTATGGATTTTATTTCTGATCTCCCTGTTTCTCAGAAAATGTCTGTCATCTGGGTGGTGTGTGACCGTTTTTCAAAGATGGTTCATTTGGTGCCCTTGCCTAAGTTGCCGTCCTCTTCCGAGTTGGTTCCTCTGTTTTTTCAAAATGTGGTTCGCTTGCATGGTATTCCGGAGAATATCGTTTCTGACAGGGGGACCCAGTTCGTGTCTAGATTTTGGCGGGCGTTCTGTGCTAGGATGGGCATTGATTTGTCTTTTTCGTCTGCGTTCCATCCTCAGACTAATGGCCAGACTGAGCGAACTAATCAGACCTTGGAGACTTATTTGAGGTGTTTTGTGTCTGCGGATCAGGATGACTGGGTTGCCTTTTTGCCGTTGGCGGAGTTTGCCCTCAATAATCGGGCTAGTTCTGCCACTTTGGTTTCTCCTTTTTTTTGCAATTCGGGGTTTCATCCTCGCTTTTCTTCTGGTCAGGTGGAGTCTTCGGATTGTCCTGGAGTGGATACTGTGGTGGATAGGTTGCATCGGATTTGGGGACAGGTGGTGGACAATTTGGAGTTGTCCCAGGAGAAGACTCGGCATTTTGCTAACCGCCGTCGTCGTGTTGGTCCTCGTCTTCGTGTTGGGGACTTGGTGTGGTTGTCTTCTCGTTTTGTCCCTATGAGGGTTTCTTCTCCTAAGTTTAAGCCTCGGTTCATCGGCCCGTATAAGATTTTGGAGATTCTTAACCCTGTGTCCTTTCGATTGGACCTCCCGGCATTTTTTTCTATCCATAATGTCTTCCATCGGTCATTATTGCGCAGGTATGAGGTACCGGTTGTGCCTTCCGTTGAGCCTCCCGCTCCGGTGTTGGTTGAGGGTGAATTGGAGTACGTTGTGGACAAGATCTTGGACTCCCGTGTTTCCAGACGGAAACTTCAGTATCTGGTCAAGTGGAAGGGCTACGGTCAGGAGGATAATTCTTGGGTGACAGCCTCTGATGTTCATGCCTCTGATTTGGTCCGTGCCTTTCATAGGGCTCATCCTGATCGCCCTGGTGGTTCTTGTGAGGGTTCGGTGCCCCCTCCTTGAGGGGGGGGGGTACTGTTGTGAATTTGGTTTTTGGGTTCCCCCGGTGGTCGCTGGTGGTACTGGACTTGTGTGCTTCACTTTCTCTGTTCACCTGTTTCCATCAGGATGTGGGAGTATCCTATTTAGCCTTGCTGCTCAGTTATTCTAGTGCCGGCCATCAATGTAACCAGAGCCTTTCTGTTGCATGTTCCTGCTTCTAGACTACTATCAGCTAAGTTGGACTCTTAGTCCTAAGTTTGTTTGCATTTTTGTTCCAGTTCACAGTTATGTTATGTTTCTGTAGCTGGAAGCTCTTGTGGGCCGAAATTACCACTCCGGTGTCATGAGTTGACACATGAGTCTTAAAGTAATTTCTGGATGGTATTTTAATAGGGTTTTCAGCTGACTGTGAAGTTCCCTATTGTATCTTCTTACTATCTAGTAAGCGGACCTCGCTTTGCTGAACCTACCTTCATACTGCGTATGTCTTTTCCTCTGAACTCACCGTCAATATATGTGGGGGGCTTCTGTCTCCTTTTTGGGGGAATTTCCCTAGAGGTAAGCCAGGTCTGTTTTTTCCTCTATTAGGGTTAGTTAGTTCTCCGGCTGGCGCTGGGCATCTAGGGATAAAACGTAGGTACGTCACCCGGCCACTGTTAGTTGTGTGGTAGGTTTAGCTCACGGTCAGCTCGAGATTCCATCACCCAAGAGCTAGTCTGTTATTTAAGTTCTCTGACGTTCCCTTGCCATTGGGAACCATGACATATCTGCTGCCTGCAACATCTTTCAACATGACCGATTTGGCAGTGGGTCAGTAATGGTGTGGTGTGGCATTTCTTTGGAGGGCCTCACAGCCCTCCATGTGCTCACCAGAGGTAGCCTTACTGTCATTAGGTACCGAGATGAGATCTTCAGACCCCTTGTGAGACCATATGCTGGTGCGGTTGACCCTGAACTCCTCCTAATACAGGACAATGCCAGACCTCATGTGGATGAAGTGTGTCAGCAGTTCCTGCAAGATAAAGGCATTGAAGCTATGGACTGGCCCGCCCGTTCACCAGACAAGAATCCAATTGAGCTCATCTGGGACATCATGTCTCGCTCCATCCACCAACGTAATGTTGCACCACAGACTGTCCAGGAGTTGGCAGATACTTTAGTCCAGGTCTGGGAGGAGATCTCTCAGGAGACCATCCGCCGCCTCATCAGGAGCATGCCCAGGCGTAGTACAGTAGGGAGGTCATACAGGCACGTGGAGGACACACACAATACAGAGAATCTTTTCCTTGTCATGAGGCATTTCCACTGAAGTTGGATCAGCCTGTAGTTTGATTTTCTACTTTGATTTTGCGTATCATTCCAAATCCAGACCTCCATGGGATATTCATTTTGATTTACATTGATAATTGTTATGTTTTATTGTTCTGATCACATTCCACTGTGCAATGAATAAAAATTTGCAACCGGAATATTTCATTCAGAGATATCTAAGATGTGGTATATATTACAATGAAGTTGTCATCTTCTTCCAAGTATTCATTTTTTTTCATTCAAACAAATTAATACCCCCCAAATAATACTCCACAGAAATCTGTATTCATACTATTTTTTTTTAATGATGTATATACGTTAGAATATATGCCATTCATTTATGATAATTAGTTTGCATGTGTAATGACCAGACCTATATAATTTAAAGTGGAATTATCATATCACATATCTTCATGAAACCAGAAATTGCCATATAAGCAAATATATTTCTAAAGCTGATATTGATATGAAATTCTCACCAGATGTTGGTAACAACCCATCCAGTCCACACAGGCAAAGAAATCCAACCATAAATATCCATAAATTATGTTGTGTGTAAGAGTTCGCTCACATCAGCGTATTAAAAATCACTCCAATGTTCATCTCAAAAAGTTGGACGAGTGTCATGTGAGTGCAAACCAAGAGTGCAATTTTTCTCTCACCTATAATCCGTACGCAGTGCATTTTTAACATAATCTTTTGCATACTAAAATGCTACAGGTGCTTCTCACAAAATTAAAATATCATCAAAAGGTTAATTTATTTCAGTTCTTCAATACAAAAAGTGAAAATCATATATTAGATAGAGTTATTACAAACAGAGTGATCTATTTCAAGTGTTTATTTCGGTTAATGTTGATGATTATGGCTTACAGCCAATGAAAAGCCAAAAGTCATTATCTTAGAAAATTAGAAACAAACTGCTCCCACAAAACTGGAAGTTACCTTTGTACAAAAAGTCTTGGTATGCTGAAGCTGGAACTCAAGGGCCTAGGCCGACCCTTGGAAATAGCCCCACAGCATTATGCTCAAACTTAATTATCATTAACGGCCATTCTGAGGAATGTCTTGATTAGTTAGTAAGTATTGATACTTTATATGTATTAACATAGTGTATGATCCCTTTAAAGGGAAGCTAACCTCGAAACATGACCAATTTATTAAATCAGGCGTTTGTGTGACATGTTTTTTTAAAACGTTTTTGTGAGTGTTTTTCTTTTTTTATAAATCACAATCGGTTAGAAAAAGAAAAAAAATAGCAATGTTCACTCTGGCTGCAGGGGAATTTTTAAACACTAACTTCCTCTTGTTTCAGGAAACAACACATGCACATAGTCACAGTGTTCAGACTCTGAGATTATCTTCATATTGAATTGTCTAATGAGCATGTGCAAAGGTCTTTGTAAAGGCAGGGGGCGCAGGGTCACCTGTGATGTCATTGCGGTATCCTGTGGTATTAGATATGTATAAATGTGTTACCTGTCATTTTAATCCTGCCTCTGATGATAAGGAGCCTACTGAAAACTCTTCCTGAAAGAACAGATAATGTGAGCCTAAAAAAGCCCCAGTGGCCAGTGTGAAAGTTACAAGATTCCAATTTTTCTTAATAAAGATCATAATATGAAAAGAAATACAAAACATTGTCACTTTATTTTAAAAAATACATGTAGCACCAAAATCGGATTTATTAGAACTGATGATATCTTCTCTTTAAGGAAGCCCAATTAATAGTTTACTCCTGAAATAATAAACATACTGCAGTTTAATGTTATGTACAGTATATTGGAGTGACCCATCAGTTTATTACTGGGGCCTTTGGTTGTATGCAATATATAATAATATTTATTAATAGTTGGTCCTACAAATTGTTTCTCAGGTAGAACTTTAAGCATTCTGGTGCCAAAGTATGAGTGTTGGAGATCAATAAATATTAACATTAGGTACGTTAATTACACTGGCAGAGGTAATACCAGCAAAGGAGTCTCTTTGTAAAGTGACCATGCAAATTAGGTTAATGATGACCAAGGTATGTGACGTTGCCTATCCCCCTCTCCTCACTCAGAAATGAGAAGTGTATGTCAGGGGTCAAAAGGAATTGCTGTCAGCCGAATGAGTTCAGAAAGGGAATCTGTCTATGTAATCTAAGAGCAGGCTGATATGGCAGCTGAGAGCCTGATTCCAGTGATGTATCACTTACTTGACTGTCTGTTTCTGTTTTAATAAAAATCAGAAGATTATCCCTACAGGACTAGGTGTCTGGTGCCCCCTAGTCAACTGCTCTTTATAACTCCGCCCCTACCACTATTTGACACCTTTCTGTCAATGTACAGTGAACACAGAAAGCGGCCAATCAGTGGTGTGGGTGGGGTTACACACAGCTCAGAATTCCAAGGACTGCTAGATCCTTAGCAAAGAAAATGGATTGTATCAAAATGACAGCATGCAGCCCAGTAAGTGACACATCGCTGGAATCTGGGTCTCTGCCTCTACATCATGCTCCTCTCAGATTACATTGAAAATACCTAGTACCAGGTTCCTTTTAAAGTTTTACTTTTCATGCAAGACTTATTAGCAAATCACATAGAAAGGAGAAGTTCTCTACTAGGCATGAGTCTGGTTCATATGACGTGAATTTCATGTAGGACCCGCTTTCCTCTGGGACCCACAATGGGTTTATTTACTAACACCAAATCAAAATTTTTGCTTGTCCATCACTGTCTACAAAATTTCTAAATGTATAAAACAAAGCTGTCAGAGTAGCTATATAGTATACTCATTACTTAACTGATCGCTGCCCACAACAGTCACCAGAAATCCATGTACAGACTAATTTAAGAACATGTCATGCAAAATTACCCAACACATTTGTTCTCAGAAGCTTCTGACTATTTTCATTTTATCTTTATGGGGTAAACAGTTTACACACACTTCTAAATCAGACTGATCTGACACAACTGACATAAAAAAATAAATATGTGACCGCTGCTATGAAAGCTAACATTATTTATCTAAGCGGAACAGCTCTAGATAATGGCAAGGGGAGAAAAAGCAGAGGCAGCAGGCACCTTACATCTTAAAAACCATGATTTTTTTTTTCTTTTTTCCGAATGGTAGCATTATGCTCTGGATGAAGGTTGTGGACTACAGATCCAGTGAAAAATAGAACAGGGTCATAATTATGCAAGAAAGTGATGACATTTATGGACAGAGCGAATGTCATGCTATAGCTTTGGCACCTTCTTACACTAGTATATTGGCAATATTGACATCCATACAATAAAAAATTAATTAATTAAACATTATTTTATTAGAGATGAGCGAGGACTAAAATGTTCAGATGCTCGTTACTCGGTTTCGAGTAACAAGTATAATGGGAGTCAATGTATTTTTCCGGAAGACCCTACAAAGAAATCTGGGGTGCAGTGAAAATGTTGAAATGGATGGGAAAAGTGTTGAATGTAAGGAGAACAGCATAGGGAAGACCCCTGAAAGCATCTCTGACTCCCAGATCCCTGCTGAGATCAATGGTGTCACACTTTTACTACACTTTTAGGACTGACAAAAAAAATTCAAAATCGAAAAGAAATTGAAGTTTACAGGAAAAAAATGTTAAGAAATATTATTTCCTGTATAATGACTAGCATATAAAGCTAAATTTAAAAAGGATTTAAAAAACAATCATTTTAGTAACCCAAAATTGATTTTTTTTAGTAAATTATTGGAAATGTCAGTGTAATTTATGAAGGGACTCAGGTATACCCTGTATTAGACATAAAGGAGGGCCTCATACACATTCTGTTCAAACTGTCATGTAGTAGACTCATAAACACTATGTACTAAGTGCAAAGCCTTCCAAAAATTACAAGCAGGGTCATCTTTACCCTTGAAGGCACAAACAATAGCAACTCAATCACATATTGTGAGTAAAGTATAGTTGTGGTACTCTTACACCTCTAAAAGTTATGCAGAGTGCAAAGCCTTCCAAAAATTACAAGCAGGGTCATCTATACACCCTTGAAGGCAACAACTGGACGGCCTCATTAAAATGTAAGTAAATGTAATGTAAGTAAGTGTACACCTGTTGCAGGTCAATTTTGATTTTTATTTCAAATCAGCAACATTTCTCACAATACTGCTTCTAATGTATATAAACAAAATACCAGGCAACCACATAATGCTTTGAACACTGCATATAGTTACGCCATAGGAAGCAAAGTTACCCTACTCCATATAGACATGGAAAATCGGAGAAAACAGGAGTATTTTAGGGTTAAAATGATAAACTTTATTACAAAAACATGTCAAAATATATTACATATTAGTAAAACTAAGATCGGATAATGTGCTAGATCAATAGCACCACCTATACCCCAAACATTACATAGTACATAGTTCAAAGATTAAAAAGGGAAGTCTGCTCCAAATATAGTCTATTAATGTCAAGACCAAGTGGTCTGGGTATGCGGCAGAAGCAACAAGAGCAACACTTACCAAAAGTAAATGGGGGAGGTGGCCCTAGATCGCATCCAAGAGCACCCCAATGCACGTTTCGCTATTTAGTATGCCAGCTTTATCAAGGGGATAGCTCAGTATCCCTGCAAGGACCTTTTTATCCCATTGGTGATAGCAGTGGGGCCGGTCACATGTTGTGAACCGGCCAATAGCTCCAGCGCAAGCGGCGCGTGCGCACTGTGAGCGGCAGTCCTGCGCCGGCCGTCGGCGTCAGGCACAACTGCGCATGCGCAGGAATATCAATTCACTGCGCAACTGCAGAAAGCCAAAAGACGCCGAGGCAGGAGAAGGAGCCGCCGCATCAACAGCGCGCACGCGCACGGCTGGATAAGATTAACCCACACAGCTCCCCACAACAAGTTAACAGCGGTACAAGGTATGTATACACAAACACAGAAAGCATTCATCATTTTTTGTTAGTAGTCAGAAGAAGATTCTCTTTTCTGGATGGAAGTGAGAGTGCCCTTGTATCAGGCACGTGTATGGGAGACTTGGAAATCCGGCTGGAAACACATGGAGATTTATCTGGGATAGACAGATTGATGCCAGAGTTCATGAAAACTAAAAAATAATAATAAAAAGAAAAAGCATAAAAATTAAAACCATGAATAACAATATTAGGATCCGAATGTATGATCCAGGGGGTGCACAATGATGGAAAAAGAGAATGGGGAATCTAATGAGCCCCAGAACACAATCATATATTATAAAAAGGACGAGAAACTCAATGCCTCATTAAGCCCGTTAGGGACCATAGTCTTGAGGCGAACTATCCAGTTCGCCTCACGTTGGGCTAGAAGTTTTTTATAATTTCCACCCCTCACCCCAAGGTGCAGGCTTTCGATCCCCCTGACCCGAAGAGACCCCGCGTCACAATTGTGAAAAGTCCTAAAGTGACGCGGGATAGTCTTTAGCTCAGAGGGATCGACCACCAACCCGGCCGCGCCAATGTCTCGAACGTGCTCCCGCACCCTGATTCTGAGTTCCCTAGATGTTAAACCTATATATATGCGGGGACAAGCGCATGTGGCATAATATATCACATTACTTGTACCACAAGTAATGTGCTGTCTGATCTGAAATTGTTTGAGCCCATCAGATGTATCAAAAGTAGAGACACGTTCGACATTCGCGCAGGCCAGGCAGTGGCAACATTGAAAACACCCAAGGAGGGGACCCCGAGTGCCAAAAATATTTTTAATTGGTGGAACATAATGGCTCCTAACCAAGAGGTTACCTTAATTAGTTGCTCTCCTGGCGGTCATGGCGGGAAAATCCCCCAAACTGGTCCCCAGGGCGGGCTCTGTCTTCAAAATAGGCCAGTGTTTCCTTAGGATGCCCCTAATGTTTTGCCATTCATGATTATACGTACCAATGAATCTAATAGTATCATCATTGGTATTTGTCTTCTTACTCTTAGTTGTATATAGCAGGTCACTACGCCGAGTTTTTCTCGCCTTGTCAAAACCACGCTTAATACTCCTGCGGCTGTAGCCACGTGCCAAAAAGCGGGACTGCAGATCTACAGCTTGATTCTGAAATTTTTGGTCGGATGAGCAGATCCGTCTCATCCTCAGGAACTGTCCGACCGGAACAGCTCTGATGGTGGCAGGGTTGTGTGCTGAGTCTGCACGAATCAGAGCATTAACAGAGGTAGGTTTACAAAAGACGTCAGTCTGGATGTATCGAGCAACGTCGACCTCCAGAGTGATGTCTAAAAAATCAATCCTTGTAGGATGGTACTGGTAGGTCAACCTAATGTTAAACGGATTCGTGTTTGAGACATAAAATCCTCGAGCTGCCGCGGTGTCCCCGCCCACATGAAAAAAATATATTCTATATATCGAAGCCAGCAAAGCACATGGTCGGCGGCCCCCGCGCCCTCGTCGCCAAACAAGAATCTCTCCCAAAAAACCAGAGATTAGCATACGAGGGCGCGCAGGCCGCACCCATGGCCGTGCCGCACCACTGTAGATAAAAAACGTCTTTGAAAACAAAAGAAATGTGGGTAAGGACAAAACGCAGCAGCTCGAGGATTAAGTCACACACAGAGCTGTCCAGGTCGGAGGCCCCCAGGAAGAAACGGACCGCATCCAGACCATGAGTATGGTCAATGCATGTGTACAGGGTTTGAATATCGGCGGTGACCAGCAACACATCTGGGTCCACTGAGACGCCATCGACCCTCGTAAGGACGTCCATAGTGTCGCGTACATAAGATGGTAAGTTTTCCACCAAAGGTTTCAAGAAATAATCAATAAATTTGCATATCGGGTCAGATAGACCATCAATGCCAGACACTATCGGACGTCCAGGAGGGTCGACGGCGTCCTTGTGGATTTTTGGCAAAAGATAAAAGGTTGGCGTCTTGGGGGACCTGACCGTCAACCCCTCCAACATCCTTTTATCAATAATACCTCCCTCATGGGCCTTAATGAGAATTCGCTGTAGCTGAGATGAAAAGGAGGCAACCGGATTATATGATAATTTTGAGTAGGTGTTAGCTTCCTTCAATTGCCGGAATGCCTCCTTCTCATATTTATGACATGGCCAGACCACGATGTTACCCCCCTTGTCAGCCGGCTTGTATACCACATCTTTATATGATTGTAATTCTTTAATGGCCTGCCGTTGTTGTTGTGTAAGATTATCGAACCGGCGTCTGGTAGACAATTCTTTGAGATCTTCTGATACCAACTTGGTAAAGATCTCAACAGCCGGACATAATGAGAAGGGGGGAAACCTCGTGGACCTGGGCATGACAGCTGATGGAAACCTACCTGGATGAAACGTAGTTTGTTCATCGAGGAGGTCTTGTAAATTCCGTAATGCCTCCACTTCCATCTCAGTCAGCGTCTCAGTTAACAATGTTTCTTTATAGTGCAATTTATTTAGAATCAGTTTCCAAGAGAAGAGGTGCAAATCTTTCAATGCTGAAAAATAATCAAAGGAGTTAGTGGGGGAGAAGGTCAGGCCCCTCCCAAGAACATCCAACTAGGCATCCGAGAAGACACGGGATGACAGATTATGTACATGTAGCACACCCTGGGGTCCAGATGTAGACCGTCCTCCCTGAGGAGCCTTATGTTTGGCAGCTTGTCGGGTAACAACCCCCCTAGTGGGTGCAACAAATGTGGTTGTCTCACCAGAGGCTTGTGGGTGGTTTGTGGATTTTTCATATGTTGTGTAAGATCTCCTGGAAGTGGATCTTGATCGGGAATGAGAAAAGGGTCTGTCGCGAGGGCGAGATCTGTCATTAGGCCCTCGCCATCTGTAGACATTACAAGTTAGTCTATCATTTGTATCCCTTTTAAACTTTTTGGCCTTAACAGCCTGTATCTCAGTAACCCATTTTTGCAATTCTGCATCAATTTCATCATTAAATTGTTTAAGGGCATCTATTGTCATGTCTCTCTTAAGAGTAAGCTGTAATGTTTCCATTTCAGTTTCAATGTCATTCAAATTCTTAGTATCAATTTCTTTTAACAGTTCCATATGGCCTTTAGAGCAGGTGTTCGAGAATTCCTCCCATCTAGTTTTAATCTCCTCATCCATAATTGGAAATGACGGGAACACCTGCACCCTAAGGCCACGGGGGATCAAGCCCTCTTCCAGATATTTTTCTAAAAAGGTCTTATTCCACCATACTCTTGTCCTTTTGCGTAATAGTTTCTTGAATCGAACCATAGTTTCCCGGAGATCATTATTCACCCCATTGGCACCCCCATTACCATCATCCTTGAGTGTTAGGTCAATCTGGGCACGCCAGATAGAATCTTGTGCCCTATAGTCCATGGGAGACTGGAAAATTACTGTGGAAAACACAGCTACAATTAATATAAACAAAATACCAGGCAACCACATAATGCTTTGAACACTGCGTATAGTTACGCCATAGGAAGCAAAGTTACCCTACTCCATATAGACATGGAAAATCGGAGAAAACAGGAGTATTTTAGGGTTAAAATGATAAACTTTATTACAAAAACATGTCAAAATATATTACACATTAGTAAAACTAAGATCGGATGATGTGCTAGATCAATAGCACCACCTATACCCAAACATTACATAGTACATAGTTCAAAGATTAAAAAGGGAAGTCTGCTCCAAATATAGTCTATTAATGTCAAGACCAAGTGGTCTGGGTATGCGGCAAAAGCAACAAGAGCAACACTTACCAAAAGAAAATGGGGGAGGTGACCCTAGATCGCATCCAAGAGCGCCCCAATGCACATTTCGCTATTTAGTATGCCAGCTTTATCAAGGGGATAGCTCAGTATCCGTGCAAGGACCTTTTTATCCCATTGGTAATAGCAGTGGGGCCGGTCACATGTTGTGAACCGGCCAATTGCTCCAGCGCAAGCGGCGCGTGGGCACTGTGAGCGGCAGGTCCTGCAGCTCCCCACAACAACTTACCAGCGGTACAAGGTATGTATACACAAACACAGAAAGCATTCATCATTTTTTGTTAGTAGTCAGAAGAAGATTCTCTTTTCTGGATGGAAGTGAGAGTGCCCTTGTATCAGGGACGTGTATGGGAGACTTGGAAATCCGGCTGGAAACACATGGAGATTTATCTGGGATAGACAGATCGATGCCAGAGTTCATGAAAACGAAAAAATAATAATAAAAAGAAAAAGCATAAAAATTAAAACCATGAATAACAATATTAGGATCCGATTGTATGATCCAGGGGGTGCACAATGATGGAAAAAGAGAATGGGGAATCTAATGAGCCCCAGAATACAATCATATATTATAAAAAGGACGAGAAACTCAATGCCTCATTAAGCCCGGTACCTTGTACCGCTGGTAACTTGTTGTGGAGAGCTGTGTGGGTTAATCTTATCCAGCCG
Source organism: Ranitomeya variabilis (assembly GCF_051348905.1). Classification (NCBI taxonomy): domain Eukaryota; kingdom Metazoa; phylum Chordata; class Amphibia; order Anura; family Dendrobatidae; genus Ranitomeya; species Ranitomeya variabilis. The sequence goes on along the minus strand of NC_135233.1, from coordinate 563,022,033 downwards.
TGCGCGTGCGCGCTGTTGATGCGGCGGCTCCTTCTCCTGCCTCGGCATCTTTTGGCTTTCTGCAGTTGCGCAGTGAATTGATATTCCTGCGCATGCGCAGTTGTGCCTGACGCCGACGGCCGGCGCAGGACCTGCCGCTCACAGTGCGCACGCGCCGCTTGCGCTGGAGCTATTGGCCGGTTCACAACATGTGACCGGCCCCACTGCTATCACCAATGGGATAAAAAGGTCCTTGCAGGGATACTGAGCTATCCCCTTGATAAAGCTGGCATACTAAATAGCGAAACGTGTGTTGGGGCGCTCTTGGATGCGATCTAGGGCCACCTCCCCCATTTACTTTTGGTAAGTGTTGCTCTTGTTGCTTTTGCCGCATACCCAGACCACTTGGTCTTGACATTAATAGACTATATTTGGAGAAGACTTCCCTTTTTAATCTTTGAACTATGTACTATGTAATGTTTGGGGTATAGGTGGTGCTATTGATCTAGCACATCATGCGATCTTAGTTTTACTAATGTGTAATATATTTTTACATGTTTTTGTAATAAAGTTTATCATTTTAACCCTAAAATACTCCTGTTTTCTCCGATTTTCCATGCTTCTAATGTATGTACGACAATAGTCAATTTTTGACCAAAAATATTTTGTGAACTGCACTAGGCCAAGGTTTTTAAAAATTTTAACCCATCGTACTTTTACACAAAGCACATTAAACTGTATGCATGAATCATTTCATCCATAAACATTTTTGGAATAGGTTTTGTGAGTTTAATATACCAGCGAAATGTAACAAGAATTGTGTTACAGTCTATGGATGACTAATTGAATCCTAAAAAAGTTGTGGATGGGTTTTTGTGAGTTTAATATACCAGTGAAATGTAACACGAATCCCGTTACAGAGTATGGATTAATCCTTGAATACATAAAAAGTTTTGGAAGTTTTTTTAGAGTTTAACATACAGTGATAGCGAAATGTAACAAGAACTGCGTTAGTGTATGGATGAATCATTGAATCTACAAAAATGTTTTCAAGGTTTTTCATTGATTTTTATATAACTCTGAAGAGTAACATAAAGCATGTAATACTGTATGGATCAGCAATTGAATCAATAAAAACTATTTCAATGTATTTTTAATTTTATGTAACATCAAAATGTAACAGAAAGCATGTAAAATTGTCTGGATGAGTAATTGAATTCAGACAAATTTTTCACAGCTTGTATGTAGTGTTATATATATCACCGAAATGTACCCAAGAAGATGCAATACTCTATGGTTGAGCAATATAATACCAAAAAAATGTTAAATAATTAGAAGAAACCAAAAAATTATAAGGAGGGTCATCCATACAACCTTGAAGGCACATAGTGTGGTACCTCATAAAAATATTAACAATTTAGTGCAGTTGATATACTCCTACAATCATAATAATAATAATTTGTATTTATATAGCTCCAACATATTCCGTAGCGTAAAGGATTTGCGCAAAGTACAAAGCCAGGAAAACATTATAAGAAGGGTCAACCATACACCCTTAAAGGCAACAACTGGAGGGCTTCATTGAAATATTGAATATTAAAAACACTTTATGTGCTGTTGCCATCTGGTAGTGTGGAAAAGTGGGACTAATCCAGACTTTGTTCATTTTTATCAGAGTGAGCCTGACCTCCCTGGAGACACTAAATATCTGCTCAGACAAGATGTTAGTGACAAAGCAGCACAACATCTCTAAGGCATAGAAGGACAGCTCATGCAAAGTGTCCAGCATTGAGACCCAATAGTTTAAGGTCGCAGAGGAGTTAGCGAGCACGCTGGTTTGGTCGGTCGGATATTGCTTGACCATCTTTAAAAATGTTTTGCTCTTTGTCAAAAATACCCATTCATCAGGCTCTGGTTGCTGGGATGATGTCATGAAATTGGCCCAGGCATTTGACAGTATACCCCTGCCTCTGCTGTGTGTCTCCCTCACATCTCCTCCTTGGTTGGGCAAGGGGGAAGCATCTCCCCTGCTGCTAGTATTGTCTGATGTAAATTTTTTCAACATATTTTCAACAATAGCCTTTTGGTATAGCAACATTTTAGAAGACCTCTCCTCCTCAGGAACAAGAATTTCAAAGTTCTCCTGGTAGAATGTGTCTAGAAGAGTGAACCACCAGTACTCTTTTTGGTCCAAGATAAATATAACGCAAGGTTCACAGGGAAGACATCGGTACATAAAGTCAGCCATATGTGCCAAGCTTCCTACAGCAAACATTTCCCTGTCTTCACCATGATGACAACTTTCCATCTCCTCATCCTCTTCCTCCTCATTCCCTTCCTTAGCCCAACCAGCACAAATGTCAGACTTCCATGCCCACTCTTCAGTTTTTATGTGCAGAGACTGATCTTAATACCGATTGTTGGAGCTTGTACTCAACCATTGGCCTCTGTTGCTCACAAAGCCTTGCCAGCATGTGCAGTGTGGAGTGCCAGTGAATGAGCAGGTCACACACCAGTCGGTAATCTGGCATCTGCATGTGCTGCTTCAGCACTACCAGAGCGGCAGCAGCTGTAACCGACTTTCGGAAATGGGCGCTAATGCCATATGCCATACCTTAACCAAAAGCTCTGTAAAATCTGGGTAGGTTTTAAGAAACTGCTGAACCACCAAGTTGAGCACATGTGCCAAGCATGATAAGTGTGTGAGCTTCCAAAGCTTCACAGTCGCCACCAAGTTATGGCTATTATCACACATGATCATGCCTGGTATGAGGTTCAGAGGAAAAAGCCACAGATCTGTCTGGTCTGGTATTCCTTTGAGTAACTCTGCTGCAATTCCCAGCTTGTCTCTTGTACAAATCAGCCTCGGCAGAGCCTGTTACCGCATCAGTGAGGCAGTGCTGCAGAGCTTCCATCTGATGTGGATGATGTGCTCTAAGATAACAAATCCAAGATGGAGGATGAAGAGGAGCAGGAGGGGGTGTAGGAATTGATGCATGATATGGAGGAAACCTTGATAGACGTCAAGCCAGCAATCCTCGGTGCTTGTAGCACATGTGCAGTGTCCGGGTCAGACATAACCTCGGCCTCCACAAGGTTCATCCATTGTGTCGTAAGTGAAATGTAGCATCCTGGGTCTACAAGTGCTTGTCCACATGTTGGTTGTTAAGTGGACAATCCCATTAAGTGTATGATAAGGGCAGGGGTGTTGTTCTTGGACACGCTGGTACAAGGCAGGGAGGCTACAGCAGGACAAAAAATGGTGGCTGGGGACCGAGTACCGAGGGATGGCTGCCGCTATGAGTCAGCAGAAATCCTCCTTGCTAAGCCGAAATGGCAACATTTCCATGCCAAGCATCCTGGAAATGTGCACGTTTAGCATTTGGGCCTGTGAGTGGTTGGCTGCAAACTTTCTCTTTCATTCCAAGACCTGGGGTAGGGACAGCTGAACGCTGTGCTGTGACAAGGATTTTGAAGTGACTGATGATAGTAAGTCAGATTGTGCAAGGATAGGTGCAGGGCAGGTGGCATCTGTGCCAGTGTTATGGACAGGAGATTTGGAAGCACCTAGCACAACGTAAGAGGCAGTGTTGAGACCCGATGGCACCAATCATGGACCTAGGCATTCGGATCACCAGTTCGGGTGCTTAGATGATGTACCTGATCATGCTGATAGTGGTTAGGTTCTTTGTGCTCATGCCGCTGCTGATTTTTGCATGGCACAGGTTGCAAATGACCATTTTTTGTCTCAGAACTCTCTTTAAAAGTCTTACGCTGGGGAACACCTAACTCTTTGACCTAGGAATTCAGGAGTGTCAGTGTTCTGCAAAACAGTTAGCCGCCTTGTCCCTCTGGTCACACCAGTGCATCTTTCTGCCTGCTTTGATGCTGCTTGTCCCTTCCTCTCAGCACTGTCTGCTCTGCATACCAGATTTCCAGTTTGGGTCAGTTACTTCGTCATCTACACCTCGTCTTCCACCACCAAACCCTGGTCCTCCTGACTTGGTGACAACAACAAGCTGACTAATCGGCAACTGTGTTTCATCATTATCTTCCTCCTTAGACAAAATTTGGCATTCCCTACCATTATTTTCTTGCAGCTGTGACTACTCTAAATTTTGTGCATCACTAAACAGCATGTCTACTGTCCCTCTTGGAACATGCAGGGTGAGGGGCCACAGTCAAGAAATTATGCTGTAAAGTGCTCATTGGAGTGTAATAGTGTGGGATCACTAGTCTCCTGGGACTCAACATGAAGTGATCCAGACTGTTGGCTGGTGTGACTGGACCATGTGGAAGATTTGGTGGTGCTGCCAAGCATGCTGGAAACATTATCTGCAATTCAACCAACTACCTGTTTGCACTGATATGGCTTCAGAAGTGGTGCACCATACCTCCCTGCAAAGTGGGACAGGAAGCTATGTGTTGTGGATGATGTGTTTCTTGTGCTCCAACAGCACCTGCCCCACATCCTTGACATCTACATGCATAATCATCAGCACTTCCATTTCATCGTCCCTTACTGCAAACCCTAAATATTTTTTAATTGCTATGCATCTTGAAACAAAGTTTTTTTCTATATAAATAAAAAATTTGGTCACCGGCTGCAGTCAAAGCATTTTTTTTGCAGTTTAGTACCACCGTTATGTATCATAGAACACATAATACTGCATGAATGAGAAATTCAATCAAGAATAATTTTAAAACACTTTTTGTGAGTGTTTTATACCAATTTTAATGTGCCACAGATCACGTAATATTGTTTGTATGAGGAATTAAATCCAGAAAAAAATTTCAAAGCTTTTTAGACATGTTAGATATAAAAAAAAATGTACCCCAGTACACAGAATACCGTATGGCTGAGTAATTTAACCCAGCAAAATTCTTGAAAGCTTTTTTTGGAGTTATAGATATAGTAATGTAGCCCAGACCACGGAATACTTTATGTAAGAGTAATTTTACCCAGAAAAATGTTTAAACCCTTTTTGGAAGTATTAATTATCACTAGTGTTAATCGTTCCAAGACTGCAAATATCGGGTATCGGCCGATATTCGCTGTATCAGAATTCCGATACAGAGTTCTGATATGTTTGCGATATCAGATACCGGAATCGGAAGTTCCTATAGTGCAATTATGCACTATAATGGAGAGTGGGCGGTGCATGGATGGAGATTGTGTGTGTGTGTGGGCAGGGTCTGTGCGTGCCTGCCGGGGCTCTGTGTGGGCTGCCGGGGGTCTGTGTGCCTGCCGGGGGTCTGTGCGTGCCTGCCGGGGCTCTGTGCATGCCTGCTGGGGCTCTGTGCGGGCCTGCCGGGGCTCTGTGCGGGCTGCCGGGGCTCTGTGTGGGCCTGCTGGGGCTCTGTGCAGGCTGCCGGGGCTCTGTGCGGGCTGCCGGGGCTGTGTGCGGGCTGCCAGGGGTCTGTGCGTGCCTGCCGGGGCTCTGTGCGGGCCTGCCGGGGCTCTGTGTGGGCTGTCGGGGCTCTGTGCGGGCTGCCGGGGCTCTGTGCGTGTGTGCAGGCATTGTCCGATGGGACTACAAGTCCCATCGGACGATGCCTGCTACAATGACAGTGATTGACACGTTAGCCAATGATGGGACAGTAGTAGTCCCATCATCCTGCTAATGTGTTGAATGTAAAAAAAAAAACATACATACTACATACATACTACATACTACATACATATACACACATTAGTCCAATTTACCAAGAACACATTCAATACAATGATACAAAAAAGGCCTCCCAATTTATTAAACAGGCCACAGAATGTTCAGTTCAAGCATAAATTTATTAATAATAAATGAGATAACAAATTCATCAATTCAACATACAATTTCATAATGTAAAGAATGCCTCCAATCCAATAACTGGTTTCATATGCGGTACAGATATTTAAACAATAACAGCCTTATAATAAATAATAAATAATAAGTTAAGTCAATAAATAACCTATTCCTTAGTAATTCGTAGGTATTATGTCAAATGAATTGCCTGAGGGAAAGGCCTACTATCTTAAAGTGCCAGTGTGCGTAGATACACTCACCGGCCACTTTATTAGGTACACCTGTCCAACTTCTTGTTAACACTTAATTTCTAATCAGCCAATCACAAGGCGGCAACTCAGTGCATTTAGGCATGTAGACATGGTCAAGACAATCTCCTGCAGTTCAAACCGAGCATCAGTATGGGGAAGAAAGGTGATTTGAGTGCCTTTGAACGTGGCATGGTTGTTGGTGCCAGAAGGGCTGGTCTGAGTATTTCAGAAACTGCTGATCTACTGGGATTTTCACGCCCAACCATCTCTAGGGTTTACAGAGAATGGTCCGAAAAAGAAAAAAAATCCAGTGAGCGGCAGTTCTGTGGGCGGAAATGCCTTGTTGATGCCAGAGGTCAGAGGAGAATGGGCAGACTGGTTCGAGCTGATAGAAAGGCAACAGTGACTCAAATCGCCACCCGTTACAACCAAGGTAGGCCTAAGAGCATCTCTGAACGCACAGTGCGTCGAACTTTGAGGCAGATGGGCTACAGCAGCAGAAGACCACACCGGGTACCACTCCTTTCAGCTAAGAACAGGAAACTGAGGCTACAATTTGTACAAGCTCATCGAAATTGGACAGTAGAAGATTGGAAAAACGTTGCTTGGTCTGATGAGTCTCGATTTCTGCTGCGACATTCGGATGGTAGGGTCAGAATTTGGCGTAAACAACATGAAAGCATGGATCCATCCTGCCTTGTATGGAGCATCTTTGGGATGTGCAGCCGACAAATCTGCGGCAACTGTGTGATGCCATCATGTCAATATGGACCAAAATCTCTGAGGAATGCTTCCAGCACCTTGTTGAATCTATGCCACGAAGAATTGAGGCAGTTCTGAAGGCAAAAGGGGGTCCAACCCGTTACTAGCATGGTGTACCTAATAAAGTGGCCGGTGAGTGTATATAGCTGACTGTCTGAGTAGCCTATAAGGCTTGTATGATAATACACACTTACATTAATCAGTCATAAATGTGGCCAAATTTGACTGATTAATGTAAGTGTATATTATCATACAAGCCTTATGAAACCAGTTATTGGATTGGAGGCATTCTTTACATTATGAAATTGTATGTTGAAGTGATGAATTTTTTATCTAATTTATTATTAATAAATTTATATGTTTGAACAGAACATTCTGTGGCCTGTTTAATAACTTGGGAGGCCTTTTTTATCATCCTACATACATACATACAACATAAATACTACATACTACATACATACTACATACATACAACATACATACTACAGACATACAACATACTACATACATACTACATACATACATACTACATACTACATACATACCACATACATACAACATGCATACTACATACATACTACAGACATACAACATACATACATACATACATACTACATACTACATACATACTACATACATACAACATACATACTACATACATACAACATACTACATGCTACATAAATACTACATACATACTACATACTACATACATACATAGTACATACATACTACATACATACAACATGCATACTACATACATACTACAGACATACAACATACATACATACATAAATACTACATACTACATACATAATGCATACATACTACATACATACAACATACATACATACATACTACATACTACATAAATACTGCATACATACTACATACATACTACATACATACATACTACATACATACATACTACATACATACTACATATGTACTACATACTGTCGACGGGAGGTATGTATCACAGAGAAGGCTTGTCGCTGTGATGTAACCCGGAGTGTTTTCTTTAATGCACATAAAGTAATAAGGCATTGTTTGGTATATTTGGGTCTGGGTTACGGGTAGCTATGAGAGATGGGAGGGTCTGGCTACCCATATACCTCACCCCTGGGTAAGGGGCATAACCATGCCTGTCTATGTTTGTTTCAGGACCTGTGGTGATGTCAGAACCACATGTCTAATCATGTGATGGGTTACTGGGTGTGGTTTCAGGCTACATAATGGAGGTGTGTTTGGCACATGGGAGTGAGTGTTTTGGGAGTCTGTGAGTGTGGACAGAGAGTCTGTGTGTGTGGAGGAGAAAGCCTCCACAGTGTGTTAAGGCTCCAGGAATGAGCCTGAAGGACTGGACTCTAGTATTTTCCTTTCCTGAGCTTAAGGCTATTTGTTTACCCGTTGTTCATGTTGCTATGTGGTTTATGGAGCAATAAACCCGGTGAACTTTTAAAGGAATGTGCCTCCTGTTTCCTCCAATGCACCCTAGCGAGTGAATCCCTACAATACATACATACTACATACATACTACATACATACATACTACATACATACTACATACATTAAATACAATACATTCATACATTACATACAATACATACATACAGACATACAGTGTTATGATCCTAGTGGTAGAGGATCTCAGGAGTTCCAGCTAAGTCCGCAAACACAAAAACCAGCTCATAGGGAAGTGGTAACTTGGCTAACCGCATATCTGATCCTGGCACAACAACTAGAAGTAGCCGGGGAACGTACCTACGTTGATTCTAGACGTCTCGCACCAGCCGGAGAACTAACTAACCCTTTCAGAGAAAATAAGACCTCACTTGCCTCCAGAGAAAAGACCCCAAAGTTATTATACAAGCCCCCAACAAATAATAACGGTGAGGTAAGAAGAAAAGACAAACGTAAGAATGAACTAGATTTAGCAAAGAGAGGCCCACTAATTAATAGCAGAAAATAGGAAGAGGACTTATGCGGTCAGCAAAAAACCCTATAAAAATATCCACGCTGAAGATCCAAGAACCCCCGCACCGACTAACGGTGTGGGGGGAGAATATCAGCCCCCTAGAGCTTCCAGCAAAAACAGAAATCACATTTTGAACAAGCTGGAACAATATAAGAGCAAATGCAAAAGGAAAAAAATAAGAAAGCAGAACTTAGCTTATCTTGCAAAACTCAGGGACCAGGAGTCAGGAGGAAAACAGACATAGACTGATTACATCGATTCCAGGCACTAGACTGAGTTTCCAGGAAGTCTAAATAGGAACACCCAAGGCCTAACGAACCAGGTGGGTACCAACCTGGGGAAGGATAATCCAAGTGCCATACCGCTAGTGACCACAAGAGGGAGCCAACAAATATAGTTCACAACAGTACCCCCCCTTTAAGGAGGGGTCACCGAACCCTCACCAAGACCACCAGGGCGATCAGGATGAGCAGCGTGAAAAGCACGAACCAAATCGGCCGCATGAACATCAGAGGCGGCCACCCAGGAATTATCCTCCTGATCATAGCCCTTCCATTTGACCAGATACTGAAGCCTCCGTCTAGAGAGACGAGAATCTAAGATCTTCTCCACCACGTACTCCAACTCGCCCTCAAGCAACACCGGAGCAGGAGGCTCAACAGCAGGAACCATAGGCACAACGTACTGCCGCAACAAAGACCTATGGAACACATTGTGAATGGCAAACGACACAGGAAGATCCAAACGAAAAGGCACCGGATTAAGGACTTCCAAAATTTTATAAGGACCAATAAAGCGAGGCTTAAACTTAGGAGAGGAAACCTTCAGAGGTACAAACCGAGAAGACAACCAAACTGTTATGACCCCAATGGCAGAGGGTCTCAGGAATAAATACCAAGTCTGCAAACACAAAAAAACAGCTCATAGGGCAGTGGTAACTGGGCTGACCATATATCTAATCCTAGCACCACAAATAGAAGTAGACGGGGAACGTGCCTACGTTGGTTCAAGACGTCTCGTGCCAGCCGGAGAACTAACTAACCCTAGAAGGGAAAAGAAAGACCTTTCTTGCCTCCAGAGAAAAGACCCCAAAAGTTGGATACAAGCCCCCAACAAATAATAACGGTGAGGTAAGAGGAAAAGACAAACATAAGAATGAGCTAGGTATTTAGCAAAGAGAGGCCCACTAGCTAATAGCAGAATATAGTAAGATGACTTATATGGTCAGCAAAAACCCTATAAAAATATCCACGCTGGATATTCAAGAACCCCCGAACTGTCTAACGGCCGGGGGGAGAACACCAGCCCCCTAGAGCTTCCAGCAAGGTCAGAAATCACATTTAGTACAAGCTGGACAAAAATAGAAGCAAAGCAAGTAACTCAAAAAACAAAGAAGCAGGACTTAGCTTAATTTTGCAAGAGCCAGGACCAGCAGACAGGAGCAACAGAAGGATCTGATAACAACGATGCCAGGCACTGGACTAAGGATCCAGGAAGTTTAAATAGCGACACCCCTGGACTAACGACCCAGGTGAGTGCCAAACTGAAGAAAGACAATCCCAGAGTCATATCACTAGTGACCACAAGAGGGAGCCAAAAAGTCTAATTCACAACAGTACCCCCCCCCTTAAGGAGGGGTCACCGAACCCTCACCAAGACCACCAGGACGATCAGGATGAGCAGCGTGAAAGGCACAAACTATATCGGCCGCATGCACATCAGCGGCAACCACCCAGGAATTATCCTCCTGACCATAGCCCTTCCACTTGACCAGATACTGAAGCCTCCGCCTGGAGAGACGAGAATCCAAGATCTTCTCCACCACGTACTCCAACTCGCCCTCAACCAACACCGGAGCAGGAGGCTCAACAGAAGGAACCACAGGTGCAACGTACCGCCGAAACAAAGACCTATGGAACACATTGTGAATGGCAAACGACACCGGAAGATCCAAGCGAAAGGACACAGGATTAAGGATTTCCAATGTCTTGTAAGGACCGATGAAGCGAGGCTTAAATTTAGGAGAGGAGACCTTCATAGGAACAAATCGAGAAGACAGCCATACCAAATCCCCAACACGAAGTCGGGGACCCACACCGCGGCGGCGGTTGGCAAAACGCTGAGCCTTCTCTTGTGACAACTTTAAGTTGTCCACCACATGATTCCAGATCTGCTGCAACCTATCCACCACAGAATCTACCCCAGGACAGTCAGAAGGCTCCACATGTCCTGAGGAAAAACGAGGATGGAAACCAGAGTTGCAGAAAAATGGCGAAACCAATGTAGCGGAACTAGCCCGATTATTAAGGGCAAACTCAGCCAACGGCAAGAAGGTCACCCAATCATCCTGATCCGCAGAAACAAAACACCTCAAATAAGCCTCCAGAGTCTGATTAGTTCGCTCCGTTTGTCCATTAGTCTGAGGATGAAAGGCCAACGAAAACGACAACTCAATGCCCATCCTAGCACAAAAGGATCGCCAGAACCTGGAAACAAACTGGGATCCTCTGTCAGACACAATATTCTCAGGAATGCCGTGTAAACGAACCACATTCTGAAAGAACACAGGAACCAGATCGGAAGAGGAAGGCAGCTTAGGCAAAGGCACCAAATGGACCATCTTAGAAAAGCGATCACATACCACCCAGATGACAGACATGCCCTGAGACACCGGGAGATCTGAAATGAAATCCATGGAAATGTGTGTCCAAGGCCTCTTCGGGACAGGCAAGGGCAAGAGCAACCCGCTGGCACGAGAACAGCAAGGCTTAGCTCGAGCACAAGTCCCACAGGACTGCACAAACGACCGCACATCCCGTGACAAGGAAGGCCACCAAAAGGACCTAGCCACCAGATCTCTGGTGCCAAAAATTCCCGGATGCCCTGCCAACACCGAGGAATGAACCTCGGAAATGACTCTGCTGGTCCACTTATCAGGAACAAACAGTCTGTCAGGTGGACAAGAGTCAGGTCTACCAGCCTGAAATCTCTGCAACACACGTCGCAAATCCGGAGAAATGGCTGACAAGATAACTCCCTCTTTAAGAATACCAACCGGCTCTGCGACTCCCGGAGAGTCAGGCACAAAGCTCCTTGAAAGAGCATCAGCCTTCACATTCTTTGAACCTGGTAAATACGAGACCACAAAGTCAAAACGGGAGAAAAACAATGACCAGCGGGCCTGTCTAGGATTCAGGCGTTTAGCAGACTCGAGATACATCAAATTTTTGTGATAAGTCAAGACCACCACACGATGCTTAGCACCCTCGAGCCAATGATGCCACTCCTCAAATGCCCACTTCATGGCCAACAACTCCCGATTGCCAACATCATAATTCCGCTCAGCAGGCGAAAACTTCCTCGAGAAAAAGGCACAAGGTCTCATCACAGAGCAACCAGGGCCTCTCTGCGACAAAACGGCCCCTGCCCCAATCTCAGAAGCATCCACTTCAACCTGAAAGGGAAGTGAGACATCAGGCTGGCACAAAACAGGCGCCAAAGTAAACCGGCACTTCAACTCCTGGAAAGCCTCCACGGCTGCAGGAGCCCAATTAGCAACATCAGAACCTTTCTTGGTCATATCCGTCAAAGGTTTAACAATGCTAGAAAAATTAGCAATAAAACGACGGTAGAAGTTAGCAAAACCCAAGAACTTCAGAAGACTCTTAACTGACGTGGGTTGAGTCCAATCATGAATAGCTCGGACCTTGACTGGGTCCATCTCCACCACAGAAGGGGAAAAAATAAACCCCAAAAAGGGAACCTTCTGTACTCCAAAGAGACACTGTGAGCCCTTAACAAATAAAGCATTCTCACGCAAATCCTGAAACACCATCCTGACCTGCTCTACATGCGAGTCCCAGTCATCAGAAAAAAACAGAATATCATCCAGATAAACGATCATAAATTTATCCAGATACTTCCGGAAAATATCATGCATAAAGGACTGAAACACTGAAGGAGCATTAGAGAGCCCAAAAGGCATCACCAAGTACTCAAAATGACCTTCGGGCGTATTAAATGCGGTTTTCCATTCATCTCCTCGCTTAATGCGCACAAGGTTGTACGCACCACGAAGATCTATCTTGGTGAACCACTTGGCACCTTTAATTCGGGCAAACAAGTCTGACAACAGAGGCAAAGGATACTGAAATTTAACAGTGATTTTATTCAAAAGCCGATAGTCAATACAAGGTCTCAAAGATCCGTCCTTCTTGGCCACAAAAAAGAATCCCGCACCAAGAGGGGAAGAGGAAGGACGGATATGCCCCTTCTCCAGAGACTCCTTGATATACGAACGCATTGCGGTATGCTCAGGTACAGACAGATTAAATAGTCTTCCCTTAGGAAATTTGCTACCTGGAATCAAATCTATGGCACAGTCACAGTCCCTATGAGGAGGCAGAGCACTGGACCTGGACTGGCTGAACACATCCTGATAATCAGACAAATACTCAGGAACTTCCGAAGGAGTAGAGGAAGCAATAGACACCGGCGGGGAATCACCATGAATACCCTGACAGCCCCAACTTGACACAGACATTGCCTTCCAATCCAAGACTGGATTATGAGTCTGTAACCATGGCAAACCCAAAACGACCAAATCATGCATTTTATGCAGAACAAGAAAACGAATCACCTCCCGATGTTCACGAGTCATGCACATGGTTACCTGTGTCCAAAACTGCGGTTTATTTTCCGCCAATGGCATAGCATCAATACCCCTCAGAGGGATAGGATTAACCAACGGCTCAAGAACAAAACCACAGCGCTTGGCAAATGACAGATCCATAAGACTCAGGGCAGCACCTGAATCCACAAACGACATAACAGGGTAAGAGGACAATGAGCAAATCAAAGTCACAGACAAAATAAATTTAGGTTGCAAATTACCAATGGCGACAGGACTAACAACCCTTGTTAGGCGTTTAGAGCATGCTGATATAACATGTGTAGAATCACCACAGTAAAAACACAACCCATTCTGACGTCTATGATTTTTCCGCTCATTTCTGGTCTGAATTCTATCACATTGCATCAAATCAGGTGCTTGTTCAGACAACACCACCAGAGGATTAGCGGCTTTGCGCTCCCGCAAACGCCGGTCAATTTGAATAGCCAGCGCCATGGAATCATTCAGACTTGTAGGAATGGAGAAACCCACCATCACATTCTTAATGGCTTCAGAAAGGCCATTTCTGAAATTTGCGGCCAGAGCACACTCATTCCACTGAGTAAGCACGGACCATTTCCGAAATTTTTGGCAATACACTTCAGCTTCATCCTGGCCCTGAGAAATAGCCAGCAAGGCTTTTTCTGCCTGAACCTCAAGATTGGGTTCCTCGTAAAGCAATCCGAGCGCCAGAAAAAACGCATCAATATTTGCCAATGCCGGATCTCCTGGCGCTAGCGAGAAAGCCCAATCCTGGGGGTCGCCCCGTAAAAAAGAGATAACAATTTTAACTTGCTGAGCTGAGTCTCCAGATGAACGGGGTCTCAGAGATAGAAACAATTTACAATTATCCCTGAAATTCCTAAACTTAAATCGGTCTCCAGAAAACAGTTCAGGAATAGGTATTTTAGGTTCAGACATAGAACTACTGGTAACAAAATCTTGTATGCTTTGCACACGAGCAGCAAGCTGGTCCACACTTGTAATCAAGGTCTGGACATTCATGTCTGCAGCAAGCTCAAGCCACTCAGAGGTAAAGGGGAGGAAGAGAGGGAAAAAAAAAAAAACCTCAGAATTTCCTTTCTTATTATCCCACTTCCGCAATGAATTAAACATTCAATGTGGGCCTGGCATACTGTTATGACCCCAATGGCAGAGGGTCTCAGGAATAAATACCAAGTCTGCAAACACAAAAAACCAGCTCATAGGGCAGTGGTAACTTGGCTGACCATATATCTAATCCTAGCACCACAAATAGAAGTAGCCGGGGAACGTGCCTACGTTGGTTCTAGACGTCTCCCGCCAGCCGGAGAACTAACTAACCCTAGAAGGGAAAAGAAAGACCTTTCTTGCCTCCAGAGAAAAGACCCCAAAAGTTGGATACAAGCCCCCAACAAATAATAACGGTGAGGTAAGAGGAAAAGACAAACATAAGAATGAGCTAGGTATTTAGCAAAGAGAGGCCCACTAGCTAATAGCAGAATATAGTAAGATGACTTATATGGTCAGCAAAAACCCTATAAAAATATCCACGCTGGATATTCAAGAACCCCCGAACCGTCTAACGGCCGGGGGGAGAACACCAGCCCCCTAGAGCTTCCAGCAAAGTCAGAAATAACATTTAGTACAAGCTGGACAAAAATAGAAGCTAAGCAAGTAACTCAAAAAACAAAGAAGCAGGACTTAGCTTAATTTTGCAAGAGCCAGGACCAGCAGACAGGAGCAACAGAAGGATCTGATAACAACGATGCCAGGCACTGGACTAAGGATCCAGGAAGTTTATATAGCGACACCCCTGGACTAACGACCCAGGTGAGTGCCAAACTGAAGAAAGACAATCCCAGAGTCATATCACTAATGACCACAAGAGGGAGCCAAAAAGTCTAATTCACAACACCAAACCAAATCCCCAACACGAAGTCGGGGACCCACATTGCGGCGGCGGTTGGCAGAACGCTGAGCCTTCTCCTGTGACAACTTTAAGTTGTCCACCACATGATTCCAAATCCGCTGCAACCTATCCACCACGGAATCCACCCCAGGACAGTCAGAAGGTTCAACATGACCCGAGGAAAAACGCGGATGAAAACCAGAGTTGCAGAAAAATGGCGAAACCAAAGTAGCGGAACTAGCCCGATTATTGAGGGCAAACTCAGCCAATGGCAAGAAGGTCACCCAATCATCCTGATCCGCAGAAACAAAACATCTCAAATAAGCCACCAGCGTCTGATTAGTTTGCTCTGTTTGGCCATTAGTCTGAGGATGAAAGGCAGATGAAAATAACAAATCAATGCCCATCTTAGCACAAAAAGATCGCCAGAATCTGGACACAAACTGGGATCCTCTGTCAGACACGATATTCTCAGGAATGCCGTGCAAACGAACCACATTCTGAAAGAACAAAGGAACCAGATCGGAAGAGGAAGGCAACTTAGGCAAGGGCACCAAATGGACCATCTTGGAAAAACGATCACACACCACCCAGATGACAGACATTCCTTGAGACACCGGAAGATCTGAAATAAAATCCATGGAAATGTGCGTCCAAGGCCTCTTCGGGACGGGCAAGGGCAAAAGCAACCCGCTGGCACGAGAACAGCAAGGCTTAGCCCGAGCACAAATCCCACAGGACTGCACAAAAGAACGCACATCCCGCGACAGGGAAGGCCACCAAAAGGTCCTAGTCACCAAATCTCTGGTACCAAAAATCCCAGGATGCCCTGCCAGCACCGAGGAATGAACCTCAGAGATAACTCTGCTGGTCCATTTATCAGGAACAAACAATCTATCAGGTGGGCAAGGGTCAGGTCTACCAGCCTGAAATCTCTGCCACACACGTCGCAAATCAGGAGAAATGGCCGACAAGATCACTCCCTCTTTAAGAATACCAGCTGGCTCTGAGACGCCGGGAGAGTCAGGCACAAAGCTCCTAGAAAGAGCATCAGCCTTCACATTCTTCGAACCAGGCAGGTACGAGACCACAAAGTCAAAACGGGAGAAAAACAACGACCAACGAGCCTGTCTAGGATTCAGGCGCTTAGCAGATTCGAGATACATCAGATTTTTGTGATCAGTCAAGACCACCACACGATGCTTAGCTCCCTCGAGCCAATGACGCCTCTCCTCAAATGCCCACTTCATGGCCAATAACTCCCGATTACCAACATCATAGTTCCGCTCAGCAGGCGAAAATTTCCTAGAGAAAAAAGCACATGGTCTCATCACAGAGCAACCAGGGCCTTTCTGCGACAAAACAGCTCCGGCACCAATCTCAGAAGCATCCACTTCAACCTGAAAGGGAAGTGAGACATCAGGCTGGCACAAAACAGGCGCCGGAGTAAACCGTCACTTCAGCTCCCGAAAAGCCTCCACGGCTGCAGGAGCCCAATTAGCAACATCAGAACCTTTCTTGGTCATATCCGTCAAAGGTTTAACAACGCTAGAAAAATTAGCAATAAAACGACGGTAGAAATTAGCAAAACCCAAGAACTTCTGAAGACTCTTAACAGACGTGGGTTGAGTCCAATCATGAATAGCTCGGACCTTGACTGGGTCCATCTCCACAGTAGAAGGGGAGAAAATAAAACCCAAGAAGGAAACCTTCTGCACTCCAAAGAGACACTTTGAGCCCTTCACAAACAAAGCATTATCACGCAAAACCTGAAACACCATCCTGACCTGCTTTACATGAGAATCCCAATCATCAGCAAAGAACAGAATATCATCCAGATAAACAATCATAAATTTATCTAGATACTTCCGGAAGATGTCATGCATAAAGGACTGAAACACTGAAGGAGCATTAGAGAGCCCGAAAGGCATCACCAAGTACTCAAAATGACCTTCGGGCGTATTGAACGCAGTTTTCCATTCATCTCCCTGCTTAATGCACACAAGGTTGTACGCACCACGAAGATCTATCTTGGTGAACAAACTGGCACCCTTAATCCGAGCAAACAAGTCCGACAATAGTGGCAAAGGATACTGAAATTTGACAGTGATATTATTCAGAAGTCGATAGTCAATACAAGGTCTCAAAGACCCGTCTTTCTTGGCCACAAAAAAGAATCCCGCACCAAGAGGGGAAGAAGATGGACGAATATGTCCCTTCTCCAAAGACTCCTTTATATAAGAACGCATTGCGGCATGCTCAGGTACAGATAGATTAAATAATCATCCCTTAGGAAATTTACTACCAGGAATCAAATCTATAGCGCAGTCACAGTCCCTATGAGGAGGAAGGGCACTGGACCTGGACTCACTGAATACATCCTGATAGTCCAATAAATACTCCGGAACTTTAGAAGGAGTAGAAGAGGCAATAGAGACCGGCGGGGAATCGCAATGAATTCCCTGACAACCCCAACTTGACACAGACATAGCCTTCCAATCCAAAACTGGATTATGGGTCTGTAACCATGGCAGACCCAAAACGACCAAATCATGCATTTTATGCAGAACAAGAAAACAAATCACCTCTCGATGTTCAGGAGTCATGCACATGGTCACTTGTGTCCAATACTGCGGTTTATTCTCCGCCAATGGCGTAGCATCAATTCCTCTAAGAGGAATAGGATTTTCCAAAGGCTCCAGGGCAAAACCACAGCGCTTGGCAAACGACAAGTCCATAAGACTCAGGGCAGCACCAGAATCCGCAAATGCCATAACAGGGTAGGAAGACAATGAGCAAATTAAAGTCACAGACAAAATAAACTTAGGCTGCAAATTACCAATGGCGACAGGACTAACAACCTTTGTTAGGCGTTTAGAGCATGCTGAGATAACATGTGTAGAGTCACCGCAGTAAAAACACAACCCATTCTGACGTCTATGATTTTGTCGTTCAGTTTTAGTATGAATTCTATCACATTGCATTGAGTCAGGTGTCCGTTCAGACAATACTGCCAGAGAATTAGCAGATTTGCGCTCCCGCAAACGCCGATCAATCTGAATGGCAAGAGTCATAGAATCATTCAGACTTGTAGGGATGGGAAACCCCACCATCACATTCTTAATGGCCTCAGAAAGGCCATCTCTGAAATTTGTGGCCAGAGCACACTCATTCCATTGAGTAAGCACGGACCATTTCCGAAATTTTTGGCAATACACTTCAGCTTCATCCTGGCCCTGAGAGATAGCCAGCAACGCTTTTTCTGCCTGAATTTCAAGATTAGGCTCCTCATAAAGCAATCCGAGCGCCAGAAAAAACGCATCAATATTTGCCAATGCAGGATCTCCTGGCGCCAATGAGAAGGCCCAATCCTGAGGGTCGCCACGCAAGAAGGAGATAACAATTTTAACTTGCTGAGCTGAGTCTCCAGACGAACGAGGTCTCAAAGATAGAAACAATTTACAATTATTCCTAAAATTCCTAAATTTAAATCGATCTCCAGAGAACAGCTCAGGAATAGGTATCTTAGGCTCTGACATAGGACTACAAGTAACAAAATCCTGAATGCCCTGCACTCGTGCAGCAAGCTGATCCACACTAGTATTCAGAGTCTGAACATTCATGTCTGCAGCAGGGCTTCAAGCCACTCAGAGAAAAAGGGGAAGGAGAAAAAAAAAAAACTCAGAACTTTTTTTACTTTTAATCCCGCTTCAGCAATGCATTAAATATTCTCTTTGTTGGCCTGGAATACTGTTATGATCCTAGTGGTAGAGGATCTCAGGAGTTCCAGCTAAGTCCGCAAACACAAAAACCAGCTCATAGGGAAGTGGTAACTTGGCTAACCGCATATCTGATCCTGGCACAACAACTAGAAGTAGCCGGGGAACGTACCTACGTTGATTCTAGACGTCTCGCACCAGCCGGAGAACTAACTAACCCTTTCAGAGAAAATAAGACCTCACTTGCCTCCAGAGAAAAGACCCCAAAGTTATTATACAAGCCCCCAACAAATAATAACGGTGAGGTAAGAAGAAAAGACAAACGTAAGAATGAACTAGATTTAGCAAAGAGAGGCCCACTAATTAATAGCAGAAAATAGGAAGAGGACTTATGCGGTCAGCAAAAAACCCTATAAAAATATCCACGCTGAAGATCCAAGAACCCCCGCACCGACTAACGGTGTGGGGGGAGAATATCAGCCCCCTAGAGCTTCCAGCAAAAACAGAAATCACATTTTGAACAAGCTGGAACAATATAAGAGCAAATGCAAAAGGACAAAAATAAGAAAGCAGAACTTAGCTTATCTTGCAAAACTCAGGGACCAGGAGTCAGGAGGAAAACAGACATAGACTGATTACATCGATTCCAGGCACTAGACTGAGTTTCCTGGAAGTCTAAATAGGAACACCCAAGGCCTAACGAACCAGGTGGGTACCAACCTGGGGAAGGATAATCCAAGTGCCATACCACTAGTGACCACAAGAGGGAGCCAACAAATATAGTTCACAACAATACAGTACATTAAACATAGATTTCATATTCACCATTACTTGTCACTTTGTTCCACGAAGCCAGTGTCATCTGTAAAAAATATTAAAATAACAAACAACCAATATACTCCCTGTCCGCAGAAATCCATGAGTGTCCCACGACGATCTCCCGTGGAGAACGGCAGCATCAGCAGATTAGACCACTCTCCAGGGGCTCCAGGAACACAATGACGGGAGAAAGGTATCCTTCCGCACTGTATTCCTCTGCCGCTGTAAAAAAAGTCCTTAGTTTCACTTTTGGCATTGCTGTGTGAGAAATTTTCCTACGCAGCAATTGCCATAAAGTGAGACTTTGAACTATAGTAACCTTAGTGATGCACTGCAGGAGCCATTGTCTCTTGTCAGTGTGTTACTGAAGGTCCTATAGAGCAGTGACATCACCCAAAGTCACTGTTCTATAGGGGAGATCATCGTGGGACACTCACTATTAATTGGACTACGGCGGACAGGTAGCATGCGGTTTATTATTTTACGTTTTTTGCAGGCGCTGAAGTATGGTAGGTATGGTTAAATGAAGAATATTAAAATACTTTTTTCCTAATGTGTGTGTGTTTTATTAACCCTTTATTACTATTGGATTAATAATGAATAGGTGTCTTATTGACGCCTCTCCATTGTTAACCCAGCTTAATGTCACCCTACAATAGCAAGGTAACATTAACCCTTTATTACCCCATATCCCACCACTACACGGGAGTGGGAAGAGAGGACCTAAGTGCCGGAATTGGCGCATCTTACAGTTCTGGGGCGGCTGCGGACTGGTATTTGTAGCCGGGGGGGCCAATATCCATGGCCCCTCTCTAGGCTTTGAATATCAGCCCACAGCTTTCTGCATAGCCTTTCTGGCTATAAAATATAGGTGGACCCCATGTCATTTTTTTGGGGTCCCCTTTTTTAATAGCCAGTAAAGGCTACGCAGACAGCTGCAGGCTGATATTCATAGAAGGTTACAAAAATTGGCCCCCGGCTGTCGGCTTTGCCCCTCTGGCACAGAAAATTGCGTGGGAGCCCACACTGGTTTTTTTTTAATTCAACGCTCATTAAGGCCTCTTTCACACTTGCGTCGGTACGGGTCCCTCGCTCTGCGTCGGGCCGACGTACCGACGCACATTGTGAAATTTGTGCACGACGTTGGCAGTGGATGCAGTTTTCCAATGCATCCGCTGCCCATCCTGAAGTCTGGGGAGGAGGGGGCGGAGTTTCAGCCACGCATGCGCGGTAGAAAATGGCGGATGTGATGGACAAAAAAACGTTCACTTGAATGTTTTTTTGTGCCAACGGTCTGCCAAAACACGACGGATCAGTTGCACAATGGACGCAACATGTGGCCATCCATCGCGATCCATTGCTAATACAAGTCTATGGGTAAAAAATGCATCCTGCGGGCACATTTGCAGGATCTGTTTTTTCCCAATACGACGGATTGCTAAAAATGCAAGTGTGAAAATAGCCTTAGAAACATCGGCCTTTCTATTATATATCTATGGCTATATCTATCTATAGATAGATATATCTATAGATACATAGATGTATCTATCCATATATCTGGCTGCTTTCACACATCAGTTCTTTACCGTCAGGCACAATCCAGCGAGTTTTGAAAAACATGGATCCGTTATTTTCCGCCGGATCCGTTTTTTCCACCGGATCCGTTTTTTTTCACCGAATACGTTTTTTTCCACTGGATAAATTTTTTTCCACAGGATCCGTTTTTTTTCAAAAACAGCATAAAAAAATCAAAACCAGCATCAAAAACCACCAAAAACTGCATCAAAACTGCATCAAAAACTGCATCAAAAACTGCACCAAAAAACTTGCATCAAAAACTGCACCAAAAACTGCACCAAAAACCGCATCAAAAACCACACCAAAAACCGCATCAAAAACCACACCAAAAACCTGCATCAAAAACTGCAACAAAAACTGCATCAAAAACAGCATCAAAAACTGCATCAAAAACCACACCAAAAACCTGCATCAAAAACCACACCAAAAACCTGCATCAAAAACTGCACCAAAAACTGCAACAAAAACAGCATCAAAAACCGCATCAAAAGCCTGTATCAAAAACTGCACCAAAACCTGCATTAAAAACTGCACCAAAAACAGCATCAAAAACCACACCATAAACCTGCATCAAAAACCACACCAAAAACGTGCATCAGAAACTGCACCAAAAACTGCATCAAAAACAGCTTCAAAAACCGCATGAAAAACCACACCAAAAACCTGCATCAAAAATTGCATCAAAAACAGCATAAAAACAACACCAAAAACCTGCATCAAAAACTGCGCCAAAAACTGCATCAAAAACGGCATCAAAAACTGCACCAAAAACTGCATCAAAACTGCATCAAAATCCGCATCAATAACCGCACCAGAAAACCTGCATCAAAACTGCACCAAAAACAGCATCAAAACCCACATAAAAAACCACACCAAAAACCTGCATCAAAAACTGCACCAAAAACTGCATCAATAACAGCATAAAAAACCGCATCAACAACCTGCATGAAAAACTGCATCAAAAACTGCACCAAAACCTGCATAAAAAACTGTACCAAAAACTGCATCAAAACTGCACCAAAAACTGCATAAAAACTGCACCAAAAACGGCATAAAAAATAGCATCAAAAACCGCACCAAAAAGTGCATCAAAACTGGACCAGTTTTTGATGCAGGTTTTGATGCAGTTTTTGGTGCCGTTGTGATGCGTTTTTGATGCAGTTTTTGGTGCAGTTTTTGGTGCGGTTTTTGATGCTGTTTTTGATGCAGTTTTTGGTTCAGTTTTTGAAGCAGGTTTTTGATGCAGGTTTTGATGCAGTTTTTGGTGCGGTTTTTGCGCGGTTTTGATGCAGTTTTGGGAAATAAATAAATAAACGGAAAATGTGCATGATTTGAATGGAAACATGCATGAAAAAATGGATTCGTAGGCCGGATTCATCATTTCACATCTCAGTTTCATCCGTTTTTGCCGGATCCGTCGCTGTGCGTTTTTTCGCCAGACAGAAAAACCGTTCCTCTCTATGTGTTTTCTGTCCGGCAGAAACAGCTTTTTTGATGGATCCGGCAAAAAACGGACAAAACGTGTGGCCATCAGGCGCAATTCGGCGCTTATATAACTCTATGACAAAAAAACTGATCCGGCAGAAAAAAACGGATCCTGCAAATGTGCTCACAGGATGCGTTTTTTACCCATAGACTTGTATTAGCGACGAATGGCACACGTCGCGTCCATCGTGCAATGGATCTGTCGTGTTTTGGCGGACCGTCAGCACGAAAAAACAGTCAAGTGAAAGTTTTATTGTCCGTCGCGTCTGCCATTTTCTACCGCGCATGCGTGGCCGAAACTCCGCCCCTCCTCCCTAGACTTCAGAATGGGCAGCGGATGCGTTAAAAAACTACATCTGCTGCCCACGTTGTGCACAAACTTCACAACATGCGTCGCTACGTCGGCCCGACGCATAGCGACGTAAGTGTGAAAGAGGCCTTAATGAGCGTTGAATAAAAAAAAAACTGAAAAAAATGGAAAAAAACGACGTGGGCTCCTGCCAAATTTTCTGCGCCATAGGTGGATAGCCGACGGCCAGGGGCCAATATTTGTAGCCTGCTATGAATGTCAGCCCGCAGCTGTCTGCGTTGCCTTTATTGGCTATTAAAATAAGGGGACCCCCCCAAAAAATGACGTGGGGTCCCCTATATTTTATAGCCAGAAAGGCTACGCAGACAGCTGTGGGCTGATATTCATAGCCTAGAGAGGGGCCATGGATATTGGCCCCCCTGGCTACAAATACTAGTCCGCAGCCGCCCCAGAAATGGCGCATCTGTCAGATGCGCCAATTCCGGCACTTAGCCCCTCTCTTCCCTCTCCCGTGTAGCGGTGGGATGTGGGGTAATAAGGGGTTACTGCCACCTTGCTATTGTAAGGTGACATTAAGCCGGGTTAATAACAGAGAGGCTGATAGACGCCTTTCCATTATTAATCTAATAATAGTAAAGGGTTAATAAAACACACACATATTAGGAAAAAAGTATTTTAATATTCTTCATTTAACTATACTTACCATACTTCAGCACCTGCAAAAAACATAAAATAATAAACCGTATACTACCTGTCCGCCGTAGTCCAATTAACCCCTTTACCCCCAAGGGTGGTTTGCACGTTAATGACCGGGCCAATTTTTATAATTCTGACCACTGTCCCTTTATGAGGTTATAACTCTGGAACGCTTCAATGGATCCCGGTAATTCTGACACTGTTATCTCGTGACATATTGTACTTCATGATAGTGATAAAATTTCTTTGATATTACCTGTGTTTATTTGTGAAACAAAAAGGAAATTTGGTGAAAATTTTGAAAATTTCGCAATTTCCCAACTTTGAATTTTTATGCAATTAAATCACAGAGATATGTCACACAAAATACTTAATAAGTAACATTTCGACATGTCTACTTTACATCAGCACAATTTTGGAACCAACATTTTTTTTTGTTAGGGAGTTATAAGGGTTAAAAGTTGACCAGCAATTTCTCATTTTTACAACACTATTTTTTTTTAGGGACCACATCTCATTTGAAGTCATTTTGTGGGGTCTATATGATAGAGAATAACCAAGTGTGACACCATTCGAAAAACTGCACCCCTCAAGGGTGCTCAAAACCAAAGTTTACACAAACAAAACCAGAAGTTTATTAACCCTTCACGTGTTTCACAGGAATTTTTGGAATGTTTAAATAAAAATGAACATTAAACTTTTTTTCACAAAAAATTTATTCAGCTCCAATTTGTTTCATTTTATTAAGGGTAACAGGAGAAAATGGACCCCAAAAGTTGTTGTACAATTTGTCCTGAGTACGACAATACCCCATATGTGGGGGTAAACTACTGTTTGGGCGCATGACAGAGCTCAGAAGCGAAGGAGCGCCATTTGACTTTTCAATGCAAAATTGACAGGAATTGAGATGGGATGCCATGTTGCGATTGGAGAGCCACTGATGTGCCTAAACATTGAAACCCCCCACAAGTGACACCATTTTGGAAATTAGACCCCCCCAAGGAACTTATCTAGATGTGTTGTGAGAACTTTAAACCCCCAAGTGTTTCACTACAGTTTATAACGCAGAGCCGTAAAACTAAAAAATCTTTTTTTTCCACAAAAATTATTTTTTAGCCCCTAGTTTTGTATTTTTTCAAGGGTAACAGTTAAAATTAGATCCTAAAAGTTGTTGCCCAATTTGTCTTGAGTACGTTGATACCCCATATGTGGGGGGAACCTCCGTTTGAGCGCATGGCAGAGCTTGGAAGGGAAGGCGCGTCATTTGGAATGCAGACTTAGATGGATTGGTCTGCAGGCGTCACATTGTGTTTGCAGAGCCCCTAATGTACCTAAACAGTAGAAACCCCCCACAAGTGACACCATATTGGAAACTAGACCCCCCAAGGAACTTATCTAGATGTGTTGCGAGAACGAGTTGACGTTTTTACTGGTAACACTTTCGGATACATGACAGTTTTTGATCGCTTTTTATTCCAATTTTTGTGAGGCAGAATGACAAAAAAACAGCTACTCATGAATTTCTTTTGGGGAGGCGTTTATACCGTTCCATGTTTGGTAAAATTGATAAAGCAGTTTTATTCTTCGGGTCAGTACGATTACAGTGATACCTCATTTATGTCATTTTTTTATGCTTTGGCGCTTTTATACGATAAAAACTATTTTATAGAATAAATCATTATTTTGGCATCGCTTTGTTCTGAGGACTATAACTTTTTTTTTTCTTTAATGATGCTGTATGGCAGCTCGTTTTTTGCGGGACAAGATGACGTTTTCAGCGGTACCATGGTTATTTATATCAGTCTTTTTGATTGCGTGTTATTCCACTTTTTGTTCGGCGGTATGATAATAAAGTGTTGTTTTTTTGCCTCTTTTTTTTTTTTTGCGGTGTTCACTGAAGGGGTTAACTAGTGGGACAGTTTTATAGGTCGGGTCGTTATGGACGCGGCAATACCAAATATGTGTACTTTTATTGTTTTTTTTTTTATTTAGATAAAGAAATGTATTTATAGGAACAATATATTTTTTTTTGGGAATTTGTTTTTGGAATTTTTTTACATTTTTTTTACACATGTGAATATTTTTTTACACTATAACATTGCCCCAGGGGGGCATCATGTTATAGTGTAAGATTGCTGATCTGACACTTTGCTGTGCACTGTGTCAGATCGGCGATCTGACGTGCACAGATCCAAGCTTCCCGGCGCCTGCTCTGAGCAAGAGCTGTGAAGCCACCTCCCTGCAGGACCCGGATGCCACGACCATTTTGGATCCGGGCCTGCTGCAGGGAGAAGGAGGTAAGAGACCCTTGGAGCAATGCGATCACATTGCGTTGCTCTGGGGGTCTCAGAGAAGCACGCAGGGAGCCCCCTCCCTGCGCGATGCTTCCCAATACCGCTGGAGCGCTGCGATCATGTTTGATCGCAGTGTGCTTGGGGTTAATGTGCCGGGGGCGGTCCGTGACTACTCCTGGCACATAGTGCTGGATGTCAGCTGTGATAGTCAGCTGACACTAGGCCACGATCAGCTGCTCTCCCCCCATGAGCGCGGCCGATCGCATATGACGTACTATCCCGTCGGTGGTCATATGGGCCCACCCCACCTCGACAGGATAGTACGTCTAATGTCAGAAAGGGGTTAATAACAAGTGTCCCACGACAATCTCCCCTATAGAACAGTGACATCGGGTGATGTCACTGCTCTATAGGACCCTCAGTGACACACTGACAGGAGACAATGGCTCCTGCAGTGCATCACTGAGGTTACTATAGTTCAAAGTCTCACTTTATGGCAATTGCTGCCTGGGAAAATTTCTCACACAGCAATGCCAAAAGTGAAACTAGGGACTATTTTTTTACAGCGGCGGAGGAATACAGTGTGGAAGGATCAATATATATATATATCTGCGCTGTAGATTACAAGGGAGACTGTTGTGAAATTGGATTTTGGGCTCCCCCGGTGGCCACTGGTGGAATTGAACTGGTGTGCATCATCCCCTCTGTTCACCTGTTTCCATCAGGATGTGGGAGTCGCTATTTAACCTTGCTCCTCTGTCACTTCCATGCCGGTCAACATTGTAATCAGAAGCCTTTCTGTGCATGTTCCTGCTGCTAGACAACTCCCAGCTAAGTTGGACTTAGTCCTCGTTTGTTTTTGCATTTTGTTCCAGTTCACAGCTGTAGTTTCGTTTCTGTGTCTGGAAAGCTCTTGTGATCTGAAATTGCCACTCTGATGTTATGAGTTAATACTAGAGTCTTAAAGTAATTTCAGGATGGTATTTTGATAGGGTTTTCAGCTGACCATGAAAGTGCCCTTTCTGTCTTCTTCTATCTAGTAAGCGGACCTCAATTTTGCTAAACCTATTTTCATACTACGTTTGTCATTTCATCTAAAATCACCGCCAATATATGTGGGGGCCTCTGTCTGCCTATCGGGGAAATTTCTCTAGAGGTGAGCCAGGACTATATTTTCCTCTGCCAGGATTAGTTAGTCCTCCGGCCGGCGCTGGGCGTCTAGGGATAAAAAACGTAGGCAACGCTACCCGGCTACTGTTAGTTGTGCGGCAGGTTTAGTTCATGGTCAGTTTAGTTTCCATCCTTCCAAGAGCTAGTACTTATGTTTGCTGGGCTATGTTCTCTTGCCATTGAGAACCATAACAGTTTGACCGGCCCAAAAAGGGTTAAATTAATTGACAGAGAAAGGAGAGAAAAGTGAAGTCTGCTGAAGATTTTTTTTTTTTTTTTTTTCCTTCCCTTCAGTTCTGAGTGTGCTTGTAATTGAATTTCTTGCAAGTCTGCCTATATTGCAGCCTTTCTCTCTCTCTCTCTCCTTCTAATCCTGGAATGGCTCTGTGTTCACCTGTTTAAAATGGATATTCAGAGTTTAGCTGCAGGTTTGAATAATCTCACCACGAAAGTTCAAAATTTACAAGATTTTGTTGTTCATGTTCCTATATCTGAACCTAGAATTCCTTTGCCTGAATTTTTCTCGGGGAATAGATCTTGCTTTCAAAATTTCAAAAATAATTGCAAGTTGTTTTTGTCCCTGAAATCTCGCTCTGCTGGAGATCCTGCTCAGCAGGTCAGGATTGTGATTTCCTTGCTCCGGGGCGACCCTCAGGATTGGGCTTTTGCATTGGCTCCAGGGGATCCTGCGTTGCTCAATGTGGATGCGTTTTTTCTGGCCTTGGGGTTGCTTTATGAGGAACCTCAGTTAGAGCTTCAGGCGGAAAAGGCCTTGATGTCCCTATCTCAGGGGCAAGACGAAGCTGAAATATACTGCCAGAAATTCCGTAAATGGGCTGTGCTTACTCAGTGGAATGAGTGCGCCCTGGCGGCGAATTTCAGAGAGGGTCTCTCTGATGCTATTAAGGATGTTATGGTGGGGTTCCCTGTGCCTGCGGGTCTGAATGAGTCCATGACAATGGCTATCCAGATCGATAGGCGTCTGCGGGAGCGCAAACCTGTGCACCATTTGGCGGTGTCTACTGAGAAGACGCCAGAGAATATGCAATGTGATAGAATTCTGTCCAGAAGTGAACGGCAGAATTTAAGACGAAAAAATGGGTTGTGCTTCTATTGCGGTGATTCAACTCATGTTATATCAGCATGCTCTAAGCGTACTAAGAAGCTTGATAAGTCTGTTTCAATTGGCACTTTACAGTCTAAGTTTATTCTATCTGTGACCCTGATTTGTTCTTTATCATCTATTACCGCGGATGCCTATGCCGACTCTGGCGCCGCTTTGAGTCTTATGGATTGGTCCTTTGCCAAACGCTGTGGGTATGATTTGGAGCCTCTTGAAACTCCTATACCCCTGAAGGGGATTGACTCCACCACATTGGCTAGTAATAAACCACAATACTGGACACAAGTAACTATGCGGATTAATCCGGATCATCAGGAGATTATTCGCTTTCTTGTGCTGTATAACCTACATGATGTGTTGGTGCTTGGATTGCCATGGCTGCAATCTCATAACCCAGTCCTTGACTGGAAAGCTATGTCTGTGTTAAGCTGGGGATGTAAGGGGACGCATGGGGACGTACCTGTGGTTTCCATTTCATCATCTATTCCCTCTGAGATTCCTGAATTCTTGACTGAATATCGTGACGTTTTTGAAGAACCTAAGCTTGGTTCATTACCTCCGCACCGGGAGTGCGATTGTGCCATAGATTTGATTCCGGGTAGTAAATACCCTAAGGGTCGTTTATTTAATCTGTCTGTGCCTGAACATGCTGCTATGCGAGAATATATAAAGGAGTCCTTGGAAAAGGGACATATTCGTCCTTCGTCATCTCCCTTAGGAGCCGGTTTTTTCTTTGTGGCTAAGAAAGATGGCTCTTTGAGACCGTGTATTGATTATCGGCTTTTGAATAAAATCACGGTTAAATATCAATATCCGTTGCCACTGCTGACTGATTTGTTTGTCGCATAAAGGGGGCCAAGTGGTTCTCTAAGATAGATCTCCGTGGGGCGTATAATTTGGTGCGAATTAAGCAGGGGGATGAGTGGAAGACCGCATTTAATACGCCCGAGGGCCACTTTGAGTATTTGGTGATGCCTTTTGGTCTTTCAAATGCCCCTTCAGTCTTTCAGTCCTTTATGCATGACATTTTCCGTGATTATTTGGATAAATTTATGATTGTGTATCTGGATGATATTTTGATCTTTTCGGATGACTGGGACTCTCATGTCCAGCAGGTCAGGAGGGTTTTTCAGGTTTTGCGGTCTAATTCCTTGTGTGTGAAGGGTTCTAAGTGCGTTTTTGGGGTTCAAAAGATTTCCTTTTTGGGATATATTTTTTCCCCCTCTTCCATCGAGATGGATCCTGTCAAGGTTCAGGCTATTTGTGATTGGACGCAACCCTCTTCTCTTAAGAGTCTTCAGAAATTTTTGGGCTTTGCTAACTTTTATCGTCGATTTATTGCTGGTTTTTCTGATGTTGTTAAACCATTGACTGATTTGACTAAGAAGGGTGCTGATGTTGCTGATTGGTCCCCTGCTGCTGTGGAGGCCTTTCGGGAGCTTAAGCGCCGCTTTTCTTCCGCCCCTGTGTTGCGTCAGCCTGATGTTGCTCTTCCTTTTCAGGTTGAGGTCGACGCTTCTGAAATCGGAGCTGGGGCAGTTTTGTCGCAGAGAAGTTCCGATTGTTCCGTGATGAGACCTTGTGCCTTTTTCTCGCGTAAATTTTCGCCCGCCGAGCGGAATTATGATGTTGGGAATCGGGAGCTTTTGGCCATGAAGTGGGCTTTTGAGGAGTGGCGTCATTGGCTTGAGGGGGCTAGACATCAGGTGGTGGTATTGACTGACCACAAAAATCTAATTTATCTTGAGTCCGCCAGACGCCTGAATCCTAGACAGGCGCGCTGGTCGTTGTTTTTCTCTCGGTTTAATTTTGTGGTGTCCTACCTGCCGGGTTCTAAGAATGTTAAGGCGGATGCCCTTTCTAGGAGTTTTGAGCCTGACTCCACTGGTAACTCTGAACCTACAGGTATCCTTAAGGACGGAGTGATATTGTCTGCCGTTTCTCCAGACCTGCGGCGGGCCTTGCAGGAGTTTCAGGCGGATAGACCTGATCGTTGCCCACCTGGTAGACTGTTTGTTCCTGATGATTGGACCAGTAAAGTCATTTCTGAGGTTCATTCTTCTGCGTTGACAGGTCATCCTGGAATCTTTGGTACCAGGGATTTGGTGGCAAGGTCCTTCTGGTGGCCTTCCCTGTCTCGAGATGTGCGAGGCTTTGTGCAGTCTTGTGACGTTTGTGCTCGGGCCAAGCCTTGTTGTTCTCGGGCTAGTGGATTGTTGTTGCCCTTGCCTATCCCGAAGAGGCCCTGGACGCACATCTCGATGGATTTTATTTCGGATCTTCCTGTTTCTCAGAAGATGTCTGTCATCTGGGTGGTGTGTGACCGTTTCTCTAAGATGGTCCATTTGGTTCCCCTGCCTAAGTTGCCTTCTTCTTCCGAGTTGGTTCCTCTGTTTTTTCAAAATGTGGTCCGTTTGCATGGTATTCCGGAGAATATCGTTTCTGACAGAGGAACCCAATTCGTGTCTAGATTTTGGCGAGCATTCTGTGCTAGGATGGGCATAGATTTGTCTTTCTCGTCTGCTTTCCATCCTCAGACTAATGGCCAGACCGAGCGGACGAATCAGACCTTGGAGACATATTTGAGGTGTTTTGTGTCTGCAGATCAGGATGATTGGGTTGCTTTTTTGCCTTTAGCGGAGCTTGCCCTCAATAATCGGGCCAGCTCTGCCACCTTGGTGTCTCCTTTTTTCTGTAATTCGGGGTTTCATCCTCGATTTTCTTCTGGTCAGGTGGAATCTTCGGATTGTCCTGAAGTGGATGCTGTGGTGGAGAGGTTGCATCAGATTTGGGGGCAGGTAGTGGACAATTTGAAGTTGTCCCAGGAGAAGACTCAGCTTTTTGCCAACCACCGGCGTCGGGTTGGTCCTCGGCTTTGTGTTGGGGACTTGGTGTGGTTGTCTTCTCGTTTTGTCCCTATGAGGGTTTCTTCTCCTAAGTTTAAGCCTCGGTTCATCGGCCCGTACAGGATATTGGAGATTCTTAACCCTGTGTCCTTCCGTTTGGACCTCCCTGCATCTTTTTCTATTCATAATGTTTTTCATCGGTCATTGTTGCGCAGGTATGAGGTACCGGTTGTGCCTTCCGTTGAGCCTCCTGCTCCGGTGTTGGTTGAGGGCGAGTTGGAGTACGTTGTGGAAAAAATCTTGGACTCCCGTGTTTCCAGACGGAAACTCCAGTATCTGGTCAAATGGAAGGGATACGGTCAGGAGGATAATTCTTGGGTGACTGCCTCTGATGTTCATGCCTCCGATCTGGTCCGTGCCTTTCATAGGGCTCATCCTGATCGCCCTGGTGGTTCTGGTGAGGGTTCGGTGCCCCCTCCTTGAGGGGGGGGTACTGTTGTGAAATTGGATTTTGGGCTCCCCCGGTGGCCACTGGTGGAATTGAACTGGTGTGCATCATCCCCTCTGTTCACCTGTTTCCATCAGGATGTGGGAGTCGCTATTTAACCTTGCTCCTCTGTCACTTCCATGCCGGTCAACATTGTAATCAGAAGCCTTTCTGTGCATGTTCCTGCTGCTAGACAACTCCCAGCTAAGTTGGACTTAGTCCACGTTTGTTTTTGCATTTTGTTCCAGTTCACAGCTGTAGTTTCGTTTCTGTGTCTGGAAAGCTCTTGTGATCTGAAATTGCCACTCTGATGTTATGAGTTAATACTAGAGTCTTAAAGTAATTTCAGGATGGTATTTTGATAGGGTTTTCAGCTGACCATGAAAGTGCCCTTTCTGTCTTCCTGCTATCTAGTAAGCGGACCTCAATTTTGCTAAACCTGTTTTCATACTACGTTTGTCATTTCATCTAAAATCACCGCCAATATATGTGGGGGCCTCTGTCTGCCTATCGGGGAAATTTCTCTAGAGGTGAGCCAGGACTATATTTTCCTCTGCCAGGATTAGTTAGTCCTCCGGCCGGCGCTGGGCGTCTAGGGATAAAAAACGTAGGCAACGCTACCCGGCTACTGTTAGTTGTGCGGCAGGTTTAGTTCATGGTCAGTTTAGTTTCCATCCTTCCAAGAGCTAGTACTTATGTTTGCTGGGCTATGTTCTCTTGCCATTGAGAACCATAACAGGAGACCTATTGGTAAAAAGAATATTTAGCATGTGTCACCCAACATACAAACTATCGTAAATTGCCCAGTTTGAAGTTAGTTAATGCATTACCTATAAATTGTATACGATAATTATTAATATTTACCGGGCAATTGTAGCCAAAATCTCCAGGACTGAAACCACCGTTTGCCGCATGTAACACAGTCAGAATCTTCTAGGTAGGTGAACAGCGATGATGCTCCCAAAGTTCTTCTTACTATTAAAATGTGAGGAGCGGGTGAAAAAGATCTGTCTCGGCCGGTGACAGTCACTAATGCGCCCGGGTCTTCAGCGTGAGCCCGCGCTTCCACACGCTTGTTGCCGACGAGGCGCAGAGAGAGTGTGGAAGGATACCTTCCTCCCGTCATTGTGTTCCTGGAGCCCCTGGAGAGTGGTCGCATCAGCTGATGCTGCTGTTCTCCACAGGAGATCGTCGTGGGACACTCGTGGATTTCTGCGGACAGGGAGCATATTGGTTGTTTGTTATTTTAATCCTTTTTACAGATGACACTAGCTTCGGGGATCAAAATGACAAGTAATGGTGAGTATGTAATCTATGTTTAATGTACTGTATGTCTGTATGTATGTATTGTATGCAATCTATGAATGTATTGTATGTAGTATGTATGTAGTATGTATGTATGTAGTATGTATGTAGTATGTATGTATGTAGTATGTATGTAGTATGTATGTTTATGTTTTTTTATTTTTTACATTCAACACATTAGCCGGATAATGGGACTACTACTGTTCCATCATTGGCTAATGTGTCAATCACTGTTACTGTAGCAGGCATCATCCAATGGGACTTGTAGTCCCATCGGACGATGCCTGCACACATGCACAGACCCCCGGCAGCCCGCACAGACCCCCGGCAGCCTGCACAGAGCCCCGGCAGCCCACACAGAGCCCCGGCAGGCACTCACAGAGCCCCGGCAGCCCACACAGAGCCCCGGAAGGCACGCACAGACCCCCGGCAGCCCGCACAGAGCCCCGGCAGGCCCGCACAGACCCCCGGCAGCCCGCACAGAGCCCCGGCAGGCCTCACAGAGCCCCGGCAGCCTGCACAGAGCCCCAGCAGGCTGCACAGAGCCCTGGCAGGCACACACAGAGCCCCGGCAGGCACGCACAGAGCCCCGGCAGCCCGCAAAGAGCCCTGGCAGGCACGCACAGACCCCCGGCAGCCTGCACAGACCCCTGATAGGCCCATACAGATCCCCGGCAGGCCCGCACAGACCCCGCCCGCACACACAGACACGCATAGTGTCCGCTCACGCACCGCCCACACTCTTTCCCTCTTCGGAACAGGATGTAGAAGCACAGAAAGGACTTATTTACATTCCGATATTTCTGTCCCATTACATTGGTATCGGGTATCGGTATCGGCGATATCCGATATTTTTTGGACATCGGCCGATCCAATCTGATACCGATACTTTTGGATATCGGAAGGTATCGCTCAACACTAATTATCACATTAATTTATCCAACACCACGGCATACTATATGGGTGAGTAATTAAACACAGAAATACATTTTTAATCTTTACCTGAGTGCTATGTATCACAAAAATGTGACAAATTAAACCCAGAAAACTTTTAAACGATTTTTTTTGGAGTGATTGATATAACAGTAATGGACCCCATAGAATACTGAACGGAAGAGTAATTTCACCAAGAATAATTTTTAAATGCTATTTAGATACTAGATATCACAAGAATGTATCCCACACCATGGATTACTATATGGGTGAGTAATTGAACCCATATATTATTTCTTACCCTTTATTTGAGTATTATGTATATCAGAAATGTTACCCATACCAAGGAAAACTGTAAGACTGAGAAATTTAACCCAACATAATTTTTTAACTTTTCTTTTGAGTGTTACATATCACAAAAATGTACCCCAGACAATGAAATGCTGTATGGCAAAGAAACTTAACCCAGCAAAATTTTTGAACTCTTGTTTGGACTAATAGATATCATAGTAATGTATCCCAGACCACAGAATAATGTATGGGTGAGAAATTTAAACCAGCAACATTTTTTTAACTCATTTTTGGAGTGTTAGATATCACAAAAATGTACCCCAAAATAGGATCACACAATATAGTCAACTTTTTCATGCAAAAAAAAAATGCTGCACTCTCCCTGCTCCTGCAACTCTATCTCACTCCCTAGACTGAAAGTAAAATGTATGTGATACAAACAGCAAAGCAAATGATTAGCCCTTAGAAGTGTTGTTAGTAAGATGGTTCCGTTTTAGCACTAAAATCAACACTACAGAACTTTGATTTGTTATACTGTTCATACACAGGTCTGGACAAGTACACTCTACCTCCAATAACAACTGTTACAGAGCTGTGCAATGGTATCACTGTACCAATCCTGGTGCCGCCTGTTCTTTCATAACCCTTTATAATGTCACATGGCCAGATAATCACAGTAATGCCACAACCAAGATGGCTACGGCATTACTGTGACGTGCAGGCAATCACCGGATGCTTATTGGCTGTGTAACAGGTGACAAAGATGCAGAGCGGGAATTCAAGTTTTAAATCGAGCACTGCCCAATGTTCACCAAGTAACAAGTACATCCGAACATCCAGATACTCAAGCGATATCCAAGTATCACCAAGCACGTTCACTCATCTCTATTAACAATCCTTAATTCACGATCATGAAACAGTTTCCTACTGATGAATTTCATATTCTACTGGTGGCAGACTAAAAACTCATCCACTTTAGAAAAAGGGAAAAGCTGAAAGATCTTGTTCTATTGTAGACAGAGCAGGAGGGGAGAGGTTTCTTCTACGGTAGATCAACCCTTCCAAGCCATTTATATGGGCATGCAGGTCATAGGAAGCAGAATAAAATGATACTTGATGTCTGTATTCCAATGTTTTATTCCATAGAAATCCATGTTTTTCTTAACATGTAAATGAGCTGTCAAGATCTACAGGCTGGACATAGATCTCCATGAGAATCTGCCTCCAGAGCTTGTTTTAAAATGGGCTGTTACCATTACGACAAATAAAATGTCCGCCAGTCTGCTCTTCTGATCTACATGTCTCGCACAGGTAAAGGCCCCTTTTTTAAAAAATAAGCCCTGAAGGCAGATTCACAAGGAGATCTCTATCCAGCCCATAGATCTTAACAGCTCATTTACATATAAGAAAAATGTGGAATACAACATTGCATGGCAGATATCAAAGTACCATTTTATTCACCTTTTTATGACCTGCATGCCCATATAGACAGCTTAAGATTCTTAATCTTGTGACAGATTCCCTTTAAAAAGGAAGTGCTATTTCTTTTCAAATTCTATGTTTAGTATTGCTTTAATAGGCAATATGGTAGTTCATTGATTAACAATATTGCCTTTGGGGGTCCTAGGTTTGAATAAGTATATGAACAATACTCTCCATTCCAAACATGTATAGCAGATATTACTTCATTGTTAAATATGTATCTTATAGATTTTACAAATTCTCAGAATGCTGTTGGGTAGTTTGGAAGTTCAAGGCTCTAGAATATTCTTTTCAATTATTAGCCCTGAATTTCATATATCTACTTACATTTATTACACATGTAACATGCCTGGAAAAACTACAATAGCACCATCATTATCATTTATAGGAAACGACCAAACATGATAGGAGTTTACGTCTAATTTAATGCACGTGTACAGTGTACCTGGCCTCATAATTGATTGAGCATCTGTTAAACCACAGGAACCTCCATAGTCTATCTCATAAGTAGTCAATAACAGATGATTTAATCTGTGTCTTGCCGATACCCCTCTGTATGGGAAGAGACAGAGATAAAGTAAGGCAATTTTTCATTTCCCCCAAAATATACCTTGGTTGAAGGTTGAACATTTTGAGTTTAATTAAATAAACTTGACTAATATAAAATTATTTTGATGTGTTCAAAAAAGATTGGGGACATAGGTCCACAACTATCCTAAATCTTAAACAATTAGACTAGTAGACCAATAGACTAGTATCTGTTTGATAGCAATTTATGATAAATGTCTGCACAACTTCTTGTATGAAGACCTGATGCTCCCGTTAATATGCCTTTTCCTCATTCAAATTTATAAATTGACTCCACTTAGGGAATAAAATTTATTGTATGGAATGTAACACAGTAGAAAAAATAAGCAATATGTTTTGAATGCATGCATTTAGTCAAGGAAATGGGGCAACCTTATTATAATAATTATAGGGGATAATTCAGGAGACTTTTTGCGTGGAACAAGACAACAGGACACAGTTTTATAAGTGGTAAAGTTTATATTATCACGCGGTGATTCAAGCAGGTGCAGAGAGAAACTCAAGTCCATAACACTTGGTGCAAATAATAAACGCAGCTTAGCAGTCAATAGGAAACTTCAGAGGTAGATGGAAACAAACAGAAAGTCTATGAAGCACAGTTATTCTTGAGAAAACTTGACACAAATAGATCCTTCACTTAGTCCAGACACAGATAGATATGCTATTAGGCAGTTCAAATCATATCTTAGCTCAACCAGGGAGGCCTGGTTAATAGTCTCAGGTTTTGCAGAGCAGAAACAGCTTACATGTCCAGCAAATGCAGATGGAAGTAACACGAGCAGCAGATGAAGGAGTATTACTGAACACTGGTGTATGCAGCAGGAACTCAGAGCAGAGTGGCAGGATCTCCAACACAGGTTCACAGGAGCAGGTGCAGGTGCAAGGCCAGGGAGTAATCAGGAGCTGGATGCAAAGCAGAATAATCTAGCACAGACTGAAGGCTGGGGTGGAGTTTTATAGCAGGAAGACAAGTGCACATGAGACCAAAGACACCATGTTGGAAAAGGGCAGTAATGCACAAAAGGTAAAAAATGTTCAGAGTCCTGACACTTATAGCACATTGATAACTGTATGAGTCCTAATGTTCACCTTTGTGTAAATGAATGGTCCAAGACATTAGAACATAGTTTCTGCCAATCACAGACATTGATTGCTTTCTTTTATTTATATAAAAAATGAAGACCCTTGAGAATTGACTTGAATAAAACTATCCATATCTAACTGTCACGGCAACTCCTTCTGCAGCCGTGCCTGCTACCGGGACCACCGCCGCTCCCTCCACTCATACTTACCTGCTGCAGCACGCTCCTCCTGCAGGCGCGCGTCCTCTCGTTCATTCTTCTCCGTTCCCTGGTTCTCGTCGGGTGCGCGTGCACACTGCCCACTCCAGCACTTCCACTTTCTGATTTACAGGCGCTCTGTATCTCCTCTCTGTGATCCTGGAGGACTGTGACCTGGAAGTTCTTCAGCACTCCATGTATTTAATTTGATTCCTTAATTCCTTAAGGTGATTCAACAGAAAATGCTGACAGGCTCACGCTGATAAAAATGAACAAAGCTTGGATCAGCCACAACTTTTCCACACCAACAGATGACAACAGTGCATAAATTGTTTTTAAACTTCAATATTTGAATTAGGACCACCAGTTGTTTCATTCAAGAGTCTATTAATGACGGGATATGATTTTTCCTGTGCCATTACTACACTTACTTAATTTTTTTATGAGGTACTGCAGTTGGTGCCTTGATGTATTAATTACCCTGCTTGTAATTTTTGGCAGGCTGTACACTGTGCGCAGAGCCTTTATGAGGGTAGAAGTACCACAACTACACTTTATTAAAGCGAACCTGTCAGCAGGATTTTGCTTAGTAAACTACGAGCATTGTCAATTTCAAGTTGAGAGTGTTACTCTAACTAAAATTATACCTAGGGTGAAGAATTTCATCTTGTAGTTCTTGTGTAATCAGTGTTAGAAGTTTTCAGTAAAAACGCTCCGGGGTCTGACTATAGGCAGAGTCTTATCTTCCTGCTCTTGGCCAGAGAAACCAAGTAGAGACCTACCCACAGACTCACCCTGAAGCACAGTTTGTCTCTCTCTCTCTATGATGAGGAACATGTTTGTGCTACGGGGAAGCCTGTGGCAAGGTCTTTCCTGGAATTCTCTAGCTTAGAGCAGGTAGATAAGACTTTACCTACAGTTTCGCCTTTGAGCACGGGCATATCATTAACTGAAAACTAAGTATGTTGAGGCCATTGGCTAGTTTTTATGTCTAAGGCCGGTTTCACACGTCCAGATAATTCTTGTACCGGAGAAATCGGTACCGGAGTTATCCGTGTCCGTGTGCTCATGTGGCACATCAGTGTGGCACACGTGCGGCAGCCGTGTGCCACCCATGTGCCGCCTGAGGACCACACGGACCGTGCAGGAGAGACAGCGCTACACTAAGCGCTGTCCCCCCTGCATATGGTGCTGAAGGCGGCATTCATCTCTTCTCCCATGCAGGAGAGAAGAGATGAAAGATCAAGTTTTTGTTCTTTTTTGTTAAAAATAAAGTTTGCTGGTGACCTCCCGCCTCCCATCCCCAGTGCGCCGCCCAGCCGCTTGCAGAGAAATACTCACCCAGCTCCCGTGATGTCTCCACTCTCCTCTCAGCGCCGGCAGCTTGTCCTGCGTGAGCGGTCACGTGGGACCGCTCATTACAGTGATGAATATGCGCATATTCACCACTGTAATGA
Source organism: Ranitomeya variabilis (assembly GCF_051348905.1). Classification (NCBI taxonomy): domain Eukaryota; kingdom Metazoa; phylum Chordata; class Amphibia; order Anura; family Dendrobatidae; genus Ranitomeya; species Ranitomeya variabilis. The sequence continues at coordinate 562,982,851 of NC_135233.1, read as the reverse complement.
GCGGTCCCACGTGACTGCTCACACAGGACAGGCTGCCAGCACTGAGAGGAGACATCGCGGGAGCTGGGTGAGTATTTCTCTGCAACGGGCCGGGCGGCGCACTGGGAATGGGAGGCGGGAGGTCACAGCAAACTTTATTTTTAACAAAAAAGGACAAAAACTTGATCTTTCATCTCTTCTTTCCTGCAGGGGAGAAGAGATGAATGCCGCCTTCAGCACCACACGCAGGGGGGACAGCGCTTACTGTAGCGCTGTCTCTCCTGCGGGCGGTACGTGCACACGGAGGAGAGTGCACACTGTTCTCCGTGTGCACGTGTGCAGGACGTATTGCTGTACGTGCTGCCGGAGAAAAACGGACTTGTCTCCGTGTTTTCAACACGGACACACGGTCCGTGAAAACACGGAGACATATGCATAGACCCATTCATTTGAATGGGTCTACATATGTCAGTGTCCCCAGTACATGAGAAAACTGTCAGTACAATTACCGGAGACACTGATGTGTGAAAGAGGCCTTATACAGGGTGTATCTGAGTCCCTAATTTTTGGCACTTCTTACTTCCTTCATAAATTACACTGAAATTTCCAATTTTTTTTCTAAAAAATCCAATTTTTCGGGCCCGGATGGGATACACCCCCGAGTACTGCAGGAACTAAGTACAATCATTGATAGACCATTATTTTTAATCTTTAAAGACTCCATAATAACAGGGTCTGTACCACAGGACTGGCGTATAGCAAATGTGGTGCCAATATTCAAAAAAGGGGCAAAAACTGAACTCGGTAATTATAGGCCAGTAAGCTTAACCTCTACTGTGGGTAAAATCCTGGAGGGCATTCTAAGGGATACTATACTGGAGTATCTGAAGAGGAACAACCTTATGACCCAGTATCAGCACGGGTTTACTAGGGACCGTTCATGTCAGACTAATTTGATCAGCTTCTATGAAGAGGTAAGTTCCGGACTGGACCAAGGGAACCCAGTGGACGTAGTGTATATGGACTTTTCCAAAGCTTTTGATACGGTGCCACACAAAAGGTTGTTACATAAAATGAGAGTAATGGGGATAGGGGAAAATATGTGTAAGTGGGTTGAGAGCTGGCTCAGGGATAGGAAACAAAGGGTGGTTATTAATGGAGCACACTCGGACTGGGTTGCGGTTAGCAGTGGGGTACCACAGGGGTCAGTATTGGGCCCTCTTCTTTTTAACATATTTATTAATGACCTTGTAGGAGGCATTCAGAGTAGAATTTCAATATTTGCAGATGACACTAAACTCTGCAGGGTAATCAATACAGGGGAGGACAATTTTATATTACAGGATGATTTATGTAAACTAGAAGCTTGGGCTGATAAATGGCAAATGAGCTTTAATGGGGATAAATGTAAGGTCATGCACTTGGGTAGAAGTAATAAGATGTATAACTATGTGCTTAATTCTAAAACTCTGGGCAAAACCGTCAATGAAAAAGACCTGGGTATATGGGTGGATGACAAACTCATATTCAGTGGCCAGTGTCAGGCAGCTGCTACAAAGGCAAATAAAATAATGGGATGCATTAAAAGAGGCATAGATGCTCATGAGGAGAACATAATTTTACCTCTATACAAGTCACTAGTTCGACCACACTTAGAATACTGTGCACAGTTCTGGTCTCCGGTGTATAAGAAAGACATAGCTGAACTGGAGCGGGTGCAGAGAGGAGCGACCAAGGTTATTAGAGGACTGGGGGGTCTGCAATACCAAGATAGGTTATTACACTTGGGGCTGTTTAGTTTGGAAAAATGAAGACTAAGGGGTGATCTTATTTTAATGTATAAATATATGAGGGGACAGTACAAAGACCTTTCTGATGATCTTTTTAATCATAGACCTGAGACAGGGACAAGGGGGCATCCTCTACGTCTGGAGGAAAGAAGGTTTAAGCATAATAACAGACGCGGATTCTTTACTGTAAGAGCAGTGAGACTATGGAACTCTCTGCCGTATGATGTTGTAATGAGTGATTCATTAATTAAATTTAAGAGGGGACTGGATACCTTTCTGGAAAAGTATAATGTTACAGGGTATATACACTAGATTCCTTGATAAGGCGTTGATCCAGGGAACTAGTCTGATTGCCGTATGTGGAGTCGGGAAGGAATTTTTTTCCCCATGGTGGAGTTACTCTTTGCCACATGGGGTTTTTTTGCCTTCCTCTGGATCAACATGTTAGGGCATGTTAGGTTAGGCTATGGGTTGAACTAGATGGACTTACAGTCTTCCTTCAACCTTAATAACTATGTAACTATGTAATTTTGGTTTACATAAATTATTATATTTTTAAATCCCTTTTAAATTTTGCTTTATATACAAGTCATTATATACAAGTCATTATACATGAAAAAATGTTTCTTAACCTTTGTTTTTCCTGTAAACTCCAATTTGTTGTAGATTTTGAATGTTTTAACACCTTGGACGTACTATTTGAGGTCAGATCCCCTGCTTTGATGCGGGCCTCGGTGGTGAGCCCGCATCAAAGCCGGGACATGTCAGCTGTCTTGAACAGCTGACATGTGCCCGCAATAGCGGCGGATGGAATCGCAATTCACCCGCTGATATTACCTAGTTAAATGCCGCTGTCAAACGCTGACAGCGGCATTTAACTGCCGCTTCCTGCCATCGGGCCGGAAATGAGCGCATTGCTGACCCTGTCACATGGTCGAGGGTCAGCGATGCGTCGGCATAACAATCAGAGGCCTCCTTGAGACCTCTATGGTTGTTGATGCTGGATTGCTATGAGTGCCACCCTGTGGATGGTGCTCATAGCAATGCTGGAATTCAGCTTGTACATACGAGCGATCTGAGCTTCGCTCCTATGTAGCTGAGCCGATCGAGTTGTGCCAGCTTCTAGCCTCAAATGAAGGCTATCGAAGCATGGCAAAAGTAAAAAAAAATGAAAAAAAAAATGAAAAAAAAAAGTTTAAATCCCCCCTCTTTCGCCCCATTCAAAATAAAACAATAAAAAATTCAAATATACACATATTTGGTATAGCCGAGTTCAGAAACGCCCAATCTATCAAGAAAAAAATGATCAACCTGATTGCTAAACGGCGTAGCGAGAAAAAAATTGAAACGCCAGAATTATTATTTTTTTTGGTCACCGCGATCAAAAGAACGGATCTGCTTCAAAATGATATCCTTTAAAGTGTCAGCTTGGCACACAAAAAATAAGCCCTCACCCAACCCCAGGTCATGAAAAATTAAGATGCTATGGGTATCGGAAAATTGCGCATTTTTTTTTTTCAAGTTTAGAATTTTTTTTCACCACGTAGATAAAAAAGAACCTAGACATGTTTGGGGTCTATGAACTCGTAATGACCTGGAGAATCATAATGGCAGGTCAGTTTTAACATTTAGTGAACCTAGCAAATAAGCAATTGTGGGATTGCAAATTTTTTGCAATTTCACCGCACTTGGAATTTTTTTTCCCATTTTCTAGTACATGACATGCTAAAACTAATGATGTAGTTCAAAAGTACAACTCGTCCTGCAAAAATAAGCCCTCACATGGCCATATTGATGGAAAAATAAAAAGGTTATGGCTCTGGGAAGGAGGGGAGCGAAAAAAGAAAACAAAAAAACGAAAATACCCGGGGTCATGAAGGGGTTAATGTCAGTCCTTAAAGTGGAGTAAAAATGTGACACCATTATTCAAACCAGAGATCTGGGAGTCAGAGATGCATCCAGGGGTCTTCCCCATGCTGTTCACCTTCCATTTGGCACTTTTCCCATCCATTTCAACATTTTCACTGTGCCCAGACCTCTTTGTAAGGTCTGTCGGAAAAATGCTCTGATTTCCCATTGACTTCCATTATTCTTGTTACTCGAATTGAGCATGCGAGTGTTAGTTATTGATCGTTTAGAGTCATCTGAGCATTTTATTGCTCGCTCATCCCTGGTCATCTACCATTACACAATTATATACTAGAAATATATCTATTGTCACAGGGGATGCAGAGGGTCAAAATCCTGGAACCCAACAAACTTTTTGTTATAGTTTTGAAAAATAATCATCTGTGATCCAAGCATTGTACATATTTGTGCTTAGACTTAATAATAAAGTGACTATCGGTATTTTGCAATATTTTCTTACATGCACTGAGATGTTTTTTGTACTGATCAACAACCTGCAGGGCTAAGCAGGTTTCCTTATGTCACAGAATGCCTGTAGGACATCAATAGACTGTCATCTGGAACTGTTTAATACAATCCGACTTATTTAGCTCTAAGTCAGACTGGACTTCCATAAACCGTTCCCACGCTGCCACCTGTTTAGTTGACTTTCTCAAGCCCATGCCAATAGTAAGGACTAAGGAGGTCATTAATATAAAAAAATAACATATAGTACAAGTACACTCATGAGTTTAATATTTATATAGGAATATGTCCCTTACTGCTTATGTTATTCATGCTATGGAGATATTTTTACCTAAATGCGTGTATTTGCAGCTAAAAATAATTTGGGGGTTGAACATTTTTTTATGAAGCCATATTACAAAAATGATTTTTAGCCAAGAAAACCTATGCATTTAAGTGAGAAAAGCCGGATTACTCACCGGTAATGCTCTTTTAGTGAGTCCACGACAGCACCCTACTGGAGAGAGGGATCCGCCCCGCAGGAACAGGAAACCTATTGAGAAATAAAAGGGGGCGGTCCGCCTCTCCTCCTCAGTTTTGATTTCAGAGTACCCGGAGGACCGCCAATATTAGGCAAATATCATTTATTTCATTCTTTAAACTTATTTGCTTATGATTAAAAGGATTTTACTCAAATAATATGCATTATATTAATATAGGGAGGGATGTAAGAGGGTGCTGTCGTGGACTCACTAAAAGAGCATTACCGGTGAGTAATCCGGCTTTTTACTCTTCGCCACGACAGCACCCTACTGGAGATCTTTCAGAGACCATCACCTAGGGAGGGGACCACCGTGCTGAGGACAGTCCTGCCAAAGTCTAGGTCAGAAGTTGAAGATAGGTCTAGCCTATAGTGGTTATAAAATGTAGAAGGATTTGACCACGTTGCCGCCTTACATATAGTTTCAATCGGGACGTCTCCCCTCTCTGCCCAGGAGGATGCCATCGCTCTGGTAGAGTGTGCCGTTATGCCTTCCGGAGGGTTTTCTTTCCTCGCGGAGTAAGCCAGTCTGATAGCCTCTCTGATCCACCGGGATAAGGTGCTTTTTGTTACTCCATGACCCTTCTTGACACCCTGGAAGGAAATAAACAGAGCCCTACTCTGTCGCCAGCTACTGGTCTTTTCAATGTATTTTAACACTACTCTTTTAACGTCTAGAGTGTGATATTTTTGTTCTTCAGGAGTGGAGGGATTACTGAAGAAAGTGGGCAAGATTATTTCTTGTGACCTGTGGAATTTTTTCGCTACTTTGGGTAGGTAGGAAGGGTCTGGTTTAAGAATTAACTTATCCTGAAAGGTTAACAAAAAAGGTGGATCTATAGAGAGTGCTTGGATGTCACTGATTCTCCTAGCTGAAGTCAGTGCTACCAAGAGGGCCGTTTTTAGTGATAGACATTTAATTGGTATTGAGTCTATTGGCTCGAATGGAGAGTCTGTTAGGGCTTGTAAGACTAAATTTAAATCCCAGGGTGGAATTCTAGGTATGATAACTGGATTCATTCTTTCGCAGGCCATAATAAATCTGGATACCCATCTATCCCCCGCAATGTTATGGCCATAGAGGGCTCCTAGTGCTGAAACATGAACCTTTAAGGTGTTTACAGTTAGACCTAGTTCTCTCCCTTTTTGAAGAAACTCCAGGATAGAATGTATCGGAATCTCTGACGTGTTGGTAAATGTATGGAATTGAAAAAAATTTTCTCCATACTCTTGTATAGATTTTTGTGGTGGAGGGTTTTCTACTATGGAGAAGCGTATCAATTAAACCCCCCGAGAATCCTCTCGATCTTAGCATCTGCCTCTCAAGTTCCAGGCCGTCAGGTGGAGATTGTCCACCTGAGGGTGGAAAAAACGGACCCTGAAAGAGAAGGTTGGGCGTTGAGGGGAGGACCCAAGGATCTGAGACCGACATGGTCCGTAGCCATGAGAACCATGGTCTCTTGGGCCAGAATGGAGCTATCAGTACAACTCTCGCCCCTTCTTCTCTGATTTTGCGTATAACTTGAGGTAGCAATATGATCGGAGGAAATGCGTACGCCAGACTGAACTGCCAAGGGGCTTGGAGAGCGTCCAGAATGTCCGGATGATCCGCTGGAGATAGAGAAGCAAATCTCCGGACTTTTCTGTTTTTCCTTGTGGCGAAAAGATCTATCTGAGGACGGCCCCAAAGAGATATTATGTCCAGAAATATTTGCTGGTTTAGACACCACTCTCCTTGCCTTAGGGTGTGTCGGCTTAAAAAGTCCGCCTGCTGATTGCTTGCTCCCCTTATGTGCAGTGCAGTAAGGGATGTTAGGTGACTTTCTGCTAGATTTAAGATTTCCGTAGCAGAAGACATCAGAGTCTCTGATCGCGTACCTCCTTGCCGATTTAGATACGCCACCGTGGTGGTGTTGTCAGACAGGACTCTGACGTCTTTCCCCCGAATCTGTGGGAGGAAATGGTATAAGGCGTATTTTACAGCATTCAGTTCTTTAAAGTTAGAGGAGCTGCAATTTTCTTCCATGCTCCATAACCCCTGGCAATAATCGTTCCCCATATGAGCGCCCCATCCATGAGGACTGGCGTCAGTGGTTATGGTGTGAGATGGCGTTATTACCCATGGAACCCCACTCAACAAATGGTTTGAGTCTAGCCACCACTCTAAGGAAGTTAAAACCTCCTGAGATAAGGTTATTTTTGTATTTAGGTGACCAAATAACCGTCTATCCTCTTGTAAAATTTGATGTTGTAGTACTCAAGTGTGGTGTTGAGCCCATCTCACTGCTGGTATACAAGAGATAAGAGACCCTAGTAACGACATAGCTTGTCTTAGGGATATACGAGGATTAGTTATTGCGGCTAGGACTTTGTGTCTGATCAGTAGGATTTTTACCTGCGGCAGGAGACACTTTTGAGATATGGAGTCTAACTGGAACCCCAAGAACGCCTGACGGGAAAGCGGAGTGAGTCTGGATTTGTCGGTATTGATTATCCAGCCCAGGTCCTGTAGAGAGGAAATTGCGTGAGCTAAACGATCAGCACATTGAGTAACTGAATTTCCTATTACCAAAAAGTCATCCAGATAGGGCACAATCAAAGTTTCCTTCTGGCGTAGGTGTGCCATCACCTCTAGCATTATCTTGGTGAAGATCCTCGGCGCTGTTGAGAGGCCGAAGGGTAAGGCCGCATACTGGAAGTGACGAACCTCGTTGTTGATTTTTACCGCCACTCTGAGGAATTTTTGGTATCTGTTATGAATGGGGAGATGATAGTAAGCATCCTTTAGATCAATGCCCCCCATCATACAGTTTGGGAAGAGGAGTTTTATGGTGGACCTAATGGACTCCATTTTAAATGTATAATTTTCAATGAATGAATTGAGTTTTTTAAGGTTTATGATGGTTCTGAAAGAACCGTCGGGCTTAGAGATTAGGAATAGGGGAGAGTAGAATCCCCTACCCTCCTGTCCCATCGGTACTTGGACTAGGACCCGTTTTGATATTAGGGTTTGAATTTCAAGCTCTAGAGCCTGTTGCTGTATAGGCGAGCTGAGAGTTGTTATAATATAAGACTCGTGGGGCACACGAGAGAATTTTAATTTAATTCCATCTCGGACGATATTTAAAACCCACGAGCTAGATGTTATCTTCTCCCATTGGGTGGTGAAAAATTTAAGTCTGCCCCCAACTGGTATGTCCTCAGTATTTGTTGTCTTTTGGGGGGTTGGGTCTTCTAAACATGGTACCTCTCTGCTTGTCGTCCTTAGGGGTCCATGTTGTAGACCTATCTGTTTGCCTCCTTTTGCCAAACGGCCTCCTCTTAAAGGCTCTCCCTCACATGGGATTGCACATATTTTAGATTTAGATTGCGCGTCCCCTTTCCAGCTCTTCATCCATAGAGCTCTTCTTGCGTTATTTACAAGGCCCGCAGATCTTGCTGCTAAACGGAGTGAGTCGGCGGAGGCATCTGCCAGAAAGGCCGCTGCTCCTCGTATTAAGGGGATGGCTGCTCTTAGTTTTTCTCTTGAGCTTTTCTTTTCAATTTGCTGGTCTAACTGATCAATCCAGATGATCATTGACCGGGCCGCGCAAGTACTGGCTACTGCAGGTTTGAATATTCCTGTAGCCGCTTCCCAGGAACGTTTAAGGGATGATTCAGCCTTACGATCCAAAGGATCGACCAATAGTCCCGCATCCTCCACAGGTAAAGTGGATTGTTTGGAGGTAGAGGCTACAGCCGCGTCGACTTTAGGGACTTTGGTCCAAGTAAGAAGCTCCTCGTCACTAAACGGATATTTGCGTTTTGAGGCTGAGGGTAGAAAGCCTCTCTGATCTTGCTTCTCCCACTCTCTTTTGATTAATGTTTTCACTGCTGGTATAACCGGAAAACATCTCCTCTTTCTGTCTGCCAAACCCGCGAACATTATCTCTTGCGCGGTTTGCGCACCCTTAGACTCCTCACACCCCATGGTATTTCGAATGGATTTTACCAAGTTGTCCACACTGTCTAAGGGGAAACATGAGCGTCCCTCAATCTCTGATGAGGATGATGACGCTGGACATGATGATAGGGAGGCATCTGACAGTATCGGTTGGTCACTATCGGAGTCTGACACAAGTGTCGGTGTTTTAGATTTAGAACTACGCGGTTTTTCCTGGGTCATATTTTTTAGTTCTTCTCTAATAATGGCCCGTAGGTCCGTAATGGACACTGCTGCTCCCTGTGTTGTTTCTTTAAAACAGTCCTCACAAAGTTTTTTGGGGTATGAGTCAGGGAGGGGCTGGTTACACAAGGCACATTCCCTGTGCTTCGTTTTTTGTCGTTTTTTGCTCTAAGCGTGTAAGTAGAGAGAGAAAGGGAAAAGAGAGAGATAGGGAGACAGCGTTAGCTTAATAGGCAGAGTTCACAACTCACCCAGTGAAGCAAATAATACCGGATCAGAAGGCCGAGATCCTGTTCTGGAACCGTCGCTTTTACGAGCGGTGTCCGAGGATCCTCTGGCGTGATCTTTGGCGGGGGGTACTGGAACTCCGGTTGTAGGGTCCATGGCACCTGGGGATGACATCTCTGCATCGCCGTTTCAGTGTTAGTGAGCGCTTTAAATAGAGCGCCAAAACGTTGTTTTTTTGTTTTGTTTTTTTTTCGCGCATGCGCAGACAGTGCCGCTCCCCTGCCTTGGATCCGGCCTAGGCGCCCCGGAAGTCCAAGATCCACTTCCGGGGTAGCCTGTATTTGCGGCGGTCGGCGCGTGTGCGGCCCGGGATTCAACGCCGGGCCGCGAAGGAAGGTCATCTTACCCGCTCCTGCTGCCGTACCGCACGCTGGGAAGGACGCCGGTCGGCCTTTCCCGGACCCGGCCGTCTGCCCGCTCCATCAGACGAGGGGGGAGCCATCTAACGGAACTCCCCCGACGCTGCTTCTGAGCCGCAGCCCCTGCCGTTCTCTCGGATACTGCGCAGGCGGCATGCAAGCCCAGGTATGTTTTCTCATTCGGAAGTCCTGTCGTTCCCGCAGGAACAGGAAACCTAAACTGAGGAGGAGAGGCGGACCGCCCCCTTTTATTTCTCAATAGGTTTCCTGTTCCTGCGGGGCGGATCCCTCTCTCCAGTAGGGTGCTGTCGTGGCGAAGAGTAAAAATAAAATGCTACACCCCCAATTGCACATTGTGATAATACTAACATATGTTTGCATTTATCCATGAAATTGTAATACCCAAATATGTATTATTATTGTCTGTTGTTATGTCGCTATTTATTCCATGGCGCTTTACATGTTATATACATAGCAAAAACAAATACAATAATCTTAACCCCTTAACGTCCCATTATGGACACAGTCTGTCATTTGACGCCTCCCACTGTTTAGTGCAGGTTCCGGTGAAGAGCTGATCAGCTGACATGTGCCTAGAACAGTGGCGGGTGGAATCACGATTCACCCGCGGCTGTTAACATGTTAAATGCCTCTGTCAAACACTGACAGCGGCATTTAAAATGCAAGTGCGGAAAGCGAGTCATTACTTCCTCCCATCGGCGTCCGTGTCACATGACCGCGGGTCGCCGATGGGTTGGCATGACAACCAGGGGTCAGCAGAAGACCCCTGTGGTTGTCATATCCTGATAGCTATGAGCACCGCCTGGTGGTCGGCACTCATAGCAAGTGAGCAGATCTGCTACATAGAGCAGGGCTGCAGCCCTGCTTTATGTAGCTGAGGCGATCAGACAACTGCAGGTTCTAATCTCTATGGACACTATTGAAGCAAGTAAAAAAAAATGTTTTTAAAAATATTTTTAAAATATAAAAGTTCAAATACCCCCCCTTTTCAAATAAAACAATAATAAAAAAAAAACACATATTTGGTATCACCACGTTCAAAATCGTCCGATCTATCAATATATAAAAAGAATTAATGTAAACGGTAAATGGTGCAGCGAGAAAAAAAATCGAAATGCCAGAATTATGTTTTTTGGTCGCTGTAACATTGCAAAAAAAATGCAATAATGAGTGATCAAAAGGACGTATCTGCACCAAAATGGTATCAATAAAAAAATGTCAGATTGGTGCGCAAAAAATAAGCCCTCACTTAGCCCCAGATCTCGAAATATAGAGATGCTACAGGTCTCGGAAAATGGCAACTTTTTTTTTTTTTTACTTAGGAGTTTTTTGTCACCACTTAGATAAAAATAACCTAGACATGTTTGGTGTCTATGAACTCGTAATGACCTGGAGAATCATAATAGTAGGTCAGTTTTAGGGTATGTGCACACTTTGCGGATTTTGCTGATTGGCCTCTGCGGATCTGCAGCAGTTTTCCCTGCATTTACAGCACCATGTAAACCTATGGAAAACAAAATCTGCAGTGCACATGCTGCGGAAATAAATGCATGGAAATGTAGCATTGTTTATTCCGCAGCATGTCAATTCTTTGTGCGGATTCTGCAGCGGTTTACACCTGCTCCATGATAGGAATCCGCAGGTATAAAACAGCAGGTGGAATCTGCACAAAATCCGCAAAAAAATTGCACTAAATCCGCAGGAAATCTGCAGTGCGGATTACCTGCGGATTTACCAAAATCAGTCTGGAAAAATCCGCACCACTTTCTGCAACATGTGCACGTGGCCTTAGCATTTAGTGGATGTAGTAAAAAAGCCAAGTAAAAAGCAAGTGTCGGATTGCTCTTTTTTTGCAATTTCACCGCACTTGGAATTTTTTTTATTTTCTCTTACAAGACATGGTAAAACCAATGGTGTGGTTAAACAGTACAACTTGACCCGCAAAAAACAAGCCCTCACATGGCCATTTTGAGCAGAAAATAAAAAAGTTATGACTCTGGGAAGGAAGGGAGCAAAAAATGAAAATGCAAAACCAAAAATACCCCTGGTCATTAAGAGGTTAAACAGTACAAGTCACCGACTGGTACAATCTGTTAGGGCTAGCGGAATGCACCAAATAATAATAAGGAAGATATAAGTATCTACAGTATACAGTGGTATAATGTGAACACACACAGGCTAGCTTCACCCGATATGAAAGGAGGTGAACCCTGTCGCATCACAGGGCTGCAATATCGCAGATTGAACACTAGTATCGGGTCACAGGACACTGCCCCAAGGACACGGGGTTAGAGTCCCTCTAGACCACTAGCGCTCGGCACCGCAACTGCAGTGCCAAGGAGAACCTAAACATAAAGATTTACCGCACAAAGTTCGTACAGCGCAGATCTGGCGGATGCCACTAACCAACCTAACTAGGACCTGGAAAGTGCACTAGTTGCACATGGCGCCGCACTGGGGGTCGCTGCTAATTTGACGCAGTATCTTGTGCTATTGTGCTGGATTGCACTATCTGGCGCTAGTTAGCTCCAAACACCCAATCCAAACATACAACAACGCTAGGAAGAGGATTGATTGGGAGCTTTCACCAGAACACACACACACACACACACACACACACACACACACACACACACACACACACACACACACACACACACAGGTCAGGTTTCTTTTGAAGGTTTCCATAGTATCTTTCTTTCCATCACTTTGCTGACCAAAATTTCTTTTACGCTGTGTATGCAATCTATGACAACCTCATGTCACTGAAAACTCTCCTAAATGCATTAGCTATTGAAGGCATGTTTTAAAATGAAATACCAGAAAATGGTGGGGCTATTGGCCACTGCTGCCCGAACATATCTTCTTGCATCCTTGATGATGTGTACTTTGAGTGCTTTTTTACTTGTGTTCTACCGGTTGAGTATAAATCTCATGATATTCATTAACTTTAAGGGTACGTCAAATGAGCATATAAAAAAAACTCATTCAGCATTTCATCCAGAACTGTGGGACGATTTTTTTCTCACTTGTCATGCATCTACAATCCGTTTTTTTTTTTTTTTTTTTACTCAGCAGCCATTAATCATTTACAGGACCATTTACAGTTTCCTATGCTGGAAATGGCAAAGTATCAATAAAAATCAGCTCGTATTCTGTCATGACACAGCTGTTGGGTGGTCCAGGACCAGGGGCTCCTTCCCTGTTCTTAACACTAGGGAGCGCCCTAGCTCACCCTACACCCCAGGATACTTCCGTAGGTGAAGATGCCGGGGCCTCCACCCTTGTCTTATCTGCTGAGTTAGCCCTCCATCTGTTGTCTTCCCCCACCCAGGGAAAAGGGGCACTACTGTGCACCGTAACACACAAACCCGACAAACAAGGCAACACAAACAAGGGTTAACAGAAAACTCCAGGCATACAGAATATTCACTCACATATATCAGAGGAATGCACTGGGGTGTGAAGGCAGGGGAATAAACCAAAATAGAGAAGAATAAGAAGTTACCAAATATACAAACCAAACAAAAGTCACTAACGCCTCCAACTCTCCTTCTCATACCAACTCCTCTCCCACCGTTAGCTATGCAGCATAATCGTCAACATTAACAGAAATAAACACTTGAAATAGATCACTCTGTTTGTAATGACTCTATATAATATGAGTTTCACTTTTTATATTGAAGAACAGAAATAAATTAACTTTTTGATGATATTCAAATTTTGTGAGAAGCACCTTTTTATAAGAAAGACAGCCACAAGAAATCAAGTATAGTTATGTGAGATCTCATCCATGCAGCAATGCCAGGGACACCTATGAGTTAGAGCCAGAAAGACTATTGGAACCATCATGTCTTATTGAGAGGTAGATTTAAGCCATGAGGAATGTGAGAAGAACCATGACTTCTGAGAAGGAGTATAGTGGATAGCCAAAAGTATGCTTGAGTCTGCTGGAAAAATGCATAACTTGAAAAGGTTTTCCGGCCTTAAGCTACAAGTCACCAGTCTCCGGTGCTGGTGCAGGAGCGGGCAGTCATGTAGCCACCAGAATATGATTTGCTACATTGCGACTAGAAGTGTTCGATGTCACTCAGCACACTTGCATTGAGAGAGGCTGCACCCATCTAGTTGGCGCTTGACCACATGAATGCAAATCATATACTTGTGGTCACGCGGTCACCACTCCCAGTGCCTGTAACAGAGAATCCTTACAGAGCACCGTGTACGTGATGTGAGGATTCACAAGTCTGCAGTCACATAAAGTGTTTGCAGACTTGTAGCCTAAGGCCAGACAACCAGGAAGGTCAGTTCTACACCAAAAGCTTTGAAACATTGTGAGATCAATGTGAATGATAAAGAACAAGGCAGCACTCACCAATCTTCTGTGCAGGTCACTTTATTATACCGACATCTTCGCGGCATGGGGGTGTATATACAAGGTGATGTGGCAGCTGAACGACGGCCGTTTCGCACCTGTCCGCTGCTTCAACGGGTTCAATAGGCGAGCGGACGTGACGCCTTAAGAAGAGCACATAATCCGTGTACCTCCCTGCAGCGTCACTCCGCTGCCCACTCGCGGCACAAAACACATTAAAACACAATAAAAACAACGTTTAAAAACAATACTCACATGAAGCATAAATATACATAGTGTTACTCGTCTGTATGTCTTATCCTCACTGAACTATATCAAACATTAAGAGCAAGATAGAATTCGCTCTCCTCATGTGCTCCTCTTATATAGATCAACCGACAGCTTCAATGGACAATCACCGTCTACTATTGGAAGATTTAGATGGGGTACGTATATTAGCTATTATCCAGCCTCACATACCTGTGTCCATATACTAATTAATTGGTGCTGGCTTTAAATGTATAAATACATAATACTAGGAGCGGATCGCTGTTTTGTCAAAACCTAGGTATTTTATAAAAATATTGACATGTCTATTTTTTCGTTTAACCCTGCCGGGCCCATCGCTCCTGCTCGCATGATTCATGTTGCCTCACACCTAAGTAAAGCATTGTGATGGTCACCCCCTCTTCTAGATGCCTTCACCTGCTCTATACCAGCAAACGTCATAACTGCTGGATTCCCATCATGTATCTCACGTATATGATTGATAAGTCTTGGCACCCCTTTTCCTGTTATCACTGATCTACAGTGTTCCCTAAAACGTATATACAGACACCTGATAGTTTTGCCTATATAATATCTCCCACACGGGCACCAACAACATATACTACATACTTTGTATGGCAGGTACTAAGCTGCATGACTTTGTGCTCAATGGGCCCAATGTGTATAATCCTATCCGTGATGTGCTTGCCACAATGTGAGCAATGCCCACACCGATGGTTACCTAGAGGGGTGACGCGCTCCAACCAATTGTTAATTCTATCATCCGTAATTCGATTCTGTACGATTATGTCCCTTATCTGGGTACTCCTTCTGTTCGAGATTAGAGGGCCCCTAGCCACTACTTCCGCCAGCTCCCTATCCCTATCCAGTAGGTGCCAATTGTTTCTGATTGCTGCCCTAATTTGCTGATACATAGGGCCATATTTGAAACAGAACGTAAATCCTTTGTCTATGGAGTTGTCTACATTTTCTGCTCTGCTGCTCTGGCTATCCATTTTCCTCCGAGCTCCCTGCCATATATGGTCAGGGTACCCCCTATATTTCAATCTTTGTTCTAAATCACCGGATTGTCTAGCAAACCCCTCTATCGTATTATTATTAACCAGGAACATATTTCTTATACTTACGCTATGTCGATGACATATTTCTGGTATGGGACGGGTCAGAGGAAATTTTTGAAGAGTTTGTTACCCTCTTAAATGATAACACCATGGGGATGGCTTTCACTTCAGTATTTGAAGGCTTACACTTGGATTTCTTAGATGTGGCCATCGATGTAGTGGATGGAGAAATCAGGACTTCATTATATCGCAAATCAGTAGCTACCAATGCACTCATGCACTTTGATAGTTACCATACTAGTCACACCAAACGAGCATTACCCTATGGTCAATTAGTTAGAACGAAAAGAGCAAATAATATGATAGAGGGGTTTGCTAGACAATCCAGTGATTTAGAACAAAGATTGAAATATAGGGGGTACCCTGACCATATATGGCAGGGAGCTCGGAGGAAAATGGATAGCCAGAGCAGCAGAGCAGAAAATGTAGACAACTCCATAGACAAACGATTTACGTTCTGTTTCAAATATGGCCCTATGGATCAGCAAATTAGGGCAGCAATCAGAAACAATTGGCACCTACTGGATAGGGATAGGGAGCTGGCGGAAGTAGTGGCTAGGGGCCCCCTAATCTCGAACAGAAGGAGTACCCAGATAAGGGACATAATCGTACAGAATCGAATTACGGATGATAGAATTAACAATTGGTTGGAGCGCGTCACCCCTCTAGGTAACCATCGGTGTGGGCATTGCTCACATTGTGGCAAGCACATCACGGATAGGATTTTACACATTGGGCCCATTGAGCACAAAGTCATGCAGCTTATTACCTGCCGTACAAAATATGTAGTATATGTTGTTTGGTGCCCGTGTGGGAGATATTATATAGGCAAAACTATCAGGTGTCTGTATATACGTTTTAGGGAACACTGTAGATCAGTGATAACAGGAAAAGGGGTGCCAAGACTTATCAATCATATACGTGAGATACATGATGGCAATCCAGCAGTTATGACGTTTGCTGGCATAGAGCAGGTGAAGGGATCTAGAAGAGGGGGTGACCATCACAATGCTTTACTTAGGTGTGAGGCAACATGGATCATGCGAGCAGGAGCGATGGGCCCGGCAGGGTTAAACGAAAAAATAGACATGTCAATATTTTTATAAAATACCTAGGTTTTGACAAAACAGCGATCCGCTCCTAGTATTATGTATTTATACATTTTGAGCCAGCACCAATTAATTAGTATATGGACACAGGTATGTGAGGCTGGATAATAGCTAATATACATACCCCATCTAAATCTTCCAATAGTAGACGGTGATTGTCCATTGAAGCTGTCGGTTGATCTATATAAGAGGAGCACATGAGGAGAGCGAATTCTATCTTGCTCTTAATGTTTGATATAGTTCAGTGAGGATAAGACATACAGACGAGTAACACTATGTATATTTATGCTTTATGTGAGTATTGTTTTTAAACGTTGTTTTTATTGTTTTTTAATGTGTTTTGTGCCGCGAGTGGGCGGCGGAGTGACGCTGCAGGGAAGTACACGGATTGTGTGCTCTTCTTAAGGCGTCACGTCCGCTCGCCTATTGAACCCGTTGAAGCACCGGACAGGTGCGAAACGGCCGTCGTTCAGCTGCCACATCACCTTGTATATACACCCCCGTGCCGCGAAGATGTCGGTATTATAAAGTGACCTGCACAGAAGATCGGTGAGTGCTGCCTTGTTCTTTATCATTCACATGTGCTACAACGAACTTTTCTGGCTAGAGCACCCGAAACTTAGCAGACCAGCGAGGGTTAAACCTACTTACATGCTCACAGCGTGACCGATTAGTGGTGCGGATCGCTTGGTTCTCCTAATGGATTGTGAGATCAATGTTTTGCGTAGAATAGAAGGCCAGGTAGAAAATAAGTTGTAATGAGGCAGCAATGTAAAATATGACTTGCATGGACATTGAAGTAAGCTGCCCAAGGAGTTATACCAGTCACATAAAGGTCTTCTTAACAAAACAAGGCTGACTGAGCCTTAAGATTGGGAAACAATACTTTTTGGTTTATCGTAAACATTTTAATGCTACAAGCAAATGCATTTATTTTTTTTTAAAGACTATGTTATCTCTTGCCTCCATGCCACCCTTAGAAGAGAATCTCTGCAACTAGGGCCACCCTGTCTTATTTTTTTAAAGGAACACTATATCCAGTGCACCTCTAACAAAAGAAATTGCCAGATATCACATTGAGTATCTGGCATTCCTTTGGGTAGAATCAAAAAGCCATCACGCACATTAGATGGTCATCTGGTCTTGCCAAAATTGAGGGTCTGGAAGATGGCTATCTTTCCTAACTTCCTCCCTTATACACATACAAGCTCAGCTTGGCACATCATTGTCAGGTATCAGGTCTTGGCTCAGAGGAGTCAGGAGGCCCTGTACAAATTAGTTGATCAACTGGTCAGACCAAAATCTGCAGTTTTTTTTTTACTTTATGCATATGAAGCTTTAGGAGAGCATGATCAACCACCAAAGATAGGCAAATCAGATCATGTCCAGGCTACAATCATTGCAATTGTAGGCCCTTTCTGTTCACATAATGCAAAAATTTAATATTTTTCAGACATTTTTGGGGTATTATTTTCTATACAAAAGAAGACACAAATTGGTTTCTATTCTTTTTTATTATTTTTTCATTGAGTTTGATTTTTTAGCTGTTCGGCACTTTAAAAAATGTCCCCTATTTTTTAAAGGATCTGCTAATAATTTAATTCTTTTGGGACCTGTCACCCAATGTTTACTCTTGGGACCACATAATCAGAATCCAATCATGACATATATACAATAATTGGCTGTAGCTGATGGGAAAAGTTGACAAATACTTGTTAGTAGAAATAATTTCCTCATCTAACATTTAGATGAATACAGCTTGAAATAGTAAGTGCCATCATGTGTTTTTCCTTTTGTCCAAGATGTGTTTACTCAACCTCCATCCCCCTGTTACAGTCAATAAAGATAAGGTGAGAAAAAAAGAGGGGGCTGTTGTGTGAAGCCTTCTGCTTTAGAATATAATATCACATACAAGTGAAAAGCCCAAGGAAATGATGTCTGTGCAGAATGTGGGTTCCCAGACTGTCGATAGTAGCGTCAGTCATTTACATGCCTAATTGCTGCATCAGTCTTTCCAGAAAGATGTTTTCTGCCTTCCAACACATTGAAAACAGCTGCAATTGTACATTCATGTCATTTCAATTTGCAATATAGAGGGAAAACGATTTGCTTTCTTCCAAGAATTGACAGGAACCATCAGGTTGGGTGTGTGGTCATCTTTCGACCATTTGACCCAAGTGCTTAATCTCATCCTGTTTATTTATGTAGAGGTTTCGACAAATGTTTCTCTATGGATTGATATGATTCCATTTGCTAT
Organism: Ranitomeya variabilis; assembly: GCF_051348905.1. Lineage (NCBI taxonomy): Eukaryota > Metazoa > Chordata > Amphibia > Anura > Dendrobatidae > Ranitomeya > Ranitomeya variabilis. The sequence continues at coordinate 562,964,227 of NC_135233.1, read as the reverse complement.
TAAGAATAATAAAAGCTTAGGAGGAGGCTGAAAGTACTGGCAAAAAAATCTGCCCCCATGATCACAACTTTATTTGACTTATTTCTATTTCTAAACAATAGTGATGAGCGAGTGTTGACTTGTTGGATAAGATGTTATCCGAGCACCCTCGTGTGCTAAGAGAGTATCTTCGGCGTGCTCGAAAACTATGTTTGAGTCGCCTTGGTTGCACGTATCGAGGGTGTTGAGCACTAGGAAACAATTTCAATATTTATTTATCTATTATTTCCATGATGTTATTTTCACTGTCCAAAATGAACCTAATGGTCTTTTCTTCATAAATCCAACAGACCAGCAAATTTAATAGGGCCTTATAGACGCAGTGGGATCTCCTGTGAAGCAGATTCCACAAAATGGAAACCAAAAGACAAATATAAGAATAAAAGATGCAAAACTGAAAAATCTGAAAGGGTGATAAATCAGTAAGCGATATACTGTATACATACTGCAAAAGTAAGGGGGAAAGGGCTTGACAATAATGATCAGCACAACTATATATATATATATATATATCAAATTGTTATAAATATAAAGTACAATATTCATTATAAACTAAAAAAAGTCTCAGCATAAGCTTCAGCATGTGTAAGACCCCCACAGATGGATCCCAAAGATGGTCCGCAATAATGATTATGCTGTATTACCAGTATCTATGATTACATGGGCTGAAGATAATAAAAAAGTATATGAGCAACCATATAAAGCACATATCTATCTGAAGGACAAACAATCACAATATCAAATGTAAAATGTCTGTATATGTAACCATTGTAACATAAGAATCAATATGGCAAGAGTTTTAAAGGGAACCTGTCAGCATGATTGTGCACAGTAGCCTACAGACAGTGTCAGGTTGGCACCGTTATACTGATTAAAATGATTCCTTGGTTGATGAAATCTGTCTTGTGGTTGTTGTTTAATCTTTATTTTGAGTTTCTTATTATTATTTATTTATATAGCACCATTAATTCCATGGTGCTGTACATGAGAAAGGGGTTACATGTAAGGTTATAGATATCATTTACAGTACACAAATTTACGATGACACTGGTACAGAGGGGAGAGGACCCTGTCCTTGCAGACTTACATTCTACGGAGTTAATTATATGTTTGTGCTTTGGGGCGGCCTGTGGGGGTCTTCATGTGGTGCTCTGATTAAATATTTATCAAAATGGCTTCTGACAGGTCATTGATCCCTCCAGAGGTGTATCTAGGGTTTCTGGCACCAGGGCAAGAATTCATTTTGGCGCCCCCCCCCCCCCCAAGGACATATGAGATTTGCACACTTAGTCATGTACCCACAAGCTCCACTCCCTAATGCTCTCAATGTTCAGTGGAAAAACAGAGAAGCAGAAGAGAAGCTTGTTGTCACAGGACCATAAGTATGAAAATCACATATGAGTGACGTGTCCATGTGACGACTACTGGAACCTGCAGAGCTGAATCCTGACATCGCAGCTTCTGAATTCTCACAACTAATGCGCTGCACACTTTTAGGATTCTCCCTTGCCTGTGGACAGTCATGTCAGCACAAGCATGTGATTTGTATACTTCTGATCACATTCCGACTAGACGTGCCCGGCCTCACTCAGTTCATTTTCATTGAGTGAGGCCACACATTTCTAGTCAGCATGTGACCCTCATGTATGTAAATCACCAGCACCAGAGAATCCTGACAGCGTGCAAAGCGCACTGTGAGAATTCAGAAGTCTGCAGTCACGAAGAATGACTGCAGACTCATTACAAACCTGGACATCCTCTTTAATGCTCCTATCATAAATAAAAACATGAGTTAGTATCACAAATAACATTTACATCCAGGTACCTTATAGATGTTGTCGTCTCTGGAGTCGTTCTCCTTCTCTTCTTCATCTTGTCCAGACCCCATGATGAGTTTTCTCATCCACAGCCGTCTCTGCAGACTTCCATCTTCTCCGATCTTCTGCAGCAAATCTCCACATGATGCCCTTAAAGATACAAGTGTCTTTATAATGCTCCTGAATAAAAAATTGCCGCTCACTATATTGTCTGCACAAAATATGGTACATGCTCTTCACACTGACCTCTCCTTTCCATACCGGCCAACTCTTCACACTGTCCTCTCACACTGTGTCCCCCCTATAGGGCTCAGTATTTATACTGTACTCTCATCACACTCCCCCTCCTTGGTATACTGTTCCTTCCTGACTGTGCCCTTACACTGTCCCCCATGCTACACCCCCACACCTCAGTTTCTATTCTGTGCCCACTCACTTTTCTCCCCCTATACTGTCTCCTCACACTATTCCCCTCCCTCCTCATACTGTCTCCTCTCACATCCCTCCTGTTCACCATACTGTCTCCTCATATATTTCCCCCTCACTTTCTATACTGCCTGCTCACCTGACTCCCCATACTGTGACTGCACACATCCCATCACCCTCATACATGTTTCCTTATACATGCCCTCATTCCCCCGTACTGTTTCCTCATACATGCCAACCCATTCCCCTGTACTGTTTCCTCATATATGCCCCCATCACCCCCTTTGCTCTTCATTTTGAGTCCTTAAATCCCCCCATCTCCTCTCCAAATCTCCCCACACAATAAATCCCCCCATTACCCACACATTGTCTCATCATCCCCCCATTCCCCACACAGCGACTCATCATCCCCCCATTCCCCACACAGCGTCTCATCATCTCCCCATTCCCCACACAGCATCTCATCATCCCCCATTCCCCACACAGCATCTCATCATCCCCCCATTCCCCACACAGCGTCTCATCATCCCCTATTCCCACACAGCTCCTCATCATACCCCCCATTCCCCACACAGCGTCTCATCATCTCCGCATTCCCCACACAGCTCCTCATCATCCCCCCATTCCCCACACAGTGTCTCATCATCTCCCCATTCCCCACACAGCTCCTCATCATCCCCCCATTCCCCACACAGCTCCTCATCATCCCCCTATTCCCCACACAGCGTCTCATCATCTCCCTATTCCCCACACAGCATCTTATCATCTCCCCATTCCCCACACAGCTCCTCATTATCCCCCCATTCCCCACACAGCTCCTCATCATCCCCCTATTCCCCACACAGCGTCTCATCATCTCCCTATTCCCCACACAGCGTCTTATCATCTCCCCATTCCCCACACAGCTCCTCATCATCCCCCCAATCCCCACACAGCGTCTCCTCGGCCCCTTTCCAAATTACATCCTGAGAGCCTCACACGGAGTTCTGCATCCTCTTTCCCTTGTACCCTTGTACCCTGGGTCCATGGTGCAGCTCCTCTCCTCACACGGCTCCATGCTGCAGCCCCTCGGTCCTCTCCTCGCAGGGATCCTCATTTCCGGCTTCTCTTCTCCACCAGCAGCTTCCTGCAATCGGCTCCTCCCCCTCAAGAAATCAACTCCAATCTAGACGCTGCCCTGCAGTCAGCTCTTCAATTGTACTCGTGTCTGTAAGACCCAGTACAATACTGGGTGCCGGCGCTCTGCAGCTTCTCTGTGCCGGCTGTCAGCTTGACAGTTGGCACAGAGAACAGCTGACTCCCAGTCCAGGGGGCGGCAGAATGCAGCTGCCAGGGGAGACACTGTGGACCACCGCATTAGGCGGCCCGACTGCGCCCCCCTGCCCGCTGCACATGCCCCGGCTGCCCCCCTAGATATGCCACTGGATCCCTCAGTGACTTTCCCCCTAATTTACATATCTGAATATAATATATTTTTTGAAGAGAAAGACATTTTTGCATTCAGCAGACAGGCGCTGGCGGCGGCACCTGCGCTGCAGAATGATCGCTTTTATAATGTCCATGTAATTATTTTATTTTCTTCTCCTCATTCAAGAAAATCAGATCACACTATGATCAAACTCAGATCAAACTCCGATCAGAGTGTGATTAGCATAATCAGCCCAATTCTCTTAGATGCGACAAAATACACTGGTGTTACCCTAGCCTTAGGGTACCGTCACACATTGAAATTTCCATCGCTACGACGTTACGATTCGTGACGTTCTAGCGATATCGTTACGATATCGCAGTGTCTGACACGCAGCAGCGATCAGGGATCCTGCTGAGAATCGTACGTCGTAGCAGATCGTATGGAACTTTCTTTCGTCGCTTGATCACCCGCTGACATCGCTGGATCGTTGTGTGTGACAGCGATCCAGCGATGTCTTCGCTTGTAACCAGGGTAAACATCGGGTAACTAAGCGCAGGGCCGCGCTTAGTAACCCGATGTTTACCCTGGTTACCAGCGTAAACGTAAAAAAACAAACCGTACATGCTCACCCGTCGGTGTCCTTCAGGTCCCTTGCCGTCTGCTTCCTGCTCTGAGTGCCGGCCGGAAAGTGAGAGCAGATCACAGCGGTGCTGCGATCTGCTCTCACTGTACGGCTGCACTCAGAGCAGGAAGCAGACGGCAAGGGACCTGAAGGACACCGACGGGTGAGCATGTACGGTTTGTTTTTTTACGTTTACGCTGGTAACCAGGGTAAACATCGGGTTACTAAGCGCGGCCCCGCGCTTAGTTACCCGATGTTTACCCTGGTTACCCGGGGACTTCGGCATCGCTCCAGCGCCGTGATTGCAACGTGTGACCGCAGTCTACGACGCTGGAGCGATATTCATACGATCGCTGCGACGTCACGGATCGTGCCGTCGCAGCGATGAAAATTTCAATGTGTGACGGTACCCTTAGGCAACGTTCACAAAGTCAGTATTTTACCTGACTATTTGTAAGACAAAAGCAGGAGTGAAACAATCAGAGGAAAAGTATAATAGAAACACGTCACCACTTCTATATTTATCATCCACTCCTGGTTTTGGCTTACAAATACTGATGCAAAAAACTCACCAAATACTGGTCGTGTGAACATGGTCTTCAGTGTATACTGGCGTCCAAGAGTACCTGAAATAGGGGCATGTACTGTAGGGTATGTTCGACATATAACTTATCCATATAACATGAGGGTTGTGAAGCTTAATGATGACATTAGCTTTATGCATTTTTGCCTTTGACATAAACAGGAGGTCTAGGGGTTTAATCACACCCTTTTTGATGCATCTAAAAATTAGTTTTCTAGCGGAAACCACTTAAAGAATTGCCCCTTCTTTGAGGAGCTTTTATCTCGCAAGCATATTTTTTGCAGCCTTTTGATTGGACAATTCTTAGTTTGGAGTGGATTCCATCATGAAAGTAGTGAGATGAACTTTTCTTTCCTCACCAAGGATTTTTCAGAAACTGAAGTGAAAAAATAAAAATACTCAAAAGACTGAACATTTGAACAACAAAGTGGTTTTACAATAGAAATGAATAAGATGAGTCTACCAAATGTTTTTGAAGCAATTTTATGGGCACTTTTTAAAGTGGACCCACAAAAAAAGGACTTCTCAAAACAATCCATGTGCACTTACCCTAAGGGCTTGTACCCAAAACTATGACAAAAACTGTCAGCTTTCAGTCCAGAAAAGTAAGACTAGTGTCAAGCAATTTTCATGTGAGTACTATCTGATTTATAACATCTAGCATCCGATTTACATCCGAATGCCGTAAGATTGCTATTCGATTGCAATGCCATTTTAACATGAGCTTTTACATAGAGCAATTCTCTATGTCATTTACACATAGCTTTACAAGAAATATTCTTCAATACATATTGTAGTTCAGCGGGGTTGATGCAGTGCAACAGATAGGCAGGGACCACAGAAAGTTCAACATAAACAGAGTCTTTATTCTCAGACTTACATAACAGCAGTGATATCCTCTGGATCGCAGCTAGGTTTCCACAAATATAGTCCGTGCTGGAAACCCATTGACGTGAGCAATGGCACCGTCGTGTCACTTGGGTGCATCAGCCGCTTTGAAGTCCCTGGCTCTGTGTTAGCTCCACACAGACCTGGGTTGCACAGAGCCTCCTGCTCTGCAGCTTGCAAACTCCAAACTAACACTGAGAGATTTAAATGGAATTGTGGCCATAATAATAATAATAATCTTTATTTTTATATAGCGCTAACATATTCCACCGCACTTTACAGGTTGCATTCATTATCATCGCTGTCCCCGTTGGGGCTCACAATCTAAATTCCCTATCAGTATGTCTTTGGAATGGGAGGAAGCCCACACAAACCCAGAGAGAACATACAAACTCTTTGCAGTTGTTGTCCTTGGTGGAGTTTGAACCCAGGACTCCAGCGATGCAAGGCTGCTGTCATGTCGGACGCTGTTCAGACCAGGTCGTTCGACAGACAGCGGTTAATCCGCTTTTGACCACTATGTGCTCATTGGCGTCGGCTAGATTTTATCTAGCTGGTCCGGGGTTAATTTACCCGATGCTCGGATTGGAAGCTGGGAAATGCCCATTGCCTTTAAATAGTTCTCCTGAACATTGGGCATCGCCGATTATAGCTTCTGTCTTGTGCGTTGTTATCTCGGTCTGGAGTGGTGAGCTAGTAGTTGGAGTATCGTTGCTGGTGGTGTATTTCCCTTTGTCTTATTTACTCCTTCCTATATTTGTATTTATTTTGCCCTGTGCATTTATAGTGTATTCCTGAGTGACTGCGGCGTGGTGTATATTTTCTGTTATCCTTGTCTGTTCTAACTGAGGGTATTGGTGTATGATCTTTTCACTGGGTGGTGGGCAGTGGTTTCAGCCTAGGGTTGAAACAGGAGACAGGGCGAGGGTCGAGGCCTAGACATGCACACCATCAGTGTAAACTCTAGGTAGAGGGTCAGTCAGGATTTCCCTAGTCTGAGGGAAATTGCAGGGGCCCGGGGTATTAGCTCTTGCCCACCTAGTCTCCCCGTGACATTATAATCGGCCTTTAACCCCTTCCCGACATGCGCCGTCCTAGTACTGCGCTGCCGGCACTGCATTAGTGCCAGCCGCAGTACTAGTACGGCGCATCGATCACCGCGGTCTCGCGCTGAGCGCCGCGGTGATCGGGTGCGGGTGTCAGCTGTATATGACAGCTGACACCCCGCAGCAATGCCCACGATCGGCGCTATCGCCGATTGCGGGCATTTAACCCCTCTGATGCCGCTGTCAATAGTGACAGCGGCATAGAGGGGGATCGCGCAGGGATGGGGGCTCCCTGCGCTCTCCCACCGGAGCAACGCGATAAGATCACGCTGCTCTGGTGACCTGGAAGGAGTCCCCGGATCCAAGATGGCCGCGGGACTCCTTCCGGGTCATGAGATGACCCTGCTTGCCGGCGTCTGCTGAGAATTCCTCATAGCAGGCGCCGGCAAGCCTCTGCAATGTGCCTGTCACATCGGTGATCTGACAGAGTGCTGTGCACTCCTGGGACAAAGTAAAAAAGTAAAAAAAAAAAATTTCCACATGTGTAAAAAAAAAAAAAAAAAAAATTCCTAAGTAAAGAAAAAAAAAATATTCCCATAAATACATTTCTTTATCTAAATAAAAAAAATCACACAATAAAAGTACACATATTTAGTATCGCCGCATCCGTAACGACCCCACCTATAAAACTATATCACTAGTTAACCCCTTCAGTGAACACCGTAAAAAAAAAAAAAAACGAGGCAAAAAACAACGCTTTATTCTCATACCGCCAAACAAAAAGTGGAATAACACGCGATCAAAAAGACGGATATAAATAACCATGGTACCGCTGAAAACGTCATCTTGTCCCGCAAAAAAAAAGCTGCCAGACAGCATCATCAGCAGAAAAATAAAAAAGTTATAGTCCTCAGAATAAAGCGATGCAAAAACAATTATTTTTTTATATAAAATAGTTTTTGTGTAAAAGCGCCAAAACATAAAAAAATTACATAAATGAGGCATTGCTGTAATCGTACTGACCCGAAGAATAAAACTGCTTTATCCTTTTTACCAAACGCGGAACGGTATAAACGCCCCCCCTAAAAGAATTTCAGGAATTGCTGTTTTTTGTTCATTCCGCCTCCCAAAAATCAGAATAAAAAGCGATCAAAAAATGTCATGTACCCGAAAATGGTACCAATAAAAATGTCAACTCGTCCCGCAAAAAACAAGATCTCACATGACTCTGTGGACCAAAATATGGAAAAATTATAGTTCTCAAAATGTGGTGATGCAAAAACTATTTTTTGCAATAAAAAGCGTCTTTTAGTGTGTGATGGCTGCCAATCATAAAAATCCGCCCAAAAAACGCTATAAAAGTAAATCAAATCCCCCTTCATCACCCCCTTATTTAGGGAAAAATAATAAAATTTAAAAATATATATTTATTTCCATTTTCCCGTTAGGCTACTTTCACACTAGCGTCGGTACGGGGCCGTCGCGCTGCGTCGGCCCGACATACCGACGCATACTGTGCAAGCGCCGCACAACGGGGGCAGCGGATGCTGTTTTTCCATGCATCCGCTGCCCCATTGTGAGGTGCGGGGAGGTGGGGGCGGAGTTCCAGCCGCGCATGCACTGTCGGAAATGGTGGACCGTCGGCACAAAAAAAGTTACATGTAACGTTTTTTGCTGCCGGCGGTCCGCCACAACACGACGCAACCGTCGCACGACGCTTGCGACGTGTGTCAATACATCGCTAATGTTAGTCTATGGGGAAAAAACGCATCCTGTAAATGACTTTGCAGGATGCGTTTTTTCGCCAAAACGACGCATTGCGACGTATGCAAAAAAACGCTAGTGTGAAAGTAGCGCTAGGGTTAGGACTAGGGTTAGGGCTAGGGTTAGGGTTGGGGTTAGGGCTGGGGTTAGGGTTGGGGTTAGGGTTTCAGTTAGAATTGGGGAGTTTTCACTGTTTAGGCACATCAGGGGCTCTCCAAACGCGACATGGCGTCCGATCTCAACGCGTTTGTTTGCATTAAAAATGCATGCGTTTTTATAGAAAAAACCAGAACACACTGAAAAGTCACCCACCACCATCAAGGTGATAAAGGGATCCAAACCCTAACCCTAACCCTACCCCTAAACTCACCCCTAACCGTTTAATGAACATTTTCTGACAGTCATAGTGCCACGTATTTCAGTGCCACGATATTTCAGTGCCAAAAATTTCAGTGCCACGTATTTCAGTGTCACGTATTTCAGTGCCATGTATTTAAGTGCCACGATATTTCAGTGAAATACGTGGCACTGAAATATCGTGGCATTTACGTGAAATACGTGGCACTTAAATACGTGGCACTTAAATACGTGGCACTTAAATATGTGGCACTTATATACGTGGCACTTATATACGTGGCGCTTAAATACGTGGCCACTGAAATATTGTGGCACTTATATACGTATATACGTATATAAACGTATTTCAGTGCCACGTATTTCAGTGCCACGTATTTCAGTGCCACGTTTTTCAGGTTAGGGGTAGGGTTTTTTGTTTTTTTCTTGTTTTCTTGTGTTTTTCTATAAAAACGCATGCGTCTAAAAAACGCATGCGTCTAAAAAACGCATGCATTTTACCGCATTTACATGCGTTTTTTCACACATGCGTTTTTTTAGAAAACGCATGCAGATAAAAACGCAAGTGTGAAACCAGCCTTACCCTTGGGAAAATAAAAACGTGGGGGCTAAAATATAATTTTCGTGGAAAAAAATATATTTTTTATTTTCGCGGCTCTGCATTATAAACTGTAGTGAAACACTTGGGGGTTCAAAGTTCTCACAACACATCTAGATAAGTTCCGTGGGGGGTCTAGTTTCCAATATGGGGTCACTTGTGGGGGGTTTCTACTGTTTAGGTACATCAGGGGCTCTGCAAATGCAACATGACACCTGCAGACCAATCCATCTAAGTCTGCATTTCAAACGGCGCTCCTTCCCTTCCGAGCTCTGCCGTGCGCCCAAACAGTGGTTCCCCCCAATGTATGGGGTATCAGCGTACTCAGGACAAATTGGACAATAACTTTTGTGGTCCAATTTCTCCTGTTACCCTTGGGGGAAAAAAAATTGCGGGCTAAAACATCATTTTGTGGAAAGAAAAAATGATTTTTTAATTTTCACAGCGCTACATTCTAAACTTTAGTGAAACAATTGGGGGTTAAAAGTGCTCACCACACATCTAGATAAGTTCCTTAGGGGGTCTTCTTTCCAAAATGGTGTCACTTGTGGGGGTTTCCACTGTTTAGGCACGTCAGGGGCTCTCCAAACACGACATGGGTTCCGATCTCAATTCCAGCCAATTTTGCATTGAAAAGTCAAATGGCGCTCCTTCCCTTCCGAGCTCTGCCATGCGCCCAAACAGTGGTTTTTCCCCATATATGAAGTATCAGCATACTCAGAACAAATTGCACAACAACTTTTGGGGTCCAATTTATCCTGCTACCCTTGGGAAAATAAAATATTTGGGGCAAAAAGATCATTTTTTGTGAAAATTAATATTAATTTTTTTTTACGGCTCTACATTATAAACTTCTGTGTCACTTGTGGGGGTTTCCACTGTTTAGGCACGTCAGGGGCTCTCCAAACACGACATGGGTTCCGATCTCAATTCCAGCCAATTTTGCATTGAAAAGTCAAATGGCGCTCCTTCCCTTCCGAGCTCTGCCATGTGCCCAATCAATGGTTTACCCCAACATGTGGGGTATCGGCGTACTCAGGACAAATTGTACAACGACTTTTTTGGTCCAATTTTTCCTGTTACCCTTGGTAAAATAAAACAAATTGGATCTGAAGTAAAAATTTTGTGAAAAAAAAATTTAAATGTTCAATTTTTTTTAAACATTCCAAAAATTCCTGTAAAGCACCTGAAGGGTTAATAAACTTTTTGAATGTGAGTACCTTGAGGGGTGCAGTTTTTAGAATGGTGTCACTTTTGGGCATTTTCTGTCATATAGACCCCTCAAAGTCACTTCAAGTGTGAGGTGGTCCGTAAAAAAAATGGTTTTGCAAATTTTGTTGCAAAAATGAGAAATCGCTGGTCAGCTTTTAACCCTTATAACTCCCTAACAAAAAAAATTATGTTTCCAAAATTGTGCTGATGTAAAGCAGACATGTGGGAAATGTTGTTTATTAACTATATTATGTGATATAACTATCTAATTTAAGGGCATAAAAATGAAAAATTTGAAAATTGCTAAATTTTCATAATTTTCGACAAATTTCTGTTTTTTTTCACAAATAAATGCAAGTCATATCGAAGAAATTTTACCACTATCATAAAGTACAATATGTCACAAGAAAACCATCTCAGAATCACCAGGATCCGTTGAAGCGTTTCAGAGTTATGACCTCATAAAGTGACAGTGGTCAGAATTGTAAAAATTGGCCGTGTCACTTAGGTGAAAACAGGCTTTGGGGTGAAGGGGTTAAAACAAAAAAAAAAGGGGTTTCCTTTTTTTTGTTTTGGCATGGATCCCATGACTTCCATAACCCGCCAGTTGGAGGCGCTGTCCCTACAGGTCACTGAGTTGAGGGGGGCAGTGCAGCATCAAGGACTAGCAGTATCTATTGTGCAAGCTGGAGCGACAGGTAGAGTAGCTGAGCCTAAGTTTCCTTTGCCTGAAAAATTTGCTGGGGAACGCAGTAAATTTGTTACTTTTCGTGAAGCTTGCAAACTATATTTCCGTATGCGCCCGATCTCCTCAGGTAATGAGGCTCAGCGTGTGGGCCTGGTGTTGTCATTGTTAAGCGGGCATCCCCAAGCGTGGGCATTTTCTTTGCCATCTGATTCTGCTGCATTTGACTCTGTGGAGAGTTTTTTTTCCTTTCTTGGAAATATTTACGATGAGCCAGACAGAATGGCTCTAGCAGAATCTAAGATACGCACTATTCGCCAGGGGGAGCGAGTTGCAGAGGATTACTGTTCTGAATTTCGTCGCCGGGCGATCGATACACAGTGGAATGATCCAGCACTGTGGAGTCAGCTTATTCATGGGGTTTCTGGAAGGGTTAAAAAAGCCCTTCTGATGTACGAGACTCCTACTTCTCTAGATTCAGCTATGAGTCTGGTTGTCCGCATTGATCGACGTTTGCATCAGGGGGAGCATGAGACATCGCCTATGGGAAAGGGTTTAGGTTCACGTTTGGTTGCTGCAGGTGAGCCCACCGAGCCTATGCAAATCGCAGGGGTGTCACATGTGAAGCGTCGAGCCCCTGAGCTCAGGAACCAGGGAGCCTGTTTTTACTGCGGTAATACTGGTCATTTTATTAACATCTGTCATCTTCTGTCTAAAAAAAACGCAACGGCGGAAAACTTCTAAGCTCAGAGGGTGTGGAGGAGACCAATCAGAGCTTATGTATATCCTCCATGGTGGTTTCTCAATGCATGCTCCCTGCTAAGGTTATAATCGCTGGCAGTGAGCTGCCAATTACTGTGTTTGCGGATAGTGGTTCAGCCACAAATCTCATTGATGAGGAGTTTGTGTGCACAGCAGGTTTGAGGATTGAAAAACTGCCTCATCCTATCCGCGTGGTCCCCATCAATGCTGTTCCTCTCTCACATGGGGAGATTACTGAATTTGTGGCTGAGGTGAAACTCCACATTGGGGTTCTACATTCCGAGCAGGTTACATGTAAGGTGCTCAGGAATCTTCCTGCTCAGGTGGTGTTGGGTTTTCCATGGTTGTCTATGCACAACCCGGTAATTGACTGGAAAACTCAGGACATAATTCAGTGGAGCGAATTCTGCCAGGAGAATTGCCTGGCCACATGTGTGTCTGCTGTGACTTCAAGCGTTCCGGAGTCACATCTGGATTTTGTGGATGTGTTCTCTGAGAAGGGTTGTTCAGAGTTGCCGCCACATCGCCCCTATGACTGTACTATCAGATTTAAACCAGGGGCCAAATTGCCTAAAGCAAGGATGTTTAACATCTCCGGTCCGGAGAGACAAGCATTAAAGGATTACATTGCTGAAAGTTTGAGCAAAGGGCACATCAGGCCTTCATCCTCACATGTGGCAGCAGGGTTCTTCTTCGTGAAGAAGAAAGATGGCGGATTACGCCCATGTTTGGATTTCAGGGAATTGAACCAGATTATGGTTCATGATCCATACCCTATGCCACTAATACCAGATTTGTTCAACCAGGTGACAGGTGCTAAATGGTTTACCAAGCTTGACCTCAGGGGGGCATACAACCTCATAAGAGTCTGTCAAGGTGATGAGTGGAAGACGGCTTTTAATACCCCTGAGGGTCATTTTGAAAATTTGGTGATGCCATTTGGGTTGACTAACGCACCTGCAGTGTTCCAACATTTCATTAATGATGTGTTTTCGCATGTTTTGGGGAAATTCGTTATCGTGTACCTAGATGACATTCTCATATATTCTTGTGACCGTGATACTCATTTAGATCATGTCAGGCAGGTGTTACAGCTTCGCAGAGAGAATAAGCTGTATGCTAAACTTGAGAAATGTGTATTTTCTGTTCAAGAGTTGCCTTTCTTGGGTTATATTTAGTTTTGAGCATTCCGATACCGCAAGTATCGGGTATCGGCCGATACTTGCGGGTATCGGAATTCCGATACCGAGATCCGATACTTTTTTTGATATCGGGAATCGGTATCGGGATTAATATCAATGTGTAAAATAAAGAATTAAAATAAAAAATATTGCTATACTCACCTCTCCGACGCAGCCTGCACCTTACAGAGGGAACCGGGAGCCTTCTTTGCTGAAAATGCGCGCGTTTACTGCCTTCCGTGACGTCACGGCTTCTGATTGGTCGCGTGCCACCCATGTGACCGCGACATCACGGAAGGCAGTAAACGCGCGCATTTTAAGCAAAGAAGGCTCCCGGTTCCCTCGGTAAGGTCCAGGCTGCGTCGGAGAGGTGAGTATAGCAATATTTTTTATTTTAATTCTTTATTTTACACAGTAATATGGATCCCATGGCCTGAAGGAGAGTTTCCTCTCATTCAGACCCTGGGAACCATCAGGGATACCGTCCGATACTTGAGTCCCATTGACTTGTATTGGTATCGGGTATCGGTATCGGATTAGATCCGATACTTTGCCGGTATCGGCCGATACTTTCCGATACCGATACTTTCAAGTATCGGACGGTATCGCTCAACACTAGTAATATTGTCTCTGCTTCTGGTTTTAAAATGGACGCCGCTAAGGTGAAAGCGGTGCTGCATTGGGAACGGCCTGATAACCTGAAAGCACTTCAGTGGTTCCTTGGGTTTTCTAACTACTATAGGAAATTTATCAAGGATTTTTCCATCATTGCTAAACCACTAACTGACATGACTAAAAAGGGTACCAATTTCTCCGTTTGGCCTGAGGCTGCTGTGCGCGCAGACGTATCAAAACCTTTTGTCGTGGAAGTCGATGCATCTGAGGTTGGTGTGGGGGCGGTACTATCACAAGGCTCATCTTTGAGTGATTTGCGTTCATGCGCCTATTTCTCCAAGAAACTGTCATCCGCCGAACGTAACTACGATATCGGCAACAGGGAGTTGTTGGCAATCAAGTTGGCCTTTGAGGAATGGCGACACTTCTTGGAGGGGTCGGTACATCAGGTTACTGTTATTAGCGATCATAAGAATCTGCTGTATTTGGAGTCAGCCAAGCGTCTGTCCCCCAGGCAGGCTCGCTGGGCATTGTTTTTAACGTGGTTCAATTTTGATGTCACTTACAGACCGGGGTCTAAAAACACTAAGGCGGATGCTCTGTTCAGGTGTTTTCCGGGGGGAGAACCTCGGGAGGATCCAGTACCCATCCTCCAAAAGGGTGTTGTGGTTTCGGCTCTCACTACCGAGGTTGAGGTTGAGATTGCCGAGGCTCAGGAGGAGGTACCATCTGAGCTTCCCATCAACAAATCTTTTGTACCGCTTCATCTCCGCTTAAAGGTTTTGGCGGAGCATCATGATGCTGTCCTGGCTGGCCACCCAGGGGTTAGAGGTACCTTGGAGTTGGTGTCACGTCGGTTTTGGTGGCTCAAGATCTGACAGGACGTGGTCTCATACGTGTCAGCTTGTACCACATGCGCTAGGGCTAAGACGCCCCGCTCCCGTCCTGTTGGCACACTACTTCCTCTCGAGGTACCTAGTAAGCCATGGACGGAAATCTCCATGGATTTTATCACTGATTTGCCCTCCTCAGCGGGGAACGCGGTCATCTTGGTAATTGTTGATCGGTTTTCAAAAATGTCGCGCTTTGTGTCTTTGCCTTCGTTGCCTAACGCTAAGACTCTGGCTCAGGTATTTGTGCAAGAGGTGGTCAGACTTCATGGGGTTCCGTCTGACATTGTGTCTGATAGGGGTACTCAGTTTGTGGCAAAATTTTGGAAAGCATTTTGCTCACGGCTGGGGATCAAGTTGTCTCATTCTTCGGCGTTTCATCCTCAGTCAAATGGTCAGACTGAGCATATGAACCAAAATTTGGAACAGTACTTACGCTGCTTTGTGATAACCAGGAGGAGTGGTCTACATTCCTTCCTTTGGCTGAGTTTGCCATCAATAATCACCGCCAGGAGTCGTCTGGGGAGTCTCCATTTTTTTGTGTTTACGGGCTACATCCTCAATTTTGTACTTTGAGTCAGAGGGGCTCTTCCAGCGTTCCGGAGGAAGACCAGTAAGGAGCACAATTGTCATCAGTCTGGAGGAGAGTTACACAGCGCCTGTTGAGTGTGGGTGCTAGGTACAAACGTGTGGCTGACAGTAGGCGTGTGCCAGGTCCGGACCTGAGTGTGGATGACTGGGTGTGGTTATCCACAAAAAACATAAGACTCAAAATACCATCCCTTAAATTGGGTCCACGGTTTACTGGTCCATTTAGGGTTACCGCCGTCATTAACCCAGTAGCGTACCGATTGGAGCTTCCTACAGTGTATAAGATATACAACATGTTCCACAGGTCTCTTTTAAAGAAGGTGGTGGGTTCTGTGGACGCGGCGCCTATGCCACCTCCAGTCTTGGTGGATGGTAATTTGGAATTTGAAGTCTCCAAGGTGGTTGACTCTCATGTATTGCACCGCACTTTACAGTACTTGGTACACTGGCGTGGTTATGGACCTGAGGAGAGGTCCTGGGTACCAGCCTCGGACATTCATGCGGATCGGCTGGTCAGGTTTTTTCACCGTCGCCATCCGGACAAGCTGGGTCCTATAAGCCGTGAGGGCCCTGGTGTCCCTCATAGAAGGCGGGGTACTTTTATGTCGGACGCTGTTCAGACCAGGTCGTTCGACAGACAGCGGTAATTCCGCTTTTGACCACTATGTGCTCATTGGCGTCGGCTAGATTTTATCTAGCTGGTCCGGGGTTAATTTACCCGATGCTAGGATTGGAAGCTGGGCCATGCTCATTGCCTTTAAATAGTTCTCCTGAACATTGGGCGTCGCTGATTATAGCTTCTGCCTTGTGCGTTGTTATCTCGGTTTGGAGTGGTGAGCTAGTAGTTGGAGTTTCGTTGCTGGTGGTGTATTTTCCTTTGTCTTATTTACTCCTTCCTATATTTGTATTTATTTTGCCCTGCATTTATAGTGTATTCCTGAGTGACTGCGGCGTGGTGTATATTTTCCGTTATCCTTGTCTGTTCTAACTGAGGGTATTGGTGTATGATCTTTTCACTGGCTGGTGGGCGGTGGTTTCAGCCTAGGGTTGAAACAGGAGACAGGGCGAGGGTCGAGGCCTAGACATGCACACCATCAGTGTAAACTCTAGGTAGAGGGTCAGTCAGGATTTCCCTAGTCTGAGGGAAATTGCAGGGGCCCGGGTTATTAGCTCTTGCCCACCTAGTCTCCCCGTGACAGCTGCTGTGCTAACCACCATCCACCATGCTGCTGTGGAGCCACTTTCAAAATCCAGAGTGTCATGATCTCAATGGCAAGAGAACATAGCATAAGCATATATAGGAACTAGCTCTTGGAAGATGGGAACTGAGCTGACCATGAACTAAACCTAACGCACAACTAGCAGTGGCCGGGTAGCATGCCTACGTTGATTCTAGATGCCCAGCCCAGCCGGAGGACTAAATAAAGCTAGCAGAGGAAAATATTAGTCCTAGCTCACCTCTAGAGAAATACCCCGAAAGGAGACAGAGGCCCCCCACATGTATTGGCGGTGAGTTGAGATGAAATAACAAACGTAGTATGAAAATAGGTTTAGCAAATTTGAGGTCCACTTACTACATAGCAGAAGACAGAAAGGACACTTTCATGGTCAGCTGAAAACCCTATCAAAAACACCATCCAGAAATTACTTTAAAACTCTGGCATTAACTCATAACACCAGAGTGGCAATTCCCGTTCACAAGAGCTTTCCAGACACAGTAACGAAACTACAGCTGTGAACTGGAACAAAATGCAAAAACAAACATGGACAAGAGTCCAACTTATCTAGTAGTTGTCTAGGAGCAGGAACAAGCACAGAGAGGCTTCTGATAACATTGATGACCGGCAAGCAACTAACAGAGCAGCAAGGTTATATAGCGACTCCCACATCTTGATGGGAACAGGTGAACAGAGAAGATGAAGACACCAGTTCAATTCCACCAGTAGCCACCGGGGGAGCCCAGAATCCAAATTCACAACAGTACCCCCCCCTCAAGGAGGGGGCACCGAACCCTCACCAGAACCACCAGGGCGATCAGGATGGGCCCTATGAAAGGCACGAACCAGATCGGAGGCATGAACATCAGATGCATTCACCCAAGAATTATCCTCCTGGCCGTATCCCTTCCACTTGACCAGATACTGGAGTCTCCGTCTGGAAACACGAGAGTCCAAGATTTTCTCCACAACGTACTCCAACTCACCCTCAACCAACACCGGAGCAGGAGGCTCAACGGAAGGCACAACCGGTACCTCATACCTGCGCAATAATGACCGATGAAAAACGTTATGAATAGAAAAGGATGCAGGGAGGTCCAAACGGAAGGAAACAGGGTTAAGAATCTCCAATATCTTATACGGGCCGATAAACCGAGGCTTAAACTTAGGAGAAGAGACCCTCATAGGGACAAAACGAGAAGACAACCACACCAAATCCCCAACAGAAAGCCGAGGACCAACACGACGGTGGCGGTTGGCAAAAAGCTGAGTCTTCTCCTGGGACAACCTCAAATTGTCCACCACCTGCCCCCAGATCTGATGCAATCTCTCCACCACAGCATCCACTCCAGGACAATCCGAAGATTCCACCTGACCAGAGGAAAATCGAGGATGAAACCCCGAATTACATTTTGAAAAAACAGAGGAACCAACTCGGAAGAAGAAGGTAACTTGGGCAGAGGAACCAAATGGACCATCTTAGAAAAACGGTCACACACCACCCAGATGACAGACATCTTCTGAGAAACAGGCAGATCTGAAATAAAATCCATCGAGATGTGCGTCCAAGGCCTCTTAGGAATAGGCAAGGGCAACAATAATCCACTAGCCCGAGAACAACAAGGCTTGGCCCGAGCACAAACGTCACAAGACTGCACAAAGCCTCGCACATCTCGTGACAGGGAAGGCCACCAGAAGGACCTTGCCACCAAATCCCTGGTACCAAAAATGCCAGGATGACCTGCCAACGCAGAAGAATGAACCTCAGAGATGACTCTACTGGTCCAATCATCAGGAACAAACAGTTTATCAGGTGGGCAACGATCAGGTCTCTCCGCCTGAAACTCCTGCAAGGCCCGCCGCAGGTCTGGAGAAACGGCTGACAATACCACTCCATCCTTAAGGATACCTGTGGGCTCAGAGTTACCAGGCGAGTCAGGCTCAAAACTCCTAGAAAGGGCATCCGCCTTAACATTCTTAGAACCCGGTAGGTATGACACCACAAAATTAAACCGAGAGAAAAATAATGACCAGCGCGCCTGTCTAGGATTCAGGCGCCTGGCGGTCTCAAGATAAATCAAATTTTTGTGGTCAGTCAATACCACCACCTGATGTCTGGCCCCCTCAAGCCAATGGCGCCACTCCTCAAAAGCCCACTTCATGGCCAAAAGCTCCCGATTCCCAACATCATAATTCCGCTCAGCGGGCGAAAATTTACGGGAAAAGAAGGCACAAGGCCTCATCACGGAGCAGTCAGAACTTTTCTGCGACAACACTGCCCCAGCTCCGATCTCAGAAGCGTCGACCTCAACCTGAAAAGGTAGAGCAACATCAGGCTGACGCAACACAGGGGCAGAGAAAAAATGGCGCTTAAGCTCCCGAAAGGCCTCCACAGCATCAGGGGACCAATCAGCAACATCAGCACCCTTCTTAGTCAAATCGGTCAATGGCTTAGCAATATCCGAAAAACCAGCAATAAATCGACGATAAAAGTTAGCAAAGCCCAAAAATTTCTGAAGACTCTTAAGAGAAGAGGGCTGCGTCCAATCACAAATAGCTTGAACCTTGACAGGATCCATTTCAATGGAAGAGGGGGAAAAAATATATCCCAAAAAGGAAATCCTCTGTACCCCAAAAACACACTTAGAACCCTTCACACACAAAGAATTAGACCGCAAAACCTGAAAAACCCTCCTGACTTGCTGGACATGAGAGTCCCAGTCATCCGAAAAAATCAGAATATCATCCAGATACACAATCATAAATTTATCCAAATAATCGCGAAAAATATCATGCATAAAGGACTGGAAAACTGACGGAGCATTAGAAAGACCAAAAGGCATCACTAAATACTCAAAGTGGCCCTCGGGCGTATTAAATGCGTTTTTCCACTCATCCCCCTGCCTGATTCGCACCAAATTATACGCCCCACGAAGGTCAATCTTAGAGAACCACTTGGCCCCCTTTATGCGAGCAAACAAATCAGTCAGCAACGGCAATGGGTATTGATATTTAACAGTGATTTTATTCAAAAGCCGATAATCAATACATGGTCTCAAAGAGCCGTCTTTTTTTGACACAAAGAAAAAACCGGCTCCTAAGGGAGATGACGATGGACGAATATGTCCCTTTTCCAAGGACTCCTTTATATATTCTCGCATAGCAGCATGTTCAGGCACAGACAGATTAAATAAACGACCCTTTGGGTATTTACTACCCGGGATTAAATCTATGGCACAATCGCACTCTCGGTGCGGAGGTAACGAACCAAGCTTGGATTCTTCAAAGACGTCACGATAGTCAGACAGGAACTCAGGAATTTCAGAGGGAATGGATGATGAAATGGAAACCACAGGTACATCCCCATGAGCCCCCTTACATCCCCAGCTCAACACAGACATAGCTCTCCAGTCGAGGACTGGGTTGTGAGATTGCAGCCAAGGCAATCCTAGCACCAAATCATCATGTAGATTATACAGCACCAGAAAGCGAATAATCTCCTGGTGATCCGGATTAATACGCATAGTTACTTGTGTCCAGTATTGTGGTTTATTATTAGCCAATGGGGTGGAGTCAATCCCCTTCAGAGGAATAGGAGTCTCCAAAGGCTCTAAATCATACCCACAGCGTTTGGCAAAGGACCAATCCATAAGACTCAAAGCGGCGCCAGAGTCGACATAGGCGTCCGTGGTAATAGATGACAAAGAGCAAATCAGGGTCACAGATAGAATAAATTTAGACGGTAAGGTGCAAATGGAAACAGATTTACCAAGCTTTTTAGTGCGCTTAGAGCATGCTGATATAACATGAGTAGAATCACCACAATAGAAACACAACCCATTTTTCCGTCTAAAATTCTGCCGCTCGCTTCGGGACAGAATTCTATCACACTGCATACTCTCTGGCGACTTCTCAGTGGACACCGCCAGATGGTGCACTGGTTTGCGCTCCCGCAAACGCCTATCGATCTGAATAGCCATTGTCATGGACTCATTCAGACCCGCAGGCACAGGGAACCCCACCATAACATCCTTAATGGCATCAGAGAGACCCTCTCTGAAAGTCGCCGCCAGGGCGCACTCATTCCACTGAGTAAGCACAGACCATTTACGGAATCTTTGGCAGTAAATTTCCGCTTCATCTTGCCCCTGAGATAGGGACATCAAAGTTTTTTCTGCCTGAAGCTCCAAATGAGGTTCGTCATAAAGCAACCCCAAGGCCAGAAAAAACGCATCCACATTGAGCAACGCAGGATCCCCTGGTGTCAATGAAAAAGCCCAGTCTTGAGGGTCGCCCCGGAGCAAGGAAATCACAATCCTGACCTGCTGTGCAGGGTCTCCGGCAGAGCGAGATTTCAGAGACAAAAATAATTTGCAATTATTTCGAAAATTCTGAAACCCGGATCTATTCCCCGAGAAAAATTCCGGCAAAGGAATTCTCGGCTCAGATACAGGTGCATGACAAACAAAATCTTGCAAATTTTGTATCTTCGTGGCGAGATTATTCAAACCTGCAGTTACACTCTGAAGATCCATTACAAACAGGTGGACACAGAGCATTCAAGGGTTAAGAGGAGGTAAGAAGCAGCTAGACAGCAATTAAGGGCTAGGCAGCAAAACTCTGAGGGGAAAAAAAAAAAAAAAATTTCCCTTCAACACTTCTTTTTCTCCTGCTTCAGCCCAAACAATTAACACTTTGCGGTCCGGTCAAACTGTCATGATCTCAATGGCAAGAGAACATAGCATAAGCATATATAGGAACTAGCTCTTGGAAGATGGGAACTGAGCTGACCATGAACTAAACCTAACGCACAACTAGCAGTGGCCGGGTAGCATGCCTACGTTGATTCTAGATGCCCAGCCCAGCCGGAGGACTAAATAAAGCTAGCAGAGGAAAATATTAGTCCTAGCTCACCTCTAGAGAAATACCCCGAAAGGAGACAGAGGCCCCCCACATGTATTGGCGGTGAGTTGAGATGAAATAACAAACGTAGTATGAAAATAGGTTTAGCAAATTTGAGGTCCACTTACTACATAGCAGAAGACAGAAAGGACACTTTCATGGTCAGCTGAAAACCCTATCAAAAACACCATCCAGAAATTACTTTAAAACTCTGGCATTAACTCATAACACCAGAGTGGCAATTCCCGTTCACAAGAGCTTTCCAGACACAGTAACGAAACTACAGCTGTGAACTGGAACAAAATGCAAAAACAAACATGGACAAGAGTCCAACTTATCTAGTAGTTGTCTAGGAGCAGGAACAAGCACAGAGAGGCTTCTGATAACATTGATGACCGGCAAGCAACTAACAGAGCAGCAAGGTTATATAGCGACTCCCACATCTTGATGGGAACAGGTGAACAGAGAAGATGAAGACACCAGTTCAATTCCACCAGTAGCCACCGGGGGAGCCCAGAATCCAAATTCACAACACCAGAGTGGAGAGAGGGATTCACCATACTACCAAACCTGCAAATCCCTCTAAAATAAAATCCCTTGATGGGTTTTCCTAAAAATCTGACTGGGTCAACTACTTGGACCCAGTCCACTGTTTCTTTTATTTTGCCTTTTGATTTAGAGGCATTCTGCTGTGCACACAATGCACTCCAGCAGGTTTAAAAAGACTCCGTATGCATCGTATACATATATACAGTATACTGTATATATATATATATATATATATATATATATATATACACTCTATATATGTATATATACAGTATATATATATATATATATATATATATGAGATAGATAGATACTGTAGATTGATGAAAAGCTCGAAATTCGAGTACATTAAAATCACAGCATGACCCAACAGAATAGGATAGATATAATGCATACTGTACGTACACATAGAATAGATAGATATAAAGATGTTAGTCACATATACAATTAGTACAGTGTGTGCAGCTTACTGTACTTGTATTTAACTAATAAATGATTATTTTTAAAAATGGCTTGGGCTCCTGAGTAATTTTCTAAACCAGCAGAGGAATAGCCGACAGATGAGGGCTAATGTTTATAGCCTGGGAAGGGAATAATACCCATGGGGATTTCCAGGCTATTAATATCAGCTAACAACTATCTGCTTAGCCTTTACTGGTTACAAAAATGGGGGATTCTCCCCAAAAAATGATGTAGGGTTCTACTATATTTAATAACCAGCAAAGGCTAAGCAGACAGTTGTGGGCTGATCCTAGGAGCTGAGGAAGGAGCCATGAATATAGACAGCCCAGGCTAAAAACATCAGCTCTCAGCCACCCAAGAAAAGGAACATCTATAAGATGCACTAATTCTGGCACTTGGCCTCGCTCTTCCCACTCTCCCTTGGTGATTTGGCAAGTGGGGTAATAGTTGGGGATTAATGTCACCTTTGTATTGTCCAGTGAAATCAAGCCCAGAGGTTAGTGATGGAGAGGCATCTGTAACACATCCCCATTACGAACCCAATAGTGATATTGTAGAAAAAAACATACACCCAGAATAAATTCCTTTAACTGAAATAATGACACAAACTTCTTCAATCAATCTTAATTAAACTATACTCACCTAATTGCCCATTCCAGATGAAGCCATTGTCCCCTCTAAGAGAGAAAAAATAATAAACAACACGGGGCAGCATGGTGACTCAGTGGTTAGTACTGCAGCCTTGTGATGATAATGTGTGCAAACTGTAAAGGGCTACGGAATATGTTAGCGCTATATAAAAATAAAAGATTATTATTATATTCCTCAACTGTATGCTGAGAAAATAATAATCCGTTTGCCACATGACAGGCCTAGCTCTGCTACATCTAGATTGCAGGCTGCATTGTTGCATGATGCGACTACACAGCCTGCCATCCAGCAGAGACACTAAGCAGCGTTTGGTACCGCTGCTCAGTGTCTCATGGTGAACTCGCATGACCTGACTGATGTCACTGCGAGCGTCAGAAAATTCACACTCTCGCAGTGCCATTAGAAAGCCCCTGGGAGTTCACAGCCAATGAACTCACTTGACCTAACTGACGTCAGCCTGAGCGCCGTTAAAAATATTCCCACCGCACTCGCGATGACGTTATTTGGGTATGTGCATACAATGTGTTCTATATGCAGGCAACGAACCTGCCAGATTTTCCAATAGGAAGATACTGTGTGATACGTTGCCTGTTTTTATTTTTTGAACACCTGTTTGTCGTTTTTGGCCTTCAGCAGATTTTGGGAGCATGTTTCTATCATTTTCAGTTCATCTTTTGTATTGCTATTGTTCAGTCTTTTTCCAGTTTCATTCAACAATGAAGAAATCATTAGTGGTTTCTGAGGTGAAAATGTTGGGACAACGCTCAAAAATGTACCTGAAAGTCTTCAGGGCATATGGGGATCCCTTCAATTGACTCGAATTGGAAAATATAGAGTGTCTTCATAGCAGAAGAATCCTGAAAAAATGGTCAGATAACCCATTTGAGCTTCTAGGCTTCTTTTGAAACCTGAAAGGGTTAAAAATAAAATGCCGTAAGGACTGAATCCGTGAACCGCAAGTCGTCTTTTACATAAAATTGGACATGTTCATTCTATGGAGCAGCGTTTTCTAACATATGATCCACTTGAAAAAGATTTTTTCCCTTATTCATCAAAACTGTTGCCCCAAAAATGAGGTAGAAGCTTTGAAAAGTTGCAAAAGTTTGTGCAACTTAGAGTTGCCCCAAATTCTGGTGACTGTTGCCGTTTTCACCCTAGTTTGGGACAAAGCTGGGGCGGTACGAAACACGGAAGGGGCATGACACCACAGATCATCTAATCCATGACAAGCTGTAGTGACCCCTAGACCAGAAATCTCACTCCAGTGCTCCTTTTCATGAATCAGGCGAGTCTTATCAAGACCAAATAGAAAATCACCGTTCTTGATGATACGGAGCCTTTGTGTGCACACACTTTTAGGCCATTCACTGGAATTTTTTCCCTAACTATCTATCTATGAAACATAGTAGCAAATAAACATAAGTATCGAAATATACATTTCTAAATATTTGTATATAATCCATTTTAAAATACTTAAACAATTAATAAAAATTGCCACTTTTGTACTATACAGTTGGTATAGAGTTACGTGCATTTTTTGTGTATTCCTTACTTTCTTTACCTCTCTCTTTTTCTTCCTGTGTGTGTGTGTATATACTGTATATATACTGTATATATATATATATATATATATATATATATATATATATATATACAGTATTTATATGTACACACGTGTAAAAATAAGATAAAAAATGATTTCTATATATTTGGCAAATGTTGCAGAGTAAGACCATGATGAGAACCTAGCGAAACAAGAATTTCCCACCTTATGCCTAAATGTACTATCTCCCTTTTCTTTCCAAAATTAGCACACTCCTGACATTATTTCCCCCATGACACGCATTGTTGACAATGCCCAAGTAAACCTATGCATAGTAAATAGGATGGAGGAAGTGCGTTCTCATATTATTTCAGAGGTGCATACTAACGATGAGTCGGACTTGTTTGTTCTGGCAAAATAAATAATTATTTCCCACTTCCCATCTGAAGTAGGGTTAAAAAGATAAATAGGTCTCGGATTTCACAGGAGTAATTGTGTTCAGTCATTACTAGTGTTTATCTCTCTGAAATCCTGCAGCTAAATTATTAGCAAATGTTTTCTCCACATTTTTTTCTTTCCTTTTCTTTTCGTTGTTCTTTTTGGTTGGTCCTGTAATAAAACCGGAGCAGTTTGACCCAGATTAAAAAGATACAATTAGTTTGTGTCTGTAGGGTGAACACCACTCAACGCTAGTTATTGTTTTATGACAAAGAAAGACATCCTGGCAAAACAATAAAGTCAGTGGCACTGATAAGATCCTGTGTTTTCCCATTCAAATGTCTGACTTCCTGGTGTAATTTATTAAAAGGCTTTGAACAGCTCAATGCATTTCAAGCTCTTGAAATTAGTTAAACTGGAATATTGTCCTAATAGCAGGAAGCTGCCAAATGCTGCAGTTCTCAATTGGACACGAAACTTTGTGGAAATTCACTTACTCCGATACTACTGTGACTCTCACCATTGATTAGGCTAGGTTCACATTGCGTTAGTGGGTGGTCGCTAACGGACAGCGTTGCACGGCAAAAATGTCGCAATTAACGCCGTGCAACGGGTCCGTTAGCGCACCCGTTACACACAAAAGTGTGTAACAGTTCAATTTCAACCTGCTATCATTTTGTTATCTCAGGTGAGGTAAGACTTCACCAGAATTTACTGCCAGTTTCATGTATGTAGGGGTTGTACAGCAACTATTGCAAGTGTTTGGCACATTAACTGTGGTCAATAGTGTTAAAAGTTTGCCTCAACAGCATGTGGTTTTCCTAAGAAAATGAATTATATTCTTAAATTTTTAAGTTCAGAGGTCAGTATTCTGAATCTATACATCATGAGTTGTAAATGTGACTAGGATAGATCTCTTTGACAACAAGCAGGCAGAGTCCTTTAAATCTAATAGGTACATTATTCCTATCATATATAGAAATCCACCTACAGTCCATCACGGGCAACATGTGTCAAGAAGAACCAAAACACACTTGTTGTGTATCAGTTCGTGGAGTCATTGTTTCCCGCTGCTGCAGATGGATCAATTCTCCAACAAAATGCAAAAGTTCAACTTCTTTTTTTTTCTTCTCCTCTGTCCTTTAATTACTAGCTGGAGGGAACACACAATAATTATCAGCCTATAATACATTAAGGGGGCGAGTGGAGAGAGTCACAAGGCTGTGTCACTGCACAGCTCAGAACAATGCCAAAGAATGCCACAGGGCTGCTGAAGGGTGGGACAATTGTATTAACCCTCTCAGTGGCAAAAAAAGGGCCAAAGGGTTAAATTGTGGATAATTTATAAACAGCAGTAGGATGGCAATTTTAATAGGAAATGCATAATATAAATGTGATTGAAAACAATGATTTTCTGATATCCATTATATACGGTATGCCAAAAATTAGGCAACTTTCCAAATTATTTTTTGCTTCACTCCCTTCCTCACTGTTTCCATTATCTGCATGCTTTACAAACCAATGTTCACAAAAATGCAGCAAATACAATTCAGGAAAACCTCAGAAAATTTGACAAGTTTGCCAAGTGAATATTTTCTGTGACTAGAGTTGAGCAAACTAGAACTGTAGAGTTCGGGGTTTGTACTGGACACACGTGTCCAGTGCCGAACTTTGAACAGGGACTTCTCCTGGAAGTCAATTTTACAGTTCAAGGGTAGAGATGAGCGAATTTGATCGGGTCCCTGCTTATTCGGCAAGCTACAGCGCTTACTGAATAAGCTACAGCGGGAACCCAGCTTCCTGGATAATCAGCTGTTCAGCGCCACAGCTGTACGTGTCGCGGCTGTGTCACAGTCACAACACATGCATGGAGAGCCTGTTTGTTGGGCTCTCCATGCATGTGTTGTGCCTGTTACACAGCCACGACACATGTAGCTGTGGTGCCGAACAGCTGATTATTGGGAGCGCTCCATGTATCCGGGTTCCCTCTGCAGCTTACTCGGTAAGCGCTATAGCTTGCCGAATAAGCAGGGATCTGATCAAATTCGTTCAACTCTATTCAAGAGGAGAGAGAGAGATTTTCCAGCTCAAATGTTCGGATCTCCATTGATTTCAATAGGGTTTGGGTTCAGGTTCAAGTTCTGGTACCCAAACAGAACTTTGGACTAAAGTTCAATCGGGTACCAGAACTCCAACTTTTGTTTCTTGTGAGCTAAAAAGTCTAGACTTCTTGTGAGTATGTGACATCGCTGGGGTAGTGGATTTAAATCCCACCAAGGTCAAAACCTGCAAGGAGTTTGCAAGTTCTCCCTGCGTTTGTGTTGGTTTCCAAAGACATACTGGTAGGGAATATAGATTGTGAGCCCCAGTGGGAACAATGACAGTCTAATCAAAAGAAGAGCAGTGGATTACTCCAGGTAAGTGAAAATTAATAGGACTCCCCTCCAGTGACTATGGATTACCGACATGGCTACTGGACTGTATCATGTGGATCGGTCTGCACCACCTCTACTTACACATTGTGGTCATTTCCAAATCTGAGTTATGCCAACTTTAATCTTATTTGGACTGTGATTTCTGTTATGCTGTAATGTCTATTGTCTGTACTAGTCCCCTCTATAAGTTGTAAAGCGCTGCGGAATATGTTGGCGCTATATAAATAAAAATTATTATTATTATTATTATATTATTATATTTGTATAATAGCATTTGTACTGTCCAAAATAGTTTGGAGATACATTGGAAATAGCTACAGTTGAACATTACATGTATGACAAGTCAATCTATTGCATTTCTACCCTTACATAATAATACTACAAGGCGAAACTCAAGAAGAAACAAATTGAGCATATACCCTGTAGTAAGTTGGTTGGGGCCTGTATTCTGCTCTGCCCTTATCAACATTGAAGTCGACTGACACAAGCTGAGCTTTTAGTACTAGAGAAAGGTTATGATTGTCCCAACTGTGTATACCTTGTAGAAGGTGGGATGTTTTTTTATGCTTTTTTGATCAAAATAGCGTTAACTGAGTACCCTATGCTAATTAGAGTGGGGAAAATAAGTATTTGATACATTGCCAATTTTGCAAGTTTTTTCCCCGACAAAAAATAGAGACGTCTGTAATTTTTATCGAAGGTACACTTCAATTGTGAGAGACAGAATCTAAAAATAAAAAAAGAGAAAATCACGTTGTATGATTTTTAAATAATTAAATTGCTTTTGTTGCATGAAATAAGTATTTGGTCACCTACTGGCTCTCACAGACCTGTTAGTTTTTCTTTAATAAGCCCTACTACTCAATACCTGTATTAACTGCACCTGTTTGATCTCATTACCTGCATAAAACACACCTGTCCACACACTCAATCAATCACACTCCAACCTCTCCACCATGGCCAAGACTAAAGAGCTGTCTAAGGACACTAGGGACAAAATTGTAGACCTTCACAAGGCTGGGACGGGCAACAGGACAGTAGTCAAGCCGATTGGTGAGAAGGCAACAACTGTTGGTGGAATTATTAGAAAATGGTAAAAAGACAAGATGACTGTCAATCTTCCTTGGTCTGGGTCTCCATGCAGAATCTCGCCTTGTGGGGTAAGGATGATTCTGAGAAAGGTCAGGAATCAGCCCAAAACTACACAGGAGGACCTGGTCAACGACCTGCAGAGAGCTGGGAGCACAGTCTCAAACATTACTGTTAGTAACACACTATGTCATCATGGATTAAAATCCTGCTGGGCATGAAAAGTCCCCTGCTCATGCCAGCACATGTCCAGACCCATTTAAAGGTCATCAAATCCATCTGGATGAGCCAGAGGAGGCATAAGAGAAGGTCATGTGGTGAGAGGAGACCAAAATAAAACTTTTTGGTATCAACTCCACTCACTGTGTTTGGAGGAAGAAGAAGGATGAGTACAACCACAAGAAGACCATCCTGACCGTGAAGCATGGTAGAGGCAACATTATACTTTGTGGGGCTTTTCTGTAAAAGGGACAGGACGATTGCACAGTACTGAAGGCAGAATGGATGGGGTCATGTATTGCTAATTTTTGGCCAACAACCTCCTTCCTTCAGTAAGAGCATTGAAGATGGGTTGTGGCCGGGTCTTCCAGCATGACAATGACCTGAAGCACACAGTCAGGGAAAGTAAGGTGTGGTTCTGTAAGAAGCATTTAAAGATCCTGGAGTGGCGTAGTCAGTCTCCAGACCTGAAGCCAATAGAAAACCTTTGGATGGAGCTGAAGCTCAATGTTGCCCTGTGACAGCCCTGAAATCTGAAAGATCTGGAAAATATCTGAACGGAGGAGTGGGCCAAAATCCCTGCTTCAGTATGTGCACACTTGGTCAAGAACTACAGGAAACATAATCTTACCTCTATAATTGCAAACAAGGGATTCTGTACCCTAATGTTAAGTTCTCTTTTTCTATTGTATCAAATACTTATTTCATGCAATAAAATGCAAACTAATTATGTAAAAATGATACAATACGATTTTCTGATTTTTTTTTACTCTGTCTCACAGTTAAAATAGACCTATGATAAAAATTACAGACCTCTTCATTCTTTGTAGGTGTGAAAACATGAAAAACCGGCAGCGTATCAAATACCTATTTTCCCCACTTTACTTGTACTATTGCTGTCTACTTATTTACTTACTATAGGGTATATGCTCAATTTGTATTTTCTTGGGCTTTTTTTGTGAAACAGCCACAGTCTGAACGTCTTCTTACGAAGTGCATGTATTCTAACTTATTCTCTGGCTCATTTCTTTGGTCTTACACTTTGAGGCTGACAAATTGTTCCATGTTCCGCAGCACGGTGGCTCGGTGGTTAGCACTGTTGCTTTGCAACACTGCTGTTCTGGGTTCAAATCCTGCCAATGATGACATCTGCAAGAAGTTTCCTCCCACACTCCAAAGACATACTGATAGGGAATCTAGATTGTGACCCCCAATGCGGGCAGTAATGATGTCTGTAAAGCCCTGCAGAATCAATGGAGCAAAATAAACAATAAATAAACCTTACTATATATTGTCACAATTACACAGGACAACCCCAGCCTCCTTATAGAAGGCCATGGAGTCATCTATGTTCATTTGTATGAAAATATCTCTAATTAGGTTGTTTTGCTTTGAAACAGCAGCGATAATTCCCCATTCACAATGAAGCCATATGGCAAACAGCATAGAGCACAGTTCAATAATACTCTCAATGTTATTCAATTACACCCCTATGAACATCATTTCCTATAAAACCGCAATATCATATCATGATGACACTACAAGAAACTGAGGCTCAAACTCAACTGCCATATGTTACACCTCTAACAAAAGATGGGATTTAGATTTCCTCGGGACAGGTTTCAGGTCGGCTGGCTTATGTCTGTAAGGTGATTTGTCAGCCGGATGGGACGCTCTTGGTTCGCACCAATTTCAAAGTTCAGCCTTGCATTATAAGACAGATATAAATGAGCATAGTCTCAAATAACAGCTTCCCCGCGCAGATGTCACCGCACACATGACTACAATTATTAACCATTGCCAGCTAACATTAGAAAATCAATTAGGCAATTCAGGCTGACGACCCAGGTTTTGTTTCCATGTGTGCGGCGCACACAATATGTACAAAAGATGCAATTCTAGACATTATCATACAATAAGGCAAAACCTGTCAATGAAAGCGGGTTCCTGTCTGGAAGACCTGACAATGTGTATTGTACTGAGTACCTTAACTGGCCATTATGGGAGTCTGAAAGCCCCGACTGGACTAAGTTATTGCTGTTCAGTTTCCTGTTGCTTTTTTTGTTGAGAGGCTTGTAAAAAATACTAAAGAATACTGAAGGAGCATATATTAATTAAGATGACTATGAGCATTTAGGATTTGAAAAAAATCTTTTTTTTCCTCCGAGAGTTAGCGCCACACTAGTCTACAGGTTGTGTCTTGAGTTGTAGTATTTTTAGCAGTTCTAGGCAAAGCCTTTTGGAGAGGTGTAACGTTATTCCTGGTAAAAAAAAAAAAAAGCATTTATTTTTTTTATATATACTGGACAACATCTTAAAAGATTGTCCAGAGAAATTGTTTTTCTAAGATCTTAGTAAAAAAAGCAAGACATTATTCACCTCATTGATCACCTGAAGTTCCAGTTTGGAGCTTTCCTAGTTCCAGTTGGTTACTATTTTCTAGGCCCATCGTGACACACGAGATGTCAGGAAAAGCCCAATAGTTGCTTGCTAAACTTTTAAAACCTAATAAAATAAAAGGATGTTTGAAGATTGATGCTGCTATATAGTAGACATATGCTATTTATTAACTACTAGGTGGTAGCCCGATTCTAACGCATCGGGTATTCTAGAATATGTATGTAGTTTATTTATGAAGATTTTATAATAATACATTGAATACACAGGATTCGGCCGGCCGCGACCAATTAGCGAAGCGTGGTTCAAATCCCGTGACAATTCATGGCCGGGCTGCGCCTGTCGCTGTTTGTTCGCGGCTGGCCACGTAGTATATAACAGCCCATGTAGTAAATAGCACAGCCACGTAGTATATTTCACAGCCACGTAGTATATTGCACAGCCACGTAGTATATAGCACAGCCACGTAGTATATAGCACAGCCACGTAGTATATAGCACAGCCCACGGAGTATATAGCACAGCCCACGGAGTACAGTTATATGAAAAAGTTTGGGCACCCCTATTAATCTTAAGCTTAATGTTTTATAAAAATTGTTTTTTTGCAACAGCTATTTCAGTTTCATATATCTAATAACTGTTGGACACAGTAATGTTTCTGCCTTGAAATGAGGTTTATTGTACTAACAGAAAATGTGCAATCTGCATTCAAACAAAATTTGACAGGTGCATAAGTATGGGCACCTCACCAGAAAAGTGACATTAATATTTAGTAGATCCTCCTTTTGCAAAAATAACAGCCTCTAGTTGCTTCCTGTAGCTTTTAATGAGTTCCTGGATCCTGGATGAAGGTATTTTTGACCATTCCTCTTTACAAAACAATTCCAGTTCAGTTAAGTTTGATGGTCACCGAGCATGGACAGCAGTCATCAAATGATCCCACAGATGTTCAATGATATTCAGGTCTGGGGAATGGGATGGCCATTCCAGAACAGTGTAATTGTTCCTCTGCATGAATGCCTGAGTAGATTTGGAGCAGTGTTTTGGATCATTGTCTTGCTGAAAGATCCATCCCCTGCATAACTTCAACTTTGTCACTGATTCATGAACATTATTGTCAAGAATCTGCTGATACTGAGAGGAATCCATGCGTCCCTCAACTATAACAAGATTCCCGGTGCCGGCATTGGCCACACAGCCCCAAAGCATGATGGAACCTCCACCAAATTTTACTGTGGGTAGCAAGTGTTTTTCTTGGAATGCTGTGTTTTTTTGCCGCCATGCATAACGCCTTTTTGTATGACCAAACAACTCAATCTTGGTTTCATCAGTCCACAGGACCTTCTTCCAAAAAGAAATTGGCTTCTCCAAATGTGCTTCTGCATACCTCAGCCGACTCTGTTTGTGGCATGCTTGCAGAAACGGCTTCTTTCGCATCACTCTCCCATACAGCTTCTCCTTGTGCAAAGTGCGTTGTATAGTTGACCGATGCACAGTGACACCATCTGCAGCAAGTTGATGCTGCAGCTCTCTGGAGGTGGTCTGAGGATTGTCCTTGACTGAACTCACCATTCTTCTTCTCTGCCTTTCTGATGTTTTTCTTGGCCTGCCACTTCTGGCCTTAACAAGAACTGTAATTGTGTTCTACCATTTCCTTACTATGTTCCTCACAGTGGAAATTGACAGGTTAAATCTCTTACACAGCTTTTTGTATCCTTCCCCTGAACAACTATGTTGAATAATCTTTGTTTTCAGATCATTTGACAGTTGTTTTGAGGAGCCCATGATGCCACTCTTCAGAGGAGATTCAAACAGGAGAACAACTTGCAAGTGGCCACTTTAAGTAGCTTTTCTCATGATTGCATACACCTGGCTATGAAGTTCAAAGCTCAATGAGGGTACAAAACAAAAAAAAGTGCTTTAGTAAGTCAGTAAAAAGTAGGTAGGAGTATTTAAAACAAGAAAATGATAAGGGTGCCCATACTTATGCACCTGTCAAATTTTGTTTGAATGCAGATTGCACATTTTCTGTTAGTACAATAAACCTCATTTCAAGGCAGAAACATTACTGTATCTAACAGTTATTAGATATAACTAGATAAATCTATCTATATATAAATATATATATATATAATTAGACTATTGTAACTCTCTACTAATCGGCCTCCCTCTTACCAAACTCTCCCCGCTCCAATCTGTCCTGAATGCTGCAGCCAGGATCATATTCCTCACCAACCGTTACACCAATGCCTCTACCTTGTGCCAGTCATTACACTGGCTACCCATCCACTCCAGAATCCAGTACAAAACTACTACCCTCATCCACAAAGCACTCCATGGCTCAGCACCACCCTACATCTCCTATCTGGTCTCAGTCTACTACCCTACCCGTGCCCTCCGCTCCGCTAATGACCTCAGGTTAGCATCCTCAATAATCAGAACCTCCCACTCCCGTCTCCAAGACTTTACACGTGCTGTGCCGATTCTTTGGAATGCACTACCTAGGTTAATACAATTAATCCCTGCCATGTCGGACGCTATTCATACCAGGGCGTTCGACAGACAGCGGTAATTCCGCTTTTGTCCACTATGTGCTCAGTGGCGTCGGCTAGATTTTATCTAGCTGGTCCGGGGTTAATTTAGCTGGTGCTCGGATTGGAAGCTGGGCCACGCCCACTGCCTTTAAATAGTTCTTCTGAACATTGGGTGTCACCGATTGTAGCTTCTGTCTAGTGCTTGGTTATCTCGGTCTGGAGTGGTAAGCTAGGAGTTGGAGTATCATATCTGGTGGTGTATATCCCTTTGACTTATTTACTCCTT
This sequence comes from Ranitomeya variabilis, assembly GCF_051348905.1. Lineage (NCBI taxonomy): Eukaryota > Metazoa > Chordata > Amphibia > Anura > Dendrobatidae > Ranitomeya > Ranitomeya variabilis. The sequence continues at coordinate 562,930,022 of NC_135233.1, read as the reverse complement.
CCTATATTTGTATTTATTTTGCCCTGTGCATTTATAGTGTATTCCTGAGTGACTGCAGCGTGGTGTATATTTTCCGTTATCCTTGTCTGTGCTAACTGTGGGTATTGGTGTATTATCTCTTCACTGGGTGGTGGGTTCAGCCTAGGGTTGAAACAGGAGACAGGATGAGGGTGGAGGCCTAGACATGCACACCATCAGTGTAAACTCTAGGTAGAGGGTCAGTCAGGATTTCCCTAGTCTGAGGGAAATTGCAGGGGCCCAGGTTATTATCTCTTGCCCACCTAGACTCCCCGTGACATTATAATCGGCCCTTAAAAAAAAAAAAAAAAGTGGGTTTCCTTTTTTTTGTTTTGTCATGGATCCCATGACTTCCATAACCTGCCAGTTGGAGGCGCTGTCCCTACAGGTCACTGAGTTGAGGGGGGCAGTGCAGCAACAGGGACTAGCAGTATCTAATGTGCAAGCTGGAGCGACAGGTAGAGTTGCTGAGCCTAAGTTTTCTTTGCCTGAAAAGTTTGCTGGGGAACGCAGTAAATTTGTTTCTTTTCGTGAAGCTTGCAAACTATATTTCCATATGCGCCCGATCTCCTCAGGTAATGAGGCTCAGCGTGTGGGCCTGGTGTTGTCATTGTTAAGCGGGGATCCCCAAGCATGGGCATTTTCTTTGCCATCTGATTCTGCTGCATTTGACTCTGTGGAGAGTTTTTTTTCCCTTTCTTGGAAACATTTACGATGAGCCTGATAGAATGGCTCTAGCAGAATCTAAGATACGCACTATTCGCCAGGGGGAGCAAGTTGCAGAGGATTACTGTTCTGAATTTCGTCGCTGGACGGTCGACACACAGTGGAATGATCCAGCGCTGCGGAGTCAGTTTATTCATGGGGTTTCTGGAAGGGTTAAAAAAGCCCTTCTTATGTACTCCTGCTTCTCTAGATTCCGCTATGAGTCTGGTTGTCCGCATTGATCGCCGTTTGCGTCAGGGGGAGCATGAGACACCGCCTTTGGGAGAGGGTTTAGGTTCACATGAGGTTGCTGCAGGTGAGCCCACAGAGCCTATGCAAATCGCAGGGGTGTCACATGTGAAGCGTCGAGCCCCTGAGCTCAGGAAGCAGGGAGCCTGTTTTTACTGCGGTAAAACTGGTCATTTTATTAACATCTGTCCTCTGCTGTCTAAGAAAAATGCAACGGCGGAAAACTTCTAAGCTCAGAGGGTGTGGAGGAGGCCAATCTGAGCTTATGTATATCCTCCATGGTCGTTTCTCAATGCATGTTTCCTGCTAAGGTTATTATTGCTGGCAGTGAGCTGCCAATTACTGTTTTTGTGGATAGTGGTTCAACCACAAATCTCATTGATGAGGAGTTTGCGCGCACAGCAGGTTTTAGGATTGAAAAACTGCCTCATCCTATCCGCGTGGTCACCATCAATACTGCTCCTGTCTCACAGTGGGAGGTTACTGAGTTTGTGGCTGAGGTGAAACTCCACATTGGGGTTCTACATTCCGAGCAGGTTACATGTAAGGTGCTCAGGAATCTTCCTGCTCAGGTGGTTTTGGGTTTTCCATGGTTGTCTATGCACAACCCGGTAATTGACTGGAAAACTCAGGACATAATTCAGTGGAGCAAGTTCTGCCAGGAGAATTGCCTGGCCACATGTGTGTCTGCTGTGACTTCAAGCGTTCCGGAGTCACTTCTGGATTTTGTGGATGTGTTCTCTAAGAAGGGTTGTTCAGAGTTGCCACCACATCGGCCCTATGACTGTACTATCAGGTTTAAACAAGGGGCCAAATTGCCTAAAGCAAGGATGTTTAACATCTCCGGTCCGGAGAGAAAAGCGTTAAAGGATTACATTGCTGAAAGTTTGAGCAAAGGGCACATCAGGCCTTCATCCTCGCCAGTGGCAGCAGGGTTCTTCTTCGTGAAGAAGAAAGATGGCGGATTACGCCCGTGTTTGGATTTCAGGGAGTTGAACCAGATTACGGTTCATGATCCATACCCTATGCCATTAATACCGGATTTGTTCAATCAGGTGGCAGGTGCTAAATGGTTTACCAAGCTTGACCTCAGGGGGGCGTACAACCTCATAAGAGTCCGTCAAGGTGATGAGTGGAAGACGGCTTTTAATACCCCTGAGGGTCATTTTGAAAATTTGGTGATGCCATTTTGGTTGACTAACGCACCTGCAGTGTTCCAACATTTCATTAATGATGTGTTTTCGCATGTTTTGGGAAAATTCGTTATCGTGTACCTAGATGACATTCTCATATATTCTTGCGACCGTGATACTCACTTAGATCATAACAGGCAGGTGTTACAGCTTCTCAGAAAGAATAAGCTGTATGCTAAACTTGAGAAATGTGTATTTTCTGTTCAAGAGTTGCCTTTCTTGGGTTATATTGTGTCTGCTTCTGGTTTTAAAATGGACGCCGCTAAGGTGCAAGCGGTGCTGCATTGGGAACGGCCTGATTACCTGAAAGCACTTCAGCGGTTCCTTGGGTTTTCTAACTACTATAGGAAATTTATCAAGGACTTTTCCATCATTGCTAAACCGCTAACTGACATGACTAAAAAGGGTACCAATTTCTCAGTTTGGCCTGAGGCTGCTGTGCGCGCATTTGAATTTCTTAAGAACAGTTTTGTTTCAGCCCCCCTTCTTGTGCAGCCAGACGTATCAAAACCTTTTGTTGTGGAAGTCGATGCGTCTGAGGTTGGTGTGGGGGCGGTACTATCACAAGGCTCATCTTTGAGTGATTTGCGTCCATGCGCCTATTTTTCCAAGAAAATGTCGCCCGCCGAACGTAACTACGATATCGGCAACAGGGAGTTGTTGGCAATCAAGTTGGCCTTTGAGGAATGGCGACACTTCTTGGAGGGGTCGGTTCATCAGGTTACTGTTATTACTGATCATAAGAATTTGCTTTATTTGGAGTCTGCCAAGCGTCTGTCTCCCAGGCAGGCTCGCTGGGCATTGTTTTTCATGCGGTTCAACTTTGTTGTCACTTACAGACCGGGGTCTAAAAACACTAAGGCGGATGCTCTGTCCAGGTGTTTTCCGGGGGGAGAACCTTGGGAGGATCCAGTACCCATCCTCCAAAAGGGTGTTGTGGTTTCAGCTTTCACTACCAAGGTTGAAGCTGAGATTGCCGAGGCTCAGAAGGAGGTACCATCTGAGCTTCCCATCAACAAATCTTTTGTACCGCTTCATCTCCGCTTAAAGGTTTTGGCGGAGCATCATGATGCTGTCCTGGCTGGCCACCCAGGGGTTAGAGGTACCTTGGAGTTGGTGTCACGTCGGTTTTGGTGGCCCAAGGTCCGACAGGACGTGGTCTCATATGTGTCAGCTTGTACCACGTGCGCTAGGGCTAAGACGCCCCGCACCTGTCCTGTTGGCACACTACTTCCTCTCGAGGTACCTAGTAAGCCATGGATGGAAATCTCCATGGATTTCATCACTGATTTGCCCTCCTCAGCTGGGAACATGGTCATCTTGGTGATTGTCGATCGGTTTTCAAAAATGTCGCACTTTGTGTCTTTGCCTTCGTTGCCTAACGCTAAGACTCTGGCTCAGGTATTTGTGCAGGAGGTGGTCAGACTTCATGGGGTTCCGTCTGACATTGTGTCTGATAGGGGTGCTCAGTTTGTGGCAAAATTTTGGAAAGCATTTTGCTCACGGCTGGGGATCAAGTTGTCTCATTCTTCGGCGTTTCATCCTCAGTCAAATGGTCAGACTGAGCGTATGAACCAAAATTTGGAACAGTACTTACGCTGCTTTGTCTCTGATAACCAGGAGGAGTGGTCTACGTTCCTTCCTTTGGCTGAGTTTTCCATCAATAATCACCGCCAGGAGTCGTCTGGGGAGTCTCCGTTTTTTTGTGTTTACGGGCTACATCCTCAATTTTGTACTTTGAGTCAGAGGGGCTCTTCCGGCGTTCCGGAGGAAGACCAGTTAGGAGCACAATTGTCATCAGTCTGGAGGAGAGTTAAACAGCGCCTGTTGAGTGTGGGTGCTACGTACAAACGTGTGGCTGACAGTAGGCGTGTCCCAGGTCCGGACCTGAGTGTGGATGATTCGGTGTGGTTATCCACAAAAAACATAAGACTCAAGATACCATCCCTTAAATTGGGTCCAAGGTTTATTGGTCCATTTAGGGTCGCCGCCGTCATTAACCCTGCAGCGTACCGATTGGAGCTTCCTACGGTGTATAAGATACACAACGTGTTCCACAGATTGTTGTTAAAAAAGACGGTGGGTCTTGTGGACGCGACACCTATGCCTTCTCCAGTCTTGGTGGATGGTAATTTGGAATTCGAAGTCTCCAAGGTGGTTGACTCTCGTGTAGTGCGCCGCACTTTACAGTACTTGGTACACTGGCGTGGTTATGGGCCTGAGGAAAGGTCCTGGTACCAGCCTCGGACGTTCATGCGGACCGGCTGGTCAGTATGTTTCACCGCCATCATCCGGACAAGCCGGGTCCTATAAGCCGTGAGGGCCCTGGGGTCCCTCGTAGAAGGCGGGGTACTGTCATGTCGGACGTTGTTCATACCAGGGCGTTCGATAGATAGCGGTAATTCCGCTTTTGTCCACTATGTGCTCAGTGGCGTCGGCTAGATTTTATCTAGCTGTTCCGGGGTTAATTTAGCTGGTGCTTGGATTGGAAGCTGGGTCATGCCCACTGCCTTTAAATAGTTCTTCTGAACATTGGGCGTCGCCGATTATAGCTTCTGTCTAGTGCTTGGTTATCTCGGTCTGGAGTGGTGAGCTAGGAGTTGGAGTATCGTATCTGGTGGTGTATTTCCCTTTGTCTTATTTACTCCTTCCTATATTTGTATTTATTTTGCCCTGTGCATTTATAGTGTATTCCTGAGTGACTGCGGCGTGGTGTATATTTTCCGTTATCCTTGTCTGTGCTAACTGTGGGTATTGGTGTATTATCTCTTCACTGGGTGGTGGGTTCAGCCTAGGGTTGAAACAGGAGACAGGGTGAGGGTGGAGGCCTAGACATGCACACCATCAGTGTAAACTCTAGGTAGAGGGTCAGTCAGGATTTCCCTAGTCTGAGGGAAATTGCAGGGGCCCGGGTTATTAGCTCTTGCCCACCTAGACTCCCCGTGACAATCCCCACAGTTTTAAGCGTGCCCTAAAAACTCATTTGTTCAGATTGGCCTACCACCTCAACACATTAACCTAACGATCCCTGTGTGGCCTATCATAAAAAAAAAAAAAAACATAATCAGGTTCCTCGTATCATGTTCTCATACACTTTATGCAGTTAATAGTCCTCTGTGTCTGTACTGTTACATACTTTAGCAGCTAACTGGTTCATGCAGCTTTACATGAGCACCCAAGCTTTACACTATGTCTGGTCCAAATAACTAAAGCAATTGTTACCATCCACCTCTCGTGTCTCCCCTTTTCCTCATAGTTTGTAAGCTTGCAAGCAGGGCCCTCATTCCTCCTGGTATCTATTTTGAACTGTGATTTCTGTTATGCTGTAATGTCTATTGTCTGTACAAGTCCCCTCTATAATTTGTAAAGCGCTGCGGAATATGTTGGCGCTATATAAATAAAATTATCATTATTATTTTTATTATAGATATATGAAACTGAAATAGCTGTTGCAAAAAAAACAATTTTTATAAAACATTAAGCTTAAGATTAATAGGGGTGCCCAAACTTTTTCATATAACTGTATATAGCACAGCCACGTAGTATATAACACAGCCCATGGAGTATATAGCACAGCCACGTAGTATATAGCACAGCCCACGGAGTGTACAACAGCCCACATAGCATACAACACAGCCACGTCGTTAATAACAGCCCAATTAGAATATAACACAGCTCACGTAGTATATAACAGCCCTCGCATGCAGTATATAACACAGCCCACGTAATGTATAACACAGGCCACGTAGTGTATAACACAGGCCATGTAGTGTATAACACAGCCCACGTAGTATATTGCACAGCCCACGCAGTATATTGCACAGCCAACATAGTACATTGCACAGCCCCTGTAGTACATTGCACAGCCCACGTAGTATATTGCACAGCCCATGTAGTATATTGCACAGCCTACGTAGTATATTGCACAGCCCACGTAGTATATTGCAAAGCCCACGCAGTATATAGCACAGCCCACATAGTATATTGCACAGCCCACGCAATATATAGCACAGCCCACGCAATATATAGCACAGCCCACGCAGTATATAGCACAGCCCACGCAGTATATAGCACAGCCCACGTAGTATATTGCACAGCCCATGCAGTATATAGCACAGCCCACACAGTACATTGCACAGCCCACGTAGTATATTGCACAGTCCACGTAGTATATTGCACAGCCCACGCAGTATATAGCACAGCCCACGCAGTATATAGCACAGCCCACGCAGTATGTAGCACAGCCCACGCAGTATATTGCACAGTTCACGCAGTATATAGCACAGCCCACACAGTATATAGCACAGCCCACGCAGTATATTGCACAGCCCATGCAGTATATAGCACAGCCCACGCAGTATATTGCACAGCCCATGTAGTACATTGCACAGCCCACGTAGTACATTGCACAGCCCACATAGTATATTGCACAGCCCATGCAGTATATTGCACAGCCCTGCTATTTTTACAATGCCCCCATTTATGTCGCCATTTTCTTATCACCTCTCTCACACTTGTTGTCTTAGTTTTAATAATTGTTAATAAAGTGTTTTTTGATACGGTATTTATTTGACCTGGTATCATCTTTTCTTTGTGTTACTATGCTAATTTGATGATGGGTCTTTAAGTCCCTTAGACTATTGGTACAGATTGCTGATTTATTAAGTATTACCATACCATGTTAATTGGCCGTATAAGTTGCTATCTAATCCTTACTGTGTTTTGCACAGATTGTCTTATAGGCATGGACTTCAAGGCTAGGGAAATAGCCTGGCGTTCACATATAGACCAAGTGTTTGGAGGTGATGTTTCCATCTCCCAGCAGACCAGTGATCGTAGATGGGATGATCAAGTATTAACTCTCCAGAATATGGTGATAAAACGGACAAAGTTATGGTGGAATTGCACCTTCTTGGATAATTATATAGTTAGAAAAATGATACCAAGAGGGTTGCGTGTTCAGGTAATACCCACATTCCCTGTGGAGGATACTGCCCTGGTGGCTGGTTGGGAGGAGGCATGCAATAATTGTTCTAGTACACTAATGAAATTGTTGAGTGAGTACAATAAGGGAGTGATCGCACAGTTGGATATATCAATAAAGACAGCAGAAGAAGATCTAAAATCCTGTGGGACTACGGAACAGCTTGGGGTGTTCAATAGCCAAATGGATAAAATACATGAAAATGTTGTCAAGAAAATCCAGGAAACTCAATCTACTAAATTCAATAGAGATCGCCAGGATTATGACAGTCAGAGAGTCTATCTGTGGAGGAAGGGCAGACAATTGGGCAATCAGATGAGACGTACACCATCCCATACTTCGATTTCATCTGTCAGTGATGTCTCAGAAGGATCGTTCTCTTCAATGACTACTAGGTCAAGAATGACAACACGGAATCAAAGAGACCTCACATTCCACCCGTATAGACGCAATGATTACTCCTCCGAGTCCAGAAAGCGCAACAACAAGGTAATCAATTTGAGTACTCAAAATTTTACGGACACCGATCTGACATTGTTAGAAAATGGTCTCTCCTTCTCATCTGCAGCACCCTTTGATGTGTTTGAGGCTGTTAAGGACCTTCATCTGTTTGCCAGATCGTTAGTTTTTTAAAAATATTTTTTTGATGGTAATCTGGTCGCATCATTTCCCACAGAGGAAGAACAGATAGCCTTGCGCACATTAGAAGAATTGGCTGTTGAACACAACACTCCAGAAGGAGGTATGATTCCAATCTCCATTCGTCCTAAAGGCCCCGTCTCACATAGCGAGATCGCTAGCGAGATCGCTGCTGAGTCACAAGTTTTGTGACGCAACAGCGACCTCCATAGCGATCTCGCTATGTGTGACACGTACCAGTGATCAGGCCCCTGCTGTGAGATCGCTGGTCGTGTCGGAATGGCCTGGACCTTTTTTTGGTCGTTGAGGTCCCGCTGACATCGCTGAATCGGTGTGTGTGACACCGATCCAGCGATGTCTTCACTGGTAACCAGGGTAAACATCGGGTTACTAAGCGCAGGGCCGCGCTTAGTAACCCGATGTTTACCCTGGTTACCAGCGTAAATGTAAAAAAAAACAAACAGTACATACTCGCCTTTCGGTGTCCAGGTCCCTTGCCGTCTGCTTCCTGCTCTCACTGACTGCCGGCCGTACAGTGAGAAGTGAGAGCACAGCGGTGACGTCACCGCTGCGCTCTGCTCTCACTGTACGGCCGGATCTCAGTCAGAGCAGGAAGTAGACGGCAAGGGACCTGGACACCGAAAGGCGAGTATGTACTGTTTGTTTTTTTTGGTAACCAGGGTAAACATCGGGTTACTAAGCGCGGCCCTGCGCTTAGTAACCCGATGTTTACCCTGGTTACCCGGGTGCTGCAGGGGGACTTCGGCATCGTTGAAGACAGTTTCAACGATGCCGATGTCGTTCCCCTGATCGTTGGTCGCTGGAGAGAGCTGTCTGTGTGACAGCTCCCCAGCGACCACACAGCGACTTACCAACGATCACGGCCAGGTCGTATCGCTGGTCGTGATCGTTGGTAAATCGCTTAGTGAGACGGGGCCTTAAGTCTAAAAAATTCCCCCCCCCTCTCTACCTGTCCAAGTGTTGATTTATTTGTGCAGATAGTGACAAAAGAATTCCTTGAGATCCCCCGGTATATCTATAGGGATAATCTCATGAGGGAGGAGAGGGAGCGTCTTCATGTCCTACAGAACCTTAGTGATGTAGTATTTAAACCAGCGGACAAGGGGGGAACCGTGGTTATTTGGCCGAACACCATGTACGAAAGGGAGGCCTACCACCAATTAAACAACCATACATGCTATAAAAAGCTTACGTTTAACCCCTTGTCCGCCTTCTCACAACAACTTATTAGTATTATTAAGAATGCGAGGGATGTGGGCACAATTACCAACGAATTGGCATCGGCATTGATTGTGGCCGAACCCACTCTCCCTACTTTCTACCTTCTTCCTAAGGTTCATAAGGACATGAAGACGCCCCCTGGTCGTCCAATAATCTCTGGTAGGGGTAATTACCTTGAGAAGGTTAACCAATGGATTGATTACAAATTACAACCGTTGGTGGAAGGTTTACCCTCATTCCTCAAGGACACCGGAGAGCTCTTAAGGAGAATGGATGGTATACATCTGGAGGAGGATGAGTTATTAGTGACGGCAGATGTCGAATCACTTTACACCAGCATTCGGCATCAAGATGGTCTTCAGGCCATTGAGTTCTTTTTGGACACGTCAAACCTTCTGGGGGAAATCAAGAGCTTAATCTATAAGCTGTTGGAATTCTCTCTAATACACAACTTTTGTTTGTTTTTAAGGGGTCCTTCTTCCTGCAGCTCCAGGGAACAGCTATGGGGGCTCCTTTTGCCCCTGCTTATGCCATCCTGTTCCTGGGGCTGTGGGAGAGGGACCTCCCCCTGCTGGATCATCCTGGGTCAATGTGCCACGTCCTCTCTTGGACGCAGTACATTGACGACATATTGATGATCTGGCAGGGGTCCACTGGTAGTCTGCAGGACTTCATGGCGTCACTAAATGACAACGGATGTAACATAGTGTTAACGTATAAATTTGATAGGTATACTATTGAATTTTTAGGCGTCACCTTAAATCGTGATGTCCATGGTAGCCTCCAAACAGTGATTTATCGGAAACCTACTTCTACCAATCTTTTGTTGCATGCCTCCTCCTCCCATCCAGGCCATGTGATTCAGGCTATTCCAACAGGACAGTTCCTCCACTTACGTAGACTATGTTCCACTGAAGCTGACTTTTATAGTCAGGCAGAGGATTTAAAGAAAAGGTTATCTGCTTGGGGACATAGTAAGCGTAGCATTAATAAAGCCTTTAATAGAGCTAGGTTTACATCGAGAGAGTCATTATTGTATGAGACTAAAGGGAAACAAGAACGAGATGTTGTCCGTTTTGTCACCAAGTATCATTCCCAATTCCCACTGATGAAGAGGATTCTTGAAAAGTCCTGGCATGTCCTAAGGGCGGACCCCGTTATTTCACGGTATCTCCCGGAGAGGGCTGGCATTGCGGTCAGATGGTCTAGGAATCTTAGGGGCATTTTAGTCCATAGTCACTACACTGGCGAGAGACTGAGTACCTTCTTGGATTCTATGGCAACTCAGGTGGGGTGTTTTCCCTGCGGCCGCTGTGTCACATGCCCAAACATTGAGAGGATTGGGGTTTTTCCCAATTCGGACAGATCACGTGAGTTTACAATTAGGAAGAGAATCACGTGTACCAGTAGGAATGTTATTTACATGGTTACCTGCCCATGTAGTAAAAGGTATGTTGGGATGACCACACGCCAACTTAAAACACGTATACGCGAACATGTTCTGGGCATTGGCGCAGCGGCTGGGGTGGATGACATTTCCACATTGAAAACACTGCCACGCCACTTTAAGAGATTCCATGACTGTGATGCCAGCCTCCTTAGGGCAAGGGGTATTGATCTATTGGAGGTGGGGATTCGTGGAGGGTGTACCTTTCAGCGGCTAGCCCGCATAGAGTCTAGGTGGATCTGGACTTTGAATACACTCCACCCTGCGGACCTTAATGATAATATTAGTTATGCCCCCTTTCTGTGAAAAATGGTCTGTGCTGTGGTTTGGCGTCACTATGTGGTTGTTGTATTATTTTTTAATTATTTTTAACCTCTTTTCTCTCTTTTTTTTGTGTTATCTTAGCATACCTTGACCCTGATTTGTTTGGACATCGTTCTGAAGCTATTGTGCCATGACTTTCTACTATCAATCCTACTATCAAACCCTATTAGGATGAACCTACTTAATTTTCAAAGACTTTTCAAAGACTTCTAAATTCTTGGGCTTTGTTTTGATTGATATAGATAATGTTGCTACTAATGTAAACTAATTACGGTTTGATATGGGTTGTTTTGGTATTTGTGATATTTATGCTTTATGTCTTGGGAAGGTAGTAGTCATTAAGTTGGTGAAATCTGTAGTAGTTTAATTATATTATTAATGTTTGTATATATTATTGTTCTGTGACTGCTCCTTATATTCCGTTGATACTTACGTTACTGATCTGGATGTTTACCCTGTTACAGATAGTGTCCGTTGTCTTCATGCACTATAGGCTTGATTGTTGTCTGGTTACCGAACGCGTCCTCTGGCTTCTCTGCGACTGCGCATCTCCGGGGCTGTGGTTGGACGTTTGGGATCATGTGGGGCCCCCGTGGTCTCCCTCGTCCTTCCGCCGCTCTGGGATTGTGCCGGCATTATAGTTGCTATGACAGCGCGTGACTACTTCCGGTTTCCGAAGCTATGCATTTCTGGGGTCAACCCTCTTTAAACCATTCACTTGTATGTGATTTATGCCCCCTGACGAAGGTTTTGTTTCCGAAACGTGCATTGGGGCAGAGGCGCGTCCCCAGGATTGACAGTCTACTTTGCGGTGGGTAATTTGTGCGGCGGTTTACATCAGATTATGGCCTGATTAGTGACTCTGTCTTTACCACTAGTCTTGTATTCTATGTGCACTCAATATTGTTCAGGGCTGTGCTGAATGAGATTGTTAAGATGACTGTGGTCTATAGGTATTTTCCCAGGTCTCCGCTCGGAGACAAAAATCCCTACCATTAATTACTATTTTTCTATTTTTCTTATATTTCGCAATTATACTCTATGGGTATCAATTGAGCAATTAGTTATGAGTAGTGTTGAGCGATACCGTCCGATACTTGAAAGTATCGGTATCGGAAAGTATCGGCCGATACCGTCACAGTATCGGAATCCAATCCGATACCGATACCCGATACCAATACAAGTCAATGGGACTCATGTATCGGACGGTATCCCTGATGGTTCCCAGGGTCTGAAGGAGAGGAAACTCTCCTTCAGGCCCTGGGAACCATATAAATGTGTAAAAGAAAGAATTAAAATAAAAAATATCGCTATACTCACCTGTCCGACGCAGCCGGGACTTCAGCGAGGGAACCGGCAGCGTTGTTTGTTTAAAAATCGCGCTATTACTTGGTTACGTGAATTCCCGGCTTGTGATTGGTCAGGTCGGCCATGTTGCCGGGACGCGGACCAATCACAGCAAGCCGTGACGAAATTACGTCACGGCTTGCTGTGATTGGTCCGCGTCCCGGCAATATGGCCGCCCTGACCAATCACAAGCCGGGACGTCACGGGAGGCTGGACACGCGCTCATTTTAAAATGGGCGCGTGTCCAGCCTCCCGTGACGTCACGGCTTGTGATTGGTTGCGCCGCGATCAACCAATCACAAGCCGGGAGGCTGGACGCGCTCATTTTGAAATGGGCGCGTGTCCAGCCTCCCGTGACGTCACGGCTTGTGATTGGTTGCGCCGCGATCAACCAATCACAAGCCGGGAGGCTGGACGCGCTCATTTTGAAATGGGCGCGTGTCCAGCCTCCCGGCTTGTGATTGGTTGACCGCGACGCAACCAATCACAAGCCGTGACGTCACGGGAGGCTGGACACGCGCCCTTTTTAAAATGAGCGCGTTTCCAGCCTCCCGTGACGTCACGGCTTGTGATTGGTTAATGGCGGCCATGTTGCCGGGACGCGGACCAATCACAGCAAGCCGTGACGTATTTTCGTCACGGCTTGCTGTGATTGGTCCGCGGCCCGGCAACATGGCCGCCCTGACCAATCAAAAGCCGGGACTTCGCGTAACCATGTAAAAGCGGGAATTTTAAACAAACAACGCTGCCGGTTCCTGCGCTGAGGTCCCGGCTGCGTCGGACAGGTGAGTATAGCGATATTTTTTATTTTAATTCTCTATTTTACACATTTTAACATTAATGTTGTTCCGATACCCGATACCCGATACCACAAGAGTATCGGAATCCCGGTATCGGAATTCCGATACAGCAAGTATCGGCCGATACCCGATACTTGCAGCATCGGAATGCTCAACACTAGTTATGAGTATTGGTTGTAATAATGAATTCTTTGTAGACTTGCATCTCCTGAGTACGTGCCTCCTGCTATTTTCACAATGCCCCCATTTATGTCGCCATTTTCTTATCACCTCTCTCACACTTGTTGTCTTAGTTTTAACAATTGTTAATAAAGTGTTTTTTGATACGGTATTTATTTGACCTGGTATCATCTTTTCTTTGTGTTACTATGCTAATTTGATGATGGGTCTTTAAGTCCCTTAGACTATTGGTACAGATTGCTGATTTATTAAGTATTACCATGTTAATTGGCCGTATAAGTTGCTATCCCAGCCCACGCAATGTATAAAACAGGCCACGTAGTGTATAACACAGCAAACATAGTATATTGCACAGCCCGCATAGTAAAGAACAGCCCACGCAGTATATTGCACAGCCAACATAGTACATTGCACAGCCCCTGTAGTACATTGCACAGCCCACACAGTATATTGCACAGCCCACATAGTACATTGCACAGCCCACGTAGTACATTGCACAGCCCATGTAGTATATTGCACAGCCCACTTAGTATATTGCACAGCCCAAGCAGTATATAGCACAGCCCATGTAGTATATTGCACAACCCACACAATATATAGCACAGCCCATGCGGTATATAGCACAGCCCATGCAGTATATAGCACAGCCCATGCAGTATATTGCACAGCCCATGTAGTATATTGCACAGCCCACGTAGTATATTGCACAGCCCACGCAGTATATAGCACAACCCACGCAGTATATAGCACAGCTCATGCAGTACATTGCACAACCCACACAATATATAGCACAGCCCATGCAGTATATAGCACAGCCCATGCAGTATATAGCACAGCCCACGCAGTATATTGCACAGCCCATGTAGTATATAGCACAGCCCATGCAGTATATTGCATAGCCCACGTAGTACCTTGAACAGCCCATGTAGTATATTGCACAGCCCACGCAGTATATAGCAATGTGGGCATCAAATCCCAGTTAAAAAAGAATTAAAATAAAAAATAGTTATATACTCACCTTCCGTTGGCCCCGGATCCAAGCGAAGCGTTTACCGATGCTCCTCATCCTCATCCGGTCTCAAGAGTGCATTGCGGTCTCGCGAGATGATGATGTAGCGGTCTCGCGAGACCGCTACATCATCATCTCGCGAGACCGCAATTCATGGAGCGGTCACCGGGGCGTCGCAAGGAGCGGGAAAGGCCGGTTCTGGATCCGAGGGCCGGTGAGTATATACCTATTTTTTATTATTATTTTTTTTTTAACATTAGATCTTTTTACTATTGATGCCGCATAGGCAGCATCAATAGTAAAAAGTTGATCACACAGGATTAATAGCAGCGGTAACGGAGTGCGTTACCCGCGGAATAACGCGGTCCGTTACCGCTGCCATTAACCCTGTGTGAGCATTGAGTGGAGGGGAGTATGGAGCGGGCACTGACTGCGGGGAGTAAGGAGCGGCCATTTTGCCACTGGACTATGCCCGTCGCTGATTGGTCATGGCCGTTTTGCCGCGACCAATCAGCGGCTTGGATTTCCATGAGAGACAGAGGCCGCGACCAATGAATATCCATGACAGACAGACAGAAAGACAGACAGACAGATGGAAGTGACCCTTAGACAGTTATATAGTAGACCAGTGTAATTATCTGGTTTAAAGGGAATCTGTCATTGATATCAACCATCCTAAACCGTCTATATGGACAGGAAGTTAAATAAAATATCTTGATATCTGCAATCTGATGTTTTATTCCAGAGAAATCCACATTTTTTATATGCAGATTAGCTGTTAAGATCTATGGGACAAAGATCTCAATGGGTATCTTACTACAGAGCTTACTTTAAAAGAAAAACAGGGCACTACCAGTGTGGTATATGTAGATGACCAACTGCCTGCTCTTCTGATCTACATGTCTCACACTGGTAATGCACTTTTTTTTTACATAATAATCTCTGTAGGCAGATTCTCAGGGACATCTATTGTATGTCCAGCTCATAGATCTTAAAAGCTCATTTACATATAAGAAAAATGTGGATTTCTCTGGAATAAAACATCAGATCACAGATATCAGGGTATCATTTTATTCAGCTTCCTTTGACCTACAGTATATGACCATGCAGATGGCTTAGGATGTGTTAATCCTACTGACAGCTTAATTTTAAGGGTATAGACATTGAAGGTGTGAAAAATGAAAATTTTTCTAAATGATAGTGCAAATTGTCTCTTCAGATAGGATGAGAACTAGAACTCTAGTGCCATCTAAATGATAGTGAAATTGATGATATCACTGTTCTACAGCCAAATTGGTTGAGAGATAAAAATAGTTGAACTTAACAAATTTTGTGGAGCTGAAAATGAATACGATGCTTATATTTGCAGATTGGCTCTAATTTTCAAGATCCAGAGTCGGTTGTAATTACTTCTGACACCTTTCATGAAGGCTTGTAGAAAAATTGAGTTTTTATTATTTCATCGTCATTATTTCATTGTTAGTAGCTCTCTATTACACCATCTATTTGGTCTATCGAGCCTTCAGTCTTATATCATCTTAGGGTGACCAATCAAAAGACACCAACTCTTCTCCCACAATGTAATCCTAAATTACAGATGCATCTTCTACTTTTAACCCCTTTCTGACCTCAGATGGGATAGTACGTCCGAGGTCAGAACCCCTGCTTTGATGTGGGCTTCGGTTTAGAAGAGCTGACATGTGCCCACAATAGCGGCGGGTGGAATCGCGATTCACCCGCCACTATTAACTAGCTAAATGCTGCTGTCAAATGCTGACAGCAGCATTTAATTAGCGCTTCAGGCCATCGGGCCAGAAATGCGTGCATCGCTGACCCCCGTCACGTGATCGGAGGTCAGCGATGCATCGGCATGACAACCAGAGGTCTATTGAAGACCTCTATGGTTGTTGATGTCGGATTTCTGTGAGCACCACCCTGTGGTCAGCGCTCATAGCAATGCAGCAATTCTACTACATAGGAGCGATCTGAGCCAGCGTCTAGCCTCCCATTGAGGCTATTAAACACAGCAAAAGTAAAACAAATGTTTTAAAAAATATGACAAAATGTAAAAAATATAAAAGTTTAAATCACCCCCCTTTCCCCCATTCAAAATAAAACAATAAAAAAAATCAAATATACACGCCGTGTTCAGAATTGCCCGATCTGTCAATGAAAAAAAGGACTAACCTGATCGCTAAACGGCATAGAGAGAAAAAAATTTCAAAAAGCCAGAATTACGCCTTAGTGGTCACCACGACATTGCATTAAAATGAAATAACGGGTGATCAAAAGAGCGTATCTGCCCAAAGTGGTATCAGTCAAAACATCAGCTCAGCACGCAAAAAATAAGCCCTCACCCAACCCCAGATCACGAAAAATGGAGACGCTATGGGTATTGGAAAATTGCACATTTTTTTTTAGAAAAGTTTGTAATTTTTTTTCACCACTAAGATAAAAGATAACCTAGACATGTATGGTGTCTATGAACTCATAATGACCTGAAAAATCATAATGGCAGGTCAGTTTTAGCATTTAGTGAATCTAGCAAAAAAGCCAAACAAAAAACCAGTGTGGGATTGCACTTTTTTGCAATTTCACCACACTTGGAATTTTTTTCCCGTTTTCTAGTACATGACATGCTAAAACCAATGATGTCATTCAAAACTACAACTTGTCCCACAAAAAATATGCCCTCACATAGCCATATTGATGGAAAAATGAAAAAGTTATGGCTCTGGGAAGGAGGCGAGCAGAAAACGAAAAAACAAAAATACCCAGGGTCATGAAAGGGTTAAAAATGCTCTCTGTGTAATGTAAGTGTTTATATAAAAACTGGAAGGACAAGTAGCGCAATAGGGTCTTTTCCGGATTCAAAAAGAAAGGAATGTCCAGCTTCACCGAATCCGTAAAAAAGAGTTTTCTTTATTCACATACTTTTAAGCATAGAGGATACAGACTTCAGCACAAGCCATATGGGTAAGAATCTCAACGCGTTTCTGGAGACTAAGCTCCCTTAATCATGGTCATGATAGAAACCCGTGCTGCCAAGGATCCAAAATACAACATGAGTCGAGATGCGGTATTTGGCAACACTTTTTGAGGTGAGGTGAGGAAATGCTACTCTGGTACACTTGAGGTGGATTCCATACTATTTACAATATGTGTGTTTCATGGTGTTAGGGGTCAAGTCCCCGCCTCTGCGCAGGGGGAATCTTAAGCCATCTCCGCTGCAGTCTCCTATTCTTCTCCAGCCGCAGTGGAGCCTGCACAGCAGAGACATCAGTCCCATCGTCTGGCTCAGCCTGATACGGTGCAGATGATTACTGCTGCCTTTCCAGGTTCAGCCATTGTAACCAGTACTGGTCAGCGGCAAGCAGACGTCTCTGGGACTAAGTCCTGCTTTTCCCCTTCTGAGCATGCCCGGGGTAAGACCTCTCATTGGAGGTCGGGGGTCACATGCTCAGGTACTGCAGCAGCTCCCATTGGTCCTCTAAGAAGGTCCTGAAGTTGCTCAGGTACTGCAGCATCTCCCATTGGTCCTCTAGGAAGGTCCTGAAGTTGCTGCAGCTATAAAAGGTTCGCATGGCCACACGGCCATGTGCTAGTATCAAATAACTTATGTGTTCTGCGCCAGTGTGGTAATGTGTATGTGGTTTCAGCGTTCGGCTGAAATAAGCCCCTAGAATACCAGCACCTCCGGTGAGGAGTTTGTGTGAGTGGATTAAGGGCCCGGCTGAAATAAGCCCCTAGAATACCAGCACCTCCAGTGAGGAGTTTTGCGTGTGCTATTCTGACTGCATGACCACTGTTCACTCTATTTGGTAGCTGTGTTCCTCTGTGAGGTTAACAGGGCACAGCGTTCTCTTGTCTTTAGTGACTCTGTGAAGTAACAGAGTTCACTTATACCACCATGTAGTACCGTCAGTTACTAGCAGCGGGTTTTACTCCTGCACGGTGGACCCCGGGTTGCGAACGCATCGATTACTCCATAAATATATATTTGGTGCGTTCCGCCAAACCCTAACACATGGTTATTATAGAACAACCAGGAAGGAGATGTCACTCATGCTCTGCTGAATGTGTATCCACAATGGTTTCCAATGGATAAAAGTTATAACATTTATTATACAGGTTTACAGGGTCAATGCGTTTCAAGGTCACACAGGACCTCTTCATCAGGATAGAAACCTGGTCCAGGTTTTTGTCCTGATGATGAAGTCCTGTGCACAGTGTCTGTTGGAAACTATTGTGGATTCATCTTCAGCAGCGCATGGGTGACATCTCCTTCCCGATTGTTCGGGACTGTTTGGTCCATTTTACTACTATTGAGCTTAAGCCAAAATTGATACACAAAACACAGTATGCAAAGAGCAAAACACCTGTGCCTATATGGGAAAATACTACCAAAAAAATCCCATGAAAGTATTTTTCTGACATGGTTCCCTTTGGTGCAGTATGTCTTTATAGGGTGTATACTATTGAGCTTGTACATCGCCCCGTTACTGCAGCTCATGCAGAAACTATGCACTTCAGTTACATATTTTGACCATTTGATGGAGGTCTGAGGACCTGGAACCAAATCAATCGCCATCACAATGCAGTCCATATGAGATGTACCATTTTTCATCCCCATACAGTTTTTATTGGTCTTTGTAAAAAGGGTCTTCAAATGACCAACAGCTATCTGCCCATGTAAAAGAACCTTGAGGTCATTAACTGATCCTCTCTGAAAATGGCCAAGGGTAGAAATTACATGTGTATGATTTACCGAAAGTCCATGTTATCTACATCTGCTGTACAATTCAGTAAAATAATTGATACTCCTGTATTAACTATTTCAGCATTTATTTGACAATTTATGTTTTATATGATCATTACTTTCTTACACGTATCTCTAGATCTTCCAGAAATGATATTAACCACTGTTCTAATAGACTTTCTACTTTCTCGTCTACAGTAATTTCATTACTTGGGTGCTGTCAGGTGAACATATACAGTGCCGTAAAAATCAGGTAAGGAAAAATGCCCTTAATCAGAAAGGTGGATTAATTGCTCTCCGATGCTGAAATAGTCTTTTATAATTGGGCTTTTTACATAATCCTGATTAAAAGGGATTTTGAGCATAATCAATTTGCACAAGGCCATCTTAATAACAAGCTCTATCGGCTTAGCTATGAGAATTTATCCGTCCACCTCAAGAAATTACTTGTCGTAAGAGGTCCAAAAATATGTAGTGTGGAGTTATAAGGGCAACAAACTAATAGAAATAATGAATTAGAAAAGGCTTTAATCTCACTTGTAATACATTAATTGGCTGCCATCTGTTTAGTCATTTCTGCATTGAGCAAAAACAAGAGGGTCAAGAATGTGCTTATTGTACAGTGCTGCAAAGCAAATATTGTCGTCATTCATATTACTGACACATTATTATTAGCCTGGGCTACTTAACGGATTGTGAAGACTTAATAAATAAAGCATGCAGGCATGAAACACAGCAGCACGATCTGTAACTCATGTCATAAAACACTGTACAGTGGGCATTTTTTAGTTTTTTTTAGATGGGGGTATTTATTGAATATGACAATAAAGATGACAAAAACCATATTCATTGTACAGGTCTAAATATGACTATTTTATTATTATATTTATTATATATTTATTAATAATATATTATTTATTTTATTTACTCTTTCAAAATGTAACATAAAACAATGAAATGAAGGGTAAAAAGGGCAGAACCAGAAAAAATAAAAGGGGAGAAAGGGTGGGATGGTTATGTAATTATGGTATATATTGTCAAGCAGGGTATTACATACTTATATGCACAACGTGTGCTTACTTTATGCTTCTCCAAACCTAAGCACACCAAAAAAAAGACCCAGAAGCAAAAATGTGAAGGCTGATTGGCTACCACTCTCACTTGGCTCTATACGATTGGGCTGTGACCGACAGAACAGGAAAAGAGTTATGTTTCGATTTTCTGATACTCTATATCATCTACCATTTTTAGATGTTCTCCTACTCAACTAGTTAGAGAAGATCTGCATGCCCAAAAGTATTCTCTCTTGACAAGCGGATATTACCCTGCTTACCCTCTAACAAATAGAGACGGAGCATATAGAAATTAAATCAGATCAAAGATTAGTGTGAAGCTCTGAGCAGGAACATGTCACGCTAGAAGAACGACATGTCCACCAATGCTTGAAAGAGTAGATGGGTCCAGATATCGAAAAAATGTGTAGGCTGCTATCACTGACACCATTATAAGTTTTATCAAAACACAAAGTATTTTTCAAATGTCGTAGAGCAAAATTGAAAACTCCAAAAAGACTCTGTAGAGGGGACATATCACCCTCACATTAAACATATGGGATTAATTGTAACAGAGGAAGTGAAAAAGAGCTGACTCTTCACCCCCATTGAAGTAGGACCTCCTGCTGTAAATATGTAATTACAAAGGGGATCTGCTGAGAGTCAGATACCAAGTCTAGAGTTCATATACTCAGAGGCAAGGAAGTACACTTCCGAAGGCAAAAGCTTCCGCTGTTCAAAGGAAATATCTCAGGCATTCTGGAGCCAGTGGTCATTGATGAATATTGGGGTTTGCATCTATCCGATATCTATGGGAGCTATATTTTTTGCGTTGTGGTGAGGTGACAAACTTAATGCATTCACTCACATCACTATAAGGCTGGCCAAACACCTCCAACATAATATTGATCAGATGAATGATGTTATCTCTCCCATGCTTCATCTCTATAGAAAGGTAAAATCGTGATAGGAAATATGACAACAATATCTCCTGTCTGCTACCTCCAGGGGTGAAGATAGTCTGAAATTTTGGGATCTCATAATCTACTGTAGATTTAGCACATCCCACGACCTGCCCTCCATATGAGCTCACCTAGGTGAGGTATGTGGAAATAACCTTGATCTAATAAAAATCAGAGTTCGTGTTTTTGTCATTTGTCTGTTCTGGAAGACACTGAGGTTCTGTATGTTGCTCTAAGGAGTGCTTCCCTTCGCTAAGGTCTGAGCCATTCCTGTGACACAGGCTTAGTACTTTTTCACTTGTTATCCACTTTACTGTATGTGATTGCACATACTGTATTTTTTTGTTTCAATTTTTTAACAGCTTTGTAGATTTTTTATATACACTGCCTACTTTTACGAATTAAATATGAAAAATTTAATAGCTACTTCCTCTTGCTCTGGGATATGAACCCATGAAGCCATACGCTTCCTGTCGGATGTCCAATTGGCCTGTATAAATGTTTGGTGGTGCCAGCTGGTTCTTTATGGGTTATTTAGACCGTATCAGAGTATATACATATATTACATGTGTAGGCATTGGATCTATACATACTATACGTTCACTGTGAGCTCCCCAATAGCAGGCCTAGCGGTGAAAGCAGCCATGGCCTCATCCATCACTCCTTAGCCAATTGCATAACTGTCTTGACAATTGGAGATGGTGGAATGCTGGCTCGTGAACATCGGGCAATGATGGGGAGATATCTGCTGAATCTTCCGACTGTTAACCTGACAAAAAAGTATTCAAATATTTTTTTTATGTGTTCTGTCCAAATACTAATAAATATATATATATATATATATATATATATATATATATATATAAATATATATATATATATATATATATATATACAGTTGTGTGAAAAAGTGTTTGCCCCTTCTTGATATCCTATTCTGATTGTCACACTTAAATGATAACACAAGTAATCACGAGATTATGTTTTTTAAATGAAGGTATTTATTATTAAGGGAAAAAAGAAATCCAAATGTACAGGGCCCTGTGTGAAAAAAGTGAAAAAATGTGATTGCCCCCTAAACCTAATAACTGGTTGTGCCACCCTTGGCAGCAAAAATTGCAGTCAAGCATTTGCGATAACTCGCCATGAGTCTTTTACAATGCTCTGGAGGAATTCTGGCCCACTCATCTTCGCAGAATTGTTGTAATTAAGTCACAATGGAGGGTTTCCGAGCATCAACCCCCTTTTTAAGGTCATGCCACAGCATCTTGTTTGGATTAAAGTGAGGACTTTGACTAGGCCACTCAAAAGTCTTAATTTTGTTTTCTTAATCCTTTCACAGTGGTTTTCGTCTTGGCCATTTTTGCCTAGTCTCTTTCTTATGGTGCAGTCATGAACACTGACCTTAACTGAGGAAAGGGAGGTCTGCATTTATTTGAATGTTGTTTTGGGGTCTTTTGTGACCTCTTGGATGAGTCATTGCTGAGCACATGGGGTTATTTTGATCGGCCCGCCACTACTGGGAAGATTCACCACTGCTTCATGTTATCGCCATTTGTGAATGATGTCTCTCATCGCTGGAGTCTGAAAGCTTTAGAAATGGCTTTATAACCTTTCCAGACTGATAAACTGATAGATCTCAACTATTTTATTTCTCATTTGTTTCAGAATTTCTTTGAATTGTGGGATGATATCTAGATTTTGAGGAATTTTTGGTCTACATCACTTTGTCAGTCAGGTCCTATTTAAGTGATTTCTTGATTGAGTACAGGTGTGGCAGTAATAAGGCCTGGGTATGATTAGAGAATTTGAATTCAGCCTCCCAAAGATGTGATAAAGCACAGTTAATTTATGTTTTAAGGGGTGGGACAATCATTTTTTTCACACAGGAGCCTGTAGTAGGTTTGTATTTCTATTTCCTGTACAAATAAAGACCTTCATTTAAAATCTGCATTTTGTGTTTACTTGTGGCATCTTTGTCTAATATTAAAATTTGTATGGTGATCTGAAACATTTAAGTGTGACAAACATGCAAACAAATAGGAAATCAGGAGGGGACAAACACATATATATATATATATATATATATATATATATATATATATACAATTTCGGGGGTGGCACATTTAACTCAGTTCTTTATGCCTTTACCAGAAGCCCGAGATTAAATAAACCTGTAAGATCATAAGAGTTACATAAAAAATTGACTGAAAAACTGATAACGTAATATGCAGCCTAAATTAAAGGTTATTTCAGCAGATGAAATATGTTCATAAAAGGGATCTGAAGCTAACCTGATCTCGCCAGCCGGTGCTGTTATCTAGGAAGAAGCTTTTAGACTTACTCTCATGCAGCCAGAAGGGATAAGTAGCTGCATCTAGCAACATTTATTTCTTGGTTACAGGAAACCATCATCATTAAATCAGGTTTTTGTGTTTTGCTTGTGTTTAAAAAAAAACCCAAATAGTATATATATATATATATATATATATATATATATATATATATATATATATATACACATACAGTGGGTACTCAGTATTCAGACCCCTTTACACTTTTCACTCTTTGTTTCATTGCAGCTATTTCATTTTTTTCTGTACTTTTTAATGTACACTCTGCACCCCATCTTGACTAAAAAAAAAAAAATGTAGAAATTTTTGCTTATTTATTATAAAAGAAAAACTGAAATATCACATGGTCATGAGTATTCAAACCTTTTGCTCAGACACTCATATTTAAGTCACATGCTGTCCATTTCCTTGTGATCCACCTTGAGATGGTTGTACTCATGGAGGATATGTTACTGCAAGAGTTAATCAGTTCAGTTAATCTCCTAGAATTCTCCATCCTGAATTGTCTCAGCTGTTCTGAGTTGGCCACTCACCTCTTGTGCATATGCTTGCCACTGGTACTTAGGAGTTGCCAGTGATAGTTCACTCTTCCTGGTGTGTTGTTGAAGGAGAAAGTCAGTGTTTGGAGTAGGCACTTGAAGAGTTGTTCAAGGGATTTCTGTGTGCAGTTGGTTTACATGCTTATCCTCATCCTCTCACATTTGGTTTCTCCTTCCTATTTCTTCCATTTCCCACTCTGTTGTTTTGTAAGTGTATTTGTATGAGTGTAGTTTTCTTTTATCTCTGTCTGTCTACCCCTGTCAGTCTGGCTAGTGTAATCCTATATACTTCAGCCTCACATCTCCATGGGTAGGGAAGGGTACAGATAAGGGTTCAGAAAGGCGCATAGCAAGGCACGTGACCTTGGCATCTCCACTTTCTGGGTTAATCCAGAGACAGGGATAACCTAGGGTACCCCCTAGTTTGAGGGATCAGGTAGGTACCCATAGTGCTTAGTCACTACATGACACACAATAGGTGGTGTCACAACTGACCCTGTCCCCCCTCCCCTCACGATGACCTTCACACATACTCATTAGATATCAGCTCAGCTTTTGGAAGCAGGTTTATTGTATGCAACAACGCAGACAATGAAGGAGACAGTGGTACTTAAGGTACCGTCACATTTAGCGACGCTGCAGCGATCTAGACAACGATGCCGATCGCTGCAGCATCGCTGTGTGGTTGCTGGAGAGCTGTCACACAGACAGCTCTCCAGCGACCAACGATGCCGAAGTCCCCGGGTAACCAGGGTAAACATCGGGTTACTAAGCACAGGGCCGCGCTTAGTAACCCGATGTTTACCCTGGTTACCAGTGTAAATGTAAAAAAAACCAAACACTACATACTTACATTCCGTGTCTGTCACATCCCCCGGCGTTCTGCTTCCCTGCACTGTAAGCACCGGCCATAAAGCAGAGCGGTGACGTCACCGCTGTGCCCTGCTTTACGGCCAGCCGGCGCTGACACAGTGCAGGGAAGTAGAACGCCGGGGGATGCGACAGACATCGGAATGTAAGTATGTAGTGTTTGGTTTTTTTTACATTTACACTGGTAACCAGGGTAAATATCGGGTTACTAAGTGCGGCCCTGTGCTTAGTAACCCGATGTTTACCCTGGTTACCAGTGAAGACATCGCTGGATCGGTGTCACACACACCGATCCAGCAATGTCAGCAGGTGATCCAGCGACGAAATAAGGTGCTGGCCTTCTAGCTCCGACCAACAATGTCACAGCAGGATCCTGATCGCTGCTGCGTGTCAAACACAACGATATCGCTATCCAGGACGCTGCAACGTCACGGATCGCTAGCGATATCGTTGTTAAGTTGTTCAGTGTGAAGGTACCTTTAACCAACACTATTTATTTACCTAACACAAAAAAGAAATCTATTTATAAGTAAACATTATATGGCTGGTAACAGTAACAGGGTTAATAGAGTATATTACTTAATTCCACAAGTCCATGACATGCGAATCACTGGGTGGGTATGTGTCCACGTTCAGGATTGCTTCAGGATTTTGTCAGGATTTTATGCAGGTAAAATCCTGACCAAATCTGCACCTGAGGTCACTGGCAGGTCACCTGCGTTGTCCTTGAGTTTTTTCTGCAATGTAAGGACATGCTGCGTTCTTAAAAGACGCGCCGCATGTGAGTTTTCTCGGGTGTGCCGCATGCGTCTTTTACTGCATAGTGGAGACAGGATTTCATGAAATCCCCTCCACTATGCTGTAACATCTGGAAGCTGCGTTTTTTACGCATGCTGCTCAACGCTGCGTCAAAAACGCAGCGTTTCCTGAACGTGGACACATACCCTAAGGGTATGTTTCCACGTTCAGGAAACGCTGCGTTTTTGACGCTGCGTTTTTCCGCAGCGTCAAAAACGCAGCGTCCAGATGTTACAGCATAGTGGAGGGGATTTCATGAAATCCAGACTCCACTATGCGTTAAAAAACGCATGCGTTTTTGCCGCAAAAACGCATGCGTGGTGCGTTTTTTCTAAACGCAGCATGTTGCTACTATGAGCAAAACACGCAGGAACACCGCAGGTGACCTGCCAGTGACCTCAGGTGCAGTTTTGGTCAGGATTTTACCTGCATAAAATCCTGACCAAAGCCTGAAGCAAAACTGAACGTGGAAACATACCCTAAGGGTATGTGCACACGTCAGGATTTCTTGCAGAAATTTTCCTGACAAAATCCGGACATTTTTGCCAGAAATCCGCATGTGTTTTTTTGCGTGTTTTTTATGCGTTTTTTGTGAGGTTTTTTTGTGGATTTTATGCAGATTTTTTTGCGTTTTTTTCCTGACACTCCAATTTCATGGGAAATCCGCAAAAAATCTGCAAAAATAATGAACATGTTGCTTCTTTTTCCGGAATGCGTTTTTTTTGCGGAAAAAAACGCAACATTTGCACAAAAAATGCGGAATGCATTCTAAATGATAGGATGCATAATGTATGCGTTTTTTATGCGGTATTATAGCGTTTTTATTGGGGAAATCAGCAAAAAAAACTAAAAAATTGAAGAAATCCTGACGTGTGCACATACCCTCAATGTCATGCTGATTGATAGCAGGCTACAATTAGACAGTGGGGAGCCAACTGTGAATCAGCATGAAGTCAGCAGTCACACCCCATCAGCCTGACATCAATTGAAGCCGCTGAATAGGCCGTAAGTAGCAACTACCATACTCTTCATAATTAGGTCAATAGTAAAAAAAGTAAGTTATTACTATCACTTTCATACTGTATATAATAGCAATTTTAAGTTTTTCTCTTCTCAAGAATTTAGGATGGCCAGAGCATACAGATGAGTATACGTCAGATACGTTCATGTTTGTTGTGTATGTACCTGAGTTGCCTGTGTCCTCGCTGAACCAAAATTTTACATTTTTATACAAAAACCTTCCATGACAATAGTTCAAAAAGAAGGCAAAAAGGCCTCGTCATTCTCTTAACACTTTTGTTTCCTGTATGTCTTGTATAATCAGGGCGAGGAGATGTAATTGGTGAGCCCGGGTTAAGCCTGCGGCCTGCTGTGCTCCTGACAATTAGGTTAGAGAGCCGCGATCTATAAATTTAAGAGGATTTGGTGGGTCCACTAATGAAAAAAAATGTCACACTGCAAGGGGACCCTGTGTGTTATGAAAGCAACTTAATATCATCTGCCAGCGATTTGTACACACTGATAATCTATTGAGATCTTGGGAAGAGGGAGGGCACAGTTTTAGTGTTTATGAGACTGGTGAAGTGATAGTTGCCATCTGCACAATTCACACTAATCTGGCTAGTGTCTCTCTGGCAAATGGCTGCATGAGGCGCGGGGAGGGGACGGAGGGCTATTTATTGTTTATAAAAACAAACAAGGAGGATTTAGTTGTATGCGAGGAATTTATATCGAACAGCTGCAAAAGCAAGCAATGTGCCTGTGGGGGAGGGCATGACATCTATAGGGGGTAACTAATATTCCCCTCCAGAAAGTCTCAGGGCCTGTCAGACCACACCACAAGAAACAGCCATCCATTAGGAAATAAAGGGGCCAGGTGACAATTTTATGCAATTAACAATGTTACATTCGGACCAAGGCTCTGTATTGGGAATGTACACGAGCATCATTATGTGATCGGACTGCAGAGTGTGATCACACACCGAAGCAAACTTTGTGAACTGGTTAGACAATGCAGAAGAACATTTTTTTCCATGTTCAGAAAATTTCATATACCGTACCAAATACAGTCCAAAGTAATGCGATATATCAGCCTCATCCAGATCTTCCTGTTTTTTTTTCTTAGGACGGTATTATACACTGAAATGGCGCAAAACACAGATTACACAGATTATACTTACTGAATGTGGTTTTCGCATAACTTCTTCATTTCTTTGTCCGGCTTTGTCCGGCTGTGTTCAATCTCCTACCTAAATAACTCACCGCTTCCCCTCTCTGACCACAACATTCTCTCCTTCATGCTCACAAATCCTCGCTCACCCCAGCACCCTCCTACCTACCATTCAGTCAGAAATCTACAAACCATTAACCCTCACACACTTTCAGACTCCTTACACTCATCACTGTTCCCAATCTCCTCTTTTTCCTGTCCCGATCTGGCTGTACATCACTACAATGACACTCTTAGAAGCACCCTAGACCAAGTAGCGCCCCTCACCCTCAGAACCTCCAAACACAGAGTAAAACAGCCCTGGCTCACATCGCAAACCCAATTTCTCCAGCGATGCTCTAGGAGTGCTGAACGCTTATGGAGGAAAACTCGCACACCAGAAGACTTCATACAATTCAAATTTATGTTAAAAACCTATAACTCTGCCCTTCACATCGCCAAACAGACCTACTTCACCACTCTGATCTCCTCACTATCCAACAACCCCAAGAAACTTTTTGACACCTTTCACTCCCTCCTCAGGCCAAAAGCTCAAGCCCCTATCACAAACATTTGTGCTGATGACCTGGCCTCCCACTTTATAGAGAAAATAGACAATATCCGTCAGGAAATCCGCTCCCAATCACCAAGTTCAGTGAC
Organism: Ranitomeya variabilis; assembly: GCF_051348905.1. NCBI lineage: Eukaryota > Metazoa > Chordata > Amphibia > Anura > Dendrobatidae > Ranitomeya > Ranitomeya variabilis. The sequence goes on along the minus strand of NC_135233.1, from coordinate 562,901,682 downwards.
TCCCATCCCTCCCTGCATCTCCCCTGGCTCACTCTCTGCATTTGATCCCATCACAGAAGAAGAAGTCTCCAGGCTCCTCTCTTCTTCTCATCCGACTACATGCACTACCGACCCCATTCCCTCCCATCTCCTCCAGTCTCTCTCTCTCCAGTCGTCACTACTCACCTAACTACAATCTTTAATCTCTCACTCTCCTCAGGCATTTTCCTGTCCTCCTTCAAACACTCTATCATTATTCCGTTACTAAAGAAATCCACCCTCGACCCATCCCGCACAAACAACTACAGACCGGTCTCCAATCTCCCCTTCATCTCTAAACTCTTGGAGTGCCTAGTCTACTCCCGCCTTACCCGTTACCTCTCCATTCACTCCCTCCTAGACCCTTCACAGTCCGGCTTCCGCCCCCTACACTCGACAGAAACTGCACTCGTCAAAGTAACCAATGACTTTCGGACAGCAAAATGTAACGGTGACCACTCTCTGCTCCTTCTTCTTGACCTTTCTGCATCTTTCAACACTGCTGACCACCCTCTCCTACTCTCTAGGCTTCAGTCACTAGGCATTAAGGACACTGCTCTCTTCTGGTTCTCCTCCTATCTTTCTGACCGCTCCTTCAGTGTTCTGTTCTCTGGCTCCACTTCATCTCCTCTTCCTCTCACTATCAGGGTACCCCAGGGCTCAGTCCTTGGCCCCCTTCTCTTCTCCCTCTACACGGCCCCAATTGGACAGACCATCAGCAGATTTGGCTTTCAGTACCATCTTTATGCTGACGACACACAACTATACACATCATCGCCTGGCCTTACTCCTGCTGTACTACAGAGCACCACTGACTGTCTGTCCACAGTCTCCAACATCATGTCCGCTCTCTATCTGAAACTCAACCTCTCCAAAACTGAACTTCTTCTGCTCCCACCATCTACTAACCTCCCTAAGCCTGACGTTTCCCTCTCCGTGGGTGGTGCCATAATAACACCCGGACAGCAGGCACGCTGTCTGGGTGTTATGTTTGATTCCGATCTCTCCTTCCGTTCCCGCTCATGCCGCTTACACCTAAAGAACATCTCTAGAATCCGCCCTTTTCTCACTATAGAAACAACAAAAACCCTCACTGTCGCCCTGATCCACTCCCGCCTGGACTTCTGCAACTCTCTATTAATTGGCCTCCCCCTCACTCGACTATCCCCTCTCCAGTCTATCCTTAATGCAGCAGCCAGGGTCGTCTATCTAGCTAATCGTTACTCAAACGCATCCACTCTTCGCCAGTCATTACACTGGCTGCCTATTCATTACAGGATACAATTCAAAGTACTTGTTCTCACCCACAAAACTCTTCACAGTGCGGCACCCCCTTACATCTCCTCCCTCAGTTCTGTCTATCTGCCTAACCGACCTCTGCGCTCTGCAAATGACTTTCGACTCTGCACTAATCCGTACCTCCCACTCCCGACTCCAAGACTTGTCCCGTGCTGCGCCAATCCTCTGGAATGCTCTACCCCAAGAAATTAGGACCATCCACAATTTGCATAGTTTTAGGCGCTCCCTCAAAACACATTTGTTCATAGCGGCCTATCATGTTCCCTAATCAGTTATTTTGTTTATGTGTAGCCCAGTCACTACTTCCATCTATCCCCCAATTCCTGAAGATGGCTGGACCATCATTGTAAATACATCATTGTAAATACACACCTGTACTTTGTATCTCCCCCACCTCATTGTAGATTGTAAGCTCTCACGAGCAGGGTCGTCTTGTGTTGCTTTAATTATTGTATTGTTAACATTGTTACTTATGACTGTTGTGTTTGAAGCTGTTAAATTGTAAAGCGCTACGGAATATGTTGGCGCTATATAAATAAAGATTATTATTATTACTTCTTAAAGACAATCTGTCAGCAGGTCAAAAGTAACCGGATTTTGAGCTTAATATAATCCCACTGGTGCCCTGAGCATTGAATTATTAAAGGCTTTGTCGCCTAATACGACACCCCCTTGTCAATCCATATGTTTCTCTCTTGTAAAATAAGAATTTCAGTACGCCCTCTCTGGTTCCGGCTTCGATCCTGCAGTATCAGCACTGGCTCTCCCAGGGATAGTGTCACATAATGTCATGCCATCACTTCAGCCAATAAGTGCTGACTTCACTGGATGCTGCTTTGGATGCATCACAAATATCTGGAGGAACAGAGAGCGCAGAATACAGTACAGACAGAAATAAATGTTTTAACACCTTCAAGACTTTTGACGTACATTTACATCACAAGTTGTGTTCCTGCCTTCGATGTTGGCTCGCATGCTTAGCCCATAACTTTCCCTGCACGTGATGACTGATTTAATCAGTCATCATCTGCCTGTCACGGGAAGCCTAGATGGGCAAGAGCTAATAACCCGGACCCCTGCAATGTCCCTCAGACTAGGGAAATCCTGACTGACCCTCTCCTAGAGTTTACACTGATGGTGTGCATGTCTAGGCCTCCACCCTCACCCTATCTCCTGTTTCAACCCTAGGCTGAAACCACCACCCACCACCCAGTGAAGAGATCATACACCAATACCCACAATTGGCACAGACAAGGATAACTGAAAATATGAACCAAGCCGCAGTCACTCAGGAATACACTATAAATGCACAGGGCAAAACAAACACAAATATAGGACGGAGTAAATAAGACAAATACTCTAACTCCTAGCTCACCACTCCAGACCGAGATAACTAAGCACTTGACAGAAGCTATAATCGGCGACACCCAATGTTCAGAAGAACTATTTAAAGGCAGTGGTCTTGGCCCAGCTTCCAATCCGAGCACCAGCAAAATTAACCCCGGACCAGCTAGACAAAATCTAGCCGACGCCACTGAGCGCATAGTGGACAAAAGCGGAATTACCGCTGTCCGTCGAACGCCCTAGTATGAACAGCGTCCGACATGACACTGCCTTTAACAGCAGCGGTGGAGTGGTGCTACGTCCGTCGCTGTTAACTAGTTAAATCCCACTGTCAATCTCTGACAGTGAGATTTAATACTCTCCGGCAGGAAACGCATTATGAATCTCACCCATTGGCATCCCTGTCATCCCTGTCATGTGATCGTGGGGCGCAGATGGGTTGTCATGAGAGCCAAGGGTCTGCTGATGTCCCCTGTGCATGTCATTGTGATATGCCTGTGAATGCCGGCTCATTGCCAGCGTTCATAGGAGATCATGATTTTTCCTATACATAGCAGTGGTGAAACCCTGCTATGTGTAGCACAGGCAATAGGATGATCGCAGCTTCAAGTTTTCTAAGGGAACTATTTAATAAAGTAAAAAGTAAAAAAAAGAAAGAAAGGTTTTTAAAAAAAGAAAAAAACCACAAAAATTCAAATCACCCCTGTTTTGCCCCATTAAAAATAAAACAATGAAGAAAATGCACATATTTGGTGTGATCACATTCATAAATGTCCGCTCTATCAAAATATAAAAAAAATAATTGCATCGGTAAGCGGCCTAACGATGAAAAAAATCAAAATGTCAGGATGATGGTTTTTTGGTCACCGCAACATTGCAATAAAGTGTAATAACAAACAATCAAAACATTGTTTCAACAGGGTGGTCCATGTATATGGATGCACCTATATTGATACACATAAATAAAATGGGAATGGTTGGTGATATCAACTTCCTGTTTGTGGCACATTAGTATATGGGAGGGGGAAAACTTTTTAGCTTACCGATCTGGGTCATCCTTGTTGAGATGCTGCAGTGGATTTTGTAAGGGTGCCATTTGTGAGTAGCTAATATCCGCCGAAGGGATGTTCGACTGATGCCAGATTGTGCTGAATTTGCAGAATGGGCAAAGCAAAAATTAGAACAGGACTCTCAGTTTACAAAGAACATTATGTTCAGTGATGAGGTAAACTTTTTTTGGTGGGCCATTTATATGGATACACCTAAATAACATGGGAATGGTGACAGTTTTCTTATGTAGCATGTAGAAAAGCCGCTGAGACACCATCACGTGTTTTCTCAACGCAAGCAATGAATAGCCAGGTCTTTCACCGGGAAGGAACAACCACGGGAAGGGCAGCATCCAATAAAGGAAAACCACCTATGCCAAAACATGGTATCCATCCACCCCGAAACAGCTGTCTGTGGATGGATACCATGTTTTGGCATAGGTGGTTTTCCTTTATTCGATGCTGCCCTTCCCGTGGTTATTCCTTCCCGGTGAAAGACCTGGCTATTCATTGCCTGCGTTGAGAAACACGTGATGGTGTCTCCGCGACTTTTCTACATGCATTTGCACATTTCCCATTAGGGATGGGGGCAGTGTTCTGGATCACTGCATTGAGAAACACGTGATGGTGTCACCGCGGTGTTGGATGTTTTGATCTCCCCGAAGTCATTCACCCTTATGTTTATAGTTTTCTTGCATAGGGCGTCTTGCATTGAAATCTGCTGCAATGACCCGGGTATTGCATTCACCAGACATCAACACAATTTCTATCTGTTCCTGACGCGTTAACCTCTACGACATGTCAATGGTTGTAAACAAAGAGAAGCTTGTAAATAACTCATGAAAGAATAAAGTTACATTAAAACCAAGCACACCATTGTTTTTCTTGTGAAATTCTCAATAAGTTTGATGCGTCCCATTGGAAAAAATAAAGTTGGATCTAAAATGGCTGACTTCAAAATGGCCGACATGGTCTCCACCCATCCTGAAAAGTTTTCCCCTTCCCATATACTGATGTGCCACAAACAGGAAGGTGATATCACCAATAGTGTTGAGCATTCCGATACTGCAAATATCGGGTATCGGCCGATATTCGCTGTGTTGGATTTCCGATACTGAGCTCCGATACTTTTAAGATATCAGACACCGGAATCTGAAGTTCCTATAGTGCAATGATGCACTATAATGGAGTGTGGGTGGTGCGTGGCGGAGACTGCGTGTCTGTTGTGCGGGCGGGGTCTGTGCGGGACTGCTTGGGGTCTGTACGGGCCTGCCGGGGGTCTGTGCGGCCTGCCGAGGGTCTGTGCGGGCCTGCCAGGGGTCTGTGCGGCCTGCCGGGGGTCTGTATGGACCCCCGGCAGGCCGTACAGACCCTCGGCAGGCCGCACAGACCCCCTAGAGGCCCATACAGCCACCCTAGCAGGCCGCACAGACCCTCGGCAGGCCGCACAGACCCCCGAGAGGCCCGTACAGACCCCCAGCAGGCCGCACTGATCCCCAGCAGGGCACAAAGACCCCCGAGAGGCCTGTACAGATTATTTTAATTAATTTAAATGTTTCAATAAACTATATATTTCAATGAGACTTAGTTTGCACTTTATCTTTTTTCAAGAAGCTACCTGTAAAAATTGTCATGTGCACATACCCTAATTACATGTTCACTTTGTGGCCTGGAATCATTAAGTCTGGTATTGTGCAGTACATGGTAGTTTTATTGATGAGCGCGCTGGAGTAAGATGTGCCCAATTCATTAAGAGGCAAATGTCACTTAATGAATCTGATGTCTCTTTTCAGTGGCGTGTCTTTTCGTGCGCCATACCAGAAATACTACTCCAGTTAGGGACTGGCTTAACATTTCTGGCTTAAGTTACGAAACAAATTTTGTGCACTTTTACACATCCCTTCTCACTGTAAGGCAGTGACAGGTGTTATATGCGAGGGTGGCTATTTATCCCCCAGGACCTGCACAGAAGCGTATTGAGGCCGCGGGAGTGTATTGCAGTCACTGGTATAGCTGTGATTGCAATGCAAAAAAAAAGTAAGTGTTGGTCTTGGGCAAGCTATTTTGTGCAAGGCAGATTTAAGAAAACCTGCTCTGGTCTTTTATTTTTGAAGCGGACTGCAGGGTGGTAGTGGTGCGGTCCGCTTCCTTACCGGCCGGGTCTTCCATGTGGTCTGTGGCCACAGGTTCCTTGTAAAAACCATGCAGCAGAGGTTTGAGTGTGTCAGTTTTGGTTTTCAAGCATGCAGAGCAGGAGGCTCTGAAGAGCTCAGCCTGTGTAAAGCAATACAGAGCCACACAGAGCCAAAAGACTTGGCACCCCTCAGTGTACATGGCGGTGCAGTCACGCACCGCAAACGGTCTCAGTTACGGACTGTCTTGTTTCCCGGCTGCGATTCGGAGGATACCCTTTTGTCTTTTATTTTGTGAGTATGCTGAACATTAAAGAGACTTTGTTTTTGACCTTTCCTATGGTCACTGCCTGTTTGTCGCACTGCATCAACCCCGCTCCACTACATCACACATGATCCAAACACAAAGGCAGGCCAAAACCGGTGTGAAAATGCCCCAAATCCCAGCATTTTTATGTAACTTCAAGTTGCGCAAAAGTTTTTTTTATAACTTTTCAAAGTATTTGACTTCAGAAATATGGCAAAAATTCTTTAATGAATCAGGGCCTGAGTCTTAGTATTATTGCTTTGCTGAGTGTAAACTTGAGGGCTTTCAAGTTTTCGATGAGAGCTTGAAGAGTTTCCATTTAGGTTCTGCTCCAAAAACTCTTAAAAAACATATCTGGGTGCACCTTTCTTTATTAAGAACTTACAGAACAGCAGTGTATTTTTTAGTATGATTCTGACCCAATCTATCAATGTACTGTAGATGATACTCGCTGTCATAAAACTTTCAGGACAGCTTGTGACTTCTCTAAAGTGTAAATGAGCCTCCAGAGGAGGATTGGAAAGTCTCGAAAGCCCTGCAATCTCTTTTTAATATTCCGACAGCTAACAATGTCGTGTCATACAATGATATGACAGTATGGATTTGCCATTTAACCAATTTTGAAAATATTTTTTAATCTGGCCGGATAACAAGGTTATAGAGTAAAGAAAAGCAATGGCAGAGAAGGAGTCACCTGCCTACGTTCCCTGCTCCTGAAGATGTTCTTATAGTGGATACATGGGATGTTCACCCTTATGTTACTGGACCATGGTATTTTTACATCTCTGCTAAATGAAAGGCAACTTGTTAAAGAAAGTACCTTAATCCCTTTCAATAACCTTATGATTCTGGAAGCATACACAACCGTAATTTCTTGGTCTATGTCACAACCTGCAATACCCATCCTGACCATCCTGACCATGGGTCTCCTGATCTGAACAAGGAGCCTTATGTATGCCTATGAGGTTCTTAATTCAGGTCAGGAAGACAGCAGTCAGGTCAAAAATCGCTGTTGTAAAAAGGATCAAAAAATGCTGTTGCATCCTTAGAATATAGAAGTTACTCTGATAAATAGACACACATAATAATTAGTAATAAATAATATAAAAAAAATAATAAAAAAGATACATTTTCATTGCTTTTTGCTACTTCATCTGATGTAGGGGCATTTATTCTACTTCCAGTGATGTACCACTTACTGGGCTACTTGCTGTAGTTTTGATCAAATCACTGTTTTCTCTGCTGCATTAAGACCAGATCTTTGAATGCTGAGCTCTGTATAATCATGCCCATACCACTGATTGAGAGTTTTCTGTTTACACTGTGCATAGGCAGAAAACTGCAAATCAGAGGTTGGGGCGGGATTATACAGAGGTCATGAATATGGAGGACTACGTGGTATCAGGTTTAATAGTCCTATAGTGATAATCTCCTTCTGATAAAACAGTGATTTTATCCTAACTACAGCAAGCAGCCCAGGAAGTGACACATCACTGGAATCAGGGCCGCTGTTACATTATTCTGCCCTCTGATTAGATTTTCCTTTAAGTACTTTAGTCTCATATGGGTATAAGACACATTGTTTATATCATCTATCATCTACCATCTATGCTGTATACTTGCTGTTTTTGGCATCCCTTGATATTAGAGGATTGTTCTTATACTGAAGATTTCCTCTTTTCTACGGAGTATTTACTCCCTCCATGTGTGTAAGAAGTCATATTGAAACTTGGCCAGAAAGCTGTTTGGCATCATTTAGTTCAATGGCAGTTTACCAGCTGCAAAGAGAGTTTTAAAGACACTTGTACTTATTTAGTGCTTAGCAGACACATTTTTTTCACACAACCTTTGGGAAATCCTATTTTTCCCCAGGATCTCTCTCCTTTTTCTATTAGTGTTAAATCATCAGTCTTTATAAACCCATTTTAACAGACTATCGCCAGACTTTTAGCTGGGATTTTCCAAAAGCAAACACTGCACTATTGACATTTAAAGGATCCTATGTGCCAGTGATAATATTGTGAACTTCCCCTTTAAGTCAGTATTCTAAATATTTTTTCAAAGACTTTACCCTTCTATATTCTGCACTTCAGTTACTAAAATTTCTCCTTTATGCTCCAAAGTAAATGTGATTCCTAACTGAACAGCAGATAATGATGTAGTTATACAATACTGACAAACACACAAACATTTGGCCACAACTGGGTACATCCATTTTTTAACATACAAGAAAAAACATTACTAGTTTAATCTGGATAACAGTCCATGAAAAACGGACAGCACTTGGATGGCAGTGTTGTCCAATGTTTTCACAAACCCATATGTCATGATCCAGTTCTGTGTTTATGTTCAGCTGTCTTGTCTCTGGACTGGTCATGTGGGAGTTAATTCCCTCTGCCTCACTTTAAAGCTGGCTGAGCTATTTCAGTCCTCTGCAGCCTGTGGCCCAGTGTCTGCTATAGTTCATGCTGCACGGCTTGAGCACCTGACCTGTTCACTTGTTGTCACGGGGGACCTAGGTAGAAAAGAGCTAATAACCCGGGCCCCTGCGATTTCCCTCAGACAAGGAAACCCTGACTGACCCTCTACCCAGAGTTTACACTGATGGTGTGCATGTCTGAGCATCCACCCTCGCCCTAGCTCCTGTTTCAACCCTAGGCTGAAACCACAACCCACCACCCAGTGTAGAGTCCACACTCCAATACCCACAGCACAGACAAGGATAACGGAAAAATAAGCACAACGCCGCAGTCACTCAGGAATACACTATACTGTAAATGCAAAGGGCAAAACAAATACAAATATAGGAAGGAGCAAATAAGACAAAGGGAAATACACCACCAGCAACGATATTCCAATATATACTAGCTCACCACTCCAGACCTAGATAACATGCACAAGACAGAAGCTATAATCGGCAACGCCCAATGTTCAGGAGAACTATTTAAAGGCAGTGGGCATGGCCCAGCTTCCAAACCGAGTACCAGGTAATTTAACCATGGACCAGCTAGATAATATCTAGCCGACGCCAATGAGCGCATAGTGGACAAAAGCGGAATTACCGCTGTCTGTCGAACGACCTGGTCTGAACAGCGTCCAACATGACAGTACCCCGCCTTCATCGAGGGACCCCAGGGCCCTCACGGCTTATAGGACCCGGCTTGTCCGGATTGTGGCGGTGAAAAAACCTGACCAGCCGATCCGCATGAACGTCCGAGGCTGGTACCCAGGACCTCTTCTCAGGCCCATAACCACGCCAGTGTACCAAGTACTGTAAAGTGCGGCGCACTACACGAGAGTCAACCACCTTGGAGACCTGAAATTCCAAATTACCATCCACCAAGACTGGAGATGGCATGGGCGCCGCATCCACGGAACCCACCACCTTCTTTAATAATGATCTGTGGAACACGTTGTGTATTTTATACACTGTAGGAAGCTCCAACCGGTACTCTACTGGGTTAATGACAGCGGCGACCCTAAATGGACAAATAAACCGTGGACCCAATTTAAGGGATGGTATTTTGAGTCTTATGTTTTTTGTGGATAACCACACCCAGTCATCCACACTCAGGTCCAGACCTGGCACACGCCTACTGTCAGCCACACGTTTGTACCTAGCACCCACACTCAACAGGCGCTGTTTAACTCTCCTCCAGACTGATGATAATTGTGCTCCTAACTGGTCTTCCTCCGGGACGCCGGAAGAGCCCCCCTGACTCAAAGTACAAAATTGAGGATGAAGTCCGTAAACACAAAAAAATGGAGACTCCTCAGACGACTCCTGGCGGTGATTATTGATGGCAAACTCAGCCAAAGGAAGAAACTTCGACCACTCCTCCTGGTTATCCAAAACAAAGCAGCGTAAGTACTGTTCCAAATTTTGGTTCATATGCTCAGTCTGACCATTTGACTGAGGATGAAATGCCGAAGAATGAGACAACTTGATCCCCAGCCGTGAACAAAATGCTTTCCAAAATTTTGCCACAAACTGAGACCCCCTATCAGAAACGATGTCAGACGGAACCCCATGAAGTCTGACCACCTCCTGCACAAATACCTGAGCCAGAGTCTTAGCATTAGGCAACGAAGGCAAAGACACAAAATGCGACATTTTTGAGAATCGATCAACAATCACCAAGATGACCGTGTTCCCAGCTGAGTAGGGCAAGTCAGTGATAAAATCCATGGAGATTTCCGTCCATGGCTTATTAGGTACCTCGAGAGGAAGTAGTGTGCCAACAGGACGGGAGCGGGGCGTCTTAGTCCTAGCGCACGTGGTGCAAGCCGACACGTATGAGACCACATCCTGTCGGATCTTGGGCCACCAAAACCAACGTTACACCAACTCCATAGTACCCCTAACCCCTGGATGGCCAGCCAGGACGGTATCATGATGCTCCCCCAAAACCTTAAAGCGGAGATGAAGCGGTACAAACGTTTTGTTGATGGGAAGCTCAGATGGTACCTCCTCCTGGGCCTCGGCAATCTCAGCCTCAACCTCGGTAGTGAGAGCCGAAATCACAACACCCTTTTGGAGGATGGGTACGGGATCTTCCCGAGGCTCTCCCCCCGGAAAACACCGGGACAGGGCATCCGCCTTAATGTTTTTAGAACCAGGTCTGTAAGTGACAACAAAGTTGAACCGCATGAAAAACAATGCCCAGCGAGCCTGCCTGGGAGACAGACGCTTGGCAGACTCCAAAAAAAGCAAATTCTTATGGTCAGTAATAACAGTAACCTGATGAATCGACCCCTCCAAGAAATGTCGCCATTCCTCAAAGGCCAATTTGATTGCCAACAACTCTCTGTTGCTGATATCGTAGTTACGTTCGACGGACGACAGTTTCTTGGAAAAGTAGGCGCATGAATGCAAACCGTTCAAGGATGAGCCTTGTGACAGCACCGCCCCCACACCAACCTCAGACGCATCGACTTCCACCACAAAAGGTTTCGATACATCTGGCTGCACAAGAATGGGGGCTGAAACAAACCTGTTCTTAAGAGATTCGAATGCGCACACAGCAGCCTCAGGCCAAACGGAGAAATTGGTACCCTTTTTAGTCATGTCAGTTAGCGGGTTAGCAATGATGGAAATATCCTTGATAAATTTCCTATAGTAGTTATAAAACCCAAGGAACCGCTGAAGTGCTTTCAGGTTATCAGGCCGTTCCCAATGCAACACCGCTTGCACCTTAGCGGCGTCCATTTTAAAACCAGAAGCAGACACAATATAGCCCAAGAAAGGCAACTCCTGTACCGAAAACACACATTTCTCCAGTTTTGCATATAGCTTATTCTCTCTGAGAAGCTGTAACACCTGCCTGACATGATCTAAATGAGTATCACTGTCGCAAGAATATATGAGGATGTCACCTAGGTACACAATAACGAATTTCCCCAACACATGTGAGAACACATCATTTATGAAATGCTGAAACACTGCAGGTGCGTTTGTCAACCCAAATGGCATCACCAAATTTTCAAAATGACCCTCAGGGGTATTAAAAGCCGTCTTCCACTCATCACCTTGACGGACTCTTATGAGGTTGTATGCCCCCCTGAGGTCAAGCTTTGGAAAACCACTTAGCACCTGCCACCTGGTTGAACAAATACGGTATCAATGGCATAGGGTATGGATCACGAATCATAATCTGGTTTAACTCCCTGAAATCCAGACACGGCCGTAGTCCACCATCTTTCTTCTTAACGAAGAAGAACCCTGCTGCAACAGGTGAGGATGAAGGCCTGATGTGCCCTTTGCTCAAACTTTCAGCAATGTAATTCTTTAGCGCTTGTTAAAATCCTTGCTTTAGGCAATTTGGCCCCTGGTTTAAACCTGATAGTACAGTCATAGGAGCGATGTGGTGGCAACTCTGAACAACCCTTCTCAGAGAACACATCCACAAAATCCAGAAGTGACTCAGGAACGCTTGAAGTCACAGCAGCAACACATGTGGCCAAGCAATTCTCCTGACAGAAATCTGAATTATGTCCTGAGTTTTCCAGTCAATCACCGGGTTGTGTGTAGACAACCATGGAAAACCCAGAACCAATTGTGCCGGAAGACTCTTGAGCACCTTACATGTAACCTGCTCGAAATGAAGAACCCCAATGTGGAGTTTAACCTCAGCCACAAACTCAGTAATCTCCTCCTGTGGGAGAGGAGCAGAATTGATGGTGACCACGCGGATAGGATGAGGCAGTTTTTCGATCCTAAAACCAGCAGTGCGCGCAAACTCCTTATCAATGAGATTTGTGGCAGAACCACTATCCACAAAAGCAGTGATTGGCAGCTCTCTGCCAGCGACAACAACTTTGGCAGGGAGCATGCACTGAGAAATCATCATGGAGGATATACATAAGCTCAGATTGGCCTCCTCCACACCCTCTGAGCTTAGAAGTTTTTCTGCCGTTGCATTTTTCTTTGACAGCAGAAGACAGATATTAATAAAATGACCAGTTTTACCGCAGAAAAAACAGGTTCCCTGCTTCCTGAGTACAGGAGCATGATGCTTAACATGTGATACCCCTGCGATTTGCATAGGTTCCGTGCGCTCACCTGCAGCAACCTCACGTGAACCTAAACCTCCTCCCACAGGCGGCGTCTCATGCTCCCCCAGACGAGAACGGCGATCAATGCGGACAACAAGACTCATAGCGGAATCTAGTGAAGTAGGAGTCTCGTACATCAGGAGGGCTTTCTTAACCCTATCAGAAACTCCATGAATAAAGTGACTCCGCAGCGGGGAATCATTCCACTGAGTGTCGACCGCCCAGCAGCAAAATTCAGAACAGTAATCCTCTGCAACTCGCTCCCCCTGGCGAATAGTGCGTATCTTAGATTCTGCTAGAGCCATTCTGTCAGGTTCATCGTAAATATTTCCAAGAAAGGAAAAAAAAACTCTCCACAGAGTCAAATGCAGCAGAATCAGATGGCAAAGAAAACGCCCATGCTTGGGGATCCCCGCTTAATAATGACAACACCAGGCCCACACACTGAGCCTCATTACCGGAGGAGATCGGACACATCTGAAAATACAGTTTGCAAGCTTCACGAAAAGTAACAAATTTACTGCGTTCCCCAGAAAATTTTTCAGGCAAAGGAATCTTAGGCTCAGCAACTTTATCTGTAACGCCGGCTTGCACATTAGATACTGCTAGTCCCTGTTGTTGCACTGCCCCCCTCAACTCGGTGACCTGTAGGAACAGCGTCCTCAACTGGCAGCTTATGGAAATCATGGGATCCATGGAAATAATGTTGGCCGATTATAATGTCACAGATGACCTAGGTAGGATAGAGCTAATAACACGGGCCCCTGCGATTTCCCTCAGACTAGGGAAACCCTGACTGACCCTCTACCCAGAGTTTACACTGATGGTGTGCATGTCTGAGCCTCCACCCTCGCCCTATCTCCTGTTTCAACCCTAGGCTGAAACCACAACCCACCACCCAGTGAAGAGTCCACACTCCAATACCCACAGTTAGCACAGACAAGGATAACGGAAAAATAAGCACAACGCCGCAGTCACTCAGGAATACACTATAAATGCAAAGGGCAAAACAAATACAAATATAGGAAGGAGCAAATAAGACAAAGGGAAATACACCACGAGCAACGATACTCCAACTACTAGCTCACCACTCCAGACCAAGATAACATGCACAAGACAGAAGCTATAATCGGCGACGCCCAATGTTCAGGAGAACTATTTAAAGGCAGTGGGCATGGCCCAGCTTCCAATCCGAGCACCAGGTAATTTAACCCTGGACCAGCTAGATAAAATCTAGCCGACGCCAATGAGCGCATAGTGGACAAAAGCGGAATTACCTCTGTCTGTCGAACGACCTGGTCTGAACAGCGTCCGACATGACACTTGTACTAGTGTTCCTTTTTGCCTCTGACTGCCTGTACCTGTTTATGACTTGTACTGACCCTTGGCTTGTATCTCGACTTCGTTTTATGTCTCACGTTTTGTTACCACATTCCCGGTAGGCTCTGACTTCTTGTTTGTCCCTGACCATTCTTCTGACTTCCCCTGTGTACTGCGCTTACCTCTATGTGTATGACCTTTGGCTTGTCTGACTTCTCTTGCATTACCTGTGACACCTGTGTTGTTGTTCAGTATTGCTGTGCTGTGTGCACAACCTCTTTTCCTGAACCAGCTCCCCCTGGTGGAGGTTGCACTATACTACACTGCAGCAGCACATTACACCATAGACTTGCTTTACTGATTTTGATGCAAAACTCGGATCAATATTGGACATGTGTCCCCAATTTTGGGCAGATCACTTAGTCTGTTAGAAAGATCGGACAAGTGTACTACCCCAAAGACTATAGTAGATAAAACTTATATCCACGAAAAACAAGAATAGAACTTATACTAAAAAAAACAGATGCCTGAATGAGCACTTAGTCTCAGAGCATGGAGTAAAGATGAGTGCTGATATTATGATGCTGATTCACTTTTCACGGACAAGCCGTGAGACAGGATAGTCAAGGAGTCTGAGGTTAAAAGCCAGGATGGTACATCATAAACAGAAGGAAGAAACAGAGGCATAATCAAGTAATGTTCCAAGGTCCGAATACCAGGAGGATAGCTGATCAGAGTCGAAGGGGTTAAATAGACGGATGGTCAGAATGAGGTCCAAGGTCAGGCTACTAAAGATCAACACACAGAATGCTAGGTACAGAGAGACAGACCACACAATAGTTCAATGTACATCTGGAAGAGGTCTGGGAGTAACAGCCCAGTTAAGTATCCTGGCAATCACCTGAGACAATACATACCTGGAGACAGCCAGCACCTCTCAGTCTCAGATTGGATGGCCGAGCTGTCAATCAATACACTGACAGCTGGCAGAGATCTGGAAGTAACAGCTCGATGTGCAGCATGGTGGCTCAGTGGTTAGGACTGCAGCTTTGTAGCGCTGGGGTCTTGAGTTCAAATCCAACCAAGGACAACATCTGCAAGGAGTTAGTATGTTCTCTGTGTCTTTGCATGGGTTTTCTCTGAATTCTCTGGTTTCCTTGCACACTCCAAAGACATACTTATAGGGAATCTAGATTATGAGCCCTAATGGAAACAGTGCAGATAATGTCTTTAAAGCACTAGAGCTGTGAAATTAATGGTGTTACATAAGTGAGTAAAATAAATAATCAGTCCAGTTAAGTAGCCTTGAAATCACCTGGGAAAATGAGCACCTGGAGACAGCCAACATTTCCTAGTCTCAGATAGGACAGCCAAGCTGTCAATCAGCACACTGAAAGTCCTTGCACCAGGCTGGATGACTGAGTTGTCAATCAAAGTACTGACAGCTTCAGCAAGCCTGTTATGGACTGACCTGGGTTGGAGTAGTGGTATTGCAACCAATAGGGGCAGAAGCATAGTCAGTGGTCGGTGCATGGAGAAGCAATGTAGTTGAAGGATCAGCAAGTTGTGTAATCAGGAAATAGCCACAGGGGTCAGTACGCAGAAAAGCAATGTAGTTTAAGGATCAGCAAGTTGCGTATTCAGGAAATAGCCAGGATCGGTATAC
The DNA here is from genome assembly GCF_051348905.1 of Ranitomeya variabilis. NCBI lineage: Eukaryota > Metazoa > Chordata > Amphibia > Anura > Dendrobatidae > Ranitomeya > Ranitomeya variabilis. Next base: position 562,885,992 of record NC_135233.1, on the reverse strand, counting down.
GGAGCAGCAGTAAAATCTTGTAGTGAAAGCAGCAGGTGCAAAGGAAGCTAGATTAAAGGCTGGGAGCTCAATAATAAAGACTTGTACTTTTTACTGGAGCTGGATCCTCACTTACATTTTTTGCACCATATTATTAATTCCATCTACTATAGTCTTAATAAATAATCTGAATCATAGTGGACCCCGTATTGACGTGCATTACCAGATGAGGAAAGATGAGTATGTCCAGAAACTAATAACTTTATTGGAAGTCCTTAATCGCAAACCAGTTTTCGGCTCAGAGCCTTGACAGGTCACTGTCCAGAGCCCAAAACTGGTTTGTGGATATGGACTTCCAGTAATGGTTTTTAACTATTCTTGGCAGAGTTGAGAGAGGGGAGGTTTAACTATTGTTGGCATACTCATCTTTCTTCATTTGGCAACATATTGGCACTCTGCTACTTCTTAGTCTTTCCTAACTCGCTCATTTCCCGAACGAGTATAACCTCAGTGCTGTCTCCTGCATTCATAGGTGAAGTAGGTTCATCCCCCTTACTACCATTCTTCCACCACCAGAACACCTCCACACAACCTCTTCTTATTAATCAATACAGAACCTTGTGGTTCACTACTTATAAATGCTGACCATTTGGAGTATCAGACATTCTCCACAACTCTCTGGATGTGGTGTTTGACACAATTAACAATCCAATTGCAAACCTCACTTTCTATGCCTATAGACTTTTAAACATCTATGAGGGAGAATTTTTTAATGTCTTTGCAAAGTCCAAAGTCACTAAATCCAAAGGTTCCACCCTGTCCGGGATTCTATTCAAAGCTTAAAGGGACTCTGTCACCTGAATTTGGAGGGAACAATTTTCAGCCATAGGGGCGGGGTTTTCGGGTGTTTGATTCACCCTTTCCTTACCCGCTGGCTGCATGCTGGCTGCAATATTGGATTGAAGTTCATTCTCTGTCCTCCATAGTACACGCCTGCATAAGGCAAGATTGCCTTGTGCAGGCATGTACTACGGAGGACAGAGAATTAACTTCAATCCAATATTGCAGCCAGCGGGTAAGGAAAGGGTGAATCAAACACCCGAAAACCCCGCCCCTATGGCTGAAAATTGTTCCCTCCAAATTCAGGTGACAGAGTCCCTTTAAGTTAATTTGACAAGTTCTGTCGTTATTAAAACCATGGTGACTACAACTTATGCTACTACTACCGCACATTCCTATATATATATATATATATATATATATATATATATATATATATATATATATATATATATATATAAAACCTTTCAAAACTGTCAAACATTGGTCTATTAATGCGCAGGAAATATCCATATCTCTTTTTATATAAAAGCACCACATTACTTTTTCACCAGTCACTCGTTATAATACGAGTCACTATATAGATTCTATCGAGTATGTACAGGGGCACATCAGTAATTGAATTGATTTTATTAAGATCTCTTGGATGCAGCCCAACTTTGTGGGGAATGTTCACATTGATTTCATTTAGTTTTTCTTGGAACACTACTACATTTAGCCAACTGTGTATATTAGTTATTGTAGAAAAATATTTAGAATTGAGAGTCCTCAGTGGTTGATACCTTTATTATTATTATTATTATTATTATTTATTAGTTATTGTATTAACTGTAATGAGACCAGGTACATCCGTCATTCTGTAGACAGTCATTCGACACAATCGCAGCATTCCGGAAGTCGGCAGAGGGCTGACAACGCCTCTGCATTTGGATTAGAGACTCTGGGGTCCCTATCATTGCCATGGTGACCCAATATCGTCATGACAACATTCAGGTCACCAGACCTAGCAAACTTACTGATCATGCCCAGTGCATTATGAGCAAGTTTGTCTGTCAGTGCAGAGCAGACAATTTCTGCAGCATGGGGATGCTGCTTCATCTCCATGCTGTAGAAGCGATCAGCCTGCAAAAAATGATAGTCCCATATTGGGACAAAGTAAAAAAAGTTAGAAAAAACAAAAAAGAATTTTTTAAATAATTGAAAAAATATCTAAAAAAAAATAAAAAATAATAATAAAAAATCAAAAGATATTGTAGCTCAAAATAGATATTTGAATGAAAAAACAAAACCAAAAAACAATAAAAGTAGACATACTTAGTATCACCTCGTCCGCAATGACCCGACCTATAAAACTGCCCCACTAGTTGACCCCTATAGTGAACACCATAAGACAATAAATTAAAAATAGGGCAAAAGAATGCTTTATTATCATACCGCCGAACAAAAAGTGGAATAAAATGCGAACAAAAAGACGGATATAAATAAACATGGTGCTGCTGAAAATAATTTGTCCTGCAAAAAGAAGCTATCATACAGATCCATCAGCAGAAAAAAATAGTTATAGCTCTCACAGCAAAGCGATTCAAAAATAATTATTATTTCTATAATAGTTTTTATTGTTTAAAAGTGCCAAAACATAAAAAAACTATATAAATGAGGTATCGCTGTAATCGTACTGACCCGAAAAATAAAACTGCCTTATCAATTTTACCACACATGGAACAGCATAACCCCTTAAAAGAAATTCCTGAATTGCTGGTTTTTGTTTGTTCTGTCTCACAAAAATCATAATAGAAAGTGATCAAAATATGTCATATGCCCGAAAATGGTACCAATAAAAACTTTAACTCATCCCGCAAAAAACAAGACCCTATGGGCCAAAATATGGAAAAATTATACCTCTCAAAACGTGGTGATGCAAAAACTATTTTTTGCAGTGAACGCGTCTTTTAGTGTGTGACAGCAGCCAAACATAAAAACCTGTTATAAAACTGGTATCGCTGTAATCGCACCGACCCGAAGAATAAAGTCACCAAATTACTTATACCACATGAGTAACAGCATAAAAAAAAATAAAACCAATTCTTCACACGCTGTTGATTTTTTTTTATTCTGCCTCCCAAAGATCACAGTAAGGCTTGGCGCACATTTATCCTGTGTTCTGCATTGAGCTCTTACACCGGGGTTTCCGTGTACATCTCTTAAATATGTGATTCAGATGGAACCTCTGGTGCAAGATTCCCTATAATGAGGTAGATTGAGGCACTGTGGATGCAGTTTGACCTGTAATCTGGCAGTGTCCATCTTTTTAGGATTGCATAAAAGTGCCTTCGGCCACAGTTTTGTGCACTTATGAAAAGAAGGCCATCGCTGAACAGAGGCCAGATGGTGTCCAGAGCAACTCTGTTGCCTCATTATAGTGAATGGCTCCCTCAGGGGTTTCATTTGAATCATGTCACTTGGAGATTTAGAGGGAAACCCAAAAGTAAGTGCTCAGCATAGAGCGCCGGATAACTGTGATCCAAAACGTTATGTAAAATGTTCCCAGTACAAGCTTCAACTCAATCAGCAAAAAAGCAAGTCCCCACTTAGGTCTATCATCTGTTAACGGAAATATAGGGGGCTTCCACATTACTGATCGTACAAAGGCTCTAGAAAAGCGAAATGGCTCCTCACCCGCCAAAAGAAATTCAGCAAATTCTCCGCTACCAAATCCAAATGCCCCCCCTCCCTTCTGAGCCCCAGTGTACCTAAACCACATATAGCGTCCATGTTTGGCATTTCTGAAGTGATGAGAGCCCACCTATCTTACTGGTGCATGCTTCCAGAAGCACAGGTTTTGAACAATGTACTGGTGACTGCAATGTACTGGTTACTTCAACGGCAGTTTGCAATTTTCACTCTGCAACATTCGTTGCTGCTTGTTTCTGGAAAACACCCATGGAGTCAAAATTGTCACGACACCTGTAGATAAATTCCCCAAGGGTATAGTTTCCAAAATGGGTTCACTTGAGAGAGGATACTGTTCTTTTAGCAATTAGGGGTTCTGTATATGGAGTCCACAAACTTTTCTAGTAAAATCTTTGCTCCAGTAGGCAAATAGCGCTCCGTTTTTTCCCGAGTCTCTCCGTATGGCTAAATAGTAATTTACAGCTACATATGGGGTATTGCCACATTCAGTAGAAATTGTGGGAACAATTCTGTTGACATTTTTACCCACTTCTTGTGTGATAATGTAAAATCTGGGGCTAAAACAAAATGTTGGTGTTAAAAATGTAGTTATTTTGTCTTCACTGCCCAATGGTATAAAATTCTGTGACACACCCATGGTGTCAATATGATCACTGCACCCCTATATGAATTCGTTGAGAGGTGTTGTTTGTAAAATGGGGTCACTTATGGGGAGTTCTGCTGTTCTGGCACCTCATGGACTCTCCCACTGGGTCATGGCTCCTGCAAACCGTAACTGTAAAATCTGGCGATCCTTGCCTTCTGAACTTTGCACTGTGCCTGAAAAATATTTCCCAATTACATGTAGGATATTGGCACACTCAAGAAAAAATGGACCTCAGTTTGTTGTAAAAAAAAATTCTATTAGCCATTAGAAAAATTAAAACTTGGGGCTAAAACAACATTTTAATGGTAAAAATTAAATTTATTCTTTCTTCACCGCTCTGTGGTGTAAAATTCTGTGATGCACATGTGGTGTCAATATGATCACTGCACCCCTAGATGAATTCATTGGAGAGTGTAGTTTGTAAAATGAGTTCACATATAGGGGGTTTCTATAGTTCTGGCACCTCAGGTTCTCTGCCAATGTGACATGGCACCTCAAACCATTCCAGCAAAATCTGAACTCCAATATGGTGCCTCTTCCCTTCCGAGCTTTGCATTGTGCCTCAAAAGTAGTATTCCCCCATATATGGGGTATCATCATACTCAAGAGAAATTGCACAAAAAACTGTATTGTGCAATTTCTCCTGTTACCCTTATGGAAAGGCAATGTTTTGTGCTTAAAACATATTTGTGGGGAAAATTTGTTTTTTGTTATTTTTGCGGCTCCACGTTATAAACTTCTGTGAAGCACCTGAGGGTTCAGTGTGCTCACCACACATCTTGATCAGTTCCCTGAGGGGTCTAGTTTCCAAAATGGTGTCAATTGTGAGGGATATCCACTGTTTAGGCACATCAAGGGTTCTCCAAATGCAACATGGCATCTGCCAATTGTTCCAGCAAATTTTGCATTCAAAAAGTCAAATGGCTCCTTCCCTTCCAAGCTCTGCCATGCGCCCAAACAGTGGTTTTCTCCCTCTTATGGTATATCAGCATGCTTAGAAGAAATTACACAACAAATTTTGGAGTCCATTTTTTTCTGTTACCCTTGTAAAGATAAAAGAAATGGATCTGAAGTCAATTTTTTGTGAAAAAAAATAAAATGTTAATTTTATTTTCAAAAAATTCCTGTGAACTTCTTGAATGTGGTTTTCACACCTTAAGAGGTGCAGTTTTTAGAGTGATATCACTTTTGGGTTTCTTCTTCTTCCTTGCCAAAGTGACTTCAAAGGTGATGTGGTCGCTAAAAAAATGGTTTTGTAAATTTTTTGGAAAAATTAAAACTCGCTGGTCAAATTTTAACCCTTATAGCTTCCGAACAAAAAAAGATTTGGTTCCAAAATTGTTCTTATCTAAAGCAGACATGTGGAAAATTTTATTTATTAACTATCTTGTGTGACATATCTCTGTGAATTAAGGGCATGAGAATTCAAAGTTTGAAAATTGCGAAATTTTCCAATTTTTCACCAAATTTCCACTTTTTTTTTTACAAATAAACGCAAGTCCTACCAAAAATTCTACCACTATCATGAAATACAACATGTCACGAAAAAACACCGGGATCTGTTGAAGCAATCCAGAGTTATTATCTCATAAAGTGACAGTGGTCAGAATTGGAAAAATTGGCCTGGTCATCAACGTGCAAACCACTCTAACGGATAAAGTTGGTTTAGGTCAAAATTGGCTCTGTCATTAAGAGGTTAAACCACATGTATGAAAATAACAAGAAAATATGCATGAATAAAAATGGGGGTAAACAGCCCGGTCTTGGTTTTTGGCCTCTACAACAGTAGCTATAAGCCATGTGGTGTCATTTATCTTGTCTTTCAGGTGACCTACAGGAATACATTTTGCAGTGTGATACACAAGTCTAAACAAACCAACCATGCCAATGCATTCCTATGTTGAGTACATTAATTGGCTTTCAAGGGATAATTTTGCTGGTAATTATCCTGATAATACTGGTAATTATCCAGTGTCTGTAGTGGGTCATATACTGGAAGATTCCAGAGTCACAAGTCAAGGCAGCAAGAAGGAGCCACCACTTCTTTATTTACCACCTCTGATATCACATTGAGCACCTACTAACTTCTGTTTGTTGAAACTTTTTATAGATGGCCTAAGGCCATGCCTGCTCAGGCTACGTCAACATGTGTCTGATTTACAAAATATTTTTTAAGGATTGTGCAACAGAAAATAAAAGCTGAAACTTTAATTTCTGCTGCATATGTGAGGATCTGTACATTGACTAGCCACATTTTAATTCAATATGCTTCCTTCTCAGTAGAACTTGTGGATAACATAAATTGTGAAAAAATACTGTGCTTTTTTGTTATTGTTTCATTTATTGGTATTGTTGACATAGTCTTTATTGGATAGCTGATATGTTTCTATAGGTATGAAATGACCATAGGTTTAACGAGAGATTTTTTATTATTATTCTAAATTGTAGCTGTATAAAGTAGGAGGATACATAGAAGTCTAAGGATAACATAGGTCTGTTTCAATATGTTCCTTTACATTGACAGGACATTTATACTGGCTTTACTATGTTTGAATTAACACCAAGGAAAATATCTAAAAGTTCACAAATAGTCCAAAGTAGTTTTCTTCAAGTGCAGCTACGAAGTGTCGCTTATTACAGTTCAACCTGTGATTACACTGAATATAGCGAGTATACATGTACTTTACTGCATTACTTGCTGAAATTCGGTCGCTAGTGTCACAGCTGACCACATGGTTTTAGATTTTCGCTATGAATAAGCACCCTACCTTGGCATGCCAGAGCCGGTATGTCACTCTCCACAAGGAGAAATGTTACCTCTTAGACCTCAGGCCAGAACCTCTCACCTAGCCAAAACAGTTATCACACTTTGTACTAATGAGGGGCAATACCCTGAAACACTGTGTCTGCAAATTGAGATTCTGACTTTTGACTTGACTTTTATCTTAAGTCCTGTTTCAAGGCTTGTTAAAGGGTCAATAGGATGACTTGTAGGATTGCTGTTTCCAATAGGTGGCGCTATAGAGTTCAAGTCCTCTTCCTCTCTGAGGAGGAAGGCAATTTGCATTTTAAATTTTCAGTGACTTTTACATAGAGCCATAATCATCAGATCAATCGTCATCATCACCCAGTGTAAGCATTTGCTACTGAGGATACTATTAAAGGGGTTAAAATTAAAAGTACAAAACAATGGAAGTTCTCCTCCAAGGGAATCCATTCATGTTCTATCTTAATGCAGTGGTCCTGGGATCAAATCCCACCAAGGACAACGTCTGCAAATATTTTTTATGTGCTCCACATGTTTGTGTATAACAGATTCTCTGGTTTCCTCCAATGCTCCAAAGATATGCTGATAGGGAGTTTGGATTGTGAGCCCCAACGGGGACAGTGATGATAATGTATATAAAGCAAGGCAGAGTCTGTTGGTAACTTTAGCCAATCTCCCGCGATCAGGTTCATCACAATTTTGCCCCAGGGCCTCGAAGAACTGATCCACAGACATTTTCTCAGGAGCAGTAGGAGAAAGAGAAAAAGCCCACACCTGAAGACCCTCCCTCAACAGAGATATGATAAATTTCAACCCTTTGACCCTCATTGCCCGAAGATTGAGGTCGCAGGGAAAACAACAATGTGCACCCCTCCTTAAATACCCGAAACTTATTTTTCTCCCCAGAAAAAGTATCCGGGAGTTTAATGGAGGGTTCAGGAGAAGGAATGGAGACATCAGTCATGCCACAATGCATACAGCCAGAGAGAGAAGCACTCCTAACGGTTTAAACCATATCGGCCATCTTCCTCTGCACCTGTTGATGAGATTGAGCAAGTGCCCTCTGCTCTACTGACAGGTTTTGCATCATCTGAGTAAATTTTGAAACCTGCTCAGATAGAGTATGAAGAGGATTCATATTTCTAAAAAAAAAGTGCCCCCAAAGCGTTAAATCTATAAACAGTCAGTGATTATGTAAAGACACACACACTCTCTATCACAGGAGCTCCATTCACTCCATTAAGCTGCATTCCCAGCCTGCAGAGAGGTGACACCTGACACCTCTCTCAGCCATACAATGTATCTCTCCCCTCCCTCCACAATGCCTGGCCATTAACTGCAGACCTGGAGCTCCTTCTTATCTTACTGAGGGATGGGTCACAGACAGCTCTGCACAGACAATGCTGCTCCATACACACCACATAAACTATGTAACTGTGCTTCTGATGCAGTAACTGCTGGTGATAGCAGATCACAGGTCAGTCACACACAAAATGGCTCTGCCCTGTGATGCTGCTCTTCATTCTGCCCCAGGGATATTAGACCACCCAAAAGGGGAGGGAAATGCTGATGTCAGCAGTTACTGCCCAGATTTTCCAGCTAACAGTAAAGCTGGTAAGTCTTACTATAGCTGCTTGAGGTCTAAAACGGAAAATGCTCCCCCTAGTGGTCAATATATATATTTGTAAGAAAATATATAATATTTTTCATATAGAAATGTTTGCAAACAGTGCAACCATTGCATTAATACATTTTATTTACTATTTTAAGCTTAATTTCACAAAAAAACAAACTACAAGAAAACTGGTGGCACCTTCCTTTTAAGTGGATTTCCTGCTAAATACATTTATCACCTATTTTTGGGGGATAAGTGATAAATGTATTATCGCTCAAGGTTTTGCTGCTGGGACTTCCCTAATCTTGAGATGTGGGCTTCTCAATTCCTCCATACAAAAGAGTCAATGTGTACATATCTGACCCCACTCCGCTCACTTCTACTGGACTAAAAGAATGGCTATATCCATAAATCCCATGCAAGTGGACAGAGCGGTGATCAAGCATGCACCACCACTCCATTCGTAAAAGGAACTTGGAGACCTCTGTTCTTAAGATTAGTGAAAAGTACAGTGGCCAAACACAGCAAAAATTCATATTCCACCTGTTTTTGAGGATAAATTATATATGTATCTTTGGAAAACTCTTTTAGGTTTAATTGGGTGAGCCTAGTAGAAGAAGGATTTACATTTTTATGTTAAACTGTATGCTCAATAAAAAGGGGCTGAATAGCTGATTTTGATATATATTATATATATATATTTTGATTGATATTGGATTCTTCTCTGGGGGCGTATGACACTGCCCAAATATTAGAAGGCAGCACCACAGAGGAGATAAAAAAGAAAATGCCCACAGGCAAGATCAAAACAGGCATTTCTCATAGTACCAGTAAAGGAGGAGAGGTGCAGTGTGAGAAAGTCTGGAGCTTTAAAGATCATCGTAAGAAGAGCTAGACTAAATACTTGTATCAGGGCTCACTGTCAATCTGACTAATGCTTCTAACACAATGATCTTGACTCGTCCAGGTGCTCAGATGATCTCCTTTACAGTAGTCACCCCCATATTACATCTCGCCTCTTCTTCCAGTGCAGTAATAATAATAATAATAATAATAATAATAATAATAATAACAGGGACCTATGAATGAGCAAAACTAAAGATACAGTGCCTACAAGTAGTATTCAACCCCCTGCAGATTTAGCAGGTTTACACATTTGGAATTAACTTGGCATTGTGACATTTGGACTGTAGATCAGCCTGGAAGTGTGAAATGCACTGCAGCAAAAAAGAATGTTATTTCTTTGTTGTTGTTTTTTTTAAATTGGGAAAAGTCTTTTCAAAGGGTCATTTATTATTCAACCCCTCAACCCACCAGAATTCTGTTTGGTTCCCCTAAAGTATTAAGAAGTAGTTCAGGCACAAAGAACAATGAGCTTCACATGTTTGGATTAATTATCTCTTTTTCCAGCCTTTTCTGACTATTTATTATTATTATTATTATTATTATTATTATTTATTGTTATAGCGCCATTTATTCCATGGCGCTTTACAAGTGAGGAGGGGTATACATAATAAAAACAAGTACCATAATCTTGAACAATACAAGTCATAACTGGTACAGTAGGAGAGAGGACCCTGCCCGCAAAGGCTCACAATCTACAAGGGATGGGTGAGAATACAGTAGGTGAGGGTAGAGCTGGTCATGCAGCGGTTTGGTCGATCGGTGGTTACTGCAGGTTGTAGGCTTGTCGGAAGAGGTGAGTCTTCAGATTCTTTTTGAAGGTTTCGATGGTGGGCGAGAGTCTGATGTGTTGTGGTAGAGGGTTCCAGAGTAGGGGTGATACGCGAGAGAAATCTTGTATACGATTGTGGGAAGAGGAGATAAGAGGGGAGTAGAGAAGGAGATCTTGTGAGGATCGGAGGTTGCGTGTAGGAAATACCGGGAGATGAGGTCACAGATGTAAGGAGGAGACAGGTTGTGGATGGCTTTGTACGTCATGGTTAGGGTTTTGTACTGGAGTCTCTGGGCAATGGGGAGCCAGTGAAGGGATTGACAGAGGGAAGAGGCCGGAGAATAGCGGGGGGACAGGTGGATTAGTCGGGCAGCAGAGTTTAGAATAGATTGGAGGGGTGCGAGAGTGTTTGAGGGGAGGCCACAGAGCAGGAGGTTGCAGTAGTCAAGGCGAGAGATGATGAGGGCATGGACTAGGGTTTTTGCAGATTCTTGGTTGAGGAATGAACGGATTTGTGCAATATTTTTGAGTTGAAGTCGGCAGGAAGTGGAAAGGGCTTGGATATGTGGTTTGAAGGAGAGATCAGCATCAAGGATAACCCCGAGGCAGCGAGCTTGTGGGACTGGGGAGAGTGGGCAGCCATTTACTGTAATGGATAGGTTCGTTGGGGGGGTCACGTGAGATGGGGGAAAGATGATGAATTCTGTTTTGTCCATGTTAAGTTTCAGAAATTTAGCGGAGAAGAAGGATGAAATAGTGGACAGACATTGAGGGATTCTGGTTAGTAGGGAGGTGATATCTGGTCCAGAGATGTAGATCTGTGTGTCATCAGCATAGAGGTGATACTGAAAGCCATGAGATTCTATGAGCTGTCCCAGGCCAAAGGTGTAAATGGAGAAGAGCAGGGGCCCAAGGACTGAACCTTGTGGGACTCCGACAGATAGGGGGCGAGGTGAGGAGGTGGTGTGTGAGTGGGAGACGCTGAATGTCCGGTCTGTTAGGTATGATGAGATCCAGGATAGGGCCAAGTCTGTGATGCCAAGGGATGAGAGGGTCTGTAATAATAGGGAATGGTCCACTGTGTCAAAGGCAGCCGACAGGTCGAGGAGGAGGAGAACAGAGTAGTGTCGCTTGCTCTTGGCGGTTAAGAGGTCATTGGTGACCTTAGTTAGCGCAGTTTCAGTGGAATGGTGTGACCGGAAGCCAGATTGTAAGCGGTCAAAGAGGGAGCAAGAAGAGAGATGGGAGGACAGTTCAAGGTAGACGTGTTGTTCCAGTAGTTTTGAGGCATAGGGGAGAAGTGATATAGGGCGATAGCTAGATACAGAGGACGGGTCAAGAGTAGTGTTGAGCATTCCGATACCGCAAGTATCGGGTATCGGCCGATACTTGCGGTATCGGAATTCCGATACCGGGATTCCGATACTTGCCGCGTATCGGATACCGGAATCGGAAGTTCCCAGATTCAAAATTCCGAAATTCAGCCAATGAGAATGATTCCAAGTGTGGGCACATCCTGTTTAGCATGGAGGGCATGAAACTACTGGCAAGGCTGTGATTGGCTGCTGAAATGATGTCATGCTGCAGTTTAAAATTCGCTGGCGCCATTTTGCGATCACTCTGCTGTGAATTCAGTTAGTGACAGGACGCTGTTTGCTGACTGAGGGACAGTTTAGAGATAGCGATTTGCTTCTTTGTGCTTTCCAAAGGCTAATTTAGCAACCGCTGTGTTCACCTACTATTCACCTTGCTTTTGCCTTGTAGCGCTGTTTTCACAGCGATCTGCAAGGTCTGTGTGTGTGTGTGTGTGAGTGCAGCCCACTCTCTAGTCTGAGTGCAGCCACATAGGCCATCCATAGCTGGTTGTATTCAGTTCAGGGAGGGTGGTTCATTGCCTCATACTGTTCTTTTTTTTTTTTTTTTCAAGTAGTGTAGTCTGCTGCTAATTTATTCAAAAAAATCCTATTAGTGTCTTTCCACCCGTCTCCAGCTAATTTGTGGAAAAACACTACATAGGATAAAGTAGAGGAGGGTTTTTGGGCCTTGCAGCGCCGTTTACGGCTGTCTGCACGGTCTCCGTGTGACTGCAGCTCGCCCTGTAGTCTGTGAGCAGCCATAGCCTGGTTGTCTCCAGCTCAGGGTTGTTCACTGTGTCATACCGCCAAATCAATTTTCATTTTTTTTCAAGTAGTGTAGTCTGCTGCTAATTAATTTTAAAAAATCCTATTAGTGTCTTTCCACCCGTCTCCAGCTAATTTGTGGAAAAACACTACATAGGATAAAGTAGAGGAGGGTTTTTGGGCCTTGCAGCGCCGTTTACGGCTGTCTGCACGGTCTCCGTGTGACTGCAGCTCGCCCTGTAGTCTGTGAGCAGCCATAGCCTGGTTGTCTCCAGCTCAGGGTTGTTCACTGCGTCATACCGCAAAATCAATTTTCATTTTTTTTCAAGTAGTGTAGTCTGCTGCTAATTAATTTAAAAAAATCCTATTAGTGTCTTTCCACCCGTCTCCAGCTAATTTGTGGAAAAACACTACATAGGATAAAGTAGAGGAGGGTTTTTGGGCCTTGCAGCGCCGTTTACGGCTGTCTGCACGGTCTCCGTGTGACTGCAGCTCGCCCTGTAGTCTGTGAGCAGCCATAGCCTGGTTGTCTCCAGCTCAGGGTTGTTCACTGCGTCATACCGCCAAATCAATTTTCATTTTTTTTCAAGTAGTGTAGTCTGCTGCTAATTAATTTAAAAAAATCCTATTAGTGTCTTTCCACCCGTCTCCAGCTAATTTGTGGAAAAACACTACATAGGATAAAGTAGAGGAGGGTTTTTGGGCCTTGCAGCGCTGTTTACGGCTGTCTGCACGGTCTCCGTGTGACTGCAGCTCGCCCTGTAGTCTGTGAGCAGCCGTAGCCTGGTTGTCTCCAGCTCAGGGTTGTTCACTGCGTCATACCGCCAAATCAATTTTAATTTTTTTTCAAGTAGTGTAGTCTGCTGGTAATTAATTAAAAAAAATCCTATTAGTGTCTTTCCACCCGTCTCAAGCTAATTTGTGGAAAAACACTACATAGGATAAAGTAGAGGAGGGTTTTTGGGCCTTGCAGCGCCGTTTACGTCTGTCTGCACGGTCTCTGTGTGACTGCAGCTCTATCTGTTGTCAGTTCAGCCCCCAAAAAAGAAATAAATAATAAAGTTCACCAAACACACCAGTTACACCACTTTACATTTGTGTAGGCCACATTAGCTCATATTAAAGTCTAGTCCACACTTTAGAAAATTAGTGTTTCTTATACCTGTTAGGAGGAGTTGTTCAGGAATAAGCACACAAAGCCGTTAGTACTTTTCTGCTTATCTTTATCAGTCAACCAAGATGAAGAAGGCAGTGAGTAAGGCACGTGGGCGTGGGCGTGGGCGCGGAGCAGGGTGGGGACGTGGGGATTCTGTGCCTGCTGCGGGCACCGGTGACTCATCAGCACCCACTTTCACCAGGCAACAGTCGTTCATGCGCAGCTTTGTGTCAGAGCGCCGTACACCGCTGCTGCGTCAAGAACAAATTGAAGCTGTTGTCGGATGGATGGCAGCTAATGCATCAACTTCCATTAGTGCCACATCCTCTCAGACACAGAGCACTGGAGAGCAGCCATCTGTCTCTTCACCACCTGCCAAATTGCCCAGGCAGACAGAGAGCCCAGGACAGGAGCCATCTCTACTTCTGTTCTCTGAATCTCTTGGCTTGGAAACAGGGGGCCAGCCAAGCAGCATTGGAGAAATGGAAGAAGAGGCAGGGTGCAGTGATGCCCAACAGCTTTTTCTGTCTTCCTCTGAAGAGGCGGGTGGGCCAGTGGCTCCGGTCACCACATCGCAGGCCGCATCAGCTGATGATGACACTCAGGTGCCACTTACTGGTGCGTGCTCTGCTGCTGAGACTACCCAGGAGGAGCAGTTGGGGGCAGAGGGTACTGTAGATGATGAGGTCCTCGACCCATCTTGGCGTGAGGGACAGGAAGGTGGTGGGAGCAGCTCTGAGGAAGAGATTCCCCGTACGGCCCAAAGAGGGAGAGGGAGGGGGAAGACTGCGGATCCTGCAGCCTCCGCTTTGGCACCCGTTAGGAGCATGTCTCTTCCAAAAGCCAAAAAGGGCGCTCCCAAGACTTGCAGTGCCTGGTCCTTTTTTGACACAGTTGCAGATGACATTTGCTATGTCAGATGCAACGTGTGTCATCAAAAAGTCAAAAGAGGGAAAAATGTCAGCAACCTCAATACCTCCAACATGTGGAAACATGTGCGCAACAGGCACCCGGCGGAGTTAGAAAAACACACTGAAGAGGTAGGCCAACCAACAGCGGCAGCTACCACCTCTTCAGCTCGTGTTGCCTCTTCCTCTAGCTCACACGCAGCTGGTTCGGCTTCCTCCCAGGATCGCCGTGGACGAACCTCTGGCCCTGTTGTCCAGAGACCCGCTGTAATTCCACCCGCAGCACCACTTTCCCAGTCATCCACACACTCCCAGCCCAGTCTACAGCCATCGGTAGTACAGGCATGGGAGAAAAGGCGGCCTTTCTCGTCAAACCACCCACGAGCACAGGCTCTGACTGCAGGCATTGCCAAACTTCTGTCACTGGAAATGCTGTCATTCAGGCTGGTGGAGACTGACAGCTTCCGTGACTTGATGTCATTGGCAGTCCCACAGTACAATGTGCCCAGCCGCTTTTACTTCAGCAGGCAAGCCGTCCCTGCCCTGCACAAGCATGTGGAGGGACACATAAAACACGCGCTACTGAACGCCGTCAGTAGCAAGGTCCACCTCACCACCGATGCGTGGACCAGTCAACATGGACAGGGGCGATACCTTTCCCTCACTGCCCATTGGGTTAATGTCGTTGAGCCGGGTACAGACCGTGCGAGTGGCGCAGGACGTGTCCTGCCCACTCCAAGGATTGCAGGAATCCATTCTGTACGCATTGACTCCTCCTCTTACACCAGTTCCTCAGAATCATCGCTGCAGGAGCCGTCACAGTCCACCTCCACATGGACCCGTGATGAACGTGTACCTGTTACGACCGACATGAGCACAGCCGTGGCCAAACGTCAACAGGCCGTGTTGAAATTAATTTTTTTGGGGAATCGTAGCCACACAGCGCAGGAGCTCTGGAATGCCATCAAGCAGGAGAGCGATGTGTGGTTTGTGCCAGCGAATCTCCAGCCAGGCATGGTAGTGTGTGATAATGGCCGAAATCTGGTGGCAGCTCTGGGCCTCGGCAACCTCACTCACATCCCATGTCTGGCACATGTGCTCAATTTGGTCGTGCAGAGCTTTTTGAGGGACTATCCGGATCTTGATGCACTGCTGCACAAGGTCCGCCTAGAGTGTGCTCACTTGCGGCGTTCCAGCACGGCAAAAGCGCGCATTGCGGCTCTGCAGCGCCGACACCGCCTGCCGGAACATCGCATCATATGTGACCTACCTACCAGGTGGAATTCCACGTTACATATGTTGGAGCGGTTGTGTGAGCAGCAGCAAGCTGTAATGGAGTACCAGCTGCTTCAGGCGCAAAAAAGTCGCAGTCAGCGCCGTACAGACTTCACAACCACAGAGTGGGCCACTATGAATGACGTCTGCCAGGTTTTGCGTCCCTTTGATTATTCCACGCGGATGGCGAGTGCAGATGATGCACTAGTCAGCATGACTGTCCCCCTTATCTGCCTGCTTGAAAAATCACTGCAAGCGCTAAGGGATGATGTTGTGGAAGAGGTGGAGGATGAGGATTCACCATTTCCATCATCTTCTGGACAGTCAGCGCCACGTGGTTCCTCACAGACGCGTAGGCAGGGGACAGTTTGTGAGGAGGATGAGGAGGAGTCAATGGAGGAGGAAGACATCTGTCCAGAGGAGGGAGTTACCGAATTGTCCAGTACTCAGTGTGTACAGCGAGGGTGGGGTGATGACGAGCAGGCAGAGATCACGCCTCCAGCAGGGGACAGCGTTTCTTGGGCAGTTGGCAGTCTGCAGCACATGGTGGATTACATGCTGCAGTGCCTGAGAAACGACCGCCGCATCGCCCACATTCTCAACATGTCTGATTATTGGGTGTTCACCCTCCTCGATCCTCGCTACCGGGACAACGTAGAAAGCCTCATCACACCGTTGAACCGGGAGCGAAAAATGCGGGAGTACCAAGACACACTGGTCAATTCCATCATCTTCTCCATTCCAACTGAGAGAAGTGCTGCTAGTGCATTCCAAAGCAGCTCAGTGCGTCCAGGCAGTGGTGGAGGCTCTGCACAAAGAGGGAGCAGAAGCAGTGCCTCTGCCCAAGGCAAGACCAGTATGGCCCAACTGTGGCACAGTTTTCTGTGCCCCCCACAAAAGTCTACACCATCACAGACGGCTCCAGTCAGCAGGAGGCAACGGTTCCGTCAGATGGTGACAGACTACATGTCTTGCCCTCTTGCTGTACTCCCAGACGGCTCTTCCCCTTTCAAGTTTTGGGTCTCAAAGCTGGATACATGGCCAGAGCTAAGCCAGTATGCATTGGAGGTGCTGTCTTGCCCTGCGGCCAGTGTATTATCGGAACGTGTCTTTAGTGCTGCAGGTGGTGTACTAACTGACCGTCGCATGCGACTATCCTCCGATAACGTTGACCGGCTTACTTTCCTGAAAATGAACAAGGCCTGGATCTCGCAGGAATTTGCCACTCCTCCTCCTGATTAAATAATTAGGTCACTGTATACGTTATCCAGGTCTCCTGTTGTGTTCATCTTTCTACCACCTGAACTTAAATTCCTGGGCTCCAACACCGCCAGTTGAGGATCAGAAGTGCCGTCTGCACAGTCAAAACATACGACCCAGTGTTATTGGGTTTCAGTAACGTCAGCTGATCCCCAGCTGTGTAGCCGGCAATGTGTCATGCGACCGCCACGCTGACACAACAACTGAAATGTAAGGGAATCTGTCCCCCCCCCCCCAAGGCGTTTGTTACTGAAAGAGCCACCTTGTGCAGCAGTAATGCTGCACAAGGAAAAGGTAGCTATTTTTGTTTAGCTCCTTGCACACGCAGAACTTAACACTTATAAAATGTGTCCACTGATACCGTAAAACCGTCCCGGAGGAAGGACTTTCCTTCGTAATGTGACGCAGCACAGCCGTCATTCCTACCCCCCCGGCGCCGCGCACCGGCTCCTCAGCGTTGTTTTATTCCGTCCCGGAGCCTGCGCTGTTATGTTATCCCGTGGCCAGGCACACTTAGCGCTGCCCGTCTTCTGGCATCATTTGGTGTCAGGATGGCTGCGCCTGTGCGGCCGCGCTGGCCGAGAGCCCGCCTCGCAGTGTCTTCTGATTTAATCCCACTGGGGGCCTGGGATCCATGGACATGCGCAGTGCATATCTGAACCTCCACCTCTCACTCATCTCCCTATGGCTTCTTCAGACTGTTCGGTGTCAGCTGGTCCCTAATAGCATGCCACGGCCGTGACACCGCACAGTCTTAAGAAGCCGTAGGGAGGGGAGTGAGAGGCGAGGATATGCACTGCGCATGTCCATGGATCCCAGGCCCCCAGTGGGATTAAATCAGAAGACACTGCGAGGCGGGCTCTCGGCCAGCGCGGCCGCACAGGCGCAGCCATCCTGACACCAAATGATGCCAGAAGACGGGCAGCGCTAAGTGTGCCTGGCCACGGGATAACATAACAGCGCAGGCTCCGGGACGGAATAAAACAACGCTGAGGAGCCGGTGCGCGGCGCCGGGGGGGTAGGAATGACGGCTGTGCTGCGTCACATTACGAAGGAAAGTCCCACCTCCGGGACGGTTTTACGGTTGCAGGGGACACATTTTATAAGTGTTTAGTTCTGTGTTTGCAAGGAGCATGATGAAAAGAGCCACCTTTTCCTTTTGCATCTTTTGTGCTGCACAAGCTGGCTCTTTCAGCTACAAACGCCTTGGGGGGGGGTTAAAGGTTCCCTTTCGACTTTCTCAGGCTTCGGCCTACATTGTGTTCCTCTGCTTTTCCACCTGTCCCTGGGCTCCAACACCGCCAGTTGCCGTCCAGAAGTGCTGTACGCACAGTCAACAGTCGCTCCTCTGTTATTGGGGTTCAGTAACGTCAGCTGTTCCCCTGCTGTGTGTGTGGCAATCCCTCCTACCTCCTCCTCCTCCACCTGTCCCTGGGCTCCAACACCGCCAGTTGCCGTCCAGAAGTGCTGTACGCACAGTCAACAGTCCCTCCTCTGTTATTGGGGTTCAGTAACGTCAGCTGTTCCCCTGCTGTGTGTGTGGCAATCCCTCCTACCTCCTCCAACCTCCTCCTCCTCCACCTGTCCCTGGGCTCCAACACCGCCAGTTGCCGTCCAGAAGTGCTGTACGCACAGTCAACAGTCCCTCCTCTGTTATTGGGGTTCAGTAACGTCAGCTGTTCCCCTGCTGTGTGTGTGGCAATCCCTCCTACCTCCTCCAACCTCCTCCTCCTCCACCTGTCCCTGGGCTCCAACACCGCCAGTTGCCGTCCAGAAGTGCTGTACGCACAGTCAACAGTCCCTCCTCTGTTATTGGGGTTCAGTAACGTCAGCTGTTCCCCTGCTGTGTGTGTGGCAATCCCTCCTACCTCCTCCAACCTCCTCCTCCTCCACCTGTCCCTGGGCTCCAACACCGCCAGTTGCCGTCCAGAAGTGCTGTACGCACAGTCAACAGTCGCTCCTCTGTTATTGGGGTTCAGTAACGTCAGCTGTTCCCCTGCTGTGTGTGTGGCAATCCCTCCTACCTCCTCCAACCTCCTCCTCCTCCACCTGTCCCTGGGCTCCAACACCGCCAGTTGCCGTCCAGAAGTGCTGTACGCACAGTCAACAGTCCCTCCTCTGTTATTGGGGTTCAGTAACGTCAGCTGTTCCCCTGCTGTGTGTGTGGCAATCCCTCCTACCTCCTCCAACCTCCTCCTCCTCCACCTGTCCCTGGGCTCCAACACCGCCAGTTGCCGTCCAGAAGTGCTGTACGCACAGTCAACAGTCCCTCCTCTGTTATTGGGGTTCAGTAACGTCAGCTGTTCCCCTGCTGTGTGTGTGGCAATCCCTCCTACCTCCTCCAACCTCCTCCTCCTCCACCTGTCCCTGGGCTCCAACAACGCCAGTTGCCGTCCAGAAGTGCTGTACGCACAGAGCCAAACACCTCGCCAATGTGTTAGTGGGGTTCAGCACCGCCAGCTGTTCCCCTGCTGTGTATACGGCAACGTGTACTGCGACCGCCACGCAGGCACAACAAGTTAAATTTAAGGGAACCTGTCCCCCCCCCCCCAGGCGTTTGTTACTGAAGGAGCCACCTTGTGCAGCAGTAATGATGCAAAGGGAAAAAGTGCCTCTTTTCGTGGTGCTCCTTGCAGATGCTGAACCTAACACTTATGAAATGTGTCCCCTCACAGCGTTCAACCGTCCGGTAGGTGGAACTTTCCTTTGTGATGTGACGCAGCACAGCCGTCATTTTTACCCCCTTGGCGCCGTACGCGGCCTCCTCAGCGTTGTTTGAATCTGTCCCGGAGCCTGCGCTGTTAGGTTACCCCTTGGCCATGCACACATTTTGCGCTGCCCGTCTTCTGACATCATTTGCTGTCAGGCTGGCTGCGCCTGTGTGGGTGCGCTGTCCGAGATTCAGCCTCGCGGTGTCGTGTAATGTAATCCCACCGCGGGCCTGTGATCCGTGGACATGCGCAGTGCATATCCTCGCCTCTCACTCCCCTCCCTACGGCTTCTTCAGACTGTTCGTTGTCAGCTGGTCCCTAATAGCATGCCACGGCCGTGACACCGCACAGTCTTAAGAAGCCGTAGGGAGGGGAGTGAGAGGCGAGGATATGCACTGCGCATGTCCACGGATCACAGGCCCGCGGTGGGATTACATTACACGACACCGCGAGGCTGAATCTCGGACAGCGCACCCACACAGGCGCAGCCAGCCTGACAGCAAATGATGTCAGAAGACGGGCAGCGCAAAATGTGTGCATGGCCAAGGGGTAACCTAACAGCGCAGGCTCCGGGACAGATTCAAACAACGCTGAGGAGGCCGCGTACGGCGCCAAGGGGGTAAAAATGACGGCTGTGCTGCGTCACATCACAAAGGAAAGTTCCACCTACCGGACGGTTGAACGCTGTGAGGGGACACATTTCATAAGTGTTAGGTTCAGCATCTGCAAGGACCATAATTAAAAGAGCTAAGTTTACCTTTTCCAGCATTAGTGCTGTACACGATGGCTCTTCCAGCTACAAACGCCTGGGGGGGGGGTTAAAGGTTTCCTTTTAACTTGCTCCAGTGCAGGCTTCGGCCTACACTCCGCTCCCCCTGCTCCTCCTGCTGACCCTGGGCTCCAACACCGTCAGTTGGGGCCCAGATGTGCTAGCTGCACAGAGAAAAACACCAGCCAATGTGTCAGCGGGGTTCAGCACCGCCAGCTGTTCCCCTGCTGTGCAGCCGGCATCGTGTCCTGCAACTGCCACGCAGGCACAACAGACCCAAAAGCTGCCGCCAGTGCAGGCTTCGGCCTACACTCTGCTCCATCTCCTCCTCCTGCTGACCCCGGGCTCCAACACCGCCAGTTGGGGCCCGGTACTGCTAGCTGCACAGAGAAAAACACCAGCCAATGTGTCAGTGGGGTTCAGCACCGCCAGCTGTTCCCCTGCTGTGCAGCCGGCATCGTGTCCTGCAAAAGCCACGCAGACACAAGAACTGAAATTGAAGGGAACCTGTCCCCCCTCCCCCAGGCGTTTGTACGTTTTAAAGGCCACCTTGTACAGCGGTAATGCTGCATGTGTGCAAGGTGGCTCATAAACGTATTCTCCTCGCACATGTGGAACTGAAAACACGTCTAAAATGTGTCCTCTGTGTGACCATTTAACCGTCCCGGTGGTGTGACTTTCCTTTGTAATGACACGCTGCAACCCCCTTGGTAGCGCTGCCCGTCTTCTGGCATCATGGTTTGGCTGCCTGCGCCTCTGCGGCCGCCCTGACCCACACAACGCCCCTCGTTGTCTTAGTTATTGGGACTGCGAGGGTGTGATTGATGGGCATGATCAGTGCATCAGTTCGCCTGTCCCTCATCTCCTTCCGCCTTCTGCGGACTGTGCGGCTTCATGGCCGTGGCATGCGATAAGGGATCAGATGACGCCGCACAGTCTGAAGCGGGTGTAAGGACCCGAGTGTGAGAGGCGAACATATGTGCTGCGCCAGGCCCTGAATCCCAGCCCCGCAGTGTTTTAACAATGTTAAGACACTGCGGGGCTGGGATTCATGGTCATCGCGAAACGCACCGGCCGACATTAAATGATGCCAGAACATGGGCAGCGCTAACAGCGCTAGGCCAGGGGATAACACGACAGCGCAGACTCCTGTACAGCAAATAACAACGCTCAGGAGGCTGCACCCAGCACCAAGGTGGGATTCTTGACATCTGTGCTGCGTCTCATTACAAAGGGAACTCGCGCCTCCAACACAGTTTGACTGTATAAAGGGCTAAATGTTATACGTGTTTCACTCAGCGTGTGCAAGGAGCGAAATTAAAAGAGCAACCTTTGACTTGTGCAGCACTACTGCTGCATAAGCTGTGGCTCTTCTACTTTGTAACCCCTGAGGGGGGGTTAAAGGTTACCTTTGAAATTGGTTCAATTAGGCTTCGGCCTACACTCTGCTCCCCCTGCAGAGCCCTGGGCTCCAACACCGCCAGTTGGGGCCCGGTACTGCTAGCTGCACAGAGAAAAACACCAGCCAATGTGTCAGTGGGGTTCAGCACCGCCAGCTGTTCCCCTGCTGTGCAGCCGGCAACGTGTCCTGCAACTGCCACGCAGGCACAACAGACCCAAAAGCTGCCGCCAGTGCAGGCTTCGGCCTACACTCTGCTCCATCTCCTCCTCCTGCTGACCCCGGGCTCCAACACCGCCAGTTGGGGCCCGGTACTGCTAGCTGCACAGAGAAAAACACCAGCCAATGTGTCAGTGGGGTTCAGCACCGCCAGCTGTTCCCCTGCTGTGCAGCCGGCATCGTGTCCTGCAAAAGCCACGCAGACACAAGAACTGAAATTGAAGGGAACCTGTCCCCCCTCCCCCAGGCGTTTGTACGTTTTAAAGGCCACCTTGTACAGCGGTAATGCTGCATGTGTGCAAGGTGGCTCATAAACGTATTCTCCTCGCACATGTGGAACTGAAAACACGTCTAAAATGTGTCCTCTGTGTGACCATTTAACCGTCCCGGTGGTGTGACTTTCCTTTGTAATGACACGCTGCAACCCCCTTGGTAGCGCTGCCCGTCTTCTGGCATCATGGTTTGGCTGCCTGCGCCTCTGCGGCCGCCCTGACCCACACAACGCCCCTCGTTGTCTTAGTTATTGGGACTGCGAGGGTGTGATTGATGGGCATGATCAGTGCATCAGTTCGCCTGTCCCTCATCTCCTTCCGCCTTCTGCGGACTGTGCGGCTTCATGGCCGTGGCATGCGATAAGGGATCAGATGACGCCGCACAGTCTGAAGCGGGTGTAAGGACCCGAGTGTGAGAGGCGAACATATGTGCTGCGCCAGGCCCTGAATCCCAGCCCCGCAGTGTTTTAACAATGTTAAGACACTGCGGGGCTGGGATTCATGGTCATCGCGAAACGCACCGGCCGACATTAAATGATGCCAGAACATGGGCAGCGCTAACAGCGCTAGGCCAGGGGATAACACGACAGCGCAGACTCCTGTACAGCAAATAACAACGCTCAGGAGGCTGCACCCAGCACCGAGGTGGGATTCTTGACATCTGTGCTGCGTCTCATTACAAAGGGAACTCGCGCCTCCAACACAGTTTGACTGTATAAAGGGCTAAATGTTATACGTGTTTCACTCAGCGTGTGCAAGGAGCGAAATTAAAAGAGCAACCTTTGACTTGTGCAGCACTACTGCTGCATAAGCTGTGGCTCTTCTACTTTGTAACCCCTGAGGGGGGGTTAAAGGTTACCTTTGAAATTGGTTCAATTAGGCTTCGGCCTACACTCTGCTCCCCCTGCAGAGCCCTGGGCTCCAACACCGCCAGTTGGGGCCCGGTACTGCTAGCTGCACAGAGAAAAACACCAGCCAATGTGTCAGTGGGGTTCAGCACCGCCAGCTGTTCCCCTGCTGTGCAGCCGGCAACGTGTCCTGCAACTGCCACGCAGGCACAACAGACCCAAAAGCTGCCGCCAGTGCAGGCTTCGGCCTACACTCTGCTCCATCTCCTCCTCCTGCTGACCCCGGGCTCCAACACCGCCAGTTGGGGCCCGGTACTGCTAGCTGCACAGAGAAAAACACCAGCCAATGTGTCAGTGGGGTTCAGCACCGCCAGCTGTTCCCCTGCTGTGCAGCCGGCATCGTGTCCTGCAAAAGCCACGCAGACACAAGAACTGAAATTGAAGGGAACCTGTCCCCCCTCCCCCAGGCGTTTGTACGTTTTAAAGGCCACCTTGTACAGCGGTAATGCTGCATGTGTGCAAGGTGGCTCATAAACGTATTCTCCTCGCACATGTGGAACTGAAAACACGTCTAAAATGTGTCCTCTGTGTGACCATTTAACCGTCCCGGTGGTGTGACTTTCCTTTGTAATGACACGCTGCAACCCCCTTGGTAGCGCTGCCCGTCTTCTGGCATCATGGTTTGGCTGCCTGCGCCTCTGCGGCCGCCCTGACCCACACAACGCCCCTCGTTGTCTTAGTTATTGGGACTGCGAGGGTGTGATTGATGGGCATGATCAGTGCATCAGTTCGCCTGTCCCTCATCTCCTTCCGCCTTCTGCGGACTGTGCGGCTTCATGGCCGTGGCATGCGATAAGGGATCAGATGACGCCGCACAGTCTGAAGCGGGTGTAAGGACCCGAGTGTGAGAGGCGAACATATGTGCTGCGCCAGGCCCTGAATCCCAGCCCCGCAGTGTTTTAACAATGTTAAGACACTGCGGGGCTGGGATTCATGGTCATCGCGAAACGCACCGGCCGACATTAAATGATGCCAGAACATGGGCAGCGCTAACAGCGCTAGGCCAGGGGATAACACGACAGCGCAGACTCCTGTACAGCAAATAACAACGCTCAGGAGGCTGCACCCAGCACCGAGGTGGGATTCTTGACATCTGTGCTGCGTCTCATTACAAAGGGAACTCGCGCCTCCAACACAGTTTGACTGTATAAAGGGCTAAATGTTATACGTGTTTCACTCAGCGTGTGCAAGGAGCGAAATTAAAAGAGCAACCTTTGACTTGTGCAGCACTACTGCTGCATAAGCTGTGGCTCTTCTACTTTGTAACCCCTGAGGGGGGGTTAAAGGTTACCTTTGAAATTGGTTCAATTAGGCTTCGGCCTACACTCTGCTCCCCCTGCAGAGCCCTGGGCTCCAACACCGCCAGTTGGGGCCCGGTACTGCTAGCTGCACAGAGAAAAACACCAGCCAATGTGTCAGTGGGGTTCAGCACCGCCAGCTGTTCCCCTGCTGTGCAGCCGGCAACGTGTCCTGCAACTGCCACGCAGGCACAACAGACCCAAAAGCTGCCGCCAGTGCAGGCTTCGGCCTACACTCTGCTCCATCTCCTCCTCCTGCTGACCCCGGGCTCCAACACCGCCAGTTGGGGCCCGGTACTGCTAGCTGCACAGAGAAAAACACCAGCCAATGTGTCAGTGGGGTTCAGCACCGCCAGCTGTTCCCCTGCTGTGCAGCCGGCATCGTGTCCTGCAAAAGCCACGCAGACACAAGAACTGAAATTGAAGGGAACCTGTCCCCCCTCCCCCAGGCGTTTGTACGTTTTAAAGGCCACCTTGTACAGCGGTAATGCTGCATGTGTGCAAGGTGGCTCATAAACGTATTCTCCTCGCACATGTGGAACTGAAAACACGTCTAAAATGTGTCCTCTGTGTGACCATTTAACCGTCCCGGTGGTGTGACTTTCCTTTGTAATGACACGCTGCAACCCCCTTGGTAGCGCTGCCCGTCTTCTGGCATCATGGTTTGGCTGCCTGCGCCTCTGCGGCCACCCTGACCCACACAACGCCCCTCGTTGTCTTAGTTATTGGGACTGCGAGGGTGTGATTGATGGGCATGATCAGTGCATCAGTTCGCCTGTCCCTCATCTCCTTCCGCCTTCTGCGGACTGTGCGGCTTCATGGCCGTGGCATGCGATAAGGGATCAGATGACGCCGCACAGTCTGAAGCGGGTGTAAGGACCCGAGTGTGAGAGGCGAACATATGTGCTGCGCCAGGCCCTGAATCCCAGCCCCGCAGTGTTTTAACAATGTTAAGACACTGCGGGGCTGGGATTCATGGTCATCGCGAAACGCACCGGCCGACATTAAATGATGCCAGAACATGGGCAGCGCTAACAGCGCTAGGCCAGGGGATAACACGACAGCGCAGACTCCTGTACAGCAAATAACAACGCTCAGGAGGCTGCACCCAGCACCAAGGTGGGATTCTTGACATCTGTGCTGCGTCTCATTACAAAGGGAACTCGCGCCTCCAACACAGTTTGACTGTATAAAGGGCTAAATGTTATACGTGTTTCACTCAGCGTGTGCAAGGAGCGAAATTAAAAGAGCAACCTTTGACTTGTGCAGCACTACTGCTGCATAAGCTGTGGCTCTTCTACTTTGTAACCCCTGAGGGGGGGTTAAAGGTTACCTTTGAAATTGGTTCAATTAGGCTTCGGCCTACACTCTGCTCCCCCTGCAGAGCCCTGGGCTCCAACACCGCCAGTTGGGGCCCGGTACTGCTAGCTGCACAGAGAAAAACACCAGCCAATGTGTCAGTGGGGTTCAGCACCGCCAGCTGTTCCCCTGCTGTGCAGCCGGCAACGTGTCCTGCAACTGCCACGCAGGCACAACAGACCCAAAAGCTGCCGCCAGTGCAGGCTTCGGCCTACACTCTGCTCCATCTCCTCCTCCTGCTGACCCCGGGCTCCAACACCGCCAGTTGGGGCCCGGTACTGCTAGCTGCACAGAGAAAAACACCAGCCAATGTGTCAGTGGGGTTCAGCACCGCCAGCTGTTCCCCTGCTGTGCAGCCGGCATCGTGTCCTGCAAAAGCCACGCAGACACAAGAACTGAAATTGAAGGGAACCTGTCCCCCCTCCCCCAGGCGTTTGTACGTTTTAAAGGCCACCTTGTACAGCGGTAATGCTGCATGTGTGCAAGGTGGCTCATAAACGTATTCTCCTCGCACATGTGGAACTGAAAACACGTCTAAAATGTGTCCTCTGTGTGACCATTTAACCGTCCCGGTGGTGTGACTTTCCTTTGTAATGACACGCTGCAACCCCCTTGGTAGCGCTGCCCGTCTTCTGGCATCATGGTTTGGCTGCCTGCGCCTCTGCGGCCGCCCTGACCCACACAACGCCCCTCGTTGTCTTAGTTATTGGGACTGCGAGGGTGTGATTGATGGGCATGATCAGTGCATCAGTTCGCCTGTCCCTCATCTCCTTCCGCCTTCTGCGGACTGTGCGGCTTCATGGCCGTGGCATGCGATAAGGGATCAGATGACGCCGCACAGTCTGAAGCGGGTGTAAGGACCCGAGTGTGAGAGGCGAACATATGTGCTGCGCCAGGCCCTGAATCCCAGCCCCGCAGTGTTTTAACAATGTTAAGACACTGCGGGGCTGGGATTCATGGTCATCGCGAAACGCACCGGCCGACATTAAATGATGCCAGAACATGGGCAGCGCTAACAGCGCTAGGCCAGGGGATAACACGACAGCGCAGACTCCTGTACAGCAAATAACAACGCTCAGGAGGCTGCACCCAGCACCGAGGTGGGATTCTTGACATCTGTGCTGCGTCTCATTACAAAGGGAACTCGCGCCTCCAACACAGTTTGACTGTATAAAGGGCTAAATGTTATACGTGTTTCACTCAGCGTGTGCAAGGAGCGAAATTAAAAGAGCAACCTTTGACTTGTGCAGCACTACTGCTGCATAAGCTGTGGCTCTTCTACTTTGTAACCCCTGAGGGGGGGTTAAAGGTTACCTTTGAAATTGGTTCAATTAGGCTTCGGCCTACACTCTGCTCCCCCTGCAGAGCCCTGGGCTCCAACACCGCCAGTTGGGGCCCGGTACTGCTAGCTGCACAGAGAAAAACACCAGCCAATGTGTCAGTGGGGTTCAGCACCGCCAGCTGTTCCCCTGCTGTGCAGCCGGCAACGTGTCCTGCAACTGCCACGCAGGCACAACAGACCCAAAAGCTGCCGCCAGTGCAGGCTTCGGCCTACACTCTGCTCCATCTCCTCCTCCTGCTGACCCCGGGCTCCAACACCGCCAGTTGGGGCCCGGTACTGCTAGCTGCACAGAGAAAAACACCAGCCAATGTGTCAGTGGGGTTCAGCACCGCCAGCTGTTCCCCTGCTGTGCAGCCGGCATCGTGTCCTGCAAAAGCCACGCAGACACAAGAACTGAAATTGAAGGGAACCTGTCCCCCCTCCCCCAGGCGTTTGTACGTTTTAAAGGCCACCTTGTACAGCGGTAATGCTGCATGTGTGCAAGGTGGCTCATAAACGTATTCTCCTCGCACATGTGGAACTGAAAACACGTCTAAAATGTGTCCTCTGTGTGACCATTTAACCGTCCCGGTGGTGTGACTTTCCTTTGTAATGACACGCTGCAACCCCCTTGGTAGCGCTGCCCGTCTTCTGGCATCATGGTTTGGCTGCCTGCGCCTCTGCGGCCGCCCTGACCCACACAACGCCCCTCGTTGTCTTAGTTATTGGGACTGCGAGGGTGTGATTGATGGGCATGATCAGTGCATCAGTTCGCCTGTCCCTCATCTCCTTCCGCCTTCTGCGGACTGTGCGGCTTCATGGCCGTGGCATGCGATAAGGGATCAGATGACGCCGCACAGTCTGAAGCGGGTGTAAGGACCCGAGTGTGAGAGGCGAACATATGTGCTGCGCCAGGCCCTGAATCCCAGCCCCGCAGTGTTTTAACAATGTTAAGACACTGCGGGGCTGGGATTCATGGTCATCGCGAAACGCACCGGCCGACATTAAATGATGCCAGAACATGGGCAGCGCTAACAGCGCTAGGCCAGGGGATAACACGACAGCGCAGACTCCTGTACAGCAAATAACAACGCTCAGGAGGCTGCACCCAGCACCAAGGTGGGATTCTTGACATCTGTGCTGCGTCTCATTACAAAGGGAACTCGCGCCTCCAACACAGTTTGACTGTATAAAGGGCTAAATGTTATACGTGTTTCACTCAGCGTGTGCAAGGAGCGAAATTAAAAGAGCAACCTTTGACTTGTGCAGCACTACTGCTGCATAAGCTGTGGCTCTTCTACTTTGTAACCCCTGAGGGGGGGTTAAAGGTTACCTTTGAAATTGGTTCAATTAGGCTTCGGCCTACACTCTGCTCCCCCTGCAGAGCCCTGGGCTCCAACACCGCCAGTTGGGGCCCGGTACTGCTAGCTGCACAGAGAAAAACACCAGCCAATGTGTCAGTGGGGTTCAGCACCGCCAGCTGTTCCCCTGCTGTGCAGCCGGCAACGTGTCCTGCAACTGCCACGCAGGCACAACAGACCCAAAAGCTGCCGCCAGTGCAGGCTTCGGCCTACACTCTGCTCCATCTCCTCCTCCTGCTGACCCCGGGCTCCAACACCGCCAGTTGGGGCCCGGTACTGCTAGCTGCACAGAGAAAAACACCAGCCAATGTGTCAGTGGGGTTCAGCACCGCCAGCTGTTCCCCTGCTGTGCAGCCGGCATCGTGTCCTGCAAAAGCCACGCAGACACTTGCTCTTGTACCTTCTGCTCCCCATCCTGGTTCCAGTACCGTCAGCTGGTTCCGGGCAGAGCCTTTGGCTTAGGTGCCTCCCTCTGGGTATCCGAGTTCCACCAACGTCAGGTGGTCCTTGGTAGTGCTTTCAGGCACGGGTACCTCCTGCTTAGTAACCGGGTTCCAGTAACGTCAGCTGGTCCTCGGTAGTTCCATTGGCTCTTGGACCTTCGGCTACCCATCCGGGTTCCAGCACCGTCAGCTGGTTCTCGGCAGTGTCTTTTGCTCTTGTACCTTCTGCTCCCCATCCTGGTTCCAGTACCGTCAGCTGGTTCCGGGCAGAGCCTTTGGCTTAGGTGCCTCCCTCTGGGTATCCGAGTTCCACCAACGTCAGGTGGTCCTTGGTAGTGCTTTCAGGCACGGGTACCTCCTGCTTAGTAACCGGGTTCCAGTAACGTCAGCTGGTCCTCGGTAGTTCCATTGGCTCTTGGACCTTCGGGTAGCCATCCGAGTTCCAGTTCCATCAGCTGGTTCTCGGCATTTTCTCAGCCTTCTTGTACCTTCTGCTACATTTCCAAGTTCAAGAGACTAAACACGATGACCCGGAAGAACACCCCTAAGATGACGACGACACCAGAGACGACAACCACCGTGATGACGACGACCCTGGAGACGATGACCCTGAAGACCACCGTGATGACGACGACCCCGGAGACGACGACCCTGAAGACCACCCCGATGACGACGACCCCGGAGACGACAACCCTGGAGACGACGACGACCTGGAAGACCGAGAAGCAGAAGAACAAGAGGCTGCAGAACAAAGAGCAGAAGAACATTAAGCATAACACTAAATATCAGAGCAAAAAATATTATCTAAATTATAAGCAGAAGAAGACTAAGCAGTGTATGGGGGTGAGTCCGTTCCTCCTCGTGGTGCCCCTGGATAAAGCCTGATGCTGCAGGCCAAACTGAACGCGGACAAATGTAACTCTTTTGTGACAGGCAGAACGGAAGGTGTAATCTTCAAACTTTTATAGATAACAACTACGGGAATGCCTGTCACAAATAAGAATATGATGAAGAAGTAGAATATGATGAAGATAATAGTAAAATAAAAAGAATATGAACAATGTAACCCAAAAAATAATAGGTAGAAGATGAAGAAGAAGATGAATAAGGTGAAGAAGTTGATGTCAAAGAAGCTGATGATGAGGATAATGAAGAAGAAAGCGTGGGAGAAGTAAAAAAGAAGGTGAAGGGCGTTGAAGTAGTGATAATGAAACATCAATATGTGACATAAAAAAAAAAAAAAATAACATAGTCAAATTCTTTCTAACGCCGAACGTCATAAAAAAAAAAAAAATCCTGCTATTCTATTACATTGGGCTAAACCTCTGTGCCTTTAATGTCTCCGCCACGTCCCCCAATACATCCTACATTATTCTTAGTTGTTTTCCTTCATGTAGAATGAACCTACAAGTGTATAAAGGGTTTATTTTAATTCCGATATTTTCGTCCCATTGACTTGCATTGGGATCGGGTATCGGTATCGGATTGGATCCGATATTTTGACGGTATCGGCCGATACTTTCCGATACCGATACCTTCCGATATCGGAAAGTATCGCTCAACACTAGTCAAGAGAGGGCTTTTTGAGGATAGGTGTGATGGAGGCATGTTTAAAGCTTGAGGGGAAAACACCAGTTGTTAGTGATAGGTTGAAGAGATGGGTTAGGGTTGGGATGAAGATTGTGGTGAGGTTTGGGATGAGGTGGGATGGGAGCGGGTCAAGTGCACAGGTGGTGAGATGCGATCTTGAGAGTAGAGTGGCGAGTTGATCTTCTGTAATGGTGGAGTAGTTGGTTTTGGAGGTGGAGGGTAGGGAAGTTGGGAGGAAGGGCTCTGGGGCTTGTTGACCAAAACTGTCTCTGATGTTATCAATCTTCTGCTTGAAGAATGAGGCAAAGTCTTCAGCAGAGATAAGTGAGGAGGGAGGAGGTGCTGGGGGATGGAGGAGAGAATTGAAGGTGTTGAATAACTGTTTAGGGTTGTGAGCCAGGGAGGATATGAGAGATGAGAAGTAGGTTTGTTTAGCTGTGGCGAGTGCGGTCTTGAAAGTAGTGAGGGACTGTTTGAATGCGATTAAGTGGTCGTTGGAGTGGGATCTTTTCCATCTGCGCTCAGCAACCCTGGAAGCACGCCTCAGTTCTTTGGTCAGGCTGGTGTGCCAGGGCTGTCTGTTGATTTTGCGAGCTTTGGTATGTGTAAGTGGGGCAGCAGATTCCAAAGCTACAGCTATTGTGGTGTTATATAGAGCGGCAGCGTCATCCGCATTGTGTATGGAACTTATGTCTGTGAGAGGGAGGAGGGATTCAGAGAATGAATGTAGGTCAAGATGTTTAAGATTTCTGCGAGGGTGTGAAAGTTTGTGGGGTGGGGACTCTAGACATGGAGTGGAGAGAGATGAGAATGTGAGAAGGTTGTGGTCAGAGAGAGGAAGAGGTGAGTTAGAGAGGTTAGATAGGGAGCAGAGGCGGGTGAAGATGAGGTCCAGTGTGTGACCATCTTTGTGAGTGGCTGCAGAAGACCATTGAGTGAGGCCGAAGGAGGAAGAGAGAGATAGAAGTTTAGTGGCAGCTGAGAGGGAAGTGTCAATGGGGATGTTGAAATCGCCCATGATGATAGTGGGGATGTCTGCAGAAAGGAAATGAAGTAGCCAGGTGGTGAAGTGGTCAAAGAAGATGGTGGCTGGCCCTGGGGGGCGGTAAATGACAGCCAGTTGGAGGTTGGAGGGGGAGTAGATGCGCACAGAGTGCACCTCAAAGGAAGGGAGGGTAACAGAGGGTGGCAGTGGGATTGGGGTGAAGGAGCAGTTATCTGACAGGAGAAAACCAACTCCTCCGCCATGCTTGCTGCTGGGGCGGGGTGTGTGAGAAAGGTGGAAGCCACCGTAAGAGAGTGCAGCAGGAGAGGCTGTGTCAGAAGGGGTGAGCCAGGTTTCGGTGATGGCAAGGAAGGAAAGTTTGGTAGTAACAAAAAGATCATGGATGTAGGAAAGCTTGTTACAGACAGAGCGAGCGTTCCACAGAGCTCCTGTTAGTGGGACTGGGGAAGCGGGGGCTGGGCGAATGGGTATAAGGTTAGAGAGGTTACGGAAGTTTGTGATGGAGCGTGGATGGGAGGTAGAAATGACTGTGGGAATGTGGTGAGGAGGACCAGGATTTGGAGAGATATCACCAGCAGTGAGAAGGAGCAGAGATAGTGTTAGCAGGTGGGAGCAGGAGAGAGCGTGAGGGGGCTGCCTGTGCTTTGAGACAGAGGATTGTATGTTAAGGAACAGTTCTGAGGAGGAGGTGAGATGGATGGGGAGGATTGAAGAGGAGATGAACAGTTCCTTACTTGGTGTGGGGATTGGGGGAGGTAGCAGAAAGTGAAAGATTATAGGGGTAAAAGTGACAACAAACAGAAACATTGTTTACAGTGACTGGCCAGTTACCTTCAGTTCCCTTCAGTTCCAATTCAGGTTTTAATTCTAATGTAATCCACACTTTTAGAACACACTTCTAGAAATCACACTGCAGACTGAAGTCTAGCAGACTTGTGCTATGCAATATATGGAAAACTAAGTGTGTTCAGGTGTGGAGCAGAGAGGAGTGGTCTCTGCTCATCTTGGTCAGAGAATTAAGGGTGGACCAGATGCATACAATCAAGACTAAGTAAACAAGGTCATAAATATCACAGAGTAAGTTGGGGGTTAGCTGAAAGGCATACCATCACAATGCTAGGAGCAGAGGAAAGTATGCGCAAAGCTGGGTGATGTACTATGTGCACTTCACAGACAGACAGCAGGAGAGCTGGGTGGACTGGGTGGGTGAACATACCATCACAATGCTAGGAGCAGAGGAAAGTCTATGCGCAAAGCTGGGTGATGTACTATGTGCACTTCACAGACAGACAGCAGGAGAGCTGGGTGGACTGGGTGGGTGAACATACCATCACAATGCTAGGAGCAGAGGAAAGTCTATGCGCAAAGCTGGGTGATGTACTATGTGCACTTCACAGACAGACAGCAGGAGAGCTGGGTGGACTGGGTGGGTGAACATACCATCACAATGCTAGGAGCAGAGGAATGTCTATGCGCAAAGCTGGGTGATGTACTATGTGCACTTCACAGACAGACAGCAGGAGAGCTGGGTGGACTGGGTGGGTGAACATACCATCACAATGCTAGGAGCAGAGGAAAGTCTATGCGCAAAGCTGGGTGATGTACTATGTGCACTTCACAGACAGACAGCAGGAGAGCTGGGTGGACTGGGTGGGTGAACATACCATCACAATGCTAGGAGCAGAGGAAAGTCTATGCGCAAAGCTGGGTGATGTACTATGTGCACTTCACAGACAGACAGCAGGAGAGCTGGGTGGACTGGGTGGGTGAACATATCATCACAATGCTAGGAGCAGAGGAAAGTCTATGCGCAAAGCTGGGTGATGTACTATGTGCACTTCACAGACAGACAGCAGGAGAGCTGGGTGGACTGGGTGGGTGAACATACCATCACAATGCTAGGAGCAGAGGAAAGTCTATGCGCAAAGCTGGGTGATGTACTATGTGCACTTCACAGACAGACAGCAGGAGAGCTGGGTGGACTGGGTGGGTGAACATACTATCACAATGCTAGGAGCAGAGGAAAGTCTATGCGCAAAGCTGGGTGATGTACTATGTGCACTTCACAGACAGACAGCAGGAGAGCTGGGTGGACTGGGTGGGTGAACATACCATCAAAATGCTAGGAGCAGAGGAAAGTCTATGCGCAAATATTTAAGACCCTCCCCAAACTTGTGAACAGCACTCAAACATGGTCAACATGGGAAACACAAAGGAGCATTCCAAGGCCATCAAGACAAGATCGTGGAGGGTCACAAGGCTGGCAAGGGGTACAAAACCCTTTCCAAGGAGTTGGGCCTACCTGTCTCCACTGTTGGGAGCATCATCCGGAAGTGGAAGACTTATGGAACTACTGTTAGCCTTCCACGGCCTGGACAGCCTTTGAAAGTTTCCTCCCGTGCTGAGGCCAGGCTTGTCCAAAGAATCAAGGCTAACCCAAGGTCAACAAGGAAGGAGCTCTGGGAAGATCTCATGGCAGTGGGGACATTGGTTTCAGTCAATACCATAAGTAACGTACTCCACCGCAATGGTCTCCGTTCCAGACGAGCCCGTAAGGTACCTTTACTTTCAAAGCGTCATGTCAAGGCTCGTCTACAGTTTGCTCATGATCACTTGGAAGACTCTGAGACTGACTGGTTCAAGGTTCTCTGGTCTGATGAGACCAAGATCGAGATCTTTGGTGCCAAACACACACGTGATGTTTGGAGACTGGATGGCACTGCATACGACCCCAAGAATACCATCCCTACAGTCAAGCATGGTGGTGGCAGCATCATGCTGTGGGGCTGTTTCTCAGCCAAGGGGCCTGGCCATCTGGTCCGCATCCATGGGAAGATGGATAGCACAGCCTACCTGGAGATTTTGGCCAAGAACCTCCGCTCCTCCATCAAGGATCTTAAGATGGGTCGTCATTTCATCTTCCAACAAGACAACGACCCAAAGCACACAGCCAAGAAAACCAAGGCCTGGTTCAAGAGGCAAAAAATCAAGGTGTTGCAGTGGCCTAGTCAGTCTCCTGACCTTAACCCAATTGAAAACTTGTGGAAGGAGCTCAAGATTAAAGTCCACATGAGACACCCAAAGAACCTAGATAACTTGGAGAAGATCTGCATGGAGGAGTGGGCCAAGATAACTCCAGAGACCTGTGCTGGCCTGATCAGGTCTTATAAAAGATGATTATTAGCTGTAATTGCAAGCAAAGGTTATTCCACAAAATATTAAACCTAGGGGTTGAATAATAATTGACCCACACTTTTATGTTTAAAATTTATAAAAATTTAACTGAGCAACAAAACTTTTTGGTTTGTAAGATTTATGCATCTGTTAATAAATCCTGCTCTTGTTTGAAGTTTGAAGGCTCTAACTTATTTGCATCTTATTAAACCTGCTAAATCTGCAGGGGGTTGAATACTACTTTTAGGCACTGTAGTTGCAACATAATGAGGGTATTTGTTTTTGCACTCCAGTCTGCCACTGAACTGGGGTAATGTGTACCAAATATATTAACCCCTTTCTGCCAGCTGACGGAATAGTACGTCAGCTGGCAGATCCCCTGCTTTAAGGTGGGCTCCGGCGGCGAGCCCACCTTAAAGCCGCGACATGTCAGCTGTTTTGTACAGCTGACATGTGCGCGCAATGAGCGCGAGCAGAATCGCGATCCGCCCGTGCCCATTAACTAGTTAAATGCCGCCGTCAAGCGCTGACAGCGGCATTTAACTAGCGCTCCCGGCCACGCGGCCGGAGGTGTTCGCACTGCTGACCCCCGTCACATGATCGGGGATCAGCAGTGCATCACCATAACAACCAGAGGTCTCCTTGAGACATCTATGGTTGTTGATGGCCGATTGCTTTGAGCGCCACCCAGTGGTCGGCGCTCAAATTACACCTGCCTTTCTGCTACATAGAGGTGATCTGTATGTCACCTCTATGTAGCAGAGCCGATCGAGTTGTGCATGCTTCTAGCCTCCTATGGAGGCTATTGAAGCATGCCAAAAAATTTTAAAAAAAGTGGTTACAAATATTAAAAAAATAAAAAATATATAAAAGTTCAAATCACCCCCCTTTCGCCCCAATCAAAATAAAACTATAAAAAAAAATCAAACCTACACATATTTGGTATCGCCGCATTCAGAATCGCCCTATCTATCAATAAAAACAAAGGATTAACCTGACCACTAAATGGCGTAGCGAGAAAAAAAATCAAAATGCCAAAATTACGTTTTTTTGGTCGCCGCGACATTGCATTAAAATGCAATAACGGGCGATCAAAAGAATGTATATACACCAAAATGATATCATTGAAAACGCCAGCTTGGCACGCAAAAAATAAGCCCTCACCCGACCCCAGATCATGAAAATTGGAGACGCTACGGGTATCGGAAAATCGAGCAATTTTTTTTTTTTTTTTAGCAAACTTTGGAATTTTTTCTCACCACTTAGATAAAAAATAACCTAGACATGTTAGGTGCCTAAGAACTCGTAATGACCTGGAGAATCATAATGGCAGGACAGTTTTAGCATTTGGTGAACCTAGCAAAAAAGCCAAACAAAAAACTAGTATGAGATTGCACTTTTTTTGCAATTTCATCACACTTGGAATTTTTTTCTTGTTTTCTGTTACACGGCATGGTAAAACCAATGGTAACGTTCAAAATTACATCTCGTTCCGCAAAAAATAAGCCCTCACATGGCCATATTGACGGAAAAATAAAAAAGTTATTGCTCTGGGAAGGAGGGGAGCGAAAAACGAAAACGAAAAAACGGAAAGAGCTCCGGGGGTGAAGGGGTGTAGATGAACACACCTCTTAATACATTTGTCACATATATGAATTGTCCATGTAGTTCGTTATCATATTTTTGATCGAAAAAATGTAAAAGCCATCCAACCACGTCAAGGTGACCCTATTCGGAACGGTCCTAACTTTTAGTATTAAAACCTTACCATGTGCCTAATTATGTTTGTGTCAGCACTGGAGGTAAGTATACGTATTATTATTTTCTGAAGAGTGAACAACCCCTTTAAAAAAATAAGAACTGTTGATTAGTGCATGAAAATAATACATGATATGTTGATTACCCACTGTTATGAAGACTGCTGCAACATTTCTCTAAATTGTGTCGATTTGCTTCAAAGTTTATTCCCGAAAATATAATTTTAGGTAGACGTCAGACATTATATTACTGGGATAATTTAGCATTATTGTACAGTTGCTGTTTTGTTCTCACCACATCAATGCTTAACCCTGTCCATTTATTCTTAGACATCATTTCATGCATATAATGTAAAAATAGCCATAATAATTATGCTCATTTTGTGTTTCTTTAATTGTTGACTGTAATAGGTTTTCTTCCTTCCTTTTATTTGAAATCTCTACTTTGAGGCCCTAGAATTACTCAGCTCCTCGGTGCTAATCATGTACAAGGGCTTGCATTTAAAGATAGATTGTAAACTTCCTAATTAAAGCTTTGCATCACAGGAGCCCAAAAAAGGCCCTGTTAGAGGTTAGGAGCTGTCAGTGTGTGCAAGCTGAATATTCTGGGGGGGACTCATTGACCTTAGCGCACAAACCAGCAGAAAATGTGTGAATCAGATTAACTCCTTGTAAGCACACAACAATAATGTCAAAGTAAATACAAGCTCTTATGATATGAAGTATGAATGCACATGACGTGCACAATTTTAAGTCCTTCAACTTAATTTAAAGAGTTCAAATTTTTGTTACATAACTCAATAGTACACGTGAAAATAAGTCACTTTTTATTATACCTTATCAGAGAAATCTGTTTCTTTCTCCTTTTGTACTGATCTGTTAGGCCATGTGCACACGTTCAGTATTTTTCACGTTTTTTTTCGCGTTTTTTTGCTATAAAACGTGATAAAAACGCGAAAAAAATGCTAACATATGCCTCCTATTATTTACAGTGGATTCCGCATTTTTTGTGCAAATGTTGCATTTTTTTCTGCGAAAAAATCGCATCGCGGAAAAAAAAGCAACATGTTCATTAAAAATGCGGAATTGCGGGGATTCCGCACACCTAGGAGTGCATTGATCTGCTTACTTCCCGCACGGGGCTGTGCCCACCATGCGGGAAGTAAGCAGATTATGTGCGGTTGGTACCCAGGGTGGAGGAGAGGAGACTCTCCTCCACGGACTGGGCACCATATAATTGGTAAAAAAAAAAAGAATTAAAATAAAAAATAGTGATATACTCACCTTCGATGGCCTCCGGAGTCTTCCCGCCTCTCCGGTGCATGCTGCTGCTTCGGTTCCGATAGCTGGTGTGCGGTGAAGGACCTGCGATGACGTCGCGGTCTTGTGATTGGTCGCGAGACCGGTCATGTGACCGCTCACGTGACCGCGACGTCATGGAAGGTCCTGCACACACACAGCATCTATAGGAACGGACGCCGCTGAGATCTGCTGTCTGCAGGTGAGTATAACCATTTTTTTAATTTTTCTTTATTATTTTTAAACATTCTATCTTTTACTATAGATGCTGCATAGGCAGCATCTATAGTAAAAAGTTGGTCACACTTGTCAAACACTATGTTTGACAAGTGTGACCAACCTGTCAGTTTTCCAAGCGATGCTACAGATCGCTTGGAAAACTTTAGCATTCTGCAAGCTAATTTCGCTTGCAAAATGCTAAAAAAAACGCGAAAAAAATGGGAAAAAAAACGCAAAAAAAAATGCAGATTTCTTGCAGAAAATTTCCGGTTTCTGCAAGAAATCCTGACGTGTGCACATACCCTCACTCTCAAAATTCTGAAATCACAGGTAAAATCTGTATTCATTGAATGCAGATTTTCTCATTACTGAGATAGGAGATGACAGTTGGCTTTCATAAATGTCTATGGAACTTGCAGTAGAGGGTTTGTTGAGTTTCGTTAGGTAGCTGTCTGCTCAAGGAACATTAAGTCTAGAGCTTTAACTCCATCATGTCTTCTATCTTCTAGACCAAAGTTTATCATCATTTTTGGTTTCTGGGGCTTTATCAGATATTTCAAGATGGTGCTTAGGCCTCACCATTAGTGGTGCAAGGTTATGACAAAATGAAAAATACTGCTCACTTGATTATTCACTGATAAAATGCGAACCCATTATGGACTAAAGACTTTTTTTTAAGGATCAATTGTCCATAGAAAAAGAAAAACAGGGATATACATCTGATTTAGTCATCAAATGGGCTCATTATTCCCTTTTTGATGTGTCACATACATGAACATCACACGACAGTTCACATTGTATAAAGTATACTTAGGGTACCGTCACACAGTGGCATTTTCATCGC
Organism: Ranitomeya variabilis; assembly: GCF_051348905.1. NCBI lineage: Eukaryota > Metazoa > Chordata > Amphibia > Anura > Dendrobatidae > Ranitomeya > Ranitomeya variabilis. Next base: position 562,847,111 of record NC_135233.1, on the reverse strand, counting down.
TACGACGGCACGATTTGTGACGTAGCAGCGTCGTATAAGTATCGCTCCAGCGTCGTAGACTGCGGTCACACGTTGCAATACACGGCGCTGGAGCGATAATTTCATGACGTATTTGCGATGTAGAAGCCGTTGGTTACTGTGCGCACATCGTATACAACCTGTGTCACACGATGCAATCATGCCGCCACATCGGGACACTAGACGACGAAAGAAAGTTTCAAACGATCTGCTACGACGTACGATTCTCAGCGGGGATCCGGATCGCAGTAGCGTGTCAGACACAGCGATATCGTAAATGCATCGCTGGAACGTCACGAATCGTGCCGTCGTAGCGATGAAAATGCCACTGTGTGACGGTACCCTTAGGAATTGAGCCCACACTATATACATCAGATGCCGGCTGTGTTACACAGCCAGCATCTACCTGTAACAGCAGTGACTGATGCTTGATTCCAGGGCCTGACTGACCATTGGGCAAATCTAGCAAATGTCAGATGAGCTGGTCCAGCCTTGGGTCGTACTGATGGTGACATTCTTAACAGTATTGATAGAGCCATCCTTCATCACTTACTCCAGCAGAACTTAAGATATTTCTGGCTTGTGGCCTGCTGGTGGTCATTGCCGTGCAGGGGACATCGGTTAGCACAATGATGTTACAGAATCACGCAGCCCATGTGTAGTGCAAAATAGGATAGAAGAGGAGATGAAGACTGCAGGAAGGGGGAGCCTGGATTAGATGAGTATAATTTTTTTTTGTGGGCTGTGTTAACCATCATATTGTGTGGCGGGCTGTTGGGGAATTAATCATGTTTTATGATGGTCTGTGGGGAACATTGTGTTGCAGGGAAGCAATCATACTATATGAAGGACTGTGGGGGGCAATCATGCTATATGGTGGCCTGTGGGGAACAGGGACATCATGTGTGAGGAAGCAATCATAATATATAATTGGCTATGGGGGACCATTCATGCTGTGTAGTGAGCTGTGGAGGACATCATGCTGTGGGGACCAACCATACCATATGATGGACTGTGGGGGACTATCATACTGTATGGAGAGCTGTGTGAGACCATCAAACTTTATAGGGACCTGTGGGGGGAGACATCATGCTGCGTGATGGGCTGTGGGGGACCAAACATACCGTGTAGGATGGCAGTAGTGGACATCAATGCTATGTCGTTGGCTGTGGGGGACCAATCGTACTATATGGGAGGTTTTGAGGTGCCATCATACAGTGTATAGTGCTGTCAGGGAATGTAAAAAAATATTGTTTTTTGAAGTACGTCAAAACCTTATAGCTGTGTAGATAAAATACAACGTACATCTTTTACTCATAAACTAGAAAAATAACCATGATGCTACTTTAACTTTAGGAGGAAAAAAAATGCTTCCTCTGCCAAATGGTCTTTCTGCAAATAATTCTCCCCCGATCTTCTCTTTCAAGTGAAATATAAATTCTGAAAACCTTTCAAATTATGAAAGGTGAAGGAGGAGACGCGGGCAGTTAGTAAAATTAAGTTATAATCAACAAGGCTTTAATCCTCATGGTTATTACAAGAGAACATCTGCTTAAATCAACCGCCCAAAAAATACAATGTAAAAGAAAAAAACCTGCCTTTGTCATGAATGGATGGTGACATTCTACCACAAAAAGCTAATTAGTACTTTGAGATCTGTCCTAGGAAAAGAAATCCGATCTGTTTACTAAAAAAATAATTATGACATCTCATTCATAAATCATTGGCACTACCTGCTTTGGACTGATGGAATTATGATTTCCCAGTACAAATTGTCTGACCTGTTTTATGTTCCCCAGCACATAATTAAGGTGGTGTGTTAAAGGAAGTAATTTTGTTCAAAGCTTTGGCACCAGGAGTGTAATGTCTTTTCTCATATTACTTTTAGCTACTAAGCAACCTACAGATTTGTACCATGCTGAGGTCTAGTGCAAACAGCAGTTAGATGTCTGTTGTTTAATGCAGAATTCACGGGATGTTGTTAGGCTCATGTTGAAGGCTCTAGCACCGATGGTTAGTAGGAGCCTCGGCCCACCCTGTCTGTCCATCTAACAACTGCTTGTGTTAATCCCTAATCTTTTTGTGTATTTACAAAGTGCTCTTTACCCCGGTCACTTCTTAAGCAAACTAGGCCTGTGGATTCTCTACTTGCCTTGTGAAATAACTTTGCTCATATTTCCTCTTAACCTGTGAAGTCACCCTCAGGATACTAGAATTATGTTACACTTGTAAAAGTAGATATATGACTTTACCATCCAAATTAGATTAAAGTAGTCAACCACACTGTAAATTTTATAATCTGCTTTTTAAATCAGAAATAATTTATGTATAGGTAGCTTGCCCTCTAGTAATCACTTAGAAACTAATTTAAAAATGGCAATATTTCGTGTAAAATTGTAGCCTTATTGCGGATTTACACCACCCAATTTTATTGCTTTAAATGATCATTGATTGCTAAATATTTACTAGGGATGAGCAAGTACTAATATGCTTGGATGCTCATTACTTGAACCAAGCAATTCCTAATACTTGAATGCTTTTTTCGAGTAACAAGTATAATGGAAGGCATGGGAAATCCGAGCATTACGCTGAACTAATCTCTTGATATCTCCCACCACGTAATTTCTGGTCCTCCTTCTCTACACAATCACAGGTTTCTCATCAAATTGTCTGCAAAGCTTCTCCCAAGAATCCAACATGCTCTGGAATTGTTAATACATCGGATTATCCCTTACATTTTGAGCTTTCAAGCGGAATTTGAAATCCCACTTTCTATTTGTGTTTTATGTGTAACACCCCATCATGTACAGAACCATGGAATCAATTGTACTCTAAAAAGAAAATAATAATAATCCCCTGCATGATCTTCCACCCAGTCTTTATCCCTGCTCTCCTTGCCGTTCTGCACATAGCAGAAAGCAGCAGCAGTTTCCTCTTGTGTTTCGTCAGCATCATCAGAGATGTGCTGCTGTGGTTGGGCATCAGTGCACTCAATCTCTTCCACTTCTGCGGCAGGGCCAGGTGGATGGCCCATGAAAACACAGCCAGCGGAGTGATCAAAAAGCAGAATTGTCTGCTGCCTGACTTGGGGCTCAGACTGCTTGCCTGTTTTGCAAGAGGGTAAGTTGGAAGACAGGTAACCATTGGGCCGCAGGTGCAAACCCTTCTACTTGTTCTGGCCTTAACATTTCTTGAGCGGAACTTGGGCCTATGAAATTACGCAGACCGTCCCATCGCCCACCAGAAGGTGTTTCATTTGGGCGCATAGCAGGCACAGATTGACCACAAGCTCTCTATCCCTGCAGCTAGATCACAACCACCAGTAGTGACAGGGCCATGACCCCTATTCGATGCTGTCCTCATTCTTTGATCCCAAAAAAGGGCAGAGTATTACACTGCCTGTATACAGAGAGAGTGGACAGCAGAATGTTACACTGCCTGTTTGCAAAGTGCCCCCACAATGCTTGTTTCAGAGTACCCCCCCAAAAAAAAAATCCCCCCCACAGAAACAGTGTTGGCTACCTACTCCTTCACCTCTTCCACCTACACTGCCAGGTAGACCTCCACATCTATCTCCTCCTCCACTTGGACCTCCACCTCCTGGTTCAAGGTGATAATTTTTATTTTTTTTATTCCATGCAATTTTATGTCATTTTCCTATCCACATTTGTTTGCAGGGCAATTGTCCTGCCCTTCCCTAGCCCTTACTATGACAATTTTACAGCCATTTTACAGCACCAAAGTTCGGGTTCCCTTTGACTTCTATTCAGTTCATGTTCTGGGTCAAATTTGTGTCAAGTTCTCATGCCCAAACTGAACTTTGGAATAGAGTTTGACCAAGCCTGACAAACCTGGACATTCACGGGTCTGCTCATCCCTATACTCTAACTCAAATTTATTTGACAATTTGTGCCAGTAAACTGTCGTAAAACTGTTGTAAATCTCTTAAAAAAAATTTTCCAAAAAGGGTACCCAAACATTTTTTCAATTTCCATTTCAGTTTTGACAACTTTTTACAAATGGGCCTAGATTGGTGGGAGTTGCAGAAAAGAGACATAAATTAAAGCATAAATGTGCTGAACAACATTTCTAACTGTGGCGCCTAGTGACTACCAGATTAGCTAAATTCATTAAAAAGCAAATGCCTCTAAATGAATTTGGGACTCTTTACTCTAGAAATCAAGATTGGTGAATAAAAAGTCAGTCTTGTTGAAGCAGATCTTTTATGTCTAAATGTAGTACATAATTCTGATACAATTTTTTTTGCTGATAGACAAAATAGGCAATGATGAATGGACTTTTGAGGAGAGTTTAGTTTAGAAATTTCATTTTTAACCCCTTAGTGACAGAGCCAATTTGGTACTTAATGACCAGGCCAATTTTTACAATTCTGACCACTGTCACTTTATGAGGTTATAACTCTGGAACGCTTCAACGGATCCAGCTGATTCTGAGACTGTTTTTTCAGGACATATTGTACTTCATGTTAGTGGTAACATTTCTTCGATATTACTTGCGATTATTTATGAAAAAAATGGAAATATGGCAACAAATTTTAACATTTAGCAATTTTCAAATTTTGTATTTTTATGCCCTTAAATCAGAGAGATATGTCACAAAAAATAGTTAATAAATAACATTTCCCACATGTCTACTTTACATCAGCACAATTTTGGAAACAAATTTTTTTTTTGTTAGGGAGTTATAAGGGTTAAAAGTTGACCAGCAATTTCTCATTTTTACAACACCATTTTTTTTAGGGACCACATGACATTTGAAGTAATTTTGAGGGGTCTATATGATAGAAAATACCCAAGTGTGACACCATTCTAAAAACTGCACCCCTCAAGGTGCTCAAAACCACATTCAAGAAGTTTATTAACCCTTTACGTGCTTTACTGGAACTGAAACAATGTGGAAGGCAAAAATGAACATTTAACTTTTTTTTGCAAACATTTTAATTCAGAACCATTTTTTTTTCACAAGTGTAAAAACAGAAATTTAACCATAAATGTTGTTGTGCAATTTCTCCTGAATACGCAGATACCCCACATGTGGGGGTAAACCACTGTTTGGGCGCACCGCAGAGCTTGGAAGAGAAGGAGCGCCGTTTGACTTTTTCAATGCAGAATTGGCTGGAATTGAGATCGGATGCCATGTCACGTTTAGAGAGCCCCTGATGTGCCTAAACAATGGAAACCCCCCACAAGTGACACCATTTTGGAAACTAGACCCCTTATGGAACTTATCTAGATGTGTGGTGAGCACTTTGAGCCCCCAAGTGCTTCACAGAAGTTTATAAAGTAGAGCCGTGAAAATAAAAAATCGCATTTGTTTACACAAAAATGATCTTTTCGCCCACAAATTCTTATTTTCACAAGGGTACCAGGAGAAATTAGACCACAAAAGTTGTTGTGCAATATCTCCTGAGTATGTTGATACCCCATATGTGGGGGTAAACCACTGTTTGGGCGCACCGCAGAGCTTGGAAGAGAAGGAGTGCCGTTATACTTTATCAATGTAGAATTGGCTGGAATTGAGATCGGACACCATGTCGCGTTTGGAGAGCCCCTGATGTGCCTAAACAGTAGAAACCCCCCACAAGTGACCCCATTTTGGAAACTAGACCACTTATGGAACTTATCTATATCTGTGGTGAGCACTTTAAACCCCCAAGTGCTTCACAGAAATTTATAGTAGAGTCGTGAAAATAAAAATAAATTTTTTTTTCCACAAAAAAGATTTTAAGCCCCCAAATTTTTATTTTGACAAGGGTAACAAGAGAAATTGGACCCCAAATGTTGTTGTCCAATTTGTCCTGAGTACACTGATACCCCATGTGTGGGGGGACCACTGTTTGAGCGCATGGCAGAGCTCAGAAGGGAAGGAACGCCATTTTGGAATGCAGACTTTGGTAGAATGGTCTGCGGGCATTATGTTGCGTTTGCAGAGACCCTGATGTACCTAAACAGTAGAAACCCCCCACAAGTGACCCCATTTTGGAAACTAGAGCCCCCAAGGAACTTATCTAGATGTGTGTTGAGAACTTTGAATGCCCAAGTGCTTCACAGATGTTTATAATGCAGAGTTGTGAAAATAAAAAATATTTTTTTTTCCACAAAAAAGATTTTTTAGCCAAGTTTTTATTTTCACAAGGGTAACAGGAGAAATTGGACCCCAAAAGTTGTTGTCCAATGTATCCCGAGTAAGCTGATGCCCCATATGTGGGGGTAAACCACTGTTTGGGTGCACGGCAGATCTCGGAAGGGAGGGAGCACCATTTGACTTTTTGAGCGCAAAATTGGCTGTGGCGTTTAGAAACCCCCTGATGTACCTAAACAGTGGAAACCCCCCAAATCTAACTCCAACCCACACCCCTAAGGCTTCTTTCACACTTCAGTTGTTTGGCGTCAATCAGCTCTGACATAGTGACGGATTGACTGATCCGTCACAATTGTTGAGAAAATGGTTCTAACGGATCCGTTTTTTTGACGGATCCGTTACTTGGGGGTTGTCTGGGAAAAGTATCTACTTTTTGGAGCATGCACAATTGAAAAAGCTTATTGGGGCGACGGATCCGCCGAAATGACGGTAACGACGGATCCGTCGCCCATAGGCGGCCATTCTATGGAATGACGATCACGACGGATCCGTCGCGAACCGCCATTTCGGCACAGACAAAAAACGTTACAATGGCCATCAATGTCTAGATGACGTCCACCAAATCTCGACAGATCCGTCGCATGGCGGATGGAACGGACGACCATCCGCCACAATCCGTCGCTAATGCATGTCTATGGGAAAATAGCGGATCCGCCCAAAAAAAATGGTGGTTCTGCTATTTGACGAAAATGGTGGATTCAGACTGACGCCAAAAGACTGAAGTGTGAAAGAGGCCTAACCCTAATGCCAACCCGATCCATAATCCTAATCACAACACTAAGGATAATCACAACCGTAACCCCAAAAAAACCATAACCCTAATCAGAACCCTAAATCCAACACACCCCTAATCCTAATCTCAACCCTAACCTCAAACCTAACCCTAATCCCAATACACCCCTAATCCCAACCCTAACCTTAACCCTAATCCCAAACCTAACCCTAATCCCAAACGTAACTCTAATGCCAACCCTAATCCAAACCCTAATCCCAACTCTAACCCTAAATTTAGCCGCAACCCTAGTCCTAACTTTAGCCCCAACCCTAACCCTAACTTTAGCCCCAACTCTAACTCTAGCCCTAACTTTAGCCCCAACCCTAACCCTAGCCCTAACCCTAAATTTAGCCCCAGCCCTAAATTTAGCCCCAACCCTAACCCTAAATTTAGCCCCAACCCTAACCCTAGCCCTAAAACTAACCCTAGCCCTAGCCCTAACCCTAGCCCTAGCCCTAGCCCTAACCCTAACCCTAACCCTAATTTTAGCCCCAATTCCTCTCTCCTGCCGGCCGGCAGATGGCAGCAGAGAGTGGGCGCACTGTGCATGCGCCCGCCATTTTCTTTCCATAGGAAGAAGCCGGCCGGCAGGAGAGGATGCAGGAGGACCCAGGGACACCGGTAAGTATGAATCCCCCTATTTCTCTGTCCTCTGATGTGCGATCACATCAGAGGACAGAGAATTACACATCGCTTTTTTTTTTTTTTTTGCGGTCGCCGGTAAACAGTTAATTACTGGCGATCGCAAAACGATCATGTTCTTTGGGGTCTCGGCTACCCCCAGCAGCCGAGACCCCAAAGATCTCCCGGATGCCGGCCGGTGGGTGCACTGCGCATGTGCCCGCCATTTTTTTGCCGGAAGAAGATGGCGGCGCCCATCAGGAGCCACGAGGAGCACCGGGGGAGACAGGTGAGTATCAGGGGGCCATCGGGGGCGATCGGGGACCCCATTTCTCTGTCCTCTGATGTGCGATCACATCGGAGGACAGATAAATTAAATGGGAAATCGCGTTTTTTTTTTTTTGCGACCGCCGGTAAACGGTTAATTACCGGCGATCGCAACTCGGGGGTCTGTAAAAATCCTCCGAATCATGTTCTCTGGGGTCTCGGCAACCCCCGGTAACCGAGACCCAAGAGAAAATCCGACTCTGGGGGGCACTATTCACTTTTTCCACAGCGCCATTAATTAACGGCGCTGTGGGTTAAGTACCCTTAGCGGCCGCCGTTAAAAGGCGTATCGGCGGTCATTAAGGGGTTAATTATATTGTCATGGTTTTAGTAGTAGGGAATGCAATTGTTGCAATTGTAGTTGGAAACATACCTTGTTCACATGGACGCACTGCTATCTAGTATTGAATATTGGACGCACTGCTATCTAGTATTAAATATTAGAATTATCCCCTGAAATGCTGAGTTATCCCTGTCTGATATGTTCCTCCTTGTGTCATTTTAACACTTTGGTGTGATTCACACAATTGTAATTTGAGACCTATGTATTTATTACATTTGTCAAAAATTTGGTATTTAATAAAGACAACTGATAGATTTGAATTTTGGTATATCATTTACTCAGTTTTTCTCCTGATAAAAACAGTTAAAAAAATGTTGGTTCAGGTACCAGAACAGTATCCGGGCCCAAACCTGACTCCAATCACTTGAATGGGGGACCCGAATGTCCAGTGTTTGCCACACTGTCATGTGCATAACAGCGTGGCACGCACTGCCTCTGGTCAGCGGTAAAATCATTACAGCCAGTCAGACAGATCGGAGGTAAAATGTTTACCCTTGGTCACTGGCATTGGCTGATGGGACTGCGGCTAAAAATAGCAGGCCGCAGCCGCCCAGAAAAGGTGCATCTATTAGATGTGCCAATTCTGGTGCTTTCTCTGCTCTTACCACTTGCCCTGTGGCTGTGGCAAGTGGGGTTCATATTTGAGTACTTGATGTTACCTTTTTATTGTCCAGTGACATCAAGCCCACGGCTTAGTAAGGGAAACCGGTGGAAATCTCGATGACATCACCACTAGTCACTGAGGCTGAGCTCGCAGAAGCTCATTCCCCAGTGGTTCTCAGCCTGGAGGGTCACATCTTGGCACCATCCAGGTTGAAAACTGTTTATCACCAGACATGGATTACAGAGTGGCACAGAACAATGGACAGGTGATGGATATTGCTGTTTTCTTATTTTTGTGTTATTACAGGAGACAATGGCTTCAGTGGAATGGGTGTTAGGTGAGACTAAGTGTGTTTGTTATTTTTAACGAAAAAAGGAAAAGTGTGTTTTTGTATTTCAAATAAAAGACTTTATTCTTGCTGTGCGTTTATTTACAATATAAATATAGGATTAGTAATGGATAGGTGTCTTATAGCTGTGGGCTTGACGTCTCTTGAAAATACAAAGGTGACATTAACCCCACAAATATGACTTTCATTTGCCATTGCTACAGGTAAAGTGGGAAAAGCCAGGCAAAGCGTCATAATTGGCGCATCTAATGGATGCACCTTTTCTGGGCAGCTGCAAGCTGCTATTTTAAGGCTGGAAGGGCAATATTCATGGCCCCTTAGCAGCCTGAGAATATCAGCCCCCAGTTGTCTGCTTTAGCTTGGCTGGTTGTCAAATCTGGGGAGGACCCCACACCATTTTTTTAAATTATTTATTTCAATAATTAAAAAAACAGCTCTGGGACCCCTCTATTCTTGATAAACAGCCTTACTATAGCTGACAGCTGAGGGTTGCAGCCCGCAGCTGTCAGTTTTACCTAGCTGGTTTTTAAGAATACACACGTCTTTTTTTTAATTACTTATTTAGAGCTCAGGTGATGATGAATACTCCCATTAGTTGCCTTCTCTCACTGTTATTAACTTTTTACCTCCAGTCACAGCTGTAGGGTCACGCTGTCATTTGACCGTGGCTGTCTGTTCGGCGGTAATGATTTTACCGCCAATCAGTTTTAGTGTTTGCCACTCTGTACTCCACATGACAGTGCGAGAAACACTCGATGTTCGAGGTGCCGAACCCAAACACTAACACGGACTTCCTGCTGAAGTCCGTGTTCGGAGTCCATGTCTGAATAGTGAGTGTTCGGTATGGATGCCAAACTTTACTGTTTGGGTCCACCGATATCTATTCATGATGATTGGCAGTGCTCCTTACACCTCAAATCTACTCCAGCCCCTGAAAGGAGAAATATTTGTGGTGATAATAAACACACAGAGTTCCATGTCACTTGTCAGACTCTTCTGATCCTCATTCATTTGAAGGCGTGAATGAATCAGTCGTGTTCAATGCCTCCTCATCAAGACTGATGTTAAAATTGCCTGTCTTGATGAATTGGAGCATTTGTTCATAGATAAGGTCAACATTTTAAAGACCCAAGAATTTCACCACTTTGTCCACTTTCCTCATAGTGCACTTCCTTGGGGATCCAGGGCAATATATGGATTTTATTTACCAATTCTTCTTTTGTAGACATTTTTTAAAAACATTGAAAGGGCTGTTAAAGAGTTTTGAAGGGAAATTGTCTTTAGGTCAAAAGATGAGTTTTTGCTCTTATTTTATTTTGTTTGTTTCCCTAATGTTATATTGTTATTGCTGTCGCTGTTGTTGTTTTTTTCAATCCTCAGTATGGTTGCAGAGATATAGGACTTATTCTTCAGTGCTAATTTTTATTGACTTTGCCAAGGGGGCATGATTCACAAGGACTCTTTGGAGTGTGTCTTTAGATTGTTGCTCTCCATAATTATTTTGCGAACAACAACCTTTTGTTAAAGACCATACAAATTATTGTGAAATAAAAAAGCTCATATCTATATAGCAGAATAAAAAAATAAATGCAATACTCAAGTAAGCAGTGGTAATAAAAAGAGAGCAAAGACTGGCTGTTTTGAATTAGTCGGTGAAGGTTAGACGCTTCGCACCCCAAACAATCAGTTGTTTTTAATGCGGGGGGCAACTGGATATTAGCAGTTACAGACTTCCATCAACTGTGTAGTGGTCACTGCCCAGTACTGCAGACCTGCCAATATTAAAATTCATAGGGATAGATTTGCCATATCTGGCATTGGCCACCACACAGTTGATGGAGCTGTGCTGTTTAGCTCTGTAAATGGATAGTATCTGGCCACTGCCGGCATTGAGAACAACTGTTCAGTGAGAGTGCCACGTGTTGGACCACCAGTGATTTTATTGATGACCTAATGTAAAGCTATGTCATCAGTACAAAAGTAGTGGAGCAAGATGGGAAATGATTCATTTTAATGGATCTTTATGTTGCGTAACATGGAAAATGGAAGAATAAGTGTAACTTCAGCATTTCCCTTCAGTGCCACAGGAGCCTAAAGATGATTGTACATTAGGCAATCACATCAAACTTGTAGGAGCCAGAGAGAAAGCATCTTGCATCTACTCTACCATTCTTTTGGAAAAAAAAGTGTATTTTCAGATCTTGCTTCCTTTCTTCATATTTGCTAAGATGCTTTGCTCATATAGCACTAACCAGGGCCAGACTGGCCGTCTGGCAATTCTGGCAAATGCCAGAAGGACCTGTCAGCTACATTGTTAACAGAAAATCAGTGTTCTCAAGACACCCATACTGTTAAGAGTTGTGATGGAGCACAAAGTTGCTGACTCCGCCACACGTATTGACTGTGAGTTAAGATGGAAGTCACAAACACAGGAATGAAATAGGTTTCAGCAAAGGAGGCCAGACTTAACTAAACAGACTTGAGGATAGAAAAGGTATCTTTGCGGTCAGCATAAAAAACTACCAAAAAAACACGCAGAGTGTGCAAAAGAGACCCCCCACCGACTCACGGCGTGGAGGTGCCACTCTGCATCCCAGAGCTTCCAGCTAGCCAGGCAGAATCATGATAGCAAGCTGGACAAAAAACAGTGGTAAACAAATAAGCTAGCAGGGACTTAGCTTTTGCTGGAGTAGACAGGTCATCTGAAAGATCCAAGAGCAAACTGAACCAGTACTAGGACATTGACAGCTGGCATCCAGTAACGATCTAAGTGGAGTTAAATAGAGCAGCCAGCCTAGGACTAAACGAGGTCAGCTGAGGAAGGAACCTCAGAACCAGCAGCTCCACTCACAGCCACCAGAGGGAGTCTGTTGTGTATCCGCTTTTTGGGCTCCCCTGGTGGTTGCTGGTGGTACTGGTGACTTGTTTGCACTTTGCTGCTTCTGTTCACCTGCTTCCATCAGTGGTTGGGAGTTTCCTATTTAGCCTTGCTCTCCAGTCATTTCCTTGCCGGTCATCATTGTAACCAGAGCCTTCGGTTGCATGTTCCTGCTACTAGTCTGCTGATCAGCTAAGTGGACTTTGTCCTTTTGTTTTGTACCTTTTGTCCAGTTTGCAGTTTTTGTAATTCTCTGTAGCTGGAAGCTCTTGCGGGCTGAAATTGCCACTCCTGTGTCATGAGTTGACACAGGAGTCTTAAAGTAATTTCAGGATGGTTTTTGAAAGGGTTTTCAGTTGACCGTGAAGTCCTCTTTTGTATCCTTCTGCTATCTAGTAAGTGGACCTCTCTTTGCTAAATCTACTTTCATACTGTGTATGTCTTTTCCTCTTAATTCACCGTTATTACATGTGGGGGGCTGCTATCATCTTTTGGGGTATTTCCCTAGAGGTAAGCCAGGTCTGTTTCTTCCTCTACCAGGCGTAGTTAGTCCTCCGGCTGGCGCGTGGCATATAGGAAGCCGTAGGTATGCTCCCTGGCTACTGTTAGTTGTGTGGTAGATTTAGCTCACAGTCAACTCGAGTTTCCATCACCCGAGAGCTCGTTCGTTACTTATATGTTTCTTACGTTCCCTTGCCATTGGGAACCATGACAGTATGACCGGCCTGTGTTAAACTTATTGGCAGAAGAAAGGAGAGAAAAAAGAAGTTTGTAATTTTTTTTTTTTTCCCTTTTTCCCCTATGCTTGCTCCATAGTTGGATCAGTTGTATTTCAGCTTTAATTACAGCCTTTGCCTTTCTCTCCTTATAATCCTTGAATGGCTCTGAGCTCACCTGTTTAACCCCTTCATGACCCAGCCTATTTTGGCCTTAATGACCTTGCCGTTTTTTGCAATTCTGACCAGTGTCCCTTTATGAGGTAATAACTCAGGAACGCTTCAACGGATCCTAGCGATTCTGAGATTGTTTTTTCGTGACATATTGGGCTTCATGTTAGTGGTAAATTTAGGTCGATAATTTCTGAGTTTATTTGTGAAAAAAACGGAAATTTGGCGAAAATTTTGAAAATTTCGCAATTTTCACATTTTGAATTTTTATTCTGTTAAACCAGAGAGTTACGTGACACAAAATAGTTAATAAATAACATTTCCCACATGTCTACTTTACATCAGCACAATTTTGGAAACAAATTTTTTTTTTGCTAGGAAGTTATAAGGGTTAAAATGTGACCAGTGATTTCTCATTTTTACAACAAAATTTACAAAACCATTTTTTTTAGGGACCACCTCACATTTGAAGTCAGTTTGAGGGTTCTATATGGCTGAAAATACCCCAAAGTGACACCATTCTAAAAACTGCACCCCTCAAGGTGCTCAAAACCACATTCAAGAAGTTTATTAACCCTTCAGGTGTTTCACAGCAGCAGAAGCAACATGGAAGGAAAAAATGAACATTTAACTTTTTAGTCACAAAAATGATCTTTTAGCAACAATTTTTTTATTTTCCCAAGGGTAAAAGGAAAAACTGGACCACGAACGATGTTGTCCAATTTGTCCTGAGTACGCTGATACCTCATATGTGGGGGTAAACCACTGTTTGGGCATACGGCAGGGCTTGGAAGGAAAGGAGCGCCATTTGACTTTTTGAATGAAAAATTGGCTCCAATCTTTAGCGGACACCATGTCGCGTTTGGAGAGCCCCCGTGTGCCTAAACATTGGAGCTCCCCCACAAGTGACCCCATTTTGGAAACTAGACCCCCCAAGGAACTTATCTAGAAGCATAGTGAGCACTTTAAACCCCCAGGTGCTTCACAAATTGATCCGTAAAAATTAAACAGTACTTTTTTTTCACAAAAAAATTATTTTAGCCTCAATTTTTTCATTTTCACATGGGCAACAGGATAAAATGGATCCTAAAATTTGTTGGACAATTTCTCCTGAGTACACTGATACCTCACATGTGGGGGTAAACCACTGTTTGGGCACATGGTAAGGCTCGGAAGGGAAGGAGCGCCATTTGACTTTTTGAATGAAAAATGATCTCCATCGCTAGCAGAGACCATGTCACGTTTGGAGAGCCCCCGTGTGCCTAAACATTGGAGCGCTCCCACAAGTGACCCCATTTTGGAAATTAGACCCCCCAAGGAACTTATCTAGAAGCATAGTGAGCACTTTAAACTCTCAGGTGCTTCACAAATTGATCCGTAAAAATTAAAAAGTACTTTTTTTTCACACAAAATTTCTTTTAGCCTCAATTTTTTCATTTTCACATGGGCAACAGGATAAAATGGATCCTAAAATTTGTTGGGCAATTTCTGCTGAGTATGTTGATACCTCATATGTGGGGGTAAACCACTGTTTGGGTGCACGGCAAGGCTCGGAAGGGGGGGCGTGCCATTTGACTTTTTGAATGGAAAATTAGCTCCAATCGTTAGCGAACACCATGTCGCGTTTGGAGAGCCCCTGTGTGCCTAAACATTGGAGCTCCCCTACACGTGACCCCATTTTGGAAACTAGACCCCCCAAGGAACTTATCTAGATGCATAGTGAGCACTTATAACCCCCAGGTGCTTCACAGAAGTTTATAACGCAGAGCCGTGAAAATAAAAAAATAATTTTTCTTTCCTCAAAAATGAGTTTTAGCCCAGGATTTTTTAATTTTCCAAGGGTAATGGGAGAAATTGGACCCCAAATGTTGTTGTCCAGTTTGTCCTGAGTACGATGATACCCCATATGTGGGGGTAAACCACTGTTTGGGCACACGGCAGGGCTCGGAAGGGAAGGCACGCCATTTGGCTTTTTGAATGGAAAATTAGCTCCAATCATTAGCGGACACCATGTCACGTTTGGAGAGCCCCTGTGTGCCTAAACATTGGAGCTCCCTAACAAGTGACCCCATTTTGGAAACTAGACCTCCCAAGGAACTAATCTAGATGTGTGGTGAGCACTTTGAACCCCCAAGTGCTTCGCAGAAGTTTATAACGCAGAGCCATGAAAATAATAAATGTGTTTCCTTTCCTCAAAAATATTTTTTTAGCCCAGAATTTTTTATTTTTGCAAGGGTAACAGGAGAAATTGGACCCCAAAAGTTGTTGTCCAGTTTCTCCTGAGTACGGTGATACCCCATATGTGGGGGTAAACCACTGTTTGGGCACATGCCGGGGCTCGGAAGGGAAGTAGTGACGTTTTGGAATGCAGACTTTGATGGAATGCACTGCGGGCGTCACGTTGCATTTGCAGAGCCCCTGATGTGCCTAAACAGTAGAAACACCCCACAAGTGACCCCATTTTGGAAACTAGACCCCCCAAGGAACTTATCTAGATGTGTGATGAGCACATTCAACCCCCAAGTGCTTCACAGAAGTTTACAACGCAGAGCCGTGAAAATAAAAAATCATTTTTCTTTCCTCAAAAAAGATGTTTTAGCAAGCAATTTTTTATTTTCACAAGGGTAACAGGAGAAATTGGGCCCCAATGTTTGTTGCCCAGTTTGTTGTGAGTACAGTGATACCCCATATGTGGGGGTAAACCACTGTTTGGGCGCACGTCAGGGCTCGGAAGGGAAGTAGTGACATTTGAAATGCAGACTTTGATGGAATGGTCTGCGGGCGTCACGTTGCATTTGCAGAGCCCCTGATGTGCCTAAACAGTAGAAACACCCCACAAGTGACCCCATTTTGGAAACTAGACCCCCCAAGGAACTTATCTAGATGTGTGATGAGCACATTCAACCCCGAAGTGCTTCACAGAAGTTTACAACGCAGAGCCGTGAAAATAAAAAATCATTTTTCTTTCCTCAAAAAAGATGTTTTAGCAAGCAATTTTTTATTTTCACAAGGGTAACAGGAGAAATTGGGCCCCAATGTTTGTTGCCCAGTTTGTTGTGAGTACAGTGATACCCCATATGTGGGGGTAAACCACTGTTTGGGCGCACGTCAGGGCTCGGAAGGGAAGTAGTGACATTTGAAATGCAGACTTTGATGGAATGGTCTGCGGGCGTCACGTTGCATTTGCAGAGCCCCTGATGTGCCTAAACAGTAGAAACACCCCACAAGTGACCCCATTTTGGAAACTAGACCCCCCAAGGAACTTATCTAGATGTGTGATGAGCACATTCAACCCCCAAGTGCTTCACAGAAGTTTACAACGCAGAGCCGTGAAAATAAAAAATCATTTTTCTTTCCTCAAAAAAGATGTTTTAGCAAGCAATTTTTTATTTTCACAAGGGTAACAGGAGAAATTGGGCCCCAATGTTTGTTGCCCAGTTTGTTGTGAGTACAGTGATACCCCATATGTGGGGGTAAACCACTGTTTGGGCACACGTCAGGGCTCGGAAGGGAAGTAGTGACATTTGAAATGCAGACTTTGATGGAATGGTCTGCGGGCGTCACGTTGCATTTGCAGAGCCCCTGATGTGCCTAAACAGTAGAAACACCCCACAAGTGACCCCATTTTGGAAACTAGACCCCCCAAGGAACTTATCTAGATGTGTGATGAGCACGTTCAACCTCCAAGTGCTTCACAGAAGTTTACAACGCAGAGCCGTGAAAATAAAAAATAATTCTTCTTTCCTCAAAAATTATGTCTTAGCAAGTAATTTTTTATTTTTGCAAGGGTAACAGGAGAAATTGGACCCCAACAGTTGTTGCCCAGTTTGTCCTGAGTACGCTGGTACCCCAAATGTGGGGGTAAACCACTGTTTGGGCACACGTCGGGGCTTGGAAGGGAGGGAGCACCATTTGACTTTTTGAATGCAAGATTGGCTGGAATCAATGGTGGCGCCATGTTGCGTTTGGAGACCCCTGATGTGCCCTAACAGTGGAAACCCCTCATTTCTAACTTCAACACTAACCCCAACACACCCCTAATCCTAATCCCAACTGTAGCCATAACCCTAATCCCAACCCTAACCCCAACACACCCCTAACCACAACCCTAACCCCAACACACCCGTAACCCTAATTCCAACCCTAGCCCTAATTCCAACCCTAACCCTAAGGGTATGTGCCCACGTAGCGGATTCGTGTGAGATTTTTCCGCACGACTTTTGAAAAATCTGCAAGTAAAAGGCACTGCGTTTTACCTGCGGATTTACAGCAGATTTCCAGTGTTTTTTTGTGCGGATTTCACCTGCGGATTCCTATTGAGGAACAGGTGTAAAACGCTGCGGAATCCGCACAAAGAATTGACATGCTGTGGAAAATACAACGCAGCGTTTCTGCACGGAATTTTCCGCACCATGGGCACAGCGGATTTGGTTTTCCATAGGTGTACACTGTACTGTAAACCTGATGGAAAACTGCTACGAATTCGCAGCGGCCAATCCGCTGCGGATCCGCGGCCGATCCGCTGCGGATCCGCGGCCGATCCGCTGCGGATCCGCGGCCGATCCGCTGCGGATCCGCGGCCGATCCGCTGCGGATCCGCGGCCGATCCGCTGCGGATCCGCTGCCAAATCCGCACATGCCATAACCCTAACCCTACCCGTAACCCTAACCCTAGTTCTAACCCTAACCCTAGTTCTAACCCTAACCACAGTGGGAAAAAAAAAAAATATATATTTTCTTTATTTTATTATTGTCCCTATCTATGGGGGTGATAAAGGGGGGGGTTTATTTATTATTTTTTTTATTTTGATCGCTGTGGTAGAAGCTACCACAGCGATCAAAATGTACCTGTAAGGAATCTGCCGGCCGGCGGGCGTACTGAGCATGCGCCCGCCATTTTGGAAGATGGCGGCGCCCAGCGAGGAGACGGCCGGACACCGGGAGGATCGGTAAGTATGAAGGGGTGGTGGGGGGGTGGATCTGAGCACAGGGGGGGTGATCGGAGGACGGGGGGAGCGGACAGCAGGACGGGGGAGCGGGCAGGAGCACGGGGCAGCGGAGCACAGGACGGAGGGGACCGGACCCCATAACGGAGCGGCGGGGGGGCGATCGGTGGGGTGGGGGGTGGTCACTTCAGGTTTTCCAGCCATGGCCGATGATATTGCAGCATCGGCCATGGCTGGATTGTAATATTTCACCTGTTTTTTAGGTGAAATATTACAAATCGCTCTGATTGGCAGTTTCACTTTCAACAGCCAATCAGAGCGATCGTAGCCACGGGGGGGTGAAGCCACCCCCCCTGGGCTGAAGCACCACTCCCCCTCTCCCTGCAGATCGGGTAAAATAGGAGTTAACCCCTTCACCCGATCTGCAGGGACGCGATCATTCCATGACGCCACATAGGCGTCATGGGTCGGATTGGCACGGGTTTTCATGACGCCTATGTGGCGTCATGGGTCGGGAAGGGGTTAAAGATGGATCCTCAGAGTTTGGCTGCAGGTTTAAATAATCTTGCTACGAAGGTTCAAAATTTACAAGATTTTGTTATACATGCTCCTATTTCTGAACCTAAAATCCCTACACCAGAGGTGTTTTCCGGAGATAGATCTCGGTTTTTGAATTTCAAATATAATTGTAAATTATTCCTTTCTCTCAGACCTCACTCCTCAGGAGATCCTGTCCAGCAGGTTAAGATTGTAATCTCTTTGCTGCGAGGTGACCCTCAAAATTGGGCATTTTCATTGGCACCAGGGGATCCTGCGTTGCTCAATGTGGATGCGTTTTTCCTGGCTTTAGGGTTGCTTTATGAGGAACCTAATTTGGAGATTCAAGCTGAAAAAGCTTTGATAGCCCTATCTCAAGGGCAAGATGAAGCGGAGATATACTGCCAAAAATTTCGTAGGTGGTCTGTGCTTACTCAGTGGAATGAGTGCGCCTTAGCGGCAAATTTCAGAGAGGGCCTTTCTGATGCCGTTAAAGATGTTATGGTCAGGTTCCCTGCGCCTACAGGTCTGAATGAGTCCATGACAATGGCAATTCAGATTGATCGGCGTTTGCGGGAGCGCAAACCCGTGCACCATTTGGCGGTATCTTCTGAAGAGATGCCAGAGAAAATGCAATGTGACAGAGTTATGTCCAGAAGCGAGCGGCAGAATTATAGGCGTAAAAATGGGTTATGCTTCTATTGTGGTGATTCTGCTCATGTTATATCGGCATGCTCTAAGCGTACTAGGAAGGTTGACAAGTCCATTTCAATTGGCACTTTACAGTCCAAATTTATTTTGTCTGTAACCTTGATTTGTTCATTATCAGTTATTACCGTGGATGCCTATGTGGACTCTGGCGCCGCTCTGAGTCTTATGGACTGGTCCTTTGCCAGGCGCTGTGGGTTTGATTTAGAGACTCTGGAAGTCCCTATACCTCTGAAGGGTATTGATTCTACACCTTTGGCTTGTAATCAACCACAGTTCTGGACGCAAGTGACAATGCGTATGACTCCAGACCATCAGGAGGTGATTCGCTTCCTTGTGTTGTACAATTTACATGATGTTTTGGTGCTTGTATTACCTTGGTTACAGTCTCATAACCCAGTCCTTGACTGGAAGGCTATGTCTGTGTTAAGCTGGGGATGTCGGGGGCTCATGGGGACACTCAATTCCGGCATTTTTGTCTGATTATCGTGATATTTTTGAAGAGCCTAAGATTGGTTCACTCCCTCCTCACAGGGATTGTGATTGCGCCATAGATCTGATTCCTGGCAGTAAATTTCCAAAGGGTCGTTTGTTTAACCTATCTGTACCTGAACATGCTGCTATGCGCGAGTATATTAAGGAGTCCCTGGAAAAGGGACATATTCGTCCTTCTTCATCACCTTTAGGAGCCGGTTTTTTCTTTGTCTCTAAAAAGGATGGCTCTCTGAGGCCTTGTATTGATTATCGTCTCCTGAATAAAATTACAGTCAAATATCAGTATCCGTTGCCTTTGCTGACTGATTTGTTTGCTCGCATAAGGGGGGCTAAGTGGTTCTCTAAGATTGATCTTCGTGGGGCGTATAATTTGGTGCGAATTAAGCAGGGGGATGAGGGGAAGACTGCATTTAATACGCCTGAGGGCCATTTTGAGTATTTGGTAATGCCTTTCGGCCTTTCTAATGCACCTTCTGTCTTTCAGTCCTTAATGCATGATATTTTCCGTGAATATTTGGATAAATTTATGATTGTGTACTTGGATGATATTTTGATTTTTTCTGATGACTGGGAGTCTCATGTTCAGCAGGTCAGGAGGGTTTTTCAGGTTTTGCGGGAGAATTCTTTGTGTGTAAAGGGTTCAAAGTGTGTTTTTGGGGTTCAAAAAATTTCATTTTTGGGGTATATTTTTTCCCCTTCTTCTATTGAGATGGACCCTGTCAAGGTTCGGGCTATTTACGACTGGACGCAGCCTACTTCTCTGAAGAGTCTCCAGAAATTCTTGGGCTTTGCTAATTTTTATCGTCGATTTATAGCTGGTTTTTCTGGCGTTGCTAAACCTCTGACGGATTTGACTAAAAAGGGTGCTGATGTTGCCAATTGGTCCCCTGCTGCCGTGGAGGCCTTTCGGGAGCTTAAGCGCTGCTTTTTGTCTGCCCCTGTGTTGCGCCAGCCTGATGTTTCTCTTCCCTTTCAGGTTGAGGTCGATGCTTCCGAGATCGGAGCGGGGGCGGTTTTGTCGCAGAAAAGTTCCGACTGCTCAGTGATGAGACCTTGTGCGTTCTTTTCGCGAAAATTTTCGGCCGCCGAGCGAAACTATGATGTTGGTAATCGGGAGCTTTTGGCCATGAAGTGGGCATTTGAGGAGTGGCGTCATTGGCTTGAGGGTGCCAGACATCAGGTGGTAGTTTTGACTGATCACAAGAATTTAATTTATTTGGAGTCTGCCAGGCGCCTGAATCCTAGACAGGCACGTTGGTCGTTGTTCTTTTCCCGGTTTAATTTTGTGGTCTCGTACTTACCGGGTTCTAGGAATGTGAAAGCAGATGCTCTTTCTAGGAGTCTTGAGCCTGACTCTCCTGGGAATTCTGAACCTGCTGGTGTCCTTAAGGATGGAGTGGTTTTGTCTGCTGTCTCTCCAGATTTGCGACGTGCTTTGCAAGAATTTCAGGCGGATAGACCTGATCGTTGTCCGTCTGGTAGACTGTTTGTTCCTGACGAGTGGACCACTAGAGTCATCTCGGAAGTTCATTCTTCTACTCTGGCAGGTCATCCGGGAATTTTTGGCACCAGAGATTTGGTGGCTAGATCCTTCTGGTGGCCTTCCCTGTCTCGAGATGTGCGTGTTTTTGTGCAGTCTTGCGATGTGTGTGCTCGGGCCAAGCCTTGTTGTTCTAGGGCTAGTGGGTTGTTGTTGCCCTTGCCTATTCCGAAGAGGCCTTGGACGCACATCTCTATGGACTTTATCTCGGATCTCCCTGTTTCTCAGAAGATGTCTGTCATCTGGGTGGTGTGTGACCGTTTTTCTAAAATGGTTCATTTGGTGCCATTGCCTAAGTTGCCTTCCTCATCTGAGTTGGTCCCTCTGTTTTTTCAAAATGTGGTTCGCTTGCATGGTATTCCGGAAAACATCGTTTCTGACAGGGGTACCCAGTTCGTGTCTAGATTTTGGCGGGCAGTCTGTGCCAGGTTGGGCATTGATTTGTCCTTTTCGTCTGCATTCCATCCTCAGACCAATGGCCAGACGGAGCGAACTAATCAAACTTTGGAGACTTATTTGAGGTGTTTTGTGTCTGCGGATCAGGATGATTGGGTTGCCTTTCTGCCGTTGGCGGAGTTTTCTCTTAATAATCGGGCTAGTTCTGCCACTTTGGTTTCTCCTTTCTTTTGCAATTCAGGGTTTCATCCGCGTTTTTCATCTGGTCAGGTTGAATCTTCGGATTGTCCTGGAGTGGATGCGGTGGTGGATCGGTTGCATCGGATTTGGGGACAAGTGGTGGATAATTTGGAATTGTCCCAGGAGAGGACTCAGCGGTTTGCTAACCGTCGTCGTCGTGTTGGTCCCCACCTTCGCGTTGGGGACTTGGTGTGGTTGTCTTCCCGTTTTGTCCCTATGAGGGTTTCTTCTCCCAAATTTAAGCCTCGGTTCATCGGTCCTTATAGGATTTTGGAGATTCTTAACCCTGTTTCCTTTCGTTTGGACCTCCCGGCATCTTTCGCTATCCATAATGTGTTCCATCGGTCGTTGTTGCGGAGATATGAGGTACCGGTGGTTCCTTCTACTGAACCTCCTGCTCCTGTGCTGGTGGAGGGTGAATTGGAGTACGTCGTAGAGAAGATCTTGGACTCCCGTATTTCCAGACGGAGACTTCAATATCTGGTTAAATGGAAAGGCTATGGTCAGGAAGATAATTCTTGGGTAACTGCCTCTGATGTTCATGCCTCGGATTTGGTTCGTGCCTTTCATAGGGCTCATCCAGATCGCCCTGGCGGTTCTTGTGAGGGTTCGGTGCCCCCTCCTTTAGGGGAGGGTACTGTTGTGTATCCGCTTTTTGGGCTCCCCTGGTGGTTGCTGGTGGTACTGGTGACTTGTTTGCACTTTGCTGCTTCTGTTCACCTGCTTCCATCAGTGGTTGGGAGTTTCCTATTTAGCCTTGCTCTCCAGTCATTTCCTTGCCGGTCATCATTGTAACCAGAGCCTTCGGTTGCATGTTCCTGCTACTAGTCTGCTGATCAGCTAAGTGGACTTTGTCCTTTTGTTTTGTACCTTTTGTCCAGTTTGCAGTTTTTGTAATTCTCTGTAGCTGGAAGCTCTTGCGGGCTGAAATTGCCACTCCTGTGTCATGAGTTGACACAGGAGTCTTAAAGTAATTTCAGGATGGTTTTTGAAAGGGTTTTCAGTTGACCGTGAAGTCCTCTTTTGTATCCTTCTGCTATCTAGTAAGTGGACCTCTCTTTGCTAAATCTACTTTCATACTGTGTATGTCTTTTCCTCTTAATTCACCGTTATTACATGTGGGGGGCTGCTATCATCTTTTGGGGTATTTCCCTAGAGGTAAGCCAGGTCTGTTTCTTCCTCTACCAGGCGTAGTTAGTCCTCCGGCTGGCGCGTGGCATATAGGAAGCCGTAGGTATGCTTCCTGGCTACTGTTAGTTGTGTGGTAGATTTAGCTCACGGTCAACTCGAGTTTCCATCACCCGAGAGCTCGTTCGTTACTTATATGTTTCTTACGTTCCCTTGCCATTGGGAACCATGACAGGACACATGACATGACATATGATATATTCCTTGTGCAAAATATGCACATAATCCAATTTTCATATACTGATGATGACGCAACACAAATACTATCTGGCTCTAATATGGATATTACATTTTTAAGTAAACCAACGATTGATATGTTGAGGAGGAAATGGGAGAATGAAAAGAGGAGGTTCATTTCATTTGAACTCAATGCCACGACCTTGACAGAATATTTCAAGGTTAGAAGGCTCCCACGTGGGTTGCAGCCACATTTAAGGCCAACCCTTTTTCCTGACAACACACAATTCTGTACAAAATTTGAGGCTATCTCAAATAAATTTGCATTTGTTATTATATTACTCAATATTGAGTTCTTGAATAAAGAATTGGATATAATAAAAAGAAATATTGCTGAATGGGAAGATCAGTTGAAGATACAGCTGACAGCACAGGATTGGGGTTCCCTTAAAACTAAGACTGATGAGAATCTGGCTAAATTTAGAACTGACGTTGAAACCACTAAAAGAACTAAGTGGTTTAGAGACATGCAGGATTACAAGGTGGGCCGTGTGTTCTCCTGGGGCCCGGCCAATTCTCCAATAATACCAGAAGAGGTAAACCCATGACGTCCAGGAGACGTAGGAAACCGCAGGAGAGGAAATATTCTAATTTTGGGTTTACCACAGCCGAATCTGATTCTACAGATGATTCCAATATGGGAGGAATGAAGGGAGCTCATTTTTTAGAGCCAGAAAGAATGGACAAACCTACCCCAGGAAACGTGGTCGGAGAGGCGGCCGTAAGCACAGGAACCAAGGGGCATCCCAGAGAACAGAGACAAGGGAGAACAGCTACAATGAAAACGAGGAATTTGAAGAACAATTGACAGATAACAAAGAACTGATGGTAAATATCTTGTCTACTATATTGTCTGAGATTGAACTTAAAATTCTATCTAAGTGACTGTATTTTTGTCCGTCAAATAACCCAGATTGGTTTGGAATAGAGATTGATTTACAAGCTTTTTCTAGGAGGTTGAGATTGTCATCCTATTTTTCTGATAAAACCAATAGTATAAATATGGATGATAATAATTCTATACAAAGTTTTTCTTTAAAGGAATTAGGATTATATAATAGGAGTATGTTTCAGCCACCTACTAGAAATCATTTTATTGAGTCGTATATTGAATTGATACAGAGTGAAGTTGAAAAACTAAAAAACACCTATAAACCTCCAGTGTATCAGAATATGACATTAGCTGAAAAGAAAGCTGTGAACAATCTGGCAGATAACACTGCGTTAACCATCAAAAGAGCCGATAAAGGCGGGGCAGTGGTTATTATGGATATTTCCAAATATAAAGCTGAAATACTTAGACAATTGGGCGACCACCTTGTATATGAGAAGTTATCTTGTAATCCTACTTTGCGTTTTCAAAAGGAATTACAGCTTGTGGTCAGTGACTCCCTAGTCATGGGACTCATTGATTGTGGATGCACCAGTAATATCGGTGCTATATGTGTTACCTATAATCCACAAGGATTTATTCAACCCCCGGGTAGACCGATAGTTTCGGGGAAGGGTTCATTATTCAGTAAGACTGCCATCTTTCTGGATCGAGTGTTACGCCCCTTTGCTGTGTCAGCACGGTCTTTCATTAGAGACACAAATGATTTCCTTGATAAAATTGAGGATGTGACAATTTCAGATACTTCCATCTTGGCATCGTTCGATGTGACATCATTGTACACATCGATTGAACATGGGAAAGGTCTTGAGGCTGTTGGTTGTGCGCTATCGGGCTCTGACGTGGCCCCAGAGTGTGCACAGCTTGTCCTCACACTGTTGGAGCTCATCCTCAGGAGGAATTATTTCCTCTTTGGGGATGAGTATTACCTTCAGTTGAGAGGTACCGCCATGTGGTCCAATGTGGCCCCAACTTATGCTAACATCGACATGGCTGTATTTGAGGACAGGTTTGTCTACCAATCCAACCTCTGGCGCCACATCAGAGCCTGGTTGCATTATATTGACAATATTTTTGTGATATGGGATGGCAGCTTGACAGAACTGGGAGCCTTCCATGATAGCCTCAATGGAGTATACTCAGAATTACAGTTTACGTTAACACACTCAACAGTCCAAATACAATTCTTGGACACTTTGGTTTACAAGGATGGAGGTAGATTGAAGACCGGTATTTTCATAAAAGAGACAGATAGGAACAGCTTGTTGTTTTTTGACAGTAATCATCCAAGGAGGAGGGTGGATTCACTCCCCTGGAGTAAATTATTAAGAGTACGTAGGATAGTGTCTGATGAGAATATGGTAGATCAATGGTTAAATGACATGTGCTCTAAATTTGTGGCAAGAGGGTATCCTAAAAAAGGAGTGGATGAGTTCAAAACAAAGGCCCAAAACTCTTCACGGGATAGTGTCCGAAAGAAAACCTCCATGAAACGTTCGTGTGAACTTATCCCATTTGTATCCACATATAGCTCAGTCAGTAATCGTATTAGTGGGATCATAAAAAAACATTGGGCCCTTTTACAACGTGGTTTACCCCAGGTGTCAGGTTTTAGATCATTTCCTATGATGTCCTATAGGAGAGGAAGGAATTTGGGTGACAAATTGGTTAGATCAGATTTTGGTACATCCAAGGTATCAGGTCAACAGACTTTAAGCGCACAAAGAAACGGGAATTTCCCATGTGTTGGCTGTGCTTGTTGCAACAATATGCTGAAAGGAGATTTCTTTTGTCATCCCCATACTGGGAGGAAGATCTATTTAAAAAAGAGATACACCTGTACATCAAGTTATGTCATCTATATGATTACCTGTCCCTGTGGCCTTACATATATTGGAGAAACCACTATGGAAGTGAGGGCCCGCATCAGTAAGCATAAAAGTACCATCAGGACGGGGCTTACTGAATTGCCGGTCCCCAGACATTTTCTGGAGAGCAAACATTCGGTAAATCAACTAAGATTTAGAGTCATAGATAGTGTTCCAACCTTAAGAAGGGGAGGGGATAGATTACGGATGCTTAAGACTAAGCAAATGAGATGGATCTATACCCTGGGCTCATTACAACCTAAGGGTTTGAATATAGATTTTAATTTACATATGTGTACCCTTAATATATGAGGATCCCTTTCTCACCGTTGTTGTCGTCATTGTTTTTATGCTGGTTTTATGACACGGGGGTATCTATATGTGTTTTAATATATGTTTTTGCTTTATTCGATATGGACAATGAATGTGATAGTCGGTGGACGGAGGATTCAAGATTTGGATTATGTGCATATTTTGCACAAGGAATATATCATATACAAAGCATGGAGATGCCAGATTTTCTGCCTCCTGTCTATATTCTGACTGTCTTATTATGTTTGTCAAATGTGTGTTGTTTTTTCCACTGTGTTGTCCTATTGTTGATTTATATGATTCTGTCCCTTTAATATTGTGGATCGTTATTTGTAGTTCATTTGCGCCTCTCGAGCAGCTGATCTGAATGGGGATCGTAGGTGGTCACTATTATGTGATGCAGGCTAGTGTCGCGTTTAGGTGTGTTTCCATCTCAATATGAGTTGGAGCACTGTTGTAGCGCGATGTGCCTGCTCATATGTATTGTGGCTGCTATCGCGATCCATAGCTCAGTGCTGTTGCCGGGTTATGGACGCATTATGCTGATGTGGGAAGCGCCATGTTGTTTACTGGCGTCCCCCGGGTAACCGGT
Source organism: Ranitomeya variabilis (assembly GCF_051348905.1). Taxonomy (NCBI): domain Eukaryota; kingdom Metazoa; phylum Chordata; class Amphibia; order Anura; family Dendrobatidae; genus Ranitomeya; species Ranitomeya variabilis. Next base: position 562,820,196 of record NC_135233.1, on the reverse strand, counting down.
CTGGGTGGCGGTCACATGTGACCGTTGTTGTGTGACGCGGATATGCGTCATGTCTGGGCGTGGTCCATTCCGATCATGTGATGGAGCGCGGCGGGGACGTGGTGCGCCTGCGCTAACACACTATGGTCCGTATGATGATCTGTGACTCAGCGGTTATGCCGGTGAGAGGACGCTGGGCGATGATGAAAGCATGTTAATGGTAAGCTAATATGCTTGATTGGTTAATGAAGTAACACCATATTATATGAAGGGAGTGGATAGGTTGTTCGTCCTTTTAGCGCCGATAGCTTTTATTGGCTCCAATTAAACAGGAATTCTGCAACAGAAAGTGATCTATTGGTAGAAGATCTCTATGGGAACGAAGATGCATCCCGTGGATTTGTGGACTATAGGATAAAACAAAGCATTGATCTATATTTGTATTTTATAATAATAATAATAATAATAATAATTTTATTTATATAGCGCCAACATATTCCGCAGCGCTTTACAACTTATAGAGGGGACTTGTACAGACAATAGACATTACAGCATAACAGAAATCACAGTTCAAAACAGATACCAGGAGGAATGAGGGCCCTGCTCGCAAGCTTACAAACTATGAGGAAAAGGGGAGACACGAGAGGTGGATGGTAACAATTGCTTTAGTTATTTGGACCAGCCATAGTGTAGGGCTTGGGTGTTCATGTAAAGCTGCATGAACCAGTTAACAGCCTAAGTATGTAGCAGTACAGACACAGAGGCTATTGACTGCATAAAGTGTATGAGAACATGATGCGAGGAACCTGATTATGGTTTTTTTTTTTTTTAATTTTTAATTAGGCCACACAGGGATAGTTAGGTTAATGCGTTGAGGCGGTAGGCCAGTCTGAACAAATGCATTTTTAGGGCACGCTTAAAACTGTGGGGATTGGGGATTAATCGCATTAACCTAGGTAGTGCATTCCAAAGAATCGGCGCAGCACGTGTAAAGTCTTGGAGACGGGAATGGGAGGTTCTGATTATTGAGGATGCTAACCTGAGGTCATTAGTGGAGCGGAGGGCACGGGTAGGGTGGTAGACTGAGACCAGAGAGGAGATGTAGGGTGGTGCTGAGCCATGGAGTGCTTTGTGGATGAGGGTAGTAGTTTTGTACTGGATTCTGGAGTGGATGGGTAGCCAGTGTAATGACTGGCACAAGGTAGAGGCATCGGTGTAACGGTTGGTAAGGAATATGATCCTGGCAGCAGCATTCAGGACAGATTGGAGCGGGGAGAGTTTGGTAAGAGGGAGGCAGATTAGTAGAGAGTTACAATAGTCCAGACGAGAATGAATAAGTGAGACAGTAAGAGTTTTTGCAGAGTCGAAAGTAAGAAAAGGGCAAATTCTAGAAATATTTTTGAGATGCAGATAAGAAGAGCGAGCCAGTGATCGGATGTGGGGGGTGAATGAAAGCTCGGAATCAAGGATGACCCCAAGGCAGCGGGCATGTTGCTTGGGAGTAATGGTGGAACCGCACACGGAGATGGCAATGTCAGGCAAAGGTAGGTTAGTAGGGGGAGAGAACACGAGGTGTTCAGTTTTTGACAGGTTCAGTTTCAGATAGAGGGAGGACATGATGTTAGAGACAGCGGTAAGACAATCACTGGTGTTTTCTAAGAAGGTCAGAGTGAAAGCAGGAGAAGAGGTGTATAATTGGGTGTCGTCAGCATAGAGATGGTACTGGAAACCAAATCTACTGATTGTTTGTCCAATAGGGGCAGTATACAAAGAGAAGAGGAGGGGGCCTAGGACTGATCCTTGAGGAACCCCAACAGTAAGGGGAAGGGGAGAGGAGGAGGACCCAGCAAAACATACAGTGAAGGATCGGTCAGAGAGATAGGAGGAGAACCAAGAGAGAACGGTGTCCTTGATGCCGATGGAGCGGAGCATAGTGAGGAGGAGCTGATGATCCACAGTGTCGAATGCTGCGGAAAGATCCAAGAGAATTAGCATGGAGTAGTGACCATTAGATTTAGCTGTTACTAGGTCATTAGAGACTTTAGTGAGGGCAGTTTCAGTAGAGTGTAAAGAGCGGAAGCCAGATTGAAGAGAGTCGAGAAGAGAGTTATCTGAGAGATAGCGGGTAAGACGGGAGTGGACCAGGCGTTCCAGGAGTTTAGAGATGAAAGGAAGATTAGAGACAGGTCTATTATTAGCGGCACAGTTTTGGTCAAGGGAGGGTTTTTTAAGTAATGGATGTATGATGGCATGCTTAAATGAGGATGGAAAAATACCGGAAGTTAGGGAAAGGTTGAATATTTTTGTTATGTGAGAGGTGACAGCCGGGGAAAGGGACTGGAGGAGATGTGATGGAATGGGGTCACTGGTGCAAGTGGTCGGGCGAGAAGATGCAAGGAGCCTGCTTACTTCTTCTTCTGTAACTGGTTCAAAGTCAGAGAGTGAACTAGATGCAGTGGGGGAGGGAGGACAGTGCCTGGTATGAAGAGATTGGGAGATGATTTCCTGTCGAATGTGGTCAATTTTGATTATTATATTGATTTATATGGTGATGGTATGTTTATATAAGATTTACCTATATATCAGTGTCTGATGTTTGTTATTTGTTATATTGATGTATGGTATTTTAATGTGGGCTGTGACTTGATAGTGATTGGTGCCCTGCGTGGTATCCACACTATTTAAGACAGCCTTGGACACCATTTTGTATGCTTGAAAAAGACCGCTGTATGGTCGAAATGTCGCTTTATCATGGCTGAATAAAGACCTTTTCTACTTTATTACTACACCCGGCTGGAGCGCTGTTCTTCTGACTTGAATTTCAGCTCCAGTCCATACCTGGTGGAAAATGACTGTCCTTGGTTAGATTTGAACCAATAACCCAAGCAATGGAAACCTACAATGCTAACCTGTCGGAATAATGTTTATTATTGCATATATTACAACTACTGTTTACTACTGTTTATTGGTGCATGAATCTCTGTCTCCAACAATAGTGTTATATTGTCAATAACACATTGTCTAAAAAAAAAAGAGTACCAGGACGTTCCCGCTCACTGTTCACACTGTGTGTAGCTGGAGCACATTCTGCTTTCACTTTACAAGCTGGCAGACGAGATGCTAAGATCCCGAGATTAATTTTAATATCGTGACAGGCGGCCACAGGGCACAACGCTTTGTATGTGGCATCATACGTATGCATTTGCAGGACTGGATTACCTGACATAAATATGACAAAAATGGTAAACAGGGAAGGAATACCAATTTAATTATTGTGATATGAAAGGTTCTGTAGCTTTCTTATGTAATCTGCACTTCAATCCTATCTATCCATAATGCTTCCATCACTAGTGTTGAGCATTCCGATACCGCAAGTATCGGGTATCGGCCGATACTTGCGGTATCGGAACTCCGATACCGGGATTCCGATACTTGCCGCGTATCGGATACCGGAATCGGAAGTTCCAAGATTCAAAATGCAGAAATTCAGCCAATGAGAATGATTCCAAGTGTGGGCACATCCTGTTTAGCATGGAGGGCATGAAACTACTGGCAAGGCTGTGATTGGCTGCTGAAATGATGTCATGCTGCAGTTTAAAAGTCGCTGGCGCCATTTTGCGATCACTCTGCTGTGAATTCAGTTAGTGACAGGACGCTGTTTGCTGACTGAGGGACAGTTTCCAAAGGCTAATTTAGCAACCGCTGTGTTCACCTACTATTCACCTTGCTTTTGCCTTGTAGCGCTGTTTTCACAGCGATCTGCAAGGTCTGTGTGTGTGTGTGTGTGAGTGCAGCCCACTCTCTAGTCTGAGTGCAGCCACATAGGCCATCCATAGCTGGTTGTATTCAGTTCAGGGAGGGTGGTTCATTGCCTCATACTGTTCTTTTTTTTTTTTTTTTCAAGTAGTGTAGTCTGCTGCTAATTTATTCAAAAAAATCCTATTAGTGTCTTTCCACCCGTCTCCAACTAATTTGTGGAAAAACACTACATAGGATAAAGTAGAGGAGGGTTTTTGGGCCTTGCAGCGCCGTTTACAGCTGTCTGCACGGTCTCCGTGTGACTGCAGCTCGCCCTGTAGTCTGTGAGCAGCCATAGCCTGGTTGTCTCCAGCTCAGGGTTGTTCACTGCGTCATACCGCCAAATCAATTTTAATTTTTTTTCAAGTAGTGTAGTCTGCTGCTAATTTATTTAAAAAAATCCTATTAGTGTCTTTCCACCCGTCTCCAGCTAATTTGTGGAAAAACACTACATAGGATAAAGTAGAGGAGGGTTTTTGGGCCTTGCAGCGCCGTTTACAGCTGTCTGCACGGTCTCCGTGTGATTGCAGCTCGCCCTGTAGTCTGTGAGCAGCCATAGCCTGGTTGTCTCCAGCTCAGGGTTGTTCACTGCGTCATACCGCCAAATCAATTTTCATTTTTTTTCAAGTAGTGTAGTCTGCTGCTAATTTATTTAAAAAAATCCTATTAGTGTCTTTCCACCCGTCTCCAGCTAATTTGTGGAAAAACACTACATAGGATAAAGTAGAGGAGGGTTTTTGGGCCTTTCAGCGCCGTTTACGGCTGTCTGCACGGTCTCCGTGTGATTGCAGCTCGCCCTGTAGTCTGTGAGCAGCCATAGCCTGGTTATCTCCAGCTCAGGGTTGTTCACTGCGTCATACCGCCAAATCAATTTTCTTTTTTTTTCAAGTAGTGTAGGTTGCTGCTAATTTATTTAAAAAAATCCTATTAGTGTCTTTCCACCCGTCTCCAGCTAACTTGTGGAAAAACACTACATAGGATAACGTAGAGGAGGGTTTTTGGGCCTTGCAGCGCCGTTTACGTCTGTCTGCACGGTCTCCGTGTGACTGCAGCTCTATCTGTTGTCAGTTCAGCCCCCAAAAAATAAATAAATAATAAAGTTCACCAAACACACCAGTTACACCACTTTACATTTGTGTAGGCCACATTAGCTCATATTAAAGTCTAGTCCACACTTTAGAAAATTAGTGTTTCTTATACCTGTTAGGAGGAGTTGCTCAGGAATAAGCACACAAATCCGTTAGTACTTTTCTGCTTATCTTTATCAGTCAACCAAGATGAAGAAGGCAGTGAGTAAGGCACATGGGCGTGGGCGCGGAGCAGGGAGGGGACGTGGGGATTCTGTGCCTGCTGCGGGCACCGGTGACTCATCAGCACCCACTTTCACCAGGCAACAGTCGTTCATGCGCAGCTTTGTGTCAGAGCGCCGTACACCGCTGCTGCGTCAAGAACAAATTGAAGCTGTTGTCGGATGGATGGCAGCTAATGCATCAACTTCCATTAGTGCCACATCCTCTCAGACACAGAGCACTGGAGAGCAGCCATCTGTCTCTTCACCACCTGCCAAATTGCCCAGGCAGACAGAGAGCCCAGGACAGGAGCCGTCTCTACTTCTGTTCTCTGAATCTCTTGGCTTGGAAACAAGGGGCCAGCCAAGCAGCATTGGAGAAATGGAAGAAGAGGCAGGGTGCAGTGATGCCCAACAGCTTTTTCTGTCTTCCTCTGAAGAGGCGGGTGGGCCAGTGGCTCCGGTCACCACATTGCAGGCCGCATCAGCTGATGATGACACTCAGGTGCCACTTACTGGTGCGTGCTCTGCTGCTGAGACTACCCAGGAGGAGCAGTTGGGGGCAGAGGGTAGTGTAGATGATGAGGTCCTCGACCCATCTTGGCGTGAGGGACAGGAAGGTGGTGGGAGCAGCTCTGAGGAAGAGATTCCCCGTACGGCCCAAAGAGGGAGAGGGAGGGGGAAGACTGCGGATCCTGCAGCCTCCGCTTTGGCACCCGTTAGGAGCATGTCTCTTCCAAAAGCCAAAAAGGGCGCTCCCAAGACTTGCAGTGCCTGGTCCTTTTTTGACACAGTTGCAGATGACATTTGCTATGTCAGATGCAAGGTGTGTCATCAAAAAGTCAAAAGAGGGAAAAATGTCAGCAACCTCAATACCTCCAACATGTGGAAACATGTGCGCAACAGGCACCCGGCGGAGTTAGAAAAACACACTGAAGAGGTAGGCCAACCAACAGCGGCAGCTACCACCTCTTCAGCTCGTGTTGCCTCTTCCTCTAGCTCACACGCAGCTGGTTCGGCTTCATCCCAGGATCGCCGTGGAAGAACCTCTGGCCCTGTTGTCCAGAGACCCGCTGTAATTCCACCCGCAGCACCACTTTCCCAGTCATCCACACACTCCCAGCCCAGTCTACAGCCATCGGTAGTACAGGCATGGGAGAAAAGGCGGCCTTTCTCGTCAAACCACCCACGAGCACAGGCTCTGACTGCAGGCATTGCCAAACTTCTGTCACTGGAAATGCTGTCATTCAGGCTGGTGGAGACTGACAGCTTCCGTGACTTGATGTCATTGGCAGTCCCACAGTACAATGTGCCCAGCCGCTTTTACTTCAGCAGGCAAGCCGTCCCTGCCCTGCACAAGCATGTGGAGGGACACATAAAACACGTGCTACTGAACGCCGTCAGTAGCAAGGTCCACCTCACCACCGATGCGTGGACCAGTCAACATGGACAGGGGCGATACCTTTCCCTCACTGCCCATTGGATTAATGTCGTTGAGCTGGGTACAGACCGTGCGAGTGGCGCAGGACGTGTCCTGCCCACTCCAAGGATTGCAGGAATCCATTCTGTACACATTGACTCCTCCTCTTACACCAGTTCCTCAGAATCATCGCTGCAGGAGCCGTCACAGTCCACCTCCACATGGACCCGTGATGAACGTGTACCTGTTACGACCGACATGAGCACAGCCGTGGCCAAACGTCAACAGGCCGTGTTGAAATTAATTTTTTTGGGGAATCGTAGCCACACAGCGCAGGAGCTCTGGAATGCCATCAAGCAGGAGAGCGATGTGTGGTTTGTGCCAGCGAATCTCCAGCCAGGCATGGTAGTGTGTGATAATGGCCGAAATCTGGTGGCAGCTCTGGGCCTCGGCAACCTCACTCACATCCCATGTCTGGCACATGTGCTCAATTTGGTCGTGCAGAGCTTTTTGAGGGACTATCCGGATCTTGATGCACTGCTGCACAAGGTCCGCCTAGAGTGTGCTCACTTGCGGCGTTCCAGCACGGCAAAAGCGCGCATTGCGGCTCTGCAGCGCCGACACCGCCTGCCGGAACATCGCATCATATGTGACCTACCTACCAGGTGGAATTCCACGTTACATATGTTGGAGCGGTTGTGTGAGCAGCAGCAAGCTGTAATGGAGTACCAGCTGCTTCAGGCGCAAAGAAGTCGCACTCAGCGCCGTACAGACTTCACAACCACAGAGTGGGCCACTATGAATGACGTCTGCCAGGTTTTGCGTCCCTTTGATTATTCCACGCGGATGGCGAGTGCAGATGATGCACTAGTCAGCATGACTGTCCCCCTTATCTGCCTGCTTGAAAAATCACTGCAAGCGCTAAGGGATGATGTTGTGGAAGAGGTGGAGGATGAGGATTCACCATTTCCATCATCTTCTGGACAGTCAGCGCCACGTGGTTCCTCACAAATGCGTAGGCAGGGGACAGTTTGTGAGGAGGATGAGGAGGAGTCAATGGAGGAGGAAGACGTCCGTCCAGAGGAGGGAGTTACCGAATTGTCCAGTACTCAGTGTGTACAGCGAGGGTGGGGTGATGACGAGCAGGCAGAGATCACGCCTCCAGCAGGGGACAGCGTTTCTTGGGCAGTTGGCAGTCTGCAGCACATGGTGGATTACATGCTGCAGTGCCTGAGAAACGACCGCCGCATCGCCCACATTCTCAACATGTCTGATTATTGGGTGTTCACCCTCCTCGATCCTCGCTACCGGGACAATGTAGAAAGCCTCATCACACCGTTGAACCGGGAGCGAAAAATGCGGGAGTACCAAGACACACTGGTCAATTCCATCATCTTCTCCATTCCAACTGAGAGAAGTTCTACTAGTGCATTCCAAAGCAGCTCAGTGCGTCCAGGCAGTGGTGGAGGCTCTGCACAAAGAGGGAGCAGAAGCAGTGCCTCTGCCCAAGGCAAGACCAGTATGGCCCAACTGTGGCACAGTTTTCTGTGCCCCCCACAAAAGTCTACACCATCACAGACGGCTCCAGTCAGCAGGAGGCAACGGTTCCGTCAGATGGTGACAGACTACATGTCTTGCCCTCTTGCTATACTCCCAGACGGCTCTTCCCCTTTCAAGTTTTGGGTCTCAAAGCTGGATACATGGCCAGAGCTAAGCCAGTATGCATTGGAGGTGCTGTCTTGCCCTGCGGCCAGTGTATTATCGGAACGTGTCTTTAGTGCTGCAGGTGGTGTACTAACTGACCGTCGCATGCGACTATCCTCCGATAACGTTGACCGGCTTACTTTCCTGAAAATTAACAAGGCCTGGATCTCGCAGGAATTTGCCACTCCTCCTCCTGATTAAATAATTAGGTCACTGTATACGTTATCCAGGTCTCCTGTTGTGTTCATCTTTCTACCACCTGAACTTAAATTCCTGGGCTCCAACACCGCCAGTTGAGGCTCAGAAGTGCCGTCTGCACAGTCAAAACATACGACCCAGTGTTATTGGGTTTCAGTAACGTCAGCTGATCCCCAGCTGTGTAGCCGGCAATGTGTCATGCGACCGCCACGCTGACACAACAACTGAAATGTAAGGGAATCTGTCCCCCCCCCCAAGGCGTTTGTTACTGAAAGAGCCACCTTGTGCAGCAGTAATGCTGCACAAGGAAAAGGTAGCTATTTTTGTTTAGCACCTTGCACACGCAGAACTTAACACTTATAAAATGTGTCCACTGATACCGTAACACCGTCCCGGAGGTGGGACTTTCCTTCGTAATGTGACGCAGCACAGCCGTCATTCCTACCCCCCGGCGCCGCGCACCCGCTCCTCAGCGTTGTTTGATTCCGTCCCGGAGCCTGCGCTGTTATGTTATCCCGTGGCCAGGCACACTTAGCGCTGCCCGTCTTCTGGCATCATTTGGTGTCAGGATGGCTGCGCCTGTGCGGCCGCGCTGGCAGAGAGCCCGCCTCGCAGTGTCTTCTGATTTAATCCCACTGGGGGCCTGGGATCCATGGACATGCGCAGTGCATATCTGAACCTCCACCTCTCACTCATCTCCCTATGGCTTCTTCAGACTGTTCGGTGTCAGCTGGTCCCTAATAGCATGCCACGGCCGTGACACCGCACAGTCTTAAGAAGCCATAGGGAGGGGAGTGAGAGGCGAGGATATGCACTGCGCCAGGCCCCCAGTGGGATTAAATCAGAAGACACTGCGAGGCGGGCTACAAACGCCTTGGGGGGGGTTAAAGGTTCCCTTTCGACTTTCTCAGGCTTCGGCCTACATTGTGTTCCTCTGCTTTTCCACCTGTCCCTGGGCTCCAACACCGCCAGTTGCCGTCCAGAAGTGCTGTACGCACAGTCAACAGTCGCTCCTCTGTTATTGGGGTTCAGTAACGTCAGCTGTTCCCCTGCTGTGTGTGTGGCAATCCCTCCTACCTCCTCCAACCTCCTCCTCCTCCACCTGTCCCTGGGCTCCAACACTGCCAGTTGCCGTCCAGAAGTGCTGTACGCACAGTCAACAGTCCCTCCTCTGTTATTGGGGTTCAGTAACGTCAGCTGTTCCCCTGCTGTGTGTGTGGCAATCCCTCCTACCTCCTCCAACCTCCTCCTCCTCCACCTGTCCCTGGGCTCCAACACCGCCAGTTGCCATCCAGAAGTGCTGTACGCACAGTCAACAGTCCCTCCTCTGTTATTGGGGTTCAGTAACGTCAGCTGTTCCCCTGCTGTGTGTGTGGCAATCCCTCCTACCTCCTCCAACCTCCTCCTCCTCCACCTGTCCCTGGGCTCCAACACCGCCAGTTGCCGTCCAGAAGTGCTGTACGCACAGTCAACAGTCCCTCCTCTGTTATTGGGGTTCAGTAACGTCAGCTGTTCCCCTGCTGTGTGTGTGGCAATCCCTCCTACCTCCTCCAACATCCTCCTCCTCCACCTGTCCCTGGGCTCCAACACCGCCAGTTGCCGTCCAGAAGTGCTGTACGCACAGTCAACAGTCCCTCCTCTGTTATTGGGGTTCAGTAACGTCAGCTGTTCCCCTGCTGTGTGTGTGGCAATTCCTCCTACCTCCTCCAACCTCCTCCTCCTCCACCTGTCCCTGGGCTCCAACACTGCCAGTTGCCATCCAGAAGTGCTGTACGCACAGTCAACAGTCCCTCCTCTGTTATTGGGGTTCAGTAACGTCAGCTGTTCCCCTGCTGTGTGTGTGGCAATCCCTCCTACCTCCTCCAACCTCCTCCTCCTCCACCTGTCCCTGGGCTCCAACACCGCCAGTTGCCGTCCAGAAGTGCTGTACGCACAGTCAACAGTCGCTCCTCTGTTATTGGGGTTCAGTAACGTCAGCTGTTCCCCTGCTGTGTGTGTGGCAATCCCTCCTACCTCCTCCAACCTCCTCCTCCTCCACCTGTCCCTGGGCTCCAACACCGCCAGTTGCCGTCCAGAAGTGCTGTACGCACAGTCAACAGTCGTTCCTCTGTTATTGGGGTTCAGTAACGTCAGCTGTTCCCCTGCTGTGTGTGTGGCAATCCCTCCTACCTCCTCCAACCTCCTCCTCCTCCACCTGTCCCTGGGCTCCAACACCGCCAGTTGCCGTCCAGAAGTGCTGTACGCACAGTCAACAGTCGCTCCTCTGTTATTGGGGTTCAGTAACGTCAGCTGTTCCCCTGCTGTGTGTGTGGCAATCCCTCCTACCTCCTCCAACCTCCTCCTCCTCCACCTGTCCCTGGGCTCCAACACCGCCAGTTGCCGTCCAGAAGTGCTGTACGCACAGTCAACAGTCGCTCCTCTGTTATTGGGGTTCAGTAACGTCAGCTGTTCCCCTGCTGTGTGTGTGGCAATCCCTCCTACCTCCTCCAACCTCCTCCTCCTCCACCTGTCCCTGGGCTCCAACACCGCCAGTTGCCGTCCAGAAGTGCTGTACGCACAGTCAACAGTCCCTCCTCTGTTATTGGGGTTCAGTAACGTCAGCTGTTCCCCTGCTGTGTGTGTGGCAATCCCTCCTACCTCCTCCAACCTCCTCCTCCTCCACCTGTCCCTGGGCTCCAACACCGCCAGTTGCCATCCAGAAGTGCTGTACGCACAGTCAACAGTCCCTCCTCTGTTATTGGGGTTCAGTAACGTCAGCTGTTCCCCTGCTGTGTGTGTGGCAATCCCTCCTACCTCCTCCAACCTCCTCCTCCTCCTCCACCTGTCCCTGGGCTCCAACACCGCCAGTTGCCGTCCAGAAGTGCTGTACGCACAGTCAACAGTCCCTCCTCTGTTATTGGGGTTCAGTAACGTCAGCTGTTCCCCTGCTGTGTGTGTGTGGCAATCCCTCCTACCTCCTCCAACCTCCTCCTCCTCCACCTGTCCCTGGGCTCCAACACCGCCAGTTGCCGTCCAGAAGTGCTGTACGCACAGTCAACAGTCGCTCCTCTGTTATTGGGGTTCAGTAACGTCAGCTGTTCCCCTGCTGTGTGTGTGGCAATCCCTCCTACCTCCTCCAACCTCCTCCTCCTCCACCTGTCCCTGGGCTCCAACACCGCCAGTTGCCGTCCAGAAGTGCTGTACGCACAGTCAACAGTCCCTCCTCTGTTATTGGGGTTCAGTAACGTCAGCTGTTCCCCTGCTGTGTGTGTGGCAATCCCTCCTACCTCCTCCAACCTCCTCCTCCTCCTCCACCTGTCCCTGGGCTCCAACACCGCCAGTTGCCGTCCAGAAGTGCTGTACGCACAGTCAACAGTCCCTCCTCTGTTATTGGGGTTCAGTAACGTCAGCTGTTCCCCTGCTGTGTGTGTGGCAATCCCTCCTACCTCCTCCAACCTCCTCCTCCTCCACCTGTCCCTGGGCTCCAACACCGCCAGTTGCCATCCAGAAGTGCTGTACGCACAGTCAACAGTCGCTCCTCTGTTATTGGGGTTCAGTAACGTCAGCTGTTCCCCTGCTGTGTGTGTGGCAATCCCTCCTACCTCCTCCAACCTCCTCCTCCTCCTCCACCTGTCCCTGGGCTCCAACACCGCCAGTTGCCGTCCAGAAGTGCTGTACGCACAGGCAACAGTCCCTCCTCTGTTATTGGGGTTCAGTAACGTCAGCTGTTCCCCTGCTGTGTGTGTGGCAATCCCTCCTACCTCCTCCAACCTCCTCCTCCTCCACCTGTCCCTGGGCTCCAACACCGCCAGTTGCCGTCCAGAAGTGCTGTACGCACAGTCAACAGTCCCTCCTCTGTTATTGGGGTTCAGTAACGTCAGCTGTTCCCCTGCTGTGTGTGTGGCAATCCCTCCTACCTCCTCCAACATCCTCCTCCTCCACCTGTCCCTGGGCTCCAACACCGCCAGTTGCCGTCCAGAAGTGCTGTACGCACAGTCAACAGTCCCTCCTCTGTTATTGGGGTTCAGTAACGTCAGCTGTTCCCCTGCTGTGTGTGTGGCAATTCCTCCTACCTCCTCCAACCTCCTCCTCCTCCACCTGTCCCTGGGCTCCAACACTGCCAGTTGCCGTCCAGAAGTGCTGTACGCACAGTCAACAGTCCCTCCTCTGTTATTGCGGTTCAGTAACGTCAGCTGTTCCCCTGCTGTGTGTGTGGCAATCCCTCCTACCTCCTCCAACCTCCTCCTCCTCCACCTGTCCCTGGGCTCCAACACCGCCAGTTGCCGTCCAGAAGTGCTGTACGCACAGTCAACAGTCGCTCCTCTGTTATTGGGGTTCAGTAACGTCAGCTGTTCCCCTGCTGTGTGTGTGGCAATCCCTCCTACCTCCTCCAACCTCCTCCTCCTCCACCTGTCCCTGGGCTCCAACACCGCCAGTTGCCGTCCAGAAGTGCTGTACGCACAGTCAACAGTCGCTCCTCTGTTATTGGGGTTCAGTAACGTCAGCTGTTCCCCTGCTGTGTGTGTGGCAATCCCTCCTACCTCCTCCAACCTCCTCCTCCTCCACCTGTCCCTGGGCTCCAACACCGCCAGTTGCCGTCCAGAAGTGCTGTACGCACAGTCAACAGTCGCTCCTCTGTTATTGGGGTTCAGTAACGTCAGCTGTTCCCCTGCTGTGTGTGTGGCAATCCCTCCTACCTCCTCCAACCTCCTCCTCCTCCACCTGTCCCTGGGCTCCAACACCGCCAGTTGCCGTCCAGAAGTGCTGTACGCACAGTCAACAGTCGCTCCTCTGTTATTCGGGTTCAGTAACGTCAGCTGTTCCCCTGCTGTGTGTGTGGCAATCCCTCCTACCTCCTCCAACCTCCTCCTCCTCCACCTGTCCCTGGGCTCCAACACCGCCAGTTGCCGTCCAGAAGTGCTGTACGCACAGTCAACAGTCCCTCCTCTGTTATTGGGGTTCAGTAACGTCAGCTGTTCCCCTGCTGTGTGTGTGGCAATCCCTCCTACCTCCTCCAACCTCCTCCTCCTCCACCTGTCCCTGGGCTCCAACACCGCCAGTTGCCGTCCAGAAGTGCTGTACGCACAGTCAACAGTCCCTCCTCTGTTATTGGGGTTCAGTAACGTCAGCTGTTCCCCTGCTGTGTGTGTGGCAATCCCTCCTACCTCCTCCAACCTCCTCCTCCTCCTCCACCTGTCCCTGGGCTCCAACACCGCCAGTTGCCGTCCAGAAGTGCTGTACGCACAGTCAACAGTCCCTCCTCTGTTATTGGGGTTCAGTAACGTCAGCTGTTCCCCTGCTGTGTGTGTGTGGCAATCCCTCCTACCTCCTCCAACCTCCTCCTCCTCCACCTGTCCCTGGGCTCCAACACCGCCAGTTGCCGTCCAGAAGTGCTGTACGCACAGTCAACAGTCGCTCCTCTGTTATTGGGGTTCAGTAACGTCAGCTGTTCCCCTGCTGTGTGTGTGGCAATCCCTCCTACCTCCTCCAACCTCCTCCTCCTCCACCTGTCCCTGGGCTCCAACACCGCCAGTTGCCGTCCAGAAGTGCTGTACGCACAGTCAACAGTCGCTCCTCTGTTATTGGGGTTCAGTAACGTCAGCTGTTCCCCTGCTGTGTGTGTGGCAATCCCTCCTACCTCCTCCAACCTCCTCCTCCTCCACCTGTCCCTGGGCTCCAACACCGCCAGTTGCCGTCCAGAAGTGCTGTACGCACAGTCATCAGTCGCTCCTCTGTTATTGGGGTTCAGTAACGTCAGCTGTTCCCCTGCTGTGTGTGTGGCAATCCCTCCTACCTCCTCCAACCTCCTCCTCCTCCACCTGTCCCTGGGCTCCAACACCGCCAGTTGCCGTCCAGAAGTGCTGTACGCACAGAGCCAAACACCTCGCAAATGTGTTAGTGGGGTTCAGCACCGCCAGCTGTTCCCCTGCAGTGTATACGGCAACGTGTACTGCGACCGCCACGCAGGCACGACAAGTTAAATTTAAGGGAACCTGTCCCCCCCCCCCCAGGCGTTTGTTACTGAAGGAGCCACCTTGTGCAGCAGTAATGATGCAAAGGGAAAAAGTGCCTCTTTTCGTGGTGCTCCTTGCAGATGCTGAACCTAACACTTATGAAATGTGTCCCCTCACAGCGTTCAACCGTCCGGTAGGTGGAACTTTCCTTTGTCATGTGACGCAGCACAGCCGTCATTTTTACCCCCTTGGCGCCGTGCGCCGCCTCCTCAGCGTTGTTTGAATCTGTCCCGGAGCCTGCGCTGTTAGGTTACCCCTTGGCCATGCACACATTTCGCGCTGCCTGTCTTCTGACATCATTTGCTGTCAGGCTGGCTGCGCCTGTGTGTGTGCGCTGTCCGAGATTCAGCCTCGCAGTGTCGTGTAATGTAATCCCACCGCGGGCCTGGGATCCGTGGCCATGCGCAGTGCATATCCTCGCCTCTCACTCCCCTCCCTACGGCTTCTAAAGACTGTTCGGTGTCAGCTGATCCCTAATAGCATGCCACGGCCGTGACACCGCACAGTCTGAAGAAGCCGTAGGGAGGGGAGTGAGAGGTGAGGATATGCACTGCGCATGGCCACGGATCCCAGGCCCGCGGTGGGATTACATTAGACGACACCGCGAGGCTGAATCTCGGACAGCGCACCCACACAGGCGCAGCCAGCCTGACAGCAAATGATGTCAGAAGACGGGCAGCGCAAAATGTGTGCATGGCCAAGGGGTAACCTAACAGCGCAGGCTCCGGGACAGATTCAAACAACGCTGAGGAGGCGGCGCACGGCGCCAAGGGGGTAAAATTGACGGCTGTGCTGCGTCACATGACAAAGGAAAGTTCCACCTATCGGACGGTTGAACGCTGTGAGGGGACACATTTCATAAGTGTTAGGTTCAGCATCTGCAAGGACCATAATTAAAAGAGCTAAGTTTACCTTTTCCAGCATTAGTGGTGTACACGATGGCTCTTCCAGCTACAAACGCCTGGGGGGGGGGGTTAAAGGTTTCCTTTCAACTTGCTCCAGTGCAGGCTTCGGCCTACACTCCGCTCCCCCTGCTCCTCCTACTGACCCTGGGCTCTAACACCGCCAGTTGGGGCCCAGATGTGCTAGCTGCACAGAGAAAAACAACTCGCCAATGTGTCAGTGGGATTCAGCACCGCCAGCTGTTCCCCTGCTGTGCAGCCGGCAACGTGTCCTGCGACCGCCACGCAGACACAAGAACTGAAATTGAAGGGAACCTGTCCCCCCTCCCCCAGGTGTTTCTATGTTTTACAGCCACCTTGTACAGCAGTAATGCTGCATGTGTGCAAGGTGGCTCATAAACGTATTCTCCTCGCACATGTGGAACTGAAAACACGTCTAAAATGTGTCCTCTGTGTGACCATTTAACCGTCCCGGTGGTGTGACTTTCCTTTGTAATGACACGCTGCAACCCCCTTGGTAGCGCTGCCCGTCTTCTGGCATCATTGTTTGGCTGCCTGCGCCTCTGCGGCCGCCCTGACCCACACAACACCCCTCGTTGTCTTATTTATTGGGACTGCGAGGGTGTGATTGACGGGCATGATCAGTGCATCAGTTCGCCTGTCCCTCATCTCCTTCCGCCTTCTGCGGACTGTGCGGCTTCATGGCCGTGGCATGCGATAAGGGATCAGATGACGCCGCACAGTCTGAAGCGGGTGTAAGGACCCGAGTGTGAGAGGCGAACATATGTGCTGCGCCAGGCCCTGAATCCCAGCCCCGCAGTGTTTTAACAATGTTAAGACACTGCGGGGCTGGGATTCATGGTCATCGCGAACCGCACCGGCCGACATTAAATGATGCCAGAACATGGGCAGCGCTAACAGCGCTAGGCCAGGGGATCACACGACAGCGCAGACTCCTGTACAGCAAATAACAACGCTCAGGAGGCTGCACCCAGCACCAAGGTGGGATTCTTGACATCTGTGCTGCGTCTCATTACAAAGGGAACTCGCGCCTCCAACACAGTTTGACTGTTTAAAGGGCTAAATGTTATACGTGTTTCATTCAGCGTGTGCAAGGAGCGAAATTAAAAGAGCAACCTTTGACTTGTGCAGCACTACTGCTGCATAAGCTGTGGCTCTTCTACTTTGTAACCCCTGAGGGGGGGTTAAAGGTTACCTTTGAAATTGGTTCAATTAGGCTTCGGCCTACACTCTGCTCCCCCTGCAGAGCCCTGGGCTCCAACACCGCCAGTTGGGGCCCGGTACTGCTAGCTGCACAGAGAAAAACACCAGCCAATGTGTCAGTGGGGTTCAGCACCGCCAGCTGTTCCCCTGCTGTGCAGCCGGCAATGTGTCCTGCAACTGCCACGCAGGCACAACAGACCCAAAAGCTGCCGCCAGTGCAGGCTTCGGCCTACACTCTGCTCCATCTCCTCCTCCTGCTGACCCCGGGCTCCAACACCGCCAGTTGGGGCCCGGTACTGCTAGCTGCACAGAGAAAAACACCAGCCAATGTGTCAGTGGGGTTCAGCACCGCCAGCTGTTCCCCTGCTGTGCAGCCGGCATCGTGTCCTGCAAAAGCCACGCAGACACAAGAACTGAAATTGAAGGGAACCTGTCCCCCCTCCCCCAGGCGTTTGTACGTTTTAAAGGCCACCTTGTACAGCGGTAATGCTGCATGTGTGCAAGGTGGCTCATAAACGTATTCTCCTCGCACATGTGGAACTGAAAACACGTCTAAAATGTGTCCTCTGTGTGACCATTTAACCGTCCCGGTGGTGTGACTTTCCTTTGTAATGACACGCTGCAACCCCCTTGGTAGCGCTGCCCGTCTTCTGGCATCATTGTTTGGCTGCCTGCGCCTCTGCGGCCGCCCTGACCCACACAACGCCCCTCGTTGTCTTATTTATTGGGACTGCGAGGGTGTGATTGACGGGCATGATCAGTGCATCAGTTCGCCTGTCCCTCATCTCCTTCCGCCTTCTGCGGACTGTGCGGCTTCATGGCCGTGGCATGCGATAAGGGATCAGATGACGCCGCACAGTCTGAAGCGGGTGTAAGGACCCGAGTGTGAGAGGCGAACATATGTGCTGCGCCAGGCCCTGAATCCCAGCCCCGCAGTGTTTTAACAATGTTAAGACACTGTGGGGCTGGGATTCATGGTCATCGCGAACCGCACCGGCCGACATTAAATGATGCCAGAACATGGGCAGCGCTAACAGCGCTAGGCCAGGGGATCACACGACAGCGCAGACTCCTGTACAGCAAATAACAACGCTCAGGAGGCTGCACCCAGCACCAAGGTGGGATTCTTGACATCTGTGCTGCGTCTCATTACAAAGGGAACTCGCGCCTCCAACACAGTTTGACTGTTTAAAGGGCTAAATGTTATACGTGTTTCATTCAGCGTGTGCAAGGAGCGAAATTAAAAGAGCAACCTTTGACTTGTGCAGCACTACTGCTGCATAAGCTGTGGCTCTTCTACTTTGTAACCCCTGAGGGGGGGTTAAAGGTTACCTTTGAAATTGGTTCAATTAGGCTTCGGCCTACACTCTGCTCCCCCTGCAGAGCCCTGGGCTCCAACACCGCCAGTTGGGGCCCGGTACTGCTAGCTGCACAGAGAAAAACACCAGCCAATGTGTCAGTGGGGTTCAGCACCGCCAGCTGTTCCCCTGCTGTGCAGCCGGCAACGTGTCCTGCAACTGCCACGCAGGCACAACAGACCCAAAAGCTGCCGCCAGTGCAGGCTTCGGCCTACACTCTGCTCCATCTCCTCCTCCTGCTGACCCCGGGCTCCAACACCGCCAGTTGGGGCCCGGTACTGCTAGCTGCACAGAGAAAAACACCAGCCAATGTGTCAGTGGGGTTCAGCACCGCCAGCTGTTCCCCTGCTGTGCAGCCGGCATCGTGTCCTGCAAAAGCCACGCAGACACTTGCTCTTGTACCTTCTGCTCCCCATCCTGGTTCCAGTACCGTCAGCTGGTTCCGGGCAGAGCCTTTGGCTTAGGTGCCTCCCTCTGGGTATCCGAGTTCCACCAACGTCAGGTGGTCCTTGGTAGTGCTTTCAGGCACGGGTACCTCCTGCTTAGTAACCGGGTTCCAGTAACGTCAGCTGGTCCTCGGTAGTTCCATTGGCTCTTGGACCTTCGGCTACCCATCCGGGTTCCAGCACCGTCAGCTGGTTCTCGGCAGTGTCTTTTGCTCTTGTACCTTCTGCTCCCCATCCTGGTTCCAGTACCGTCAGCTGGTTCCGGGCAGAGCCTTTGGCTTAGGTGCCTCCCTCTGGGTATCCGAGTTCCACCAACGTCAGGTGGTCCTTGGTAGTGCTTTCAGGCACGGGTACCTCCTGCTTAGTAACCGGGTTCCAGTAACGTCAGCTGGTCCTCGGTAGTTCCATTGGCTCTTGGACCTTCGGGTAGCCATCCGAGTTCCAGTTCCATCAGCTGGTTCTCGGCATTTTCTCAGCCTTCTTGTACCTTCTGCTACATTTCCAAGTTCAAGAGACTAAACACGATGACCTGGAAGACCACCCCTAAGATGACGACGACACCAGAGACGACAACCACCGTGATGACGACGACCCTGGAGACGATGACCCCGAAGACCACCCCGATGACGACGACCCCGGAGACGACGACCCTGAAGACCACCCCGATGACGACGACCCCGGAGACGACGACCCTGGAGACGACGACGACCTGGAAGACCGAGAAGCAGAAGAACAAGAGGCTGCAGAACAAAGAGCAGAAGAACATTAAGCATAACACTAAATATCAGAGCAAAAAATATTATCTAAATTATAAGCAGAAGAAGACTAAGCAGTGTATGGGGGTGAGTCCGTTCCTCCTCGTGGTGCCCCTGGATAAAGCCTGATGCTGCAGGCCAAACTGAACGCGGACAAATGTAACTCTTTTGTGACAGGCAGAACGGAAGGTGTAATCTTCAAACTTTTATAGATAACAACTACGGGAATGCCTGTCACAAATAAGAATATGATGAAGAAGTAGAATATGATGAAGATAATAGTAAAATAAAAAGAATATGAACAATGTAACCAAAAAAATAATAGGTAGAAGATGAAGAAGAAGATGAATAAGGTGAAGAAGTTGATGTCAAAGAAGCTGATGATGAGGATAATGAAGAAGAAAGTGTGGGAGAAGTAAAAAAGAAGGTGAAGGGCGTGGAAGTAGTGAAACATCAATATCTGACAAAATAAAAAAAAAAATTAACATAGTCAAAATCTTTCTACCGCCGAACGTCATAAAAAAACCCCAAAATCCTGCTATTCTATTACATTGGGCTAAACCTCTGTGCCTTTAATGTCTCCGCCACGTCCCCCAATACATCCTACATTATTCTTAGTTGTTTTCCTTCATGTAGAATGAACCTACAAGTTTATAAAGGGTTTATTTTAATTCCGATATTTTCGTCCCATTGACTTGCATTGGGATCGGGTATCGGTATCGGATTGGATCCGATATTTTGACGGTATCGGCCGATACTTTCCGATACCGATACTTTCCGATATCGGAAAGTATCGCTCAACACTATCCATCACCCATCTACATCATCTATCAGCCATCCATCTTACGGAGCACAGTGCGGCTGTAGAGGACCTTACTGTCATCTCTCGGGGCTCGTTTCATCCCTCTTTCTCTCACATACATTTATACCAGTTTCTCTTTGTTTCTCTTGGCACCAGTGGGCATGAACACGACTGATGGAGATGATCTTGTTGTCGCTGCTTCACAACTCTTTCCTATTCATCACATGTGCTGTGTTGTGCACACGCTGCAGCTGGAAATAAAAGATAGTCTGCAAGAGGGACATGCTGGAACTCTGTTTAGCAAAGTAAGAAAATTGGCTATTGCTGCCAGAACCCCTAAAATGTATTCCATCTTGAAGAGACGTGCTGGAAAAGGGGAAATTGTGGATCAAGCCACTCGGTGAGGCAGCACCTATTTAATGACTGAGCGATTGCTTGAGCTGAAGCACTTCCTGGTAGATATGGCCGACCCTCAGGTAACACTACATAAAGGTCAATGGATACAGGTGGCTGATTTGAAGAAATTGCTTCATTACCCATTTACAGTGACTAAAAAGTTACAAGCTTAGGATTTAACTCCTGGCATTTTTAAAAAGGAGTAGAAGTACTTGTTGTTTTGCTTGTTCCAAAGAGGAGGTTTAATCGAAGATGGCTTTGCTGCTTCAATGAAACGGAGGGACACACGGCTATTAGAAAATAAAATTCTTCTGGCAGCTGTTTATGTGGACCCAAGTCATCGTATATTGCTGGATGATCAACAGCTTACTAAAGGAAAAGAAGCTCTGATTGAGGTAGCAGTTAGGATGAGTGGGCTAGAGGATGGCCAAGAGCAAGAGGACTCGGGTCCTGCCAGTGCTGCTGCTGCCGTTTCTTCATCCTCATCAGATGAGTTTGATTTTAACAAGAATTTGGATGACCTGGAGCAGGCAAAGCATTGCCGCAGGGAAAAAGATTCCACTCCCATAGAAAACAGATTGACTATATTTCAGCAAACTTTTTCACTTGCTCTCAAAGAAGTAGAAGAGTTCAATCGTTCATCAAAACTGACTGTGCACTAGGCAATTCCTTTATATTCTGAAATTGTTAGAGATACTGTACATGGGGTTACTACTTTGTCACCATCCCAAGTTAATGTAGAGAGGTTGTTCTCTAGCCTTAAAATAATAAGGTCAGATTTGAGGTCATCTATGAAAGATCTGATGAAGGCAATACTATTTCTCAGAACAAAGTCATAGACTGCACAAATGTTATTCAATACGTTTTTGTTGAAAATTGTTTTTTTTCTCCACTTACTGCATAGTGTATAATAAATTGTAAACATGCAAAGGTTTTTTTTGTTCTAAAGTTGTATTTAAATAAAAACAGTATGTCCGTAAAGTCATGGTGCACTTTTGGTGCCCTTTCTCTGGCCCAACCATATCAGACCTGTTCATGAGGAGAGATAACAAGAAAAAAATCAAAAAACACAAACTCATTTAACTGAACTCTGATTAATACACTGCCAGGTCTGTGACATCATGCAACCACAAGCTTATGACAGCAGTGTGGTTTTCCATGCCAGTCGAGATGTGGATGGTACAGAAGAAAGTGTGTTCTGTGAGATCGACAATGATGCAAAATTTTTGCAGAAGATTGTGTTTAGCAATGAGGCGACTGTTATGGACCTGGTGGTTAGGTGCACCTGGAATGACCTGATGGTTAAACTGAAAGACAGGACAAGCTCGGGGAAGTGGGAACTCTGCTGACCGCAAATCCTAATCCTAACACACACACTAGAAATAGCTGTGGAGCGTACCTAACTCTCCCTAGAAGCCTCTTCACAGCCTAAGAGCTAACTACCCCTAAAGATAGGAAAATAAGCCTTAACTTGCCTCAGAGAAATTCCCCCAAAGGTAAAGGCAGCCCCCCACATATATTAACTGTGAGTTAAGAGGAAAGTCACAAACACAGGGATGAAACAGGTTTCAGCAAAGGAGGCCGGACTTACTAGATAGACTGAGGATAGGAAAGGAATCTATGCGGTCAGCACAAAAAACTACAAAAAGCCACGCAGAGTGTGCAAAAAGGGTGCGGAGGTGCCACTCTGCAACCCAGAGCTTCCAGCTAGCAAGGCAATATCATGTTAGCAAGCTGGACAAGAACTTAGCAAGCACTAAGAAACATATTAGTACACCAATGAACAACAAATGAACCAGCAGGGACTTAGCTTATGCTGGAGTAGACAGGTCATCAGAAAGATCCGAGAGAGATCTGAACCAGTACCGATACATTGACAGCTGGCATGGAGTAACGATCTGAGTGGAGTTAAATAGAGAAGCCAGCCTAGCCGCAAACGAGGGCAGCTGAGGACACAACCTCAGAACCAGCAGTTCCACTCACAGCCACCAGAGGGAGTCCACGAACAGAACTCGCCGAAGTACCATTCATGACCACAGGAGGGAGTTCGAGAACGGAATTCACAACATTACCCCCCCTTGAGGAGGGGTCACCGAACCCTCACCAGATCCCCCAGGCCGATCAGGACGAGCCAAATGAAAGGCACGAACCAACTCGGCCGCATGGACATCGGAGGCAAAAACCCAGGAATTATCCTCCTGACCATAGCCCTTCCATTTGACCAGGTACTGAAGTTTCCGTCTCGAAACACGGGAATCTAAAATCTTCTCCACCACATACTCCAACTCCCCCTCGACCAACACCGGAGCAGGAGGGTCAGCGGAGGGAACCATAGGCGCCACATATCTCCGCAACAACGACCTATGGAACACATTATGGATGGCAAAAGAAGCTGGAAGGGCCAAACGAAACGACACAGGATTGAGAATTTCAGAAATCTTATAAGGACCAATGAAACGAGGCTTAAACTTAGGAGAAGAAACCTTCATAGGGACATGACGAGACGACAACCAAACCAAATCCCCAACACGAAGTCGGGGACCAACACAGCGACGGCGGTTGGCGAAACGTTGAGCCTTCTCCTGGGACAATGTCAAATTGTCCACTACATGAGTCCAAATTTGCTGCAACCTGTCCACCACAGAATCCACACCAGGACAGTCCGAAGGCTCAACCTGCCCTGAAGAAAAACGAGGATGAAAACCAGAATTACAAAAAAAAGGCGAAACCAAAGTAGCCGAACTGGCCCGATTATTAAGGGCGAACTCAGCCAATGGCAAGAAGGTCACCCAATCATCCTGATCAGCAGAAACAAAGCATCTCAGATAGGTCTCCAAAGTCTGATTAGTTCGTTCGGTTTGGCCATTTGTCTGAGGATGGAAAGCCGAAGAGAAAGACAAATCAATGCCCATCTTAGCACAAAAGGACCGCCAAAACCTTGAAACAAACTGGGAACCTCTGTCCGACACGATGTTCTCCAGAATGCCATGCAAACGAACCACATGCTGAAAAAATAGTGGAACCTAATCAGAGGAGGAAGGTAATTTAGGCAAGGTTACCAAATGGACCATCTTAGAGAAGCGATCACAAACCACCCAGATGACCGACATCCTTTGAGAGACAGGGAGATCTGAAATAAAATCCATGGAAACATGCATCCAAGGCCTTTTCGGGATTGGCAAGGGCAAAAGTAACCCACTGGCACGAGAACAGCAGGGCTTGGCCCGAGCACAAGTCCCACAGGACTGCACAAAAGAACGCACATCCCGTGACAAGGAAGGCCACCAAAAGGACCTAGCCACCAAATCTCTGGTACTAAAAATCCCAGGATGACCAGCCAACACCGAACAATGAACCTCAGAGATAACTCTACTAGTCCATCTATCAGGGACAAACAGTTTCTCTGCTGGACAACTGTCAGGTCTATCAGCCTGAAACTCCTGCATCGCCCGCCGCAAATCAGGTGAGATGGCAGACAGAATTACCCCCTCTTTGAGAATACCAGCCGGCTCAAGAACTCCCGGGGAATCAGGCACAAAACTCCTTGAAAGGGCATCGGCCTTCACATTCCTAGAACCCGGAAGGTAAGAAACCACAAAATCGAAACGGGAGAAAAACAGCGACCATCGAGCCTGTCTAGGATTCAACCGCTTAGCAGACTCGAGATAAGTCAGATTCCTGTGATCCGTCAAGACCACTACGCGATGCTTGGCTCCCTCAAGCCAATGTCGCCACTCCTCGAACGCCCACTTCATAGCCAACAACTCCCGATTGCCAACATCATAATTACGCTCAGCAGGCGAAAACTTTCTAGAAAAGAAAGCACATGGCTTCATCACAGAGCCATCAGAAGATCTTTGAGACAAAACAGCCCCTGCTCCAATCTCAGAAGCCTCAACCTCGACCTGAAAAGGGAGCGAAACATCTGGCTGACACAACACAGGAGCCAAAGAGAAATGACGTTTCAACTCCCGAAAGGCCTCAACGGCCGCAGAGGACCAATTCACCACATCAGCACCTTTCTTGGTCAAATCAGTCAATGGTTTAACAACACTAGAAAAATTAGCGATGAAGCGACGGTAAAAATTAGCAAAGCCCAGGAATTTCTGAAAGGCTCTTCACAGATGTAGGCTGAGTCCAATCATAAATGGCCTGAACTTTAACAGGATCCATCTTGATAGTAGAAGGGGAAAAAATGAAGCCCAAAAAGGAAACCTTCTGAACTCCGAAGAGACATTTAGACCATTTCACAAACAAAGAATTAGCACGAATAACCTGGAACACCATTCTGACCTGCTTCACATGAGACTCCCAATCATCCGAAAAGACCAAAATATCATCCAAATATACAATAATGAATCTATCCAAATACTTTCGGAAGATGTCATGCATAAAGGAATGAAACACAGATGGAGCATGTTATGATCCTCAGTGGCTTAGGATCACAAATCTAACCAGCAAGTAGAAGATAATAGGACGAGCTCTGGGGATGTGGTAACTGGACTGACCGCAAAACCTGATCCTAACCGCACACACTAAAGGTAGCCGTGGAACGTTTCCAGAAATCCTAGACGTCTCTTCATGGCCTGAGAAACTGACTACCCCTAAAGAGAAAGTAAAGACCTCACTTGCCTCAGAGAAATAAACCCTGAGATATAGAAGCCCCCCACAAATAATAATGGTGAGTTAAGAGGAAAAGACAAACGCAGAGATGAAACAGGTTAAGCAAATGAGGCCCGCTAACGCTAGATAGCAGAAAATAGCAAGGGATCTGTGCGGTCAGTAAAAAAAACCCTATGCAAAAATATCCACGCAGAGAATGCGAGAACCCCCACACCAACTAACGATGTGGGGGGAGCAACTCAGCACCCCAGAGCACCGGCAAGCAGGGAAATCACATATTAGCAAGCTGGACAAAACCCATCATATACTAGGAAACATCTTGAACACAGATGAGCAAAAATAAGCAAACAAAACTTAGCTTCTCTTGGAGAGACTGATAACGGATGTAGACAGGAGCAATCAGAATAGCACTGAATACAACGACAACAGGCAAGGAATGAAGGACCAGGTGGATTAAATAGGAAACCTAACTAGCAGATGACGAGACAGCTGATCCCAGCCAGAACCTGCAAAATAACAAAAAGAGCCACCAGGGGGAGCCCAAAGAGAGAACTCACACAGTACCACTCACGACCACAGGAGGGAGCCCGGAAACAGAGTTCACAACAGTACCCCCCCTTGAGGAGGGGTCACCGAACCCTCAGCAGAACCCCCAGGGCGATCAGGGTGAGCCACATGGAAGGCACGAACCAAATCGGCCGCATGAACATCAGAGGCGACAACCCAGGAATTATCCTCCTGACCATAGCCCTTCCACTTAACCAAATACTGAAGCCTCCGTCTTGAAATACGAGAATCCAAGATCTTCTCCACCACGTATTCCAATTCTCCCTCAACCAGCACCAGAGCAGGAGGCTCAACAGAAGGAACCACAGGCACCACATACCTCTGCAACAAAGACCTATGGAACACATTATGGATGGTAAACGATGCCGGGAGGTCCAAACGAAATTACGCAGGGTTGAGGATTTCCAAAATTTTATAAGGACCGATAAAACGAGGTTTAAACTTAGGAGAAGAAACCCTCATAGGAACATAATGAGAAGACAACCACACCAAATCCCCCACACGAAGTCGGGGACCCACACAGCGACGACGGTTAGCAAAGCGCTGAGCCTTCTCTTGTGACAGCGTCAAATTGTCCACCACATGGTTCCAAATCTGCTGCAACCTATCCACCACAGAATCTACCCCAGGACAGTCAGAAGACTCAACCTGACCCGAGGAAAAACGAGGATGAAAACCAGAATTACAAAAAAAAGGCGAAACCAAAGTAGCCGAACTAGCCCGATTATTAAGGGCAAACTCGGCCAATGGCAAAAAAGTCACCCAATCATCCTGGTCAGCAGAAACAAAACATCTCAAATAAGTTTCCAAGGTCTGGTTAGTTCGGTTTGGCCATTCGTCTGAGGATGGAAGGCCGACGAAAAAGACAAATCAATGCCCATCTTAGCACAAATGGACCGCCAAAATCTGGACACAAACTGGGATCCTCTGTCAGACACAATGTTTTCAGGGATGCCATGCAGACGAACCACATTCTGAAAAAATAACGGAACCAAATCGGAGGAATAAGGCAACTTAGGCAAGGGCACCAAATGGACCATTTTTGAAAAACGATCACAAACCACCCAGATGACAGACATTCTCTGAGAGACCGGAAGATCCAAAATAAAATCCATGGAAATATGCGTCCAAGGCCTCTTAGGAACTGGCAAAGGCAAAAGCAAAACCACTGGCACGAGAACAGCAAGGCTTAGCCCGAGCACGAATCCCACAGGACTGCACAAAGGAACGCACATCCCGCGACAAGGAAGGCCACCAGAAGGATCTAGCCACCAAATCTCTGGTACCAAAAATCCCAGGATGACCCGCCAACACTGAAGAATGGACCTTGGAAATAACTCTGCTGGTCCATCTATCTGGGACAAACAGTCTCTCTGATGGACAACGGTTAGGTCTATCCGCCTGAAATTCCTGTAACACCCGTCGCAAATCTGGGGAAATGGCAGACAAAATTACCCCCTCTTTGAGGATACCAACCAGCTCAGAAACTCCAGGGGAGTCAGGCACAAAACTCCTAGAAAGAGCATCAGCCTTCACGTTCTTTGAACCAGGAAGGTACGTGACCACGAAATCGAAACGTGAGAAAAACAACGACCAACGAGCCTGTCTAGGATTCAACCGCTTGGCCGACTCAAGATAAATCAAATTTTTATGATCAGTCAAGACCACCACACGATGCTTAGCTCCCTCTAGCCAGTGTCGCCACTCCTCAAATGCCCACTTCATTGCCAACAACTCCCGATTACCAACATCATAATTTCGCTCAGCCGGCGAAAATCTTCTTGAAAAGAAGGCACATGGCTTCATCACAGAGCAATCAGAGCTTCTCTGTGACAAAAAAGCCCCTGCTCCAATTTCAGAAGCATCAACCTCGACCTGGAAGGGAAGAGAGACATCTGGCTGACATAAAACTGGAGCCGAAGAAAACCGGCACTTCAGCTCCTGAAAGGCCTCAACGGCTGCAGGAGACCAGTTAGTCACATCAGAACCCTTCTTGGTCAAATAAGTCAAAGGTTTAACCACACCAGAAAAATTAGCAATGAAGCGACGGTAAAAATTAGCAAAACCCAAGAACTTCTGAAGACTCTTAACCGATGTAGGTTGAGTCCAATCATGAATAGCCTGGACCTTGACTGGGTCCATCTCAATAGAAGAAGGAGAAAAAATAAAGCCCAAAAAGGAAACTTTCTGGACTCCGAAGAGACATTTGGAACCCTTCACAAAAAAGGCATTGGCACGCAGGACCTGAAATACCATCCTGACCTGCTTCACATGGGATTCCCAATCATCTGAAAAGACCAAAATATCATCCAGATACACAATCATAAATTTATCCAGATATTCTCGGAAGATATCGTGCATGAAGGACTGAAACACAGAAGGGGCATTAGAAAGTCCAAAAGGCATCACCAAGTACTCAAAATGGCCTTCGGGCGTATTAAATGCTGTTTTCCATTCATCGCCCTGTTTTATATGCACAAGATTATACACACCGCGAAGATCTATCTTGGTGAACCAACTAGACCCCCTAATCCGAGCAAACAGATCAGACAACAATGGTAAGGGATACTGGAATTTGACCGTGATTTTATTTAGAAGGCGATAATCTATACAGGGTCTCAACGAACCATCCTTCTTGGCCACAAAAAAGAATCCCGCACCAAGAGGGGACGAGGAGGGGCGAATATGTCCCTTCTCCAAAGACTCTTTTACATAGCTCCGCATAGCGGCATGCTCTGGTACAGACAAATTAAACAGTCGTCCCTTAGGGACTTTACTACCAGGAATCAAATTTATAGCACAATCACAATCCCTATGAGGAGGTAGGGCACTGGATTTGGGCTCATCAAATACATCCTGGTAGTCCGACAAAAACTCAGGGACTTCAGAAGGAGTAGAGGAAGCAATAGATACCAAGGGAGCATCGCCATGAATTCCCTGGCAACCCCAACTCAAAACAGACATTGCTTTCCAATCCAGGACTGGATTATGAGCCTGCAACCATGGCAGACCCAACACGACAACGTCATGCAAATTATATAACACAAGAAAGCGAATCACCTCCTGATGTGCAGGAGTCATACACATGGTCACTTGAGTCCAGTATTGAGGTTTATTCTTGGCCAATGGTGTAGCATCAATTTCCTTCAATGGAAAAGGGAACTGTAATGGCTCAAGGATAAAACCACAGCATTTGGCAAATGACAAATCCATCAGATTCAGGGCGGCACCTGAATCTACAAAAGCCATAACTGAGTAGGATGACAGAGAGCAAATCAAAGTAACAGACAAAATGAATTTAGGCTGTACAGTACCAATGGTGGCATATCTAGCAAAGTTTTTTATGCGCTTAGAGCATGCTGAGATAACATGAGCAGAATCACCACAGTAAAAGCACAACCCATTCTGACGTCTATGATTTTGCCGTTCAATTCTGGTCAGAATCCTATCAAATTGCATAGACTCAGGTTTCTGTTCAGAAAACACCGCCAGATGGTGCGCAGGTTTGCGCTCCCGCAAACGCCGATTAATCTGAATGGCCAAAGCCATTGACTCATTCAGACTCGCAGGCGTGGGGATCCCCACCATAACATTCTTAATGGCTTCAGAAAGACCTTCTCTGAAATTTGCAGCCAGGGCACACTCATTCCATTGAGTAAGCACCGACCATTTCCGAAATTTTTGACAATACACCTCAGCTTCATCCTGACCCTGAGAGAGAGCCAGCAAGGCCTTTTCTGCCTGGTTCTCAAGATTAGGTTCCTCATAAAGCAGTCCAAGCGCCAGAAAAAACGCATCCACATTCAGCAATGCAGGATCTCCTGGCGCCAGGGAGAAAGCCCAATCTTGAGGGTCGCCACGTAACAAGGAGATAACAATTCTAACTTGCTGAGCGGAATCACCACAGGAACGAGGTCTCAAAGAAAGAAATAATTTACAATTATTCTTAAAATTCAGAAACCTAGATCTATCTCCAGAAAAAAACTCAGGAATAGGTACTTTTGGCTCAGACATAGGACTGTGAACAACAAAATCCTAAATGCTTTGCACCCTTGCAGCAAGATGATCCACACTAGAAGTCAGACTCTGAATATCCATGTCTGCAGCTGAACTCAAAGCCACCCAGAGATTAAGGGGAGGAGAGAAGCAGGACACACTGCAGAGCAGAAAAAAAAATTGAACTCAGGATTTCTCTTATCCCACTTTTGCGATGCATTTAACACTTTTGGCCTGTTGTACTGTTATGATCCTCAGTGGCTTAGGATCACAAATCTAACCAGCAAGTAGAAGATAATAGGAAGAGCTCTGGGGATGTGGTAACTGGACTGACCGCAAAACCTGATCCTAACCGCACACACTAAAGGTAGCCGTGGAACGTTTCCAGAAATCCTAGACGTCTCTTCATGGCCTGAGAAACTGACTACCCCTAAAGAGAAAGTAAAGACCTCACTTGCCTCAGAGAAATAAACCCTGAGATATAGAAGCCCCCCACAAATAATAATGGTGAGTTAAGAGGAAAAGACAAACGCAGAGATGAAACAGGTTAAGCAAATGAGGCCCGCTAACGCTAGATAGCAGAAAATAGCAAGGGATCTGTGCGGTCAGTAAAAAAAACCCTATGCAAAAATATCCACGCAGAGAATGCGAGAACCCCCACACCAACTAACGATGTGGGGGGAGCAACTCAGCACCCCAGAGCACCAGCAAGCAGGGAAATCACATATTAGCAAGCTGGACAAAACCCATCATATACTAGGAAACATCTTGAACACAGATGAGCAAAAATAAGCAAACAAAACTTAGCTTCTCTTGGAGAGACTGATAACGGATGTAGACAGGAGCAATCAGAATAGCACTGAATACAACGACAACAGGCAAAGAATGAAGGACCAGGTGGATTAAATAGTAAACCTAACTAGCAGATGACGAGACAGCTGATCCCAGCCAGAACCTGCAAAATAACAAAAAGAGCCACCGGGGGAGCCCAAAGAGAGAACTCACACAGTACTGTTGTGAATTTGCTTTTTGGCTCCCTCTAGTGGTTACTAGTGATTTGACTCTGGGTATGTCAGTCATCCCTTGTATGCTCACCTGGGCCGTTAGTTCAGGGGTGTTGCTATATAAGCTCCCTGGACCTTCAGTTCAATGCCTGGCAACGTTGTAATCAGAGCTAATCTGTTGTGCTCTTGTCTACTGATCCTGGTTCCTGCTAGATTAAGCTAAGTCTGCTTTCTTGCTTTTTGCTATTTGTTTTTGTTTGCATTTTTGTCCAGCTTGTACATAATCTGTATCCTAACCTTGCTGGAAGCTCTAGGGAGGCTAGAGTTCTCCCCCCGGGCCGTTAGACGGTTCGGGGGTTCTTGAATTTCCAGTGTGGAATTTTGATAGGGTTTTCGTTGACCATATAAGTTATCTTACTACATTCTGCTATTAGTAAGTGGACCTCTCTTTGCTAAACCTAGTTCATCTCTGTGTTTGTCATTTCCTCTTACCTCACCGTTATTATTTGTGGGGGGCTTGTATCCAACTTTTGGGGTCTATTATCTGGAGGCAAGAGAGGTCTTTGTTTTCCTCTTCTAGGGGTAGTTAGTCCTCCGGCTGGCGCGAGACATCTAGCGACCAACGTAGGCATGTTCCCCGGCTACTTCTAGTGTTGGCGTTAGGAGTAGATATATGGTCAACCCAGTTACCACTGCCCTATGAGCTGGATTTTTGTACTTCGCAGACTTACTTGTTCCTCTGAGACCCTCGCCATTGGGGTCATAACAGTTTGCCAGGCCAGTATTAAATGTTAAATGCATTGCAGAAGCGGGATTATAAGAAAGAAAATTCTGAGTTTTTTTTTCTTTTTCTCATTTTTTTTTTTCTTTTCCCCTTTACCTCTGAGTGGCTTGTGTTTGCTGCAGACATGAATGTCCAGACCTTGATTACAGGTGTGGACCAGCTTACTGCTCGTGTGCAGGGCATACAAGATTATGTTATCAGAAATCCTATGTCAGAACCTAAGATACCGATTCCTGAACTGTTTTCCGGAGACCGATTTAAATTTAGAAATTTCAGGAATAATTGTAAATTGTTTTTGTCCCTGAGACCCTGTTCATCTTGAGACTCTGCTCAGCAAGTGAAAATTGTTATTTCTTTTTTACGGGGCGACCCTCAGGATTGGGCCTTCTCGCTGGCGCCAGGAGATCCGGCATTGGCTGATATTGATGCGTTTTTTCTGGCGCTCGGTTTGCTTTATGAGGAACCCAATCTTGAGATTCAGGCAGAAAAAGCCTTGCTGGCTATGTCTCAGGGCCAAGACAAGATTGAAGTGTATTGCCAAAAATTTCGGAAATGGTCCGTGCTGACCCAGTGGAACGAGTGTGCATTGGCTGCAAATTTCAGAAAAGGCCTTTCTGAAGCCATTAAGAATGTGATGGTGGGTTTTCCCATTCCCACAGGTCTGAATGATTCCATGGCCCTGGCAATTCAAATCGACCGGCGGTTGCGGGAGCGCAAAACCGCAAATTCCCTCATGGTGTTGTCTGAACAGGCACCTGATTTAATGCAATGTGATAGAATCCTGACTAGAAATGAGCGGAAAATTCATAGACGCCAGAATGGCTTGCGTTACTACTGTGGTGATTCTACACATGTTATCTCAGCATGCTCTAAACGTCTTACTAGGGTTGTTAGTCCTGTCGCCATTGGTAATTTGCAACCTAAATTTATTCTATCTGTAACTTTGATTTGCTCACTGTCATCGTATCCTGTCATGGCGTTTGTAGACTCAGGTGCTGCCCTGAGTCTGATGGATCTGTCATTTGCCAAGCGCTGCGGTTTTGTTCTGGAGCCATTAGAAAAACCTATCCCTCTTAGGGGTATTGATGCTACGCCTTTGGCAAAAAATAAACCGCAGTTTTGGACACAGGTTACCATGTGCATGACTCCCGAACATCGGGAGGTGATACGTTTTCTTGTTCTGCATAAGATGCATGATTTGGTTGTTTTGGGTTTGCCATGGTTACAGACCCATAATCCAGTCTTGGACTGGAAGGCAATGTCGGTGTCAAGTTGGGGCTGCCATGGAATTCATGGAGATTCCCTGCCCTTGTCTATTGCTTCTTCTGCGCCTTCGGAAGTTCCGGCGTATTTGTCTGATTATCAGGATGTCTTCAGCGAGTCTAAGTCCAGTGCACTGCCTCCTCATAGGGAATGTGACTGTGCAATAGATTTGATTCCTGGCAGTAAGTTTCCTAAGGGGAGACTGTTTAATTTGTCGGTACCTGAACATGCCGCGATGCGTTCATATATCAAGGAGTCTCTTGAGAAGGGGCATATCCGTCCTTCTTCTTCCCCTCTTGGTGCGGGATTCTTTTTTGTGGCCAAAAAGGACGGATCTTTGAGGCCTTGTATTGACTATCGGCTTTTAAACAAGATCACTGTCAAATTTCAGTATCCTTTGCCGCTGTTGTCAGACTTGTTTGCCCGGATTAAAGGTGCCAAGTGGTTCACCAAGATAGACCTTCGTGGTGCGTACAACCTTGTGCGCATTAAGCAAGGCGATGAATGGAAAACCGCATTCAATACGCCCGAAGGTCATTTTGAGTACTTGGTGATGCCATTTGGGCTCTCTAATGCACCTTCAGTTTTTCAGTCCTTCATGCATGACATTTTCCGGAAGTATCTGGATAAATTTTTGATTGTTTATCTGGATGATATTCTGGTTTTTTCTGATGATTGGGACTCGCATGTGGAGCAGGTCAGGATGGTTTTTAAGATTTTGCGTGAAAATTCTTTATTTGTTAAAGGCTCAAAGTGTCTCTTTGGTGTACAGAGGGTTCCCTTTTTGGGGTTCATTTTTTCCCCTTCTGCTGTGGAGATGGACCCAGTCAAGGTCCGAGCTATTCATGATTGGACTCAACCCTCGTCAGTTAAGAGTCTTCAGAAGTTCTTGGGTTTTGCTAACTTCTACCATCGTTTTATCGCAAATTTTTCTAGCGTTGTTAAACCATTGACGGATATGACCAAGAAAGGCTCTGATGTAGCTAACTGGGCTCCTGCTGCCGTGGAGGCTTTCCAGGAGTTGAAACGCCGGTTTACTTCGGCGCCTGTTTTGTGCCAACCTGACACCTCACTTCCCTTTCAGGTGGAGGTGGATGCTTCGGAGATTGGGGCAGGGGCCGTTTTGTCGCAGAGAGGCCCTGGTTGCTCTACTATGAGACCTTGTGCCTTTTTCTCCAGGAAGTTTTCGCCGGCAGAGCGAAATTATGATGTGGGCAATCGGGAGTTGTTGGCCATGAAGTGGGCATTTGAGGAGTGGCGTCATTGGCTCGAGGGTGCTAAGCATCGTGTGGTGGTCTTGACTGATCACAAAAATCTGATGTATCTCGAGTCTGCTAAACGCCTGAATCCTAGACAGGCCCGCTGGTCATTGTTTTTCTCCCGTTTTGACTTTGTGGTCTCGTATTTACCAGGTTCTAAGAATGTGAAGGCCGATGCTCTGTCTAGGAGCTTTGTGCCTGATGCTCCTGGAGTCACTGAACCTGTGGGTATTCTTAAGGAAGGAGTTATCGTGTCAGCTATTTCTCCTGATCTGCGGCGTGTGTTGCAGAGATTTCAGGCTGGTAGGCCTGACTCTTGTCCATCTGACAGATTGTTTGTGCCTGCTAAATGGACCAGCAGAGTCATTTCCGAGGTTCATTCCTCAGTGTTGGCAGGGCACCCGGGAATTTTTGGCACCAGAGATCTGGTGGCCAGGTCCTTTTGGTGGCCTTCCTTGTCAAAGGATGTGCGGTCATTTGTGCAGTCCTGTGGAACTTGTGCTCGAGCTAAGCCTTGCTGTTCTCGTGCCAGCGGGTTGCTCTTGCCCTTGCCTGTCCCGAAGAGACCTTGGACACACATCTCTATGGATTTCATTTCTGATCTTCCGGTGTCTCAGGGCATGTCTGTCATCTGGGTGATATGTGATCGTTTCTCCAAGATGGTCCATTTGGTTCCTTTGCCTAAGCTGCCCTCCTCTTCTGATCTGGTTCCTGTGTTCTTCCAGAACGTGGTTCGTTTGCACGGCATTCCTGAGAATATTGTGTCGGACAGAGGATCCCAGTTTGTTTCCAGGTTCTGGCGATCCTTTTGTGGTAGGATGGGCATTGATTTGTCGTTTTCGTCCGCTTTTCATCCCCAGACTAACGGACAGACGGAGCGAACTAATCAGACTCTGGAGGCTTATTTGAGGTGTTTTGTCTCTTCTGATCAGGATGATTGGGTGACCTTCTTGCCGTTGGCTGAATTTGCCCTTAATAATCGGGCTAGTTCCGCCACCTTGGTTTCGCCATTTTTCTGCAACTCTGGTTTCCATCCTCGTTTTTCCTCGGGACATGTGGAGCCTTCTGACTGTCCTGGGGTGGATTCTGTGGTGGATAGGTTGCAGCGGATCTGGAGTAATGTGGTGG
This sequence comes from Ranitomeya variabilis, assembly GCF_051348905.1. Classification (NCBI taxonomy): domain Eukaryota; kingdom Metazoa; phylum Chordata; class Amphibia; order Anura; family Dendrobatidae; genus Ranitomeya; species Ranitomeya variabilis. The sequence goes on along the minus strand of NC_135233.1, from coordinate 562,785,309 downwards.
ACAACTTGAAGTTGTCACAGGAGAAGGCTCAGCGTTTTGCCAACCGCCGCCGCGGTGTGGGTCCCCGACTTCGCGTTGGGGATTTGGTATGGCTGTCTTCTCGATTTGTTCCTATGAAGGTCTCCTCTCCCAAATTTAAGCCTCGTTTCATTGGTCCTTACAAGATATTGGAAATCCTTAATCCTGTATCCTTTCGCCTGGATCTTCCGGTGTCGTTTGCCATTCACAACGTATTTCATAGGTCCTTGTTGCGGCGGTACGTTGTGCCTGTGGTCCCTTCTGCGGAGCCTCCTGCTCCGGTGTTGGTTGAGGGCGAGTTGGAGTACGTGGTGGAGAAGATCTTAGATTCTCGTCTCTCCAGGCGGAGGCTTCAGTACCTGGTCAAGTGGAAGGGCTATGGTCAGGAGGATAATTCCTGGGTGGTCGCCTCTGATGTGCATGCGGCCGATTTGGTTCGTGCCTTTCACGACGCTCATCCTGATCGCCCTGGTGGTCTTGGTGAGGGTTCGGTGACCCCTCACTAAGGGGGGAGTACTGTTGTGAATTTGCTTTTTTGCTCCCTCTAGTGGTTACTAGTGATTTGACTCTGGGTATGTCAGTCATCCCTTGTATGCTCACCTGGGCCGTTAGTTCAGGGGTGTTGCTATATAAGCTCCCTGGACCTTCAGTTCAATGCCTGGCAACGTTGTAATCAGAGCTAATCTGTTGTGCTCTTGTCTACTGATCCTGGTTCCTGCTAGATTAAGCTAAGTCTGCTTTCTTGCTTTTTGCTATTTGTTTTTGTTTGCATTTTTGTCCAGCTTGTACATAATCTGTATCCTAACCTTGCTGGAAGCTCTAGGGAGGCTAGAGTTCTCCCCCCGGGCCGTTAGACGGTTCGGGGGTTCTTGAATTTCCAGTGTAGAATTTTGATAGGGTTTTCGTTGACCATATAAGTTATCTTACTACATTCTGCTATTAGTAAGTGGGCCTCTCTTTGCTAAACCTAGTTCATCTCTGTGTTTGTCATTTCCTCTTACCTCACCGTTATTATTTGTGGGGGGCTTGTATCCAACTTTTGGGGTCTATTATCTGGAGGCAAGAGAGGTCTTTGTTTTCCTCTTCTAGGGGTAGTTAGTCCTCCGGCTGGCGCGAGACATCTAGCGACCAACGTAGGCATGTTCCCCGGCTACTTCTAGTGTTGGCGTTAGGAGTAGATATATGGTCAACCCAGTTACCACTGCCCTATGAGCTGGATTTTTGTACTTCGCAGACTTACTTGTTCCTCTGAGACCCTCGCCATTGGGGTCATAACACAGTACCACTCACGACCACAGGAGGGAGCCCGGAAACAGAGTTCACAACAGGAGCATTAGAAAGCCCGAATGGCATCACCAGGTACTCAAAATGGCCCTCGGGCGTATTAAATGCTGTTTTCCATTCATCGCCTTGTTTAATACGCACGAGATTATACGCCCCTCTAAGATCTCTCTTGGTGAACCAACTAGCCCCCTTAATCCGAGCAAACAAATCAGACAGTAGAGGCAAAGGGTACTGAAATTTGACCGTGATTTTATTGAGAAGGCGGTAATCTATACAGGGTCTCAGAGAACCATCCTTCTTGGTCACAAAAAAGAACCCTGCTCCCAACGGTGACGACGGGCGAATATGCCCTTTCTCCAAGGACTCCTTTATATAACTCCGCATAGCGGCGTGTTCCGGCACAGATAAATTGAAAAGCCGTCCCTTAGGAAATTTACTACCAGGAATCAAATTAATAGCACAATCACAATCCCTATGATGAGGTAGGGCACTGGATTTTGGCTCATCAAATACATCTCGGTAATCCGACAAAAACTCAGGGATTTCAGAAGGAGTAAAAGGAGAAATTGACAACAACGGAACGTCACCATGTACCCCTTGACAACCCCAACTGGACACAGACATTGATTTCCAATCCAATACTGGATTATGGACCTGTAGCCATGGCAAACCCAACACGACCACATCAAGCAAATTATGCAACACTAAAAAGCGAACATCTTCCTGATGTGCAGGAGCCATGCACATGGTCAACTGAGTCCAGCACTGAGGTTTATTCTTGGCCAAAGGCGTAGCATCAATTCCCCTTAATGGAATAGGATACTGCAAGGGTTCCAAGAAAAAACCACAGCGCCTGGCAAACTCCAAGTCCATCAAATTCAGGGCAGCGCCTGAGTCCACAAATGCCATAACAGAGTAGGATGACAAAGAGCAAATCAGAGTAACGGACAAAAGAAATTTAGGCTGTACAGTACCAATGGTGACAGACCTAGCGAACCGCTTAGTGCGCTTAGGACAATCAGAGATAGCATGAGTGGAGTCACCACAGTAAAAACACAGCCCAATCTGACGTCTGTGTTCTTGCCGTTCAGCTCTGGTCAAAGTCCTATCACATTGCATAGGCTCAGGCCTCTGCTCAGAGGACACCGCCAAATGGTGCACAACCTTGCGTTCACGCAAGCGCCGATCGATCTGAATGGCAAAGGACATTGATTCATTCAGACCAGCAGGCGTGGGAAACCCCACCATAACATCCTTAAGGGCTTCAGAAAGACCTTTTCTGAAAATTGCTGCAAAGGCACACTCATTCCATTGAGTAAGCACAGACCACTTTCTAAACTTCTGGCAATATACCTCCGCTTCATCCTGACCTTGACACAAAGCCAGCAGGATTTTCTCTGCCTGATCCACAGAGTTAGGTTCGTCATAAAGCAATCCAAGCGCCAGAAAAAACACATCTACATTAAGCAGTGCAGGATCTCCTGGCGCAAGGGAGAATGCCCAGTCTTGAGGGTCGCCACGTAACAAAGAAATAATGATTTTTACTTGCTGAATGGGGTCAACAGAGGAGCGGGGTTTCAAAGCAAGAAACAGTTTACAATTATTTTTGAAATTCAGAAATTTAGATCTATCTCCAAAAAACAAATCAGGAATTGGAATTCTAGGCTCTAACATAGGATTCTGAACTACATAATCTTGAATGCTTTGTACCCTCACAGTGAGGTGATCAACACAAGAGGACAGACCTTGAATGTCCATATCTACACCTGAGTCCTGAACCACAGAGAGATTAAGGGGAAAAGAAAGACAAAAAACACTGCAGAGAAAAAAAAATGGTCTCAGAACTTCTCTTATCCCTCTTTTGAGATGCATTAACACTTTGTTGGCCAGCTGTACTGTTATGGACCTGGTGGTTAGGTGCACCTGGAATGACCTGATGGTTAAACTGAAAGACAGGACAAGCTCTGGGAAGTGGGAACTCTGCTGACCGCAAATCCTAATCCTAACACACACACTAGAAATAGCTGTGGAGCGTACCTAACTCTCCCTAGACGCCTTTTCACAGCCTAAGAGCTAACTACCCCTAAAGATAGGAAAATAAGCCTTAACTTGCCTCAGAGAAATTCCCCCAAAGGTAAAGGCAGCCCCCACATATATTAACTGTGAGTTAAGAGGAAAGTCACAAACACAGGGATGAAACGGGTTTCAGCAAAGGAGGCCGGACTTACTAGATAGACTGAGGATAGGAAAGGAATCTATGCGGTCAGCACAAAAAACTACAAAAAGCCGACTCACGGTGCGGAGGTGCCACTCTGCAACCCAGAGCTTCCAGCTAGCAAGGCAATATCATGTTAGCAAGCTGGACAAGAACTTAGCAAGCACTAAGAAACATATTAGTACACCAATGAACAACAAATGAACCAGCAGGGACTTAGCTTATGCTGGAGTAGACAGGTCATCAGAAAGATCCGAGAGAGATCTGAACCAGTACCGATACATTGACAGCTGGCATGGAGAAACGATCTGAGTGGAGTTAAATAGAGAAGCCAGCCTAGCCGCAAACGAGGGCAGCTGAGGACACAACCTCAGAACCTGCAGTTCCACTCACAGCCACCAGAGGGAGTCCATGAACAGAACTCGCCGAAGTACCATTCATGACCACAGGAGGGAGTTCGAGAACGGAATTCACAACAGGCAACCTTCCATATCTGTGGACATGTTCATTGCCATAACATCTAAATATGAGCTGCTGAACATCCTCATGCCTATGTTGAGTACGAACGTAACTCCCCTAAAGTGAACGTGTGGTGTGGCCTGATGCATGATAAGGTGATAGGCGCATTTTTTATCGTGGAAACACATATCTTGACATGTTGAAATTGTATGCAGTGCCAACCTTTCCAGAAGGTGTCATCTTTCAACAGGATGGCGCTCCTCCACACTACGCCACTATTGCTCGTGAGTTTCTGGGTAGAACATTCCCCCTGCGGTGGATAGGCAGGGGTTCTGTCAAGCCATGACCTCCATGATCCCCGGATCGGACGCTCTTAGACTTTTATTTTTGGGGTTATGTGAAGCAACATGTGTACATTGAACGTATCAACAACATTAATCACTTAAAACAGAGAATCACAGACGTTATTCACTATGTTACAGCAGACTTCCTTACCCGTGTGTGGCAAGAACTTCACTATCATTTGGATGTGTGTGGGGCAACAAATGGAGCCCAGATCGAACTGCACTGAATATGTATGAAACTGTGAGAGTATTTATTTTATTTGGAGCAGATTTCACATATCTATCGTCTTTTGTTGCTTTCCAGTGACTGGTCAAAAGTGCACCATGACTTTACGGACACACTGTATATTTTATGTTCTATCTAAATGGCTTGATTATTGTATCATAACAATAATTAAAAGCCTGATGTTACCATTTTACTACAGTAAATTTATCACTTAAGCCCTTCCCGACCTTTGACGCCACGTAGGCGTCATGAAAGTCGGTGCCAATCCGACCCATGACGCCTATGTGGCGTCATGGAATGATCGCGTCCCTGCAGATCGGGTGAAAGGGTTAACTCCTATTTCACCCGATCTTCAGGGAGAGGGGGAGTTGTACTTCAGCCCAGGGGGGTGGCTTTGCCCCCACGTGGCTACGATCGCTCTGATTGGCTGTTGAAAGTGCAACAGCCAATCAGAGCAATTTGCAATATTTCACCTATGAAAATGGTGAAATATTGCAATCCAGCCATGGCCGATGCTGCAATAGCATCTGCCATGGCTGGAAATCATGTTCTGCCCCCCCCCCCCACCGCCCCCGATCTCCTCCCCAGTCCTCCGTTCTGTCCGGTACCCCCCTCCGTCCCCCTGTCCGCTCCCCCGTGCTCCTATCCGCTCCCCCCGTCCTCCGATCCCCCCCCCCTGTGCTCCGATCCACCCCCCCACCACCCCCTCATACTTGCCGAGCCTCCCGAAGTCGGTCCGTCTTCTCCCTGGGCGCCGCCATCTTCCAAAATGCCGGCCGGCAGATTCATTACAAAGTACATTTTGATCGCTGTGGTAGGTTCTATCACAGCGATCAAAATAAAAAAAAATAATAAATAAACCCCCCCACTTTATCACCCCCATAGGTAGGGACAATAATAAAATAAAGAAAATATATATTTTTTCCTTTTTCCACTAGGGTTAGGGTTAGAACTAGGGTTAGAACTAGGGGTAGGGTTAGGGTTAGGGTTAGGGGTAGGGTTAGGGTTATGGTTATGGCATGTGCACACAGTGCGGATTTGGCCGCGGATCCGCAGCGGATTGGCCGCGGTTCCGCAGTGGATTGGCCGTGGATCCGCAGCGGATTGGCCGCGGATCCGCAGCGGATTGGCCGCTGCGAATTCGTAGCAGTTTTCCATCAGGTTTACAGTACCATGTACACCTATGGAAAACCAAATCCGCTGTGCCCATGGTGCGGAAAATTCCGTGCAGAAACGCTGCGTTGTATTTTCCGCAGCATGTCAATTCTTTGTGAGAATTCCGCAGCGTTTTACACCTGTTCCTCAATAGGAATCCGCAGATGAAATCCGCACAAAAAAACATTGGAAATCTGCTGTAAATCCGCAGGTAAAACGCAGTGCCTTTTACCTGCAGATTTTTCAAAAATCGTGCGGAAAAATCTCACACGAATCCGCAACGTGGGCACATAGCCTTAGGGTTAGGGTTGGAATTAGAGTTAGGGTTGGAATTAGGGCTAGGGTTGGAAATAGGGTTAAGATTAGGCTTGTGGTTAGGGTTACGGATAGGGTTAGGGGTGTGTTGGGGTTACAGTTGTGGTTAGGGTTGGGATTAGGGTTAGGGTTGGGATTAGGGTTACGGCTGTGTTGGGGTTAGGGTTGTGGTTAGGGGTGTGTTGGGGTTAGGGTTGTGATTAGGGTTATGGCTACAGTTGGGATTAGGATTAGGGGTGTGTTGGGGTTAGTGTTGAAGTTAGAATTGAGGGGTTTCCACTGTTTAGGCACATCAGGGGTCTCCAAACGCAACATGGCGCCACCATTGATTCCAGCCAATCTTGCGTTCAAAAAGTCAAATGGTGCTCCCTCCCTTCCAAGCCACGACGTGCGCCCAAACGTGCTCAGGACAAACTGGGCAACAACTGTTGGGGTCCAATTTCTCCTGTTACCCTTGCAAAAATAAAAAATTACTTGCTAAAACATAATTTTTGAGGAAAGAACAATTATTTTTTATTTTCACGGCTCTGCGTTATTAACTTCTGTGAAGCACTTGGGGGTTGAAAGTGCTCACCACACATCTAGATAAGATCCTTCCGGGGTCTAGTTTCCAAAATGGGGTCACTTGGGTGTTTCTACTGTTTAGGCACATCAGGGGCTCTGCAAATGCAACGTGACGCTCGCAGACCATTCCATCAAAGTCTGCATTTCAAATGTCACTACTTCCCTTCCAAGCCCTGACGTGCGCCCAAACAGTGGTTTACCCCCACATATGGGGTACCAGCGTACTCACAACAAACTGGGCAACAAATATTGGGGTCCAATTTCTCCTGCTACCCTTGTGAAAATAAAAAATTGCTTGCTAAAACATCTTTTTTGAGGACTGAAAAATGATTTTTAATTTTCACGGCTCTGCGTTGTAAACTTCTGTGAAGCACTTGGGGGTTGAACGTGCTCACCACACATCTAGATAAGTTCCTTGGGGGGTCTAGTTTCCAAAATGGGGTCACTTGTGGGGTGTTTCTACTATTTAGGCCCATCAGGGGCTCTGCAAATGCAACGTGATGCCCGCAGACCATTCCATCAAAGTCTGCATTTCAAATGTCACTACTTCCCTTCCGAGCCCTGACGTGCGCCCAAACAGTGGTTTACCCCCACATATGGGGTACCAGCACACTCACAACAAACTGTGCAACAAATATTGGGGCCCAATTTCTCCTGTTACCCTTGTGAAAATAAAAAATTGCTTGCTAAAACATCTTTTTTGAGGAAAGAAAAATGATTTTTTATTTTCACGGCCCTGCGTTGTAAACTTCTGTGAAGCTCTTGGGGGTTGAACGTGCTCACCACACATCTAGATAAGTTCCTTGGGGGGTCTAGTTTCCAAAATGGGGTCACTTGTGGGGGGTTTCTACTGTTTAGGCATATCAGGGGCTCTGCAAACGTAACATGATGCCCGCAGACCATTCCATCAAAGTCTGCATTCCAAAACGTCACTACTTCCCTTCCGAGCCCCGGCATGTGCCCAAACAGTGGTTTACCCCCACATATGGGGTATCAGCTTACTCAGGAGAAACTGTACAACAACTTTTGGGGTCAAATTTCTCCTGTTACCCTTGCAAAAATAAAAAATTCTGGGCTAAAAAAATATTTTTGAGGAAAGGAAACACATTTATTATTTTCACGGCTCTGCGTTATAAACTTCTGTGAAGCTCTTGGGGGTTGAACGTGCTCACCACACATCTAGATAAGTTCCTTGGGGGGTCTAGTTTCCAAAATGGAGTCACTTGTGGGGGGTTTCTACTGTTTAGGCACATCAGTGGCTCTGCAAACGCAACCTGACGCCCGCAGAGCATTCCATCAAAGTCTGCATTTCAGAACGTCACTACTTCCCTTCCAAACCCCGACGTGTGCCAAAACAGTGGTTTACCCCCACATATGGGGTATCAGCGTACTCAGGAGAAACTGGACAACAAATTTTGGGGTCCAATTTCTCCTGTTACCCTTGGGAAAATAAAAAAATGTGGGCTAAAAATTCATTTTTGAGAAAATAAAAATTATTTTTTATTTTCACGGCTCTGCGTTATAAACTTCTGTGAAGCACTTGGGGGTTCAAAGTGCTCACTATGCTTCTAGATAAGTTCCTTGGGGGGTCTAGTTTCCAAAATGGAGTCACTTGTGCGGGAGCTCCAATGTTTAGGCACACAGGGGCTCTCCAAAAGCGACATGGTGTCCGCTAATGATTGGAGCTAATTTTCCATTCAAAAAGCCAAATGGCGTGCCTTCCCTTCCGAGCCCTGCCATGCGCCCAAACAGTGCTTTACCCCCACATATGGGGTATCATCGTACTCAGGACAAACTGGACAACAACATTTGGGGTCCAATTTCTCCTATTACCCTTGGGAAAATAAAAAATTCTGGGCTAAAAATCATTTTTGAGGAAAGAAAAATTATTTTTTATTTTGACGGCTCTGCGTTATAAACTTCTGTGAAGCACCTGGGGGTTATAAGTGCTCACTATGCATCTAGATAAGTTCCTTGGGGGGTCTAGTTTCCAAAATGGGGTCACTTGTAGGGGAGCTCCAATGTTTAGGCACACAGGGGCTCTCCAAATGTGACATGGTGTCCGCTAACGATTGGAGCTAATTTTCCATTCAAAAAGTCAAATGGCGCGCCTCCCCTTCCGAGCCTTGCCGTGCACCCAAACAGTGGTTTACCCCCACATATGAGGTATCGGCGTACTCAGGAGAAATTGCCCAACAAATGTTAGGATCCATTTTATCCTGTTGCCCATGTGAAAATGAAAAAATTGAGGCTAAAAGAAATTTTGTGTGAAAAAAAAGTACTTTTTCATTTTTACGGATCAATTTGTGAAGCACCTGGGGGTTTAAAGTGCTCACTGTGCTTCTAGATAAGTTCCTTGGGGGGTCTAGTTTCCAAAATGGGTTCACTTGTGGGGGAGCTCCAATGTTTAGGCACACAGGGGCTCTCCAAACGTGACATGGTGTCTGCTAGCGATGGAGATAATTTTTCATTCAAAAAGTCAAATGGCGCTCCTTCCCTTCTGAGCCTTACCATGTGCCCAAACAGTGGTTTACCCCCACATGTGAGGTATCGGTGTACTCAGGAGAAATTGTCCAACAAATTTTAGGATCCATTTTGTCCTGTTGCCCATGTGAAAATGAAAAAACTGAGGCTAAAATAATTTTTTTGTGAAAATAAAGTACTGTTTCATTTTTACGGATCAATTTGTGAAGCACCTGGGGGTTTAAAGTGCTCACTATGCTTCTAGATAAGTTCCTTGGGGGGTCTAGTTTCCAAAATGGGGTCACTTGTGGGGGAGCTCCAATGTTTAGGCACACGGGGGCTCTCCAAACGCGACATGGTGTCCGCTAAAGATTGGAGCCAATTTTTCATTGAAAAAGTCAAATGGCGCTCCTTCCCTTCCAAGCCCTGCCGTGCACCCAAACAGTGGTTTACCCCCACATATGAGGTATCAGTGTACTCAGGACAAATTGGACAACAACATTCGTGGTCCAGTTTCTCCTTTTACCCTAGGGAAAATAAAAAAAATTTCGCTAAAAGATCATTTTTGTGACTAAAAAGTTAAATGTTCATTTTTTACTTCCATGTTGCTTCTGCTGCTGTGAAACACCTGAAGGGTTAATAAACTTCTTGAATGTGGTTTTGAGCACCTTGAGGGGTGCAGTTTTTAGAATGGTGTCACTTTTGGGTATTTTCAGCCATATAGAACCCTCAAACTGACTTCAAATGTGATGTGGTCCCTAAAAAAAATGGTTTTGTAAATTTTGTTGTAAAAATGAGAAATCACTGGTCAAATTTTAACCCTTATAACTTCCTTGCAAAAAAAAATGTGTTTCCAAAATTGTGCTGATGTAAAGTAGACATGTGGGAAATGTTATTTATTAACTATTTTGTGTCACATAACTCTCTGGTTTAACAGAATAAAAATTCAAAATGTGAAAATTGCGAAATTTTCAAAATTTTTGCCAAATTTCCGTTTTTTTCACAAATAAACTCAGAAATTATCGACCTAAATTTACCACTAACATGAAGCCCAATATGTCACGAAAAAATGATCTCAGAATCGCTAGGATCCGTTGAAGCGTTCCTGAGTTATTACCTCATAAAGGGACACTGGTCAGAATTGCAAAAAACGGCAAGGTCATTAAGGCCAAAATAGGCTGGGTCATGAAGGGGTTAAACATGAGCCATGTATGAAGTAGTCGGAATTGTGGAGTCAAAGTCATAGAAATTGAGGAGTCGGAGGTTTGGCTTACTGACTCCACAGCCCTGATTTTGTGTGACTGTTGAGGTTTCCTCCCATGTTCTGAAGACAGACCTGTAGGAGATATGACCCCTGATGGGTGCAGTGATGTCTGTAAAGTGCTGTACAATCAATATGCTTAATTATTATGCTTCTAAAGAATGATCTCACTTTTCAGACATTAAGGAAAAAAGTGCATGCATACAAGCAGGTATCACCCATGAGTCCTGACTGGGCAATAATGTCTGAAAAGTAATATAGACAAATATAAGTGGGCATCATCAACTAAAAATGTAATTATACAGGGATCTCCAAGACCAAAAAATACACACACATAAAACATTTAGAAGTCCATTTGGGATAATTTACACACAAAGCAATGATCCATAATGAGGAATTAAATACTCTCAAATACCCTTAGAACAAAGCCGAGCTTTGCATATAGGTTTATTGTAACCTTGCACGCATATGGGTGTTCTATTTATGTTTTACTGATTTTTCCACAGGCCCTCTTGGGCTGGTAGCATCAGCTCAGTAGATAGTCCTCATTTGTATTGATTTTGTCATTTAACTTTACTCGGATTTAGTCTATGGGTATTTGAGAGTATTTTACTCCTCATTATGGATCATTGTTTTGTGTGTAAATTATCCCAAGTGGACTTTTAAATGTTTTTATATGTGTGAATTTTTTGGTGTTGAAATTAAAATTTGTATCTTTATTTAAAATATCCGGGTGATGCCTGCTTGTATGGATGTACTTTTTTCCTTGTTGTTTCCTTGACATGCATCAAGAGATCCCTGTATAATTATATTTTTGGTTGATGGTGCCCACTTATATTTGTCTATTACTTGTCAGACATTACTGCCCTGTCAGGACTCACATCCTAACAGTTTGTCTTTGGAAGTGGAGCTGCTCATATTGTGCTCCATTCATTGTTTATGGGACCATCTGGGAAAGCAGAGCTCAATTATTTCCAGACAGTCCCATAGACAATGATTGCATTGGATGATAAGCCCGCGCACCTCTGCTCCATTCAAGAATGGGATGGATTTAGGACACTTGTGCGTCAAGCTCTGGAGACCGTATCATGGAGATTATTATGTGATGTTTTCTAGTATCTGGACGTGTCAGAAATATCCCACAGTTAACGGCTGCCCTCGCTGATCTCTTGTCTGAGAACACAGAGACTAAAAGCCTTTTGTTCCCATCTCATAGATCGGTGCACAGCCTGCTGTTGCTGGTGGTTAAGCACCCATGGGGCAGCATGGTAACACTGTTGCTTTCTTCTTCTTGTTGCTCTTTTCATTTATTCAGCTCTGAACAATGAGATTCCTCATCTCAGACACAGCTCAGAAAATGAAATCAGTGACCACAAGGGAACCTGCTCTTCCTTTTCATGACCTGTCGGTGGGTACTTATAGACATATTGATAAGCTAGCCGTCAGGTAATTCTATGGTGGCTCAGTGGTTAGCTCAATTACCTTTTAACGCTTGGGTCCTTAGTTCAGTTCTGATTGAGGTCTGAGTACTTCTACCTCTCAGTTGTATTTCAGAAATTGCAAATCGACCTGCTCTAGTCTTTCATGACCTGTCAGTGGGCACTGTTACACATATTGATGACCTAGCCATCAAGTAATCCTCAGGTAGCATGGTGGCTCAGTGGTTAGCTTGGTTACCTTTCAGTGCTTGGGTCCTTAGTTTGATTCTGAGTAATTCTACGTCTCAGTTATACTTTAGATAATGTAAATTGACCTGCTCTAGTTTTCCATGACCTTTCGGTGGGCACTGATGGACATATTGATGACCTAGCCATCTCATAATGCTCAGACAGCATGGTGGCTCAGTGCTTAGCTCAATTTCCTTCAAAGCTTTGGTTCCTAGTAGTGATGAGCGAGTATACTCAGTGCTCGAGTGGTCTCCGAGTATTTATGACTGCTCGGAGATTTAGTTTTCCTTGCCGCAACTGCATGATTTACAGCTGCTAGCCAGCCTGAGTATATGTGAGGGATGCCTGGCTGCTAGGGAATCTCCACATGTAATCAAGCTGTCTAGTAGCTGCAAATCATCCAGCTGCAGCAAGGAAAACTAAATCTCCGAGCAGTCATAAATGCTCGGAGACCACCCAAGCATGCTCTAGAAAACCCGAGCAATGAGTATACTCGCTTATGACTAGTCCTTAGTTCAATTCTGACTGAGGTCTGAGTAATTCTGCCTCTCAGTTGTACTTTAGAAATTGTAAATGGACCCACTCTAGTTTCTCTTGACCTGTCGGTGGGCACTGATAGGCATATTGATGACCTAGCCATCACATAATGCTCAGGCAGCATGGTGGCTCATTGGTTAGCTTGATTACCATTCAATGCTTGGATCCTTAGTTCAATTCTGAGTCATTCTACCTCACAGTTGTACTTTAGAAATTGCAAATGTACATGTTCTAGCTTTTTTATGACCTGTCGGTGGGCACTGATAGACATATTGATGACCTAGCCATCAGGTAGTGTACAAGTAGAATAGTAGCTCAGTGGTTAACTCGATTACCTTTCAACTTTCGGGTCCTTAGTTCAATTCTGACTGAAGTCTGAGTAATTGTATCTCTTAGTTGTACTTTAGAACTTGCAAAAGGACCTGTTCTAGTTTTTCCTGATCTTCCCATTGGTGCTGCGAGTCATATCAATGATTTTGCCAAAGGTTGTCCTCTGGGCAGCACAATGGACCATTGGAAAGCACTGGTGCTTTGCAGCATGGGAGTCCATGGTTCAAATCCTACCATGGGAAATTGCAAATGTATGTGCTCTAGTTTTTCTTAATCTTCCCATAGGTGCTGGTAGTAATATCAATGACTTTGCCACTGGTGCTTTGCAACGAGTGAGTCCAGGCTTCAGATCCCACCATGGGAAATTGCAAATGGACCTGCCGTAGTTTTTCCTGATCTTCGCATTGATGCTGTGAGTCATATCAATGACTTTTCCAAAGGCACTCTTATGAGCAGCATGGTAGCCCAGTGGAAAGCACTGGTGCTTTGCAGCATGGGTGTCCATACTTCAAATCCCACCATGGGAAATTGCAAATGGACCTGCCGTAGTTTTTCCTGATCTTCGCATTGATGCTGCGAGTCATATCAATGACTTTGCCAAAGGTTGTCTTCCGAGCAGCAGGGTGGCCCAGTGGAAAGCACTGGTGTTTTGCAGCTTGTGAGGTGAGGGTTCATATCCCACCTTGGGAAATTGTAAATGGACCTGCTCTAGTTCTTAAGGCACTCTTACGAGCAGCATGGTAGCCCAGTGGAAAGCACTGGTGCTTTGCAGCATGGGTGTCCATACTTCAAATCCTACCATGGGAAATTGCAAATGGACCTGCCATAGTTTTTCCTGATCTTCGCATTGAAGCTGCGAGTCGTATCAATGACTTTGCCAAGGGTTGTCTTCCGAGCAGCAGGGTGGCCCAGTGGAAAGCACTGGTGTTTTGCAGCTTGTGAGGTGAGGGTTCATATCCCACCTTGGGAAATTGTAAATGGACCTGCTCTAGTTCTTCCTGATCTTCCCATTGGTGCTGGCAGCCATATCAATGACTTTTCCAAAGGCACTCTTACAAGCAGCATGGTAGCCCAGTGGAAAGCACTGGTGCTTTGCAGCATGGGTGTCCATACTTCAAATCCCACCATGGGAAATTGCAAATGGACCTGCCGTAGTTTTTCCTGATCTTCGCATTGATGCTGCGAGTCATATCAATGACTTTGCCAAAGGTTGTCTTCCGAGCAGCAGGGTGGCCCAGTGGAAAGCACTGGTGTTTTGCAGCTTGTGAGGTGAGGGTTCATATCCCACCTTGGGAAATTGTAAATGGACCTGCTCTAGTTCTTCCTGATCTTCCCATTGGTGCTGGCAGCCATATCAATGACTTTTCCAAAGGCACTCTTACGAGCAGCATGGTAGCCCAGTGGAAAGCACTGGTGCTTTGCAGCATGGGTGTCCATACTTCAAATCCCACCATGGGAAATTGCAAATGGTCCTGCACTAGTTTTTCCTTATTTTCCCATTGGTGCTGGTAGTCATATCAATGACTTTGCCAAAAGTTATCCTTCTAGCAGCATGGTGTCCCAGTGGAAAGAGCTGGTGCATTGGAGTCCACAGATCAAATCCCACCATGGAAAATTGCAAATGGACCTCCTCTGGTTTTTCCTGATCTTCCCATTGGTGCTGTTAGTCATATCAAAAACTTTGCCAAAGACAATTGCACGAGTGATGCGGTAGCCCAGTCGAAAGTGCTGAAACTTTGCACTATGGGAGTCTATGGTTCAAATCCTACCATGGGAAACTGCAAATGGACCTGCCCTACATTTTTCTGATTTTCCAATTGGTGCTGGTAGTCATATCAATGACTTTGCCAAAGGCTGTCTTATGAGCGGCACAGTAGCTCAGTGGGAAGCACTGGTACTTTGCAGCATGGGATTCCAGTGTTCTAACCCACCATGAGAAATTGCAAATAGGCCTGCTCTAGTTTTTCCTGGTCTTCCCATAGGTGCTGGTAGTAATATCAATGACTTTTCCAAAGGTTATCTTCTGAGCAGCACGGTGGCCAAGTGAAAAGCACTGGTGCTTTGCAGCTTGAGCGTTCGGGATTCAGATTCCACCAGGGGAAACTGCAAATGGACCTTCTCTGATCTTCCTATAGGTGCTGGTAGTAATATCAATGACTTTGCCAAATGTTATATTCTGAGCAGCATGGTGGCCCAGTGGCAAGCACTGGTGCTTTGCAGCTTGAGAGTTCAGGATTCAGATCCCACCAGGGGAAAATGCAAATGGACCTTCTCTATTTTTTCCTGATCCTCCCATAGTTGCTGGTAGTAATATCAATGACTTTGCCAAATGTTATCTTCTGAGCAGCATGGTGGCTCAGTGGAAAGCATCGGTGCGTTGCAGCTTGTAAGTCCAGGGTTTAAATCCCACCATGAAAAATTGCAAATGAACCTCCTCTAGCTTTTCCTGATCTTCCCATTGGTGCTGCTAGTCATATCAATGACTTTGCCAAAGGCTCTCTTATGGGCAGCATGGTAGCCCAGTGGAAAGCACTGGTGCTTTGTGGCATGAGAGTTCAGGGTTCAAATCCCACCAAGGATGACACCTGCAAAGAGTTTGTATGTTTCCCTGTGCTCAGGTGGCCTGCCACCAATACCCCAAAGACATACAGGTAGGGACCAGTGATGCAAGTGCTGTGGCTAATGATGTGTCACCTGTGCAGCATCCAGGAGGGCTGATTGCCTGTTCCCTTTTTAGGGCAAGTATCCTGATTGGGTCAATGTTCTGAAATGAAGAGCAGCAAATTGACTTGATATATATATTTGAACCATGGACTACCATGCTGCAAAGCACCAGTGGGCCACCATGATGCTTGGAAGATATTACTATATTTGACAAAGTCATTGATATTACTACCAGCAGTTATGGTAAGATCAGGAAAAACTAGAGAAGGTCCATTTGCAATTTCACATGGTGGGATCTGAACCCTGGACTCACAAGCTGCAAAGCACCGGTGCGTTCCTCTGGGCCACCATGCTACTCAGGAGACACCCTTTGGAAAAGTCATTGATATTACTACCAGCATCTATGGGAAGGTCAGGAAAAACAGACATAACTGCCCAACACATCTAAGCAATCTGTTCATTGATTTCAATTTCTAAAGTGAGGTGGATATTGAGGGCACAATTATGAGTCTTTCCCAGGGGAAGAGCTTGGCCAAAAAATATTGTTCTGAATTTAGGCGTTGGGCCGCAGAGGTATCCTGGGATGACTCTGCCCTCAGGGGGTTGTTCCACAGAGCATTGTCCAATCATCTACAGGACGCTCTGGCCCTGCACCAGACACCTAATTCCCTGGAGGAGAGCACAGCACAGGCCATCCATATGGACCGCAAAATTCGAGAGAGGGGAGTGGTGCAATGGGAAGCCCCTCTGATTCCTATTAAACCTGAAGTTTCCTTGTCTGTTGAACCCGTGGAGGTTGGTTCAGTGTCAGTTAAGGAGAAAGAGAGGAGACGTCGTAAGGAGAACAAGCTCTGCTTCTACTGTGTTGACCCGGGACACTGGAGGAAGGACTGCCCATCCTGCCCCATCTTCTAAGGTGTTGGGAAATGCCTAGGTCTGGGTAACTGTCATGGAGGTTACCCAGACCCCAGGTACATTTTTCCTCAGCTTGTAAAATTTTTCTTCAGGTGGAACCTGGTGTGAATAACTGTCTATTTCCCTCTATGGCTTTTGTGGACTGTGGGTCATCTGTGAACCTTATTGACTCTAAATTGGTGACTCATTGCAATATAGGGACAATTAGGTTAAATACTCCCATGAAAGTGGTAGCTATCAACTTTACTATACTCACAAAGGAGGGGATCTCTTCTGTTTCTGAGGTATTCCTCCTTAAGGTGGGTTCTGCACACTTGGAGCACATAGCTTGTTTTGTTTTGGACAATTTACCTGCGAGGTTGGTTCTGCAGTTTCCCTGGCTACAATGTCACAACCCTGTCATTAATTGGCTATCTCGGGAAATTGTTCAGTAGGGTCCGAACTGTGTTAACAAATGTCTGAAATCTGTATCTGTGTCGTCTGTCGGTCTGGAGGGTATTCTGGAGTACCAGAAGGACTTTGAAGATGCGTTCTTCGAAAGCGACACTGAGGCTCTGCCACCCCACCGCCTTTTTGATTGCGTTATTGACTTGATTCTGGGTGCCAAATTGCCCAAGGCCCATTTGTTCAACCTCTCAGGTCCTGAGTGGGTTACTATGAAGGAGTACATTTCAGAAAGTCTCCGTAAAGGGCACATTTGCCCCTCTGTTTCTCCTGTGGCAGCCGATTTCATTTTTGTAAAGAAGAAAGACGGTGATCTTCGCCCCTGCCTCGACTTTCAGGAACATAATATGATCACTGTTCCAAACAATACCTGCTGCCTCTGATTCCTGATTTGTGTAACCAACTGTCTGGGGCCAAATGGTTTTCTTAATTGGATTTACGGGGGGGCCTATAATTTGATACGGGTATGGGAGGGAGATGAGTGGAAAACAGCATTCCTCACATCAAAGTGTTTGTTTGAAGATCTTATTATGCCCTTTGGTTTAACCAATGGTATGTCAGTCTTTCAGAATGGCAGTCTTTCAGAATTTTAGCAATTTTGCGTTCTCTGACTTTATTGGATGTTTTGTTGTAATATATCTTGATGATATCCTCATTTATTCATCTGATAAGCAAGCTCATCTTGATCATATGCGTTTGGTTCTCCAGAGGCTCAGGAGAATCAACTTTTCGCTAAATTGGAAAAATGCTAGTTTTTTGTTTTGGAACTGTCATTTTTGGGGTTCTCTGCTTCAGAAGATGTGTTTTGCATGGATCCTAAGAAGGTTCAGGCCATCATTGATTGGGTTCAGCCCCAAGATTTGAAGGGTTTGCAGCGCTTCTTGGGATTCGCTAACTACTATAAAAGGTTTATCAAAGGGTTTTCACAGGTGGGAAAACCCCTCACTGATCTGACATGTAAAGGAGCAGATATTAAAAGTTGGTCTAATGTAGCAGTAGCATCATTTCTGTCATTAAAAAGAGTTTCATGTCTGCTCCGGTTCTGGTTCAACCGGATACGTCAAAATCTTTTATTGTTGAGAATGGATGCTTCAAAGGTGGGGGTGGGGGCAGTGTTGTCACAAGGGCCCACCACTTTGACCAATTTGAGACCCTTTGCCCTCTTTTCCAAGAAGTTCTCTCTGGCCAAGAAAAGCTATGATTTGGGCAATCAGGAGCTTCTTGCTGTTAAGTTGGCTTTTGAGGAATGGAGGCATTTTTTGGAGGGTGCTATTCATCCTATTACTGTGGTGACTGACCATAAGAGCCTGGCTAAAGGCCCCGTCACACATAGCGACGCTGCAGCGATACAGACAACGATGCCGATCGCTGCAGCGTCGCTGTTTAGTCGCTGTGTGGTCGCTGGAGAGCTGTCACACAGACAGCTCTCCAGCGACCAACGATGCCGAGGTCCCCGGGTAACCAGGGTAAACATCGGGTTGCTAAGCGCAGGGCCGCGCTTAGTAACCCGATGTTTACCCTGGTTACCAGTGTAAAATTTAAAATAACAAACACTACATACTCACCTTCGCGTCCCCCGGCGTCCGCTTCCTGCACTGACTGAGCGCCGGCCCTAACAGCAGAGCGGTGACGTCACCGCTGTGCTGTACTTTCACTTTACGGCCGGCAGTCAGTCAGTGCGGGAAGCAGACGGCAAGGGACCTGATGGACACCGGAATGTGAGTATGTACTGTTTTTTTTTTTTTACATTTACGATGGTAACCAGGGTAAACATCGGGTTACTAAGCGCGGCCCTGCGCTTAGTAACCCGATGTTTACCCTGGTTACCAGTGAAGACATCGCTGAATCCGTGTCACACACACCGATTCAGCGATGTCAGCGGGACCTCAACGACCAAAAAAAGGTCCAGGCCATTCCGACACGACCAGCGATCTCACAGCAGGGGCCTGGTCGCTGGTACGTGTCAAACATAGCGAGATCGCTACTGAGGTCGCTGTTGTGTCACAAAACTTGTGACTCAGCAGCGATCTCGCTAGCGATCTCGCTATGTGAGACGGGGCCTTTAGATTGAATTGGCCAAAAGGTTGACTCCTAGGCAGGCCAGGTGGTCACTTATTTTTTTTTTCTCGGTTCCAGTTTTCAATTACTTTTCGCCCGGAATCTAAGAATATTAAGGCTGATGCTTTTCTCGGAGTTTGGATCCAGTGTCTCCTCCTGAGCCTCCATTCTCCATTCTTCAACCAGGGGTGTTGGTGGCTGACATTTCATCTGAGTTGGAATGGGAAATTTTAGAGGCTCAGTCTCAAGCACCCAGCTCTAAGCCTGATGGTAAATTGTTTGTTCCGGAGCAATTGCATCTCATGCTTCTCCGTGAGTTCCATGAGTCGGCTTTGAGTGGACACCCTGGGATCTTGGCTAACCAGGGGGCCATTGTGAGGGTTTTTTGGTGGCCCTCGCTTGCTACTGATGTTGGAAAATTTGTGTCTGCTTGTGGGGTTTGTACACATGCTAAGAGCTCTCATAACCGGCCGGCCAGGGAATTGGTGCTTTTACCAATTCCTGATAGACCATGGACCCATCTGTCCATAAATTTTATCACCAATCTCCCTCCATCCAGGGGAAATACTGTGGTGTGGGTGGTGGTGGACAGACTTTCTAAGTTAGCTCATTTTGTACCTTTGTCTGTTTTGCCCTCTGCAGAAACTTTTTCCTGGTTGTTTGTGCAGCATGTTGTCCATTTACATGGAGTGCCGTTGAATGTGGTGTCTGACCATGGTGTGCAGTCTGTTTCCAGGTTTTGGAGGACGTTCTGTAAAAGGTTGGGTATGACCTTATCCTTCTCTTCCACGTACCATCCGGAGACCAATGGTCAGACAAAGCGAACCAATAAATCCTTGGAGAAAATTCTGCATTGTTTGTCCACATCTAGACAGGATGATTGGTGTGATGCATTGCCATTGGCTGAGTTTACATTTAACAGCCGAGTGAGTCAGCCCACTGGTATGTCCCCTTTTCTGGCAAACTATGGTTTTAGTCCGCATTTCAGGGAGTTCTCACATTTGGATTCCGGGTGTCCTGAGGTCAATGAGGCGATATGGAATTTGAAAGAATTGTGGCAGTTGATCCAAATGAATATTGAGAAAGCCCAGAGAAAGTATAAGTTCTTTGCAGATAAGAGACGGGTTGCGGGACCAATGTTGCAGGTTGGGAAGAAGGTGTGGTTGTCTTCTCGGAACATTAAGGTTCCCTCAGCTAAATTGGGGCCTAAATTTTTATTGGGCCATATGAAATCACTGAGGTCATTAATCCTGTGGCTTTTAGGTTTCAGCTTCCACTTTCCTTTAAGATCCCCAATATTTTTCATAAGGCTCTTTTGAAACCATTGGGGGCTGTGGAGGAAGAGCCTTTGTCTTCTGCTGAACTGGTCTTGGTGGATGGTCACATGGAGTACGAGGTGGGGTGCATTGTGGATTCCTGTTGGGTTCGCTGTACCTTGCAGTATTTGGTACATTGGAAGGGGTATGGTCCTCAGGATCGCTTAAGGGTCCCGGCTCATTCTGTCATGATGATCGTCTGGTCCAGTCATTTCATTCCAGGTATCCTGGGAAAGCTGGTTGTCCAGTGGCCCCCTGTTTAGAGGCGGGTACTGTCATGACTCAGGATGGGGTTTTTATCCCATCCTGGTCAGGTAGGGATTAACCTTGTTTAGCCTCTCTTTGGTTCAGGGAGGGCTATTTAGGTCTGCTGCTGGCCTGGTTCTGTGTCAGTGATACTTTTGCTTAACAGGCTTGAGTTTCAGATCCAGGTTATTGTTCTGATATCGTTGTGCATTGTGTGCTTGTGTTTCCAGTGTATGACCCGGCATAGACTCTGTTTCTGTTTCTGCCTCTTGATTCGGTATTGTTCTGTGCTCTCTAGGTGTGACCCCTGGCCCTGTCTTTGACCACTCTCTGTCTTGTTCTTTTGTCCTGCACTCCTGTCTGGCTACCGACCTCGGCTTGTCCCCCACCATTTTTCTGTCTCGTCCCTGTCTACTGCTCGTCTTCCTGGCTTCTGACCTCGGCTTGACTGACTACGTACCCAGCGTTCTCCTAGCTGTCTATTCCCATCCGTTCTTTCAGCTTTGCTCCACCCCCGGTGCCTTCCTGGCCATCACGTGATCTGCCAGGTCCTGCTCCGCTTTTCTTCGAGCACTGTGGTGTCCGTGCATTCCCTGGCTGTCCTTCATTTCAGGCACTGCTCATTACCTGCCCAATACAATCCCAACAGTGAAACAAGGTGGTGAAAGCATCATGCTATGGGGGTGTTTTTCAGCTGCAGGGACAGGAAGACTAGTTGTCATTGAAGGAATCATAAATACAAGTACAGAGATATCCTGGATGAAAACGTATCCCAGAGTGCTCTAGACCTCCGACATGGCCAAAGGTTCACCTTCCATCAAGAGAATGACCCTAAGCACACAGCAAAAATAGCAAAGGAGTGGCTTCAGAACAATTCTGTGACCATTCTTGACTGGCCCAACTAGAGCCTTGACCTAAACCCAATTGAGCATCTCTGGAGAGACCTGAAAATGGCTGTCCACCAGCCATCCAACCTGATGGAACTGGAGATGATCTTCATGGAAGAACTGCAGAGGATCCCCAAATCCAAGTGTGAAAAACTTGTTGCATCATTCCCAAGAAGACTCACGGCTGTACTAGCTCAAAAGGGTGCTTCTACTCAATACTGAGCAAAGGGTCTGAATACTTATGACCATGTGATTAGGGTTGAGCGAAACGGATCGGTCATTTTCATAAGTCGCCGACTTTTGGCAAAGTCGGGTTTCATGAAACCCGACCCGATCCCAGCGTGGGATCGGCCATGCGGTACACGATCTTCGCGCCAAAGTCGCGTTTCCTATGACGCTTAAAGCACCATTTCTCAGCCAATGAAGGTGCACGCAGAGTGTGGGCAGTGTGATGACATAGGTCCTGGTCCCCACCATCTTAAAGAAGGGCATGGCAGTGATTGGCTTGCTTTCTGTGGCGTCACAGGGGCTATAAAGCGGCGTTCCCGCCGACCACCATCTTACTGCTGCTGATCTGAGCATAGGGAGAGGTTGCT
Organism: Ranitomeya variabilis; assembly: GCF_051348905.1. Classification (NCBI taxonomy): domain Eukaryota; kingdom Metazoa; phylum Chordata; class Amphibia; order Anura; family Dendrobatidae; genus Ranitomeya; species Ranitomeya variabilis. The sequence continues at coordinate 562,763,345 of NC_135233.1, read as the reverse complement.
GCCGCTTCGTCAGAAGCAAGGATAGCGTTAGGCAGGGTAAATTAAGCCCCAAACCACTTGTGCTGTAGCGATTTCCACTGTCCAACACCACCTTCTCTTTTTGGGACAGTGGAGGCTCGATTTCTGTGCAACAGCTCTGTAGGTTATAAGGCTCCCTGATAGCAGCGTTGCTGTGTGTATGCCGCTGTGCAAACCAACTGCTTTTTTCAAAGCACAAATCCTGTTGCTCCTTCCTTTCTGCACAGCTATCTTGTTTGTTTGTCCACACTTTTGACTTTTGTGTGCAGCAGTCCTTTTTATTGCTGCCTGACATACTTTTCTGATATAACTGTAGGGAGATAGTAATAGTCGTACAGTCCCTTTTTTTTTTTTTCTTTTTATATCTCTTCAAGCCACTTTTTGCCACAGAAAATATACTCTAATACAGTGGCCCAGATTTATTCACAATTCTCCCAGAAAAAAAAAATAAGTGGGAGATAAAGATTGGCAAATCTGCATTAGTGCCAGTCCTGTGTGTGGCATCTGTCTTTGTTTTTCTGCCACAGAAAACCTACTGTGTAACAGTGGGCCTGATTTCTTCACAATTCTCCCAGAAAAAAAAATAAAAGTGGGAGATTAAGATTGGCAAATCTGCATTAGTGCCAGTCCTGTGTGTGGCATTTTTTTTTCTGCCACAGAAAACCTACTGTGTAACAGTGGGCCTGATTTCTTCACAATTCGCCCAGAAAAAAAAAATAAAAGTGGGAGATTAAGATTGGCAAATCTGCATTAGTGCCAGTCCTGTGTGTGGCATCTCTTTTTTTTTTTTTCTGCCACAGAAAACCTACTGTGTAGCAGTGGGCCTGATTTCTTCACAATTCTCCCAGAAAAAAAAAATAAAAGTGGGAGATTAAGATTGGCAAATCTGCATTAGTGCCAGTCCTGTGTGTGGCATCTGTCTTTGTTTTTCTGCCACAGAAAACCTACTGAGTAACAGTGGGCCTGATTTCTTCACAATTCTCCCAGAAAAAAAAATAAAAGTGGGAGATTAAGATTGGCAAATCTGCATTAGTGCCAGTCCTGTGTGTGGCATCTGTCTTTGTTTTTCTGCCACAGAAAACCTACTGTGTAACAGTGGGCCTGATTTCTTCACAATTCTCCCAGAAAAAAAAATAAAAGTTGGAGATTAAGATTGGCAAATCTGCATTAGTGCCAGTCCTGTGTGTGGCATTTTTTTTTCTGCCACAGAAAACCTACTGTGTAACAGTGGGCCTGATTTCTTCACAATTCTCCCAGAAAAAAAATAAAAGTTGGAGATTAAGATTGGCAAATCTGCATTAATGCCAGTCCTGTGTGTGGCATCTGTCTTTGTTTTTCTGCCACAGAAAACCTACTGTGTAACAGTGGGCCTGATTTCTTCACAATTCTCCCAGAAAAAAAAAATAAAAGTTGGAGATTAAGATTGGCAAATCTGCATTAGTGCCAGTCCTGTGTGTGGCATCTGTCTTTGTTTTTCTGCCACAGAAAACCTACTGTATAACAGTGGGCCTGATTTCTTCACAATTCTCCCAGAAAAAAAATAAAAGTTGGAGATTAAGATTGGCAAATCTGCATTAATGCCAGTCCTGTGTGTGGCATCTGTCTTTGTTTTTCTGCCACAGAAAACCTACTGTATAACAGTGTGCCTGATTTCTTCACAATTCTCCCAGAAAAAAAAATAAAAGTGGGAGATTAAGATTGGCAAATCTGCATTAGTGCCAGTCCTGTGTGTGGCATCTGTCTTTGTTTTTCTGCCACAGAAAACCTACCGTATAACAGTGGGCCTGATTTCTTCACAATTCTCCCAGAAAAAAAAATAAAAGTGGGAGATTAAGATTGGCAAATCTGCATTAGTGCCAGTCCTGTGTGTGGCATCTGTCTTTGTTTTTCTGCCACAGAAAACCTACCGTATAACAGTGGGCCTGATTTCCTCACAATTCTCCCAGAAAAAAAAATAAAAGTGGGAGATTAAGATTGGCAAATCTGCATTAGTGCCAGTCCTGTGTGTGGCATCTTTTTTTTTTTCTGCCACAGAAAACCTACTGTGTAACAGTGGGCCTGATTTCTTCACAATTCTCCCAGAAAAAAAAATAAAAGTTGGAGATTAAGATTGGCAAATCTGCATTAGTGCCAGTCCTGTGTGTGGCATCTTTTTTTTTCTGCCACAGAAAACCTACTGTGTAACAGTGGGCCTGATTTCTTCACAATTCTCCCAGAAAAAAAAAATAAAAGTGGGAGATTAAGATTGGCAAATCTGCATTAATGCCAGTCCTGTGTGTGGCATCTGTCTTTGTTTTTCTGCCACAGAAAACCTACTGTGTAACAGTGGGCCTGATTTCTTCACAATTCTCCCAGAAAAAAAATAAAAGTGGGAGATTAAGGCTGGCAAATCTGCATTAGTGCCAGTCCTGTGTGTGGCATTTTTTTTTCTGCCACAGAAAACCTACTGTGTAACAGTGGGCCTGATTTCTTCACAATTCTCCCAGAAAAAAAAAATAAAAGTTGGAGATTAAGATTGGCAAATCTGCATTAGTGCCAGTCCTGTGTGTGGCATCTGTCTTTGTTTTTCTGCCACAGAAAACCTACTGTATAACAGTGGGCCTGATTTCTTCACAATTCTCCCAGAAAAAAAATAAAAGTTGGAGATTAAGATTGGCAAATCTGCATTAATGCCAGTCCTGTGTGTGGCATCTGTCTTTGTTTTTCTGCCACAGAAAACCTACTGTGTAACAGTGGGCCTGATTTCTTCACAATTCTCCCAGAAAAAAAAATAAAAGTGGGAGATTAAGATTGGCAAATCTGCATTAGTGCCAGTCCTGTGTGTGGCATCTGTCTTTGTTTTTCTGCCACAGAAAACCTACTGTGTAACAGTGGGCCTGATTTCTTCACAATTCTCCCAGAAAAAAAAATAAAAGTTGGAGATTAAGATTGGCAAATCTGCATTAGTGCCAGTCCTGTGTGTGGCATTTTTTTTTCTGCCACAGAAAACCTACTGTGTAACAGTGGGCCTGATTTCTTCACAATTCTCCCAGAAAAAAAATAAAAGTTGGAGATTAAGATTGGCAAATCTGCATTAATGCCAGTCCTGTGTGTGGCATCTGTCTTTGTTTTTCTGCCACAGAAAACCTACTGTGTAACAGTGGGCCTGATTTCTTCACAATTCTCCCAGAAAAAAAAAATAAAAGTTGGAGATTAAGATTGGCAAATCTGCATTAGTGCCAGTCCTGTGTGTGGCATCTGTCTTTGTTTTTCTGCCACAGAAAACCTACTGTATAACAGTGGGCCTGATTTCTTCACAATTCTCCCAGAAAAAAAATAAAAGTTGGAGATTAAGATTGGCAAATCTGCATTAATGCCAGTCCTGTGTGTGGCATCTGTCTTTGTTTTTCTGCCACAGAAAACCTACTGTGTAACAGTGGGCCTGATTTCTTCACAATTCTCCCAGAAAAAAAAATAAAAGTGGGAGATTAAGATTGGCAAATCTGCATTAGTGCCAGTCCTGTGTGTGGCATCTGTCTTTGTTTTTCTGCCACAGAAAACCTACTGTGTAACAGTGGGCCTGATTTCTTCACAATTCTCCCAGAAAAAAAATAAAAGTTGGAGATTAAGATTGGCAAATCTGCATTAGTGCCAGTCCTGTGTGTGGCATTTTTTTTTCTGCCACAGAAAACCTACTGTGTAACAGTGGGCCTGATTTCTTCACTATTCTCCCAGAAAAAAAAAAAAGTGGGAGATTAAGATTGGCAAATCTGCATTAGTGCCAGTAATGTGTGTGGCATCTGTCTTTGTTTTTCTGCCACAGAAAACCTACTGTGTAACAGTGGGCCTGATTTCTTCACAATTCTCCCAGAAAAAAAGATAAAAGAAGGAGATTAAGATTGGCAAATCTGCATTAGTGCCAGTCCTGTGTGTGGCATTTTTTTTTTCTGCCACAGAAAACCTACTGTGTAACAGTGGGCCTGATTTCTTCACAATTCTCCAAGAAAAATAAAATAAAAGTTGGAGATTAAGATTGGCAAATCTGCATTAGTGCCAGTCCTGTGTGTGGCATCTGTCTTTGTTTTTCTGCCACAGAAAACCTACTGTGTAACAGTGGGCCTGATTTCTTCACAATTCTCCCAGAAAAAAAAATAAAAGTTGGAGATTAAGATTGGCAAATCTGCATTAGTGCCAGTCCTGTGTGTGGCATTTTTTTTTTCTGCCACAGAAACCCTACTGTATAACAGTGGGCCTGATTTCTTCACAATTCTCCCAGAAAAAAAAAAAAAAAGTGGGAGATTAAGATTGGCAAATCTGCATTAGTGCCAGTAATGTGTGTGGCATCTGTCTTTGTTTTTCTGCCACAGAAAACCTACTGTGTAACAGTGGGCCTGATTTCTTCACAATTCTCCCAGAAAAAAAGATAAAAGAGGGAGATTAAGATTGGCAAATCTGCATTAGTGCCAGTCCTGTGTGTGGCATTTTTTTTTTCTGCCACAGAAAACCTACTGTGTAACAGTGGGCCTGATTTCTTCACAATTCTCCAAGAAAAATAAAATAAAAGTTGGAGATTAAGATTGGCAAATCTGCATTAGTGCCAGTCCTGTGTGTGGCATCTGTCTTTGTTTTTCTGCCACAGAAAACCTACTGTGTAACAGTGGGCCTGATTTCTTCACAATTCTCCCAGAAAAAAAAATAAAAGTTGGAGATTAAGATTGGCAAATCTGCATTAGTGCCAGTCCTGTGTGTGGCATTTTTTTTTTCTGCCACAGAAACCCTACTGTATAACAGTGGGCCTGATTTCTTCACAATTCTCCCAGAAAAAAAAAAAAAAGTGGGAGATTAAGATTGGCAAATCTGCATTAGTGCCAGTAATGTGTGTGGCATCTGTCTTTGTTTTTCTGCCACAGAAAACCTACTGTGTAACTGTGGGCCTGATTTCTTCACAATTCTCCCAGAAAAAAAGATAAAACAGGGAGATTAAGATTGGCAAATCTGCATTAGTGCCAGTCCTGTGTGTGGCATCTGTCTTTGTTTTTCTGCCACAGAAAACCTACTGTGTGACAGTGAGCCTGATTTCTTCACAATTCTCCCAGAAAAAAAAAATAAAAGTGGGAGATTAAGATTGGCAAATCTGCATTAGTGCCAGTCCTGTGTGTGGCATCTGTCTTTGTTTTTCTGCCACAGAAAACCTACTGTATAACAGTGGGCCTGATTTCTTCACAATTCTCCCAGAAAAAAAATAAAAGTTGGAGATTAAGATTGGCAAATCTGCATTAATGCCAGTCCTGTGTGTGGCATCTGTCTTTGTTTTTCTGCCACAGAAAACCTACTGTGTAACTGTGGGCCTGATTTCTTCACAATTCTCCCAGAAAAAAAAATAAAAGTGGGAGATTAAGATTGGCAAATCTGCATTAGTGCCAGTCCTGTGTGTGGCATCTGTCTTTGTTTTTCTGCCACAGAAAACCTACCGTATAACAGTGGGCCTGATTTCTTCACAATTCTCCCAGAAAAAAAAATAAAAGTGGGAGATTAAGATTGGCAAATCTGCATTAGTGCCAGTCCTGTGTGTGGCATCTGTCTTTGTTTTTCTGCCACAGAAAACCTACCGTATAACAGTGGGCCTGATTTCCTCACAATTCTCCCAGAAAAAAAAATAAAAGTGGGAGATTAAGATTGGCAAATCTGCATTAGTGCCAGTCCTGTGTGTGGCATCTTTTTTTTTTTCTGCCACAGAAAACCTACTGTGTAACAGTGGGCCTGATTTCTTCACAATTCTCCCAGAAAAAAAAATAAAAGTTGGAGATTAAGATTGGCAAATCTGCATTAGTGCCAGTCCTGTGTGTGGCATCTTTTTTTTTCTGCCACAGAAAACCTACTGTGTAACAGTGGGCCTGATTTCTTCACAATTCTCCCAGAAAAAAAAAATAAAAGTGGGAGATTAAGATTGGCAAATCTGCATTAATGCCAGTCCTGTGTGTGGCATCTGTCTTTGTTTTTCTGCCACAGAAAACCTACTGTGTAACAGTGGGCCTGATTTCTTCACAATTCTCCCAGAAAAAAAATAAAAGTGGGAGATTAAGGCTGGCAAATCTGCATTAGTGCCAGTCCTGTGTGTGGCATTTTTTTTTCTGCCACAGAAAACCTACTGTGTAACAGTGGGCCTGATTTCTTCACAATTCTCCCAGAAAAAAAAAATAAAAGTTGGAGATTAAGATTGGCAAATCTGCATTAGTGCCAGTCCTGTGTGTGGCATCTGTCTTTGTTTTTCTGCCACAGAAAACCTACTGTATAACAGTGGGCCTGATTTCTTCACAATTCTCCCAGAAAAAAAATAAAAGTTGGAGATTAAGATTGGCAAATCTGCATTAATGCCAGTCCTGTGTGTGGCATCTGTCTTTGTTTTTCTGCCACAGAAAACCTACTGTGTAACAGTGGGCCTGATTTCTTCACAATTCTCCCAGAAAAAAAAATAAAAGTTGGAGATTAAGATTGGCAAATCTGCATTAGTGCCAGTCCTGTGTGTGGCATTTTTTTTTTCTGCCACAGAAACCCTACTGTATAACAGTGGGCCTGATTTCTTCACAATTCTCCCAGAAAAAAAAAAAAAAGTGGGAGATTAAGATTGGCAAATCTGCATTAGTGCCAGTAATGTGTGTGGCATCTGTCTTTGTTTTTCTGCCACAGAAAACCTACTGTGTAACAGTGGGCCTGATTTCTTCACAATTCTCCCAGAAAAAAAGATAAAAGAGGGAGATTAAGATTGGCAAATCTGCATTAGTGCCAGTCCTGTGTGTGGCATTTTTTTTTTCTGCCACAGAAAACCTACTGTGTAACAGTGGGCCTGATTTCTTCACAATTCTCCAAGAAAAATAAAATAAAAGTTGGAGATTAAGATTGGCAAATATGCATTAGTGCCAGTCCTGTGTGTGGCATCTGTCTTTGTTTTTCTGCCACAGAAAACCTACTGTGTAACAGTGGGCCTGATTTCTTCACAATTCTCCCAGAAAAAAAAATAAAAGTTGGAGATTAAGATTGGCAAATCTGCATTAGTGCCAGTCCTGTGTGTGGCATTTTTTTTTTCTGCCACAGAAACCCTACTGTATAACAGTGGGCCTGATTTCTTCACAATTCTCCCAGAAAAAAAAAAAAAAGTGGGAGATTAAGATTGGCAAATCTGCATTAGTGCCAGTAATGTGTGTGGCATCTGTCTTTGTTTTTCTGCCACAGAAAACCTACTGTGTAACTGTGGGCCTGATTTCTTCACAATTCTCCCAGAAAAAAAGATAAAAGAGGGAGATTAAGATTGGCAAATCTGCATTAGTGCCAGTCCTGTGTGTGGCATCTGTCTTTGTTTTTCTGCCACAGAAAACCTACTGTGTGACAGTGAGCCTGATTTCTTCACAATTCTCCCAGAAAAAAAAAATAAAAGTGGGAGATTAAGATTGGCAAATCTGCATTAGTGCCAGTCCTGTGTGTGGCATCTTTTTTATTTTTCTGCCACAGAAAACCTACTGTGTAGCAGTGGGCCTAATTTCTTCACAATTCTCCCAGAAAAAATAATAAAAGTGGGAGATTAAGATTGGCAAATCTGCATTAGTGCCAGTCCTGTGTGTGGCATTTTTTTTTTTCTGCCACAGAAAACCTACTGTATAACAGTGGGCCAGATTAAATCACTTGTCTCACATATCCCCCCAAAAAATTAAAATACAGGCAGAATAATCTTGCCAAACCTGTGCATCTGTGCGAGTGTTGTCTGTGGTATCTGTCAGTCATTTTGTGCCACAGGAACTATACCGTGATATAGTGGGCCTGATTCAATCCCTTGTCTCCCATATAAAAAAAAGAGGGACATTTCTATTGCCAGTGTGTGCATCTGCATCAGTCCGGCTAGTGCCATATCTGCCAGCCTCTTTCTGCTAATCAAACTGTGTTGTTGTGTAATACAGTGGGCCTGATTTTTCACTGCATTCTCCCACACATAAAGAGGGACATTTCTATTGCCAGTGTTTTTATCTGCGTCACTCCTGTTAGTGCCATATCTGCCAGCCTCTTTCTGCTAATCAAACTGTGTTGTTGTGTAATACAGTGGGCCTGATTTTTCCCTGGATTCTCCCACACATAAAGAGGGACATTTCTATTGCCAGTGGGTGCATCTGCGTCATTCCGGCTAGTGCCATGTCTGCCAGCCTCTTTCTGCCAATCAAACTGTGTTGTTGTGTAATACAGTGGCCCTGATTTTTCACTGCATTCTCCCACACACAAAGAGGGACATTTCTATTGCCAGTGTTTTTATCTGCGTCACTCCTGTTAGTGCCATATCTGCCAGCCTCTTTCTGCCAATCAAACTGTGTTGTTGTTTAATACAGTGGGCCTGATTTTTCACTGCATTCTCCCACACATAAAGAGGGACATTTCTATTGCCAGTGTTTTTATCTGCGTCACTCCTGTTAGTGCCATATCTGCCAGCCTCTTTCTGCTAATCAAACTGTGTTGTTGTGTAATACAGTGGGCCTGATTTTTCCCTGGATCCTCCCACACATAAAGAGGGACATTTCTATTGCCAGTGTTTTTATCTGCGTCACTCCTGTTAGTGCCATATCTGCCAGACTCTTTCTGCCAATCAAACTGTGTTGTTGTGTAATACAGTGGGCCTGATTTTTCCCTGGATTCTCCCACACACAAAGAGGGACATTTCTATTGCCAGTGTTTTTATCTGCATCACTCCTGTTAGTGCCATATCTGCCAGCCTCTTTCTGCCAATCAAACTGTCTAGTGTAATACAGTGGGCCTCATTTTTCACTGCATTCTCCCACACATAAAAAAGGGAGATTTACATTCACAACAAGTTCACGCACACCTTGTACCTGGTTTTACAGGACCACATAACGGTTGTTCCTTTGGTAACATTTTTCCAAGAATGAGGAAGTCTGGTGGAAGAGGTCGTGGCCGTGGGCGGTCACTGGCAGCTGGTAATGATGGTAGTGGTGGTGGTCGTGGAGCATCAGGTGGTCGTGGGAAAAGCAGTATAGCCCCTAAGTCTCGAGTTGTTGAGCCAGCGTCCTCATCTGGCTACACAAGGCCTCGAAGGCTCCCTTTTCTGGGAGTAGGAAAACCGCTTTTGAAGCTGGAGCAGCTGGAACAAGTATTGGCTTTTATTGCTGACTCTGCCTCTAGCTCTTTCGCCTCTTCCTCGGAAAGTGCCAAATGTCAGAGCAGTGCGTCGTCAGTGGATGCTCCCGGTCAGGAACAAGACGCTTCCTTGTGTCCTTCACCCAGAACAACGGTGAAGGATGCGTCAGGCGACACAACTGGTTACTCCATGGAGCTCTTTACACATACCGTGCCTGGGTTAGAAAGGGAAATTGTTAACAGGCCATGCCCATTACAAGATGAATCGGACATGGAGTGCACAGATGTACAGCCACAGCCAGATTATTATGCTGTTTCTTTGACTCAGATCAGAACATTGCCCTCACAGTGTACTGATCCAGAATCTGACCCCGATGAGACTATGGATCCCCGTCACGAACGCTATAGCACCGGCTTACACGGTGACCCAGAGGAAGGTGCACAGAACATAGAAGAGGAGGTCATAGATGACCCAGTTGTTGACCCCGATTGGCAGCCATTGGGGGAACAGGGTGCAGGCGGCAGTAGCTCTGAAGCGGAGGAGGAGTCGCAGCAGGCATCAACATTGCAAAAGGTTCCATCTGGCAGGCCCGTATCTGGCCAAAAACGTGTGGCAAAACCAAAACCAGTTGTAGGACAGCGTGGCCATCAGGTTAAAGTAGCTCAGTGTGCAATGCCTGAAAAGGTATCCGATAGGAAGAGTGCAGTCTGGAATTTTTTAACCAAGATCCCAATGATCAGCGCAAAGTCATCTGTAAGAAATGCTCAAGGACCTTCAGCAGAGGTCAGAATGTTAAAAATTTAAATACAAGTTGCATGCATAGACATTTAACCACCATGCACTTGCAAGCCTGGACAAACTACCAAACGTCCCTTAACGTTGTAGCACCCTCTCACAATGAAGCTAGTCAGCAACGCGACATCCCTTCCCTCACTGTAAGCCCACCGTTTACCAAACCACCTGCAGGTAATGTTGCGGTTTCGTCACAAGGCCAAAGCAGTCAGGGAATCACCAGGTTCATGGTCGGAAAAACTGTATGTAGGGCACCATGAAGAATACCATCACCAACCCTCTCTCAGTCACCCATGTCCACCGGCACCCCCGCTAGTTCCACCGTATGCAGCTCTCCAGTCCAGCTCACCCTACATGAGACTCTCGTTAGGAAAAGGAAGTACTCATCCTCGCATCTGCGTACACAGGGTTTGAACGCCCACATTGCTAGACTAATCTCGTTAGAGATGATGCCCTACCGGTTAGTTGAAACTGAAGCTTTCAAAGCCCTGATGGACTAGGCTGTACCACACTACGAGCTACCCAGTCGACACTTCTTTTTGAGAAAAGCCATCCCAGCCCTCCACCTGCATGTAAAAGACTGCATTGTCCATGTGCTCAGGCAATCTGTGAGTAGAAAGGTGCACCTGACAACAGATGCATGGTGTGCCCACTTTTGGTCGACGGCACTGGCACTGGGTCCCTCATAGTACAATGAAGTGTCTCTGGCGGTGGTGGCGCGCACCCAACGTCAGACACACCGTTGTAACATGAGGAGCCCTAGACTTGTACCACCGGCCAGGAGAGAGTGTCCCCCCCAAGGTCAAACAGTGCTCTACCACTTGCAAAATTATCTGACGCTGCTCCACCACTGTTTAGTCTATGCGCTGAAATCCTTCCATGTCTGGCACAGACAATAACAATTTGTTGACATGTACGATGCTAGTTAAAATAGTCAGGGGCCCTGTCCTACATTTACACCAGTAAATACTTTGCGCCAAATTACAATGTCTGAAAGTCAGCATAGGAGCACACCCCTGTACCTAAGTATGCCACCCTTTTTTTTGGGGGGGGAGGTTTGTTTTTGTTTGGGAAACATTAACATCAATTTAGGTTTTGGGACTCGGAGTACTTACTATGTCAGACACTCCTTCCAATTTTCCTAAACTGACCACACCAATGCTGCCTGTGTACCCCTGCCACCTAATGGAAGCTGCATAGAGCCTATTTTATTATTTTAGGCCTAGGAAGTCTGTGTGCGGTCCCTCCTTCCAATTGTCCTACGTTGACCACACCAATGCTGCCTGTGTACCCCTGCCACCTAATGGAAGCTGCATAGAGCCTATTTTATTATTTTAGGCCTAGGAATTCTGTTTGCGGTCCCTCCTTCCAATTGTCCTCCGCTGACCACACCAATGCTGCCTGTGTACCCCTACCACCTATTGGAAGCTGCATAGAGCCTATTTTATTATTTTAGGCCTAGGAATTCTGTCTGCGGTCCCTCCTTCCAATTGTCCTACGTTGACCACACCAATGCTGCCTGTGTACCCCTGCCACCTAATGGAAGCTGCATAGAGCCTATTTTATTATTTTAGCCCTAGGAAGTCTGTGTGCGGTCCCTCCTTCCAATTGTCCTCCACTGACCACACCAATGCTGCCTGTGTACCCCTGCCACCTAATGGAAGCTGCATAGAGCCTATTTTATTATTTTAGGCCTAGGAATTCTGTCTGCGGTCCCTCCTTCCAATTGTCCTACGTTGACCACACCAATGCTGCCTGTGTACCCCTGCCACCTAATGGAAGCTGCATAGAGCCTATTTTATTATTTTAGGCCTAGGAAGTCTGTGTGCGGTCCCTCCTTCCAATTGTCCTCCACTGACCACACCAATGCTGCCTGTGTACCCCTGCCACCTAATGGAAGCTGCATAGAGCCTATTTTATTATTTTAGGCCTAGGAAGTCTGTGTGCGGTCCCTCCTTCCAATTGTCCTCCACTGACCACACCAATGCTGCCTGTGTACCCCTGCCACCTAATGGAAGTTGCATAGAGCCTATTTTATTATTTTAGGCCTTGGAATTCTGTCTGCGGTCCCTCCTTCCAATTGTCCTACGTTGACCCCTGCCACCTAATGGAAGCTGCATAGAGCCTATTTTATTATTTTAGGCCTAGGAATTCTGTCTGCGGTCCCTCCTTCCAATTGTCCTACGTTGACCACATCAATGCTGCCTGTGTACCCCTGCCACCTAATGGAAGCTGCATAGAGCCTATTTTATTATTTTAGGCCTAGGAAGTCTGTGTGCGGTCCCTCCTTCCAATTGTCCTCAACTGACCACACCAATGCTGCCTGTGTACCCCTGCCACCTAATGGAAGCTGCATAGAGCCTATTTTATTATTTTAAGCCTAGGAATTCTGTCTGCGGTCCCTCCTTCCAATTGTCCTACGTTGACCACACCAATGCTGCCTGTGTACCCCTGCCACCTAATGGAAGCTGCATAGAGCTTATTTTATTATTTTAGGCCTAGGAAGTCTGTCTGCAGTCCCTCCTTCCAATTGTCCTCCGCTGACCACACCAATGCTGCCTGTGTACCCCTGAAACTAATTTAAAAATGCATAGAGCCAACTTTTTAAGTTAACACATACTACCTTTGTCTATCTGCGGTGCCACTCAATCACACTGTCCTCCACTGAAAAAGCTGAACTTCAACCTTCAGGCTCTCATTAAGTAGTTGTTTATATAAGACAGCAGTTGCCCTACTACTTTGGTTGGGTCCTAGTAACGGTGTCTGCCGCTCCTTGGTGTTCTCCTCCTCCTTGGTGCTCTCCTCCAGGTTTCCTTGTCTGAGCTTCAACCTTCAGGCTCTCATTAAGTATTTTTTAATGTCACACTGCAGTTGGCCTACTACTTTGGTTGGGGCCTACTAACAGTGTGTGCCACTCCCTGTTGTTGTCCTCCACTGTATAAAGCTGAGCTTCAGTCTTTAGGCTTTCGGCCTATAGTAGCAGATATTAAAATGCATTTGGCCTTCAACTTTGGTTGGGCCCTACTAACTGTGTGTGCCACTCCCTGGTGTTGTCCTCCACTGTATAAAGCTGAGCTTCAGTCTTTAGGCTTTCGGCCTATAGTAGCATATATTAAACTGCATTTGGCCTTCAACTTTGGTTGGGCCCTACTAACGGTGTGTGCCGCTCCCTGGTGTTGTCCTCCACTGTATAAAGCTGAGCTTCAGTCTTTAGGCTTTCGGCCTATAGTAGCAGATATTAAACTGCATTTGGCCTTCAACTTTGGTTGGGCCCTACTAACGGTGTGTGCCACTCCCTGATGTTGTCCTCCACTGTATAAAGCTGAGCTTCAGTCTTTAGGCTTTCGGCCTATAGTAGCAGATATTAAACTGCATTTGGCCTTCAACTTTGGTTGGGCCCTACTAACGGTGTGTGCCGCTCCCTGGTGTTGTCCTCCACTGTATAAAGCTGAGCTTCAGTCTTTAGGCTTTCGGCCTTTAGTAGCAGATATTAAACTGCATTTGGCATCAAATTTGGTTGGGCCCTACTAACGGTGTGTGCCGCTCCCTGGTGTTGTCCTCCACTGTATAAAGCTGAGCTTCAGTCTTTAGGCTTTCGGCCTATAGTAGCAGATATTAAACTGCATTTGGCCTTCAACTTTGGTTGGTCCCTACTAACGGTGTGTGCCGCTCCCTGGTGTTGTCCTCCACTGTATAAAACTGAGCTTCAGTCTTTAGGCTTTCGGCCTATAGTAGCAGATATTAAACTGCATTTGGCCTTCAACTTTGGTTGGGCCATACTAATGGTGTGTGCCGTGTTATGACCTGGTGGTTAAGAGGCCACACTGATATGACCTGGTGGCTAAAACGCAACATGGGATGAGCTCTGAGGAAGTGGTATCTCTACTGACCGCAATCCCTAATCCTAACAACAACACTAGTAATAGCCGTGGGATGTTCCTGACTCTCCCTAGACACCTCTTCACAGCCTAAGAATTAACTACCCCTAAAGAAGGAAATAGAAAGCTATCTTGCCTCAGAGAAAACCCCCAAAGGAAAGATAGCCCCCCACAAATATTGACTGTGAGTGAAGAGGGAAATGACATACACAGAAATGAAATCAGTTTTCAGCAAAGGAGGCCAATACTAAACTTGATAGACAGAGAGAAAAGGATACTGTGCGGTCAGTATTAAAAACTACAAAAATCCACGCAGAGTTTACAAAAATGAACTCCACACCGACTCACGGTGTGGAGGGGCAAATCTGCTTCCCAGAGCTTCCAGCTAGCCTGAATATGACATAGTGACAAGCTGGACAAAAAGAGACATATTTGCAAAACAATAAGTCCAAAGCAAATGGACAAACAAGAACTAGCAGAAACTTATCTTTTGCTGAGAAGGACAGGCCATATGAGAAATCCAAGGAGAGAACAAAATCCAACCTAAGACATTGACAGCTGGCATGAACTAAAGCCCAGAGCAGGTTTAAATAACAAACCCAGGCAAGGCGATCAGTGATGACAGCTGCTACAGCTACCTAAAGGAGCAGCAGTTCCACTCGAAACCACCAGAGGGAGCCCAAGAGCAGAACTCACAAAAATACCATTAGCAACCACAGGAGGGAGCTCCAGAACGGAATTCACAACAGTACCCCACCCTTGAGGAGGGGTCACCGAACCCTCACCAGAGCTCCCAGGCCTATCAGGATGAGCCAAATGGAAATCACGAACCAAATCGGCAGCATGAACATCGGAGGCAACAACCCAAGAATTATCCTCCTGGCCATAACCCTTCCATTTGACCAGATACTGAAGCTTCCGTCTCGAAAAATGAGAATCCAAAATCTTCTCCACCACATATTCCAATTCCCCCTCAACCAACACCGGAGCAGGAGGATCAACGGAGGGAACCATAGGTACCACATATCTCCGCAACAAGGATCTATGGAACACATTATGAATGGAAAAAGAAGCTGGAAGGGCCAAACAAAAAGACACCGGATTGATAATTTCAGAAATCTTATAAGGCCCAATAAAGCGAGGCTTGAACTTAGGGGAAGAAACCTTCATAGGAACATGACGAGAAGACAACCAGACCAAATCCCCCACACGAAGCCGGGGACCAACACACCGACGACGGTTAGCAAAACGTTGAGCCTTTTCCTGAGACAACATCAAATTGTCCACCACATGAGTCCAAATTTGCTGCAACCTGTCCACCACAGAATCCACACCAAGACAGTCAGAAGGCTCAAGCTGCCCTGAAGAAAAACGAGGATGAAAACCAAAGTTACAAAAAAAAGGCGAAACCAAGGTAGCAGAACTAGCCCGATTTTTAAGGGCAAACTCGGCCAACGGCAAAAAGGTCATCCAATCATCCTGATCAGCAGACATGAAGCATCTCAAATAGGTTTCCAAGGTCTGATTGGTTCGCTCCGTTTGGCCATTTGTCTGAGGATGGAATGCTGAAGAAAAAGACAAATCAATGCCCATTCTAGCACAAAAGGACCGCCAAAACCTAGAAACGAACTGGGAACCTCTGTCAGACACAATATTCTCCGGAACACCATGCAAATGAACCACATGCTGAAAAAATAATGGAACCAAATCAGAGGAGGAAGGCAACTTAGGCAACGGTACCAAATGGACCATCTTAGAAAACCGGTCACAAACCACCCAGATGACAGACATCTTCTGAGAAACAGGAAGATCAGAAATAAAATCCATGGAAATATGCGTCCAGGGCCTCTCAGGAATAGGCAAAGGCAAAAGCAACCCACTGGCATGGGAACAGCAAGGCTTTGCCCGAGCACAGGTCCCACAGGACTGAACAAACGAACGCACATCCCGCGACAAGGAAGGCCACCAAAAGGACCTAGCCACCAAATCTCTGGTACCAAAAATCCCAGGGTGACCAGCCAACACCGAACAATGAACCTCAGAAATTACCCTGCTAGTCCATCTATCAGGAACAAACAGTTTCCCCACTGGACAGCGGTCAGGTTTATCAGCCTGAAACTCCTGAAGTACCCGCTGCAAATCAGGGGAGATGGCAGAAAGAATCACCCCCTCCTTGAGAATCCCAGCCGGCTCAAGAACTCCTGGAGAATCAGGCAAAAAACTCCTAGAAAGGGCATCAGCCTTCACATTCTTAGATCCCGGAATATACGAGACCACAAAATCAAAACGGGAGAAAAACAGAGACCACCGAGCCTGTCTAGGATTCAACCGCTTAGCAGACTCGAGGTAAATCAAATTTTTATGATCAGTCAAGACCACCACGCGATGCTTGGCTCCCTCAAGCCAATGTCGCCACTCCTCAAATGCCCACTTCATAGCCAACAACTCCCGATTGCCAACATTATAATTACGCTCAGCAGGCAAAAACTTTCTGGAGAAGAAAGCACATGGTTTCATCAAAGAGCCATCAGAATTTCTCTGAGACAAAACGGCCCCTGCCCCAATCTCAGAAGCATCAACCTCAACCTGAAAAGGGAGAGAAACATCTGGCTGACGCAACACAGGGGCAGAAGTAAAACGACGTTTAAGCTCCTGAAAGGCCTCAACAGCCGCAGAGGACCAATTCATCACATCAGCGCCTTTCTTCGTCAAATTGGTCAGAGGCTTCACCACACTAGAAAAATTAGCAATAAAGCAACGATAAAAATTAGCAAAGCCCAAAAATTTTTGAAAGCTCTTTACAGATGTGGGTTGAGTCCGATCATGAATGGCCTGGACTTTAACAGGGTCCATTTCAATAGCCAAGGGAGAAAAAATGAAACCCAAAAAAGGAACTTTCTGAACTCCAAAGAGGCACTTAGACCCTTTCACAAACAACGCATTAGCACGAAGGACCTGAAATACCATCCTAACCTGCTTCACATGAGACTCCCAGTCATTGGAAAAAAACAAAATATCATCCAAATACACAATCATGAATTTATCCAGATAATTCCGGAAGATATCATGCATAAAGGACTGAAATACCGATGGAGCATTAGAGAGCCCGAATGGCATCACAAGTAGTGTTGAGCGATACCTTCCGATATCGGAAAGTATCGGTATCGGAAAGTATCGGCCGATACCGTCAAAGTATCGGATCTAATCCGATACCGATACCCGATCCCAATGCAAGTCAATGGGACGAAAATATCGGAATTAATATAAACCCTTTCTTTCCTTGTAGGTTAATTCTACATGAAGGAAAACAACTAAGAATAATGTAGGATGTATTGGGGGAGGTGGCGGAGACATTAAAGGCACAGAGGTTTAGCCCAATCAAATAGAATAGCATGATTTTTATTTTTTTTTATGACGTTCGGCGTTAGAAAGATTTTGACTATGTTATTGTTTTTTTTTTTATTTTGTCAGATATTGATGTTTCACTACTTCCACGCCCTTCACCTTCTTTTTTACTTCTCCCACACTTTCTTCTTCATTATCCTCATCATCAGCTTCTTTGACATCAACTTCTTCACCTTATTCATCTTCTTCTTCATCTTCTACCTATTATTTTTTTTGTTACATTGTTCATGTTCTTTTTATTTTACTATTATCTTCTTTATATTCAACTTCTTCATCATATTCTTATTTGTGACAGGCATTCCCGTAGTTGTTATCTATAAAAGTTTGAAGATTACACCTTCCGTTCTGCCTGTCACAAAACAGTTACATTTGTCCGCGTTCAGTTTGGCCTGCAGCATCAGGCTTTATCCAGGGGCACCACGAGGAGGAACGGACTCACCCCCATACACTGCTTAGTCTTCTTCTGCTTATAATTTAGATAATATCTTTTGCTCTGATATTTAGTCTTATGCTTAATGTTCTTCTGCTCTTTGTTCTGCAGCCTCTTGTTCTTCTGCTTCTCGGTCTTCCAGGTCGTCGTCGTCTCCAGGGTCGTCGTCTCCGGGGTCGTCGTCATCGGGGTGGTCTTCAGGGTCATCGTCTCCAGGGTCGTCGTCATCTCAGTGGTTGTCGTCTCTGGTGTCGTCGTCATCTTAGGGGTGGTCTTCCGGGTCGTCGTCTTTAGGGTCTTGAACTTGGAAATGTAGCAGAAGGTACAAGTAGGCTGAGAAAATGCTGAGAAACAGCTGATGGAACTGGAACTCGGATGGCTACCCGAAGGTCCAAGAGCCAATGGAACTACCGAGGACCAGCTGACGTTACTGGAACCCGGTTACTAAGCAGGAGGTACCCATGCTGAAAGCACTACCAAGGACCACCTGACGTTGGTGGAACTCAGATACCCAGACGGAGGCACCTAAGCCAAAGGCTCTGCCCGGAACCAGCTGACGGTACTGGAACCAGGATGGGGAGCAGAAGGTACAAGAGCAAAAGACACTGCCGAGAACCAACTGACGGTACTCGAACCCGGATGGGTAGCCGAAGGTCCAAGAGCCAATGAAACTACCGAGGACCAGCTGACGTTACTGGAACCCGGTTACTAAGCAGGAGGTACCCGTGCTTAAAGCACTACCAAGGACCACCTGACGTTGGTGGAACTCAGATACCCAGAGGGAGGCACCTAAGCCAAAGGCTCTGCCCGGAACCAGCTGACGGTACTGGAACCAGGATGGGGAGCAGAAGGTACAAGAGCAAAAGACACTGCCGAGAACCAGCTGATGGTACTGGAACCCGGATGGGTAGCCGAAGGTCCAAGAGCCAATGGAACTACCGAGGACCAGCTGACCTTACTGGAACCCGGTTACTAAGCAGGAGGTACCCGTGCCTGAAAGCACTACCAAGGACCACCTGACGTTGGTGGAACTCGGATACCCAGAGGGAGGCACCTAAGCCAAAGGCTCTGCCCGGAAACAGCTGACGGTGCTGGAACCAGGATGGGGACCTATTCAAGCTTGTCTTCCTAGAGCCCCAACTAGCGGTGTTGGAGCAAAGGGTCAGCAGGGGGAGCAGAGTGTAGGCCGAAGCCTGCACTGGAGGCATTTGTATGTCTGTTGTGTCTGCATGGCATTTTCAGGACACGTTGCCGGCTACACAGCAGGGGAACAGCTGGCAGTGCTGAACCCCACTGACACATTGGCTGGTGTTTTTCTCTGTGCAGCTAGCAGTACCGGGCCCCAACTGGCGGTGTTAGAGCCCAGGGTCAGCAGGAGGAGAGGGAGCAGAGTGTAGGCCGAAGCCTAATTGAACCAATTTTAAAGGTAACCTTTAACCCCCCCTCAGGTGTTACAAAGTAGAAGAGCCACGCCTTATGCAGCAGTAGTGCTGCACAAGTCAAAGGTTGCTCTTTTAATTTTGTTCCTTGCACAAGCTGAATGAAACACGTACAACAGTTTGGCCCTTATAGAGTCAATCTGTCTTGGAGGCGGGAGTTCCCTTCGTAATGAGACGCAGCACAGCTGGCAAAAATACCACCTTGGTGCTTGGCGCGGCCTCCTGAGCATCGCATTTTGATGTACAGGAGTCTGCGTTGTTGCGTTATCCCTTGGCCATGCGCTGCCCATCTTCTGACATCATTTCATGTCGGCTGGTGCGGTTCGCGATGCCCATAAATCCCAGCCCCGCAGTGTCTTTACAGTGTTTCACACTGCGGGGCTGGGATTCATGGCCTGGCGCAGTACATAGGTTCGCCTCTCGCTCGTGTCCTTACACCTGCTACAGACTGTGCGTCGTCAGCTGATCCCTTATCGCATGCCGCGGCCATGAAGCCGCACAGTCTGAAGAAGGCGGAAGGAGCTGAGTGACAGCCTGGCGAAGATATGCACTGCTCATGCCCGTCAATCACACCCTCGCAGTCAAAATAAATAAGACACCGAGGGGCGTTGTGTCGGGCAGGGCGGCCGCAGAGGCGCAGCCAGCCAAACAATGATGTCAGAAGAAGGGCTGTGCTACCAAGGGGGTCGTTGCGTGTCATTACAAAGGAAAGTCACACCTCAGGGACATTTTAATGGTCTCAGGGGACACATTGTAGACGTGTTCTGTTCCACGGGTGCAAGGAGAATAAGTTTATGAGCCACCTTGCACACATGCAGCATTACTGCTGTACAAGGTGGCTGTAAAACATACAAACACCTGGGGGTGGGGCGACAGGATCCCTTCAATTTCAGTTCTTGTGTCTGCGTGGCTTTTGCAGGACACGATGCCGGCTACACAGCAGGGGAACAGCTGGCGGTGCTGAACCCCACTGACACATTGGCTGGTGTTTTTCTCTGTGCAGCTAGCAGAACCGGGCACCAACAGGCAGTGTTAGAGCCCAGGGTCAGCAGGAGGAGGAGAGGGAGCAGAGTGTAGGCCGAAGCCTGCACTGGCGGCAGCTTTGTGTCTGCGTGGCTGTTGCAGGACACGTTGCGGGCTACACAGCAGGGGAACAGCTGGCGGTGCTGAACCCCACTGACACATTGGCGAGGTGTTTATCTCTGTGCAGCCAGCACTTTGGGGCACCAACTGGCGGTGTTAGAGCCCAGGATCTGCAGGGGGAGCAGAGTGTAGGCCGAAGCGTAATTGAACCAATTTTAAAGGTAACCTTTAACCCCCCCTCAGGGGTTACAAACTAGAAGAGCCACGCCTTATGCAGCAGTAGTGCTGCACAAGTCAAAGGTTGCTCTTTTAATTTTTCTCCTTGCACACGCTGAATGAAACACGTATAACATTTAGCCCTTTATACAGTCAAACTGTGTTGGAGGCGAGAGTTCCCTTCGTAAAGAGACGCAGCACAGATGTCAAAAATCCCACCTTGGTGCTGGGCGCAGCCTCCTGAGCGTTGTTATTTGCTGTACAGGAGTCTGCGCTGTCGTGTTATCCCTTGGCCTTGCGCTGTTAGCGCTGCCCATCTTCTGACATCATTTAATGTCGGCCGTTGCGGTTCGCGATGACCATGAATCCCAGCCCCGCAGTGTCTTTACATAGTTAAAACACTGCGGGGCTGGGATTCATGGCCTGGCGCAGTACATAGGTTCGCCTCTCGCTCGTGTCCTTACACCTGCTACAGACTGTGCGGCGCCAGCTGATCCCTTATGGCATGCCACGGCCATGAGGCCGCACAGTGTGAAGAAGACGGAAGGAGATAAGTGCCAGGCGAAGATAGGCACTGCTCATGCCCATCAATCACACCCTCGCAGTCAAAATAAATTAGACACCGAGGGGCGTTGTGTCGGGCAGGGCTGCCGCAGAGGCGCAGCCAGCCAAACAATGATGTGAGAAGACGGGCAGCGCTACCAAGGGGGTTGCTGCGTGTCATTACAAAGGAAAGTCACACCTCAGGGACGGTTTAATGGTCACAGAGGACACATTTTTGACGTGTTCAGTTCCACATGTGCAAGGAGAATAAGTTTATGAGCCACCTTGCACACATGCAGCATTACTGCTGTACAAGGTGGCTGTAAAACATACAAACACCTGGGGGTGGGGCGACAGGATCCCTTCAATTTCAGTTCTTGTGTCTGCGTGGCTTTTGCAGGACACGATGCCGGCTACACAGCAGGGGAACAGCTGGCGGTGCTGAACCCCACTGACACATTGGCGAGGTGTTTGGCTCTGTGCAGCTAGCAGTACCGGGCACCAACAGGCGGTGTTAGAGCCCAGGGTCAGCAGGAGGAGAGGGAGCAGAGTGCAGGCCGAAGCCTGCACTGGCGGCAGCTTTGTGTCTGCGTGGCTGTTGCAGGACACGTTGCCGGCTACACAGCAGGGGAACAGCTGGCGGTGCTGAACCCCACTGACACATTGGCGGGTGTTTTTCTCTGTGCAGCCAGCACTTCCGGACAGCAACTAGCGGTGTTGGAGCCCGGGCTCTGCAGGTGGAGCAGAGTGTAGGCCGAAGCCTATTTGAACCGATTTTAAAGGTAACCTTTAACCCCCCTCAGGGGTTACAAACTAAAAGAGCCACAGCTTGGGCAGCAGTAATGCTGCACAAGTCAAAGGTTGCTCTTTTAATTTTGCTCCTTGCACACGCAGAAAGAAACACGTATAACATTTAGGCCCTTAAGCAGTCAAACTGTTTTGGAGGCGTGAGTTCCCTTTGTAATGAGACACAGCACAGCTGTCAAAAATTCCACCTTGGTGCTGGGCGCGGCCTCCTGAGCGTCGTTATTTGCTGCACAGGAGTCTGCGCTGTCGTGTTATCCCTTGGCCTTGCGCTGTTAGCGCTGCCCATCTTCTGACATTATTTAATGTTGGCCGGTGCGGTTCGCGATGACCATGAATCCCAGCCCCGCAGTGTCTTTACATTGTTAAAACACTGCGGGGTTGGGATTCATGGCCTGGCGCAGTACATATGTTTGCCTCTCACACTCGGGTCCTTACACCTGCTTCAGACTGTGCGGCGCCAGCTGATCCCTTATGGCATGCCACGGCCATGATGCCGCACAGTGTGAAGAAGGCGGAAGGAGATAAGTGCCAGGCGAAGATAGGCACTGCTCATGCCCATCAATCACACCCTCGCAGTCTAAAGAAATTAGACACTGAGGGGCGTTGTGTCGGGCAGGGCTGCCGCAGAGGCGCAGCCAGCCAAACAATGATGCCATAAGACGGGCAGCGCTACCAAGGGGGTTGCAGCGTGTCATTACAAAGGAAAGTCACACCTCAGGGACGGTTTAATGGTCACAGAGGACACATTTTAGACGTGTTCAGTTCCACGTGTGCAAGGGGAATAAGTTTCTGAGCCACCTTGCACACATGCAGCATTACTGCTGTATAAGGTGGCTGTGAAACATACAAACGCCTGGGGGAGGGGGGACAGGTTCCCTTCAATTTCAGTTCTTGTGTCTGCGTGGCTTTTGCAGGACACGATGCCGGCTACACAGCATGGGAACAGCTGGTGGTGCTGAACCCCACTGACACATTGGCGAGGTGTTTGGCTCTGTGCAGCTAGCAGTACCGGGCACCAACAGGCGGTGTTAGAGCCCAGGGTCAGCAGGAGGAGAGGGAGCAGAGTGCAGGCCGAAGCCTGCACTGGCGGCAGCTTTGTGTCTGCATGGCTGTTGCAGGACATGTTGCGGGCTGCACAGCAGGGGAACAGCTGGCGGTGCTGAACCCCACTGACACATTGGCGGGTGTTTTTCTCTGTGCAGCCAGCACTTCGGGGCACCAACTGGCGGTGTTAGAGCCCAGGCTCTGCAGGGGGAGCAGAGTGTAGGCCGAAGCCTAATTGAACCAATTTTAAAGGTAACCTTTAACCCCCCCTCAGGTGTTACAAAGTAGAAGAGCCACGCCTTATGCAGCAGTAGTGCTGCACAAGTCAAAGGTTGCTCTTTTAATTTTGTTCCTTGCACAAGCTGAATGAAACACGTACAACAGTTTGGCCCTTATAGAGTCAATCTGTCTTGGAGGCGGGAGTTCCCTTCGTAATGAGACGCAGCACAGCTGGCAAAAATACCACCTTGGTGCTTGGCGCGGCCTCCTGAGCATCGCATTTTGCTGTACAGGAGTCTGTGTTGTTGCGTTATCCCTTGGCCATGCGCTGCCCATCTTCTGACATCATTTCATGTCGGCTGGTGTGGTTCGCGATGCCCATGAATCCCAGCCCCGCAGTGTCTTTACAGTGTTTCACACTGCGGGGCTGGGATTCACGGCCTGGCGCAGTACATAGGTTCGCCTCTCGCTCGTGTCCTTACACCTGCTACAGACTGTGCGGCGTCAGCTGATCCCTTATCGCATGCCACGGCCATGAAGCCGCACAGTCTGAAGAAGGCGGAAGGAGCTGAGTGACAGCCTGGCGAAGATATGCACTGCTCATGCCCGTCAATCACACCCTCGCAGTCAAAATAAATAAGACACCGAGGGGCGTTGTGTCGGGCAGGGCGGCCTCAGAGGCGTAGCCAGCCAAACAATGATGTCAGAAGAAGGGCTGTGCTACCAAGGGGGTTGTTGCTTGTCATTACAAAGGAAAGTCACACCTCAGGGACGTTTTAATGGTCTCAGGGGACACATTGTAGACTTGTTCTGTTCCACGTATGCAAGGAGAATAAGTTTATGAGCCACCTTGCACACATGCAGCATTACTGCTGTACAAGGTGGCTGTAAAACATACAAACACCTGGGGGAGGGTGGACAGGTTCCCTTCAATTTCAGTTCTTGTGTCTGCGTGGCTGTTGCAGGACACGTTGCCGGCTACACAGCAGGGGAACAGCTGGCGGTGCTGAACCCCACTGACACATTGGCTGGTGTATTTCTCTGTGCAGCTAGCAGTACCGGGCACCAACTGGCGTTGTTAGAGCCCAGGGTCAGCAGGAGGAGCAGGGGGAGCAGAGTGTAGGCCGAAGCCTGCACTGGCGGCAGCTTTGGGTCTGTTGTGTCTGCGTGGCTGTTGCAGGACACGTTGCGGGCTACACAGCAGGGGAACAGCTGGCGGTGCTGAACCCCACTGACACATTGGCGAGGTGTTTTTCTCTGTGCAGCCAGCACTTCTGGACAGCAACTAGCGGTGTTGGAGCCCGGGCTCTGCAGGTGGAGCAGAGTGTAGGCCGCAGCCTGCGCTGGAGCAAGTTGAAAGGGAACCTTTAACCCCCCCCAGGCGTTTGTAGCTGAAAGAGTCATCTTGTACAGCACTAATGCTGGAAAAGGTAAACTTAGCTCTTTTAATTATGGTCCTTGCACATGCTGAACCTAACACTTTTGAAATGTGTCCCCTCACACGGTTAAACCGTCCGGTCGGTGGAACTTTCCTTTGTCATGTGACGCAGCACAGCCATCATTCTTACCCCCTTGGCGCCGTGCGCCTCCTCCTCAGCGTTGTTTGAATCTGTCCCGGAGTCTGCGCTGTTATGTTATCCCTTGGCCAGGCACACTTAGCGCTGCCCGTCTTCTGACATCATTTGGTGTCCAGATGGCTGCGCCTGTGCGGCCGCGCTGGACGAGATCCCGCCTAGCTGTGTCATCTAATGTAATCACTCTGCGGACCTGTGATCCATGGGCATGAGCAGTGCATATCCTCGCCTCTCACTCCCCTCCCTACGGCTTCTTCAGACTGTGCGGCGTCACGGCCATGGCATGCTATTAGGGATCAGCTGACAGCGCACAGTCTGAAGAAGGCGTTGGGAGATGAGTGAGAGGCGGAGGTTCAGATATGCACTGCTAATGTCCATGGATCACAGGTCCGCAGTGGGATTAAATCAGAAGACACTACGAGGCGGGATCTCGTCCAGCGCGGCCGCACAGGCGCAGCCATCCTGACACCAAATGATGTCAGAAGACGGGCAGCGCTAAGTGTGCCTGGCCAAGGGATAACATAACAGCGCAGACTCCGGGACAGATTCAAACAACGCTGAGGAGGAGGCGCACGGCGCCAAGGGGGTATGAATGACGGCTGTGCTGCGTCACATGACAAAGGAAAGTTCCACCGACCGGACGGTTTATCCGTGTGAGGGGACACATTTCAAAAGTGTTAGGTTCAGCATGTGCAAGGAGCACCACGAAAAGAGGCACTTTTTCCCTTTGTATCATTACTGCTGCACAAGGTGTCTCCTTCAGTAACAAACGCCTGGGGGGGGGGGGGACAGGTTCCCTTAAATTTAACTTGTTGTGCCTGCGTGGCGGTCGCAGGACACGTTGCCGTATACACAGCAGGGGAGCAGCAGGCATTACTGAACCCCACTAACACATTGGCGAGGTGTTTGGCTCTGTGCGGACAGCACTTCTGGACGGCAACTAGCGGTGTTGGAGCCCAGGGACAGGAGGAGGAGGAGGTGGAGGAGATAGGAGGGATTGCCACACACACAGCTGGGGAACAGCTGACATTACTGAACCCCAATAACAGAGGAGTGACTGTTGGGACTGTGCGGACAGCACTTCTGGACGGCAACTAACGGTGTTGGAGCCCAGGGACAGGAGGAGGAGGAGGTGGATGAGATAGGAGGGATTGCCACACACACAGCTGGGGAACAGCTGACGTTACTGAACCCCAATAACAGAGGAGGGACTGTTGGGACTGTGCGGGCAGCACTTCTGGACGGCAACTAGCGGTGTTGGAGCCCAGGGACAGGAGGAGGAGGAGGTGGAGGAGATAGGAGGGATTGCCACACACACAGCTGGGGAACAGCTGACGTTACTGAACCCCAATAACAGAGGAGGGACTGTTGGGACTGTGCGGACAGCACTTCTGGACGGCAACTAACGGTGTTAGAGCCCAGGGACAGGAGGAGGAGGAGGTGGAGGAGATAGGAGGGATTGCCACACACACAGCTGGGGAACAGCTGACATTACTGAACCCCAATAACAGGAGGGACTGTTGGGACTGTGCGGGCAGCACTTCTGGATGGTAACTAGCGGTGTTGGAGCCCAGGGACAGGAGGAGGAGGAGGTGGAGGAGATAGGAGGGATTGCCACACACACAGCTGGGGAACAGCTGACGTTACTGAACCCCAATAACAGAGGAGGGACTGTTGGGACTGTGCGGGCAGCACTTCTGGACGGCAACTAGCGGTGTTGGAGCCCAGGGACAGGAGGAGGAGGAGGTGGAGGAGATAGGAGGGATTGCCACACACACAGCTGGGGAACAGCTGACGTTACTGAACCCCAATAACAGGAGGGACTGTTGGGACTGTGCGGGCAGCACTTCTGGATGGTAACTAGCGGTGTTGGAGCCCAGGGACAGGAGGAGGAGGAGGTGGAGGAGATAGGAGGGATTGCCACACACACAGCTGGGGAACAGCTGACGTTACTGAACCCCAATAACAGAGGAGGGACTGTTGGGACTGTGCGGGCAGCACTTCTGGACGGCAACTAGCGGTGTTGGAGCCCAGGGACAGGAGGAGGAGGAGGTGGAGGAGATAGGAGGGATTGCCACACACACAGCTGGGGAACAGCTGACGTTACTGAACCCCAATAACAGAGGAGGGACTGTTGGGACTGTGCGGACAGCACTTCTGGACGGCAACTAGCGGTGTTGGAGCCCAGGGACAGGAGGAGGAGGAGGTGGAGGAGATAGGAGGGATTGCCACACACACAGCTGGGGAACAGCTGACGTTACTGAACCCCAATAACAGAGGAGGGACTGTTGGGACTGTGCAGACAGCACTTCTGGACGGCAACTAGCGTTGTTGGAGCCCAGGGACAGGAGGAGGAGGAGGTGGAGGAGATAGGAGGGATTGCCTTACACACAGCTGGGGAACAGCTGACGTTACTGAACCCCAATAACAGAGGAGGGACTGTTGGGACTGTGCGGACAGCACTTCTGGATGGCAACTAGCGGTGTTGGAGCCCAGGGACAGGAGGAGGAGGAGGTGGAGGAGATAGGAGGGATTGCCACACACACAGCTGGGGAACAGCTGACGTTACTGAACCCCAATAACAGAGGAGTGACTGTTGACTGTGCGTACAGCACTACCAGGCAACAACTAGCGGTGTTGGAGCCCAGGGACAGCAGGAGAAGCAGAGGAAAACAATGTAGGCCGAAGCCTGATTGGAGAAAGTCGAAAGGGAACCTTTAACCCCCCCCCCCAAGGCGTTTGTAGCTGAAAGAGCCAGCTTGTGCAGCACAAAAGATGCAAAAGGAAAAGGTGGCTCTTTTCATTATGCTCCTTGCAAACACAGAACTAAACACTTATAAATTGTGTCCCCTGAAACCGTGAGACTGTCCCGGAGGTCGGACTTTCCTTCGTAATATGACGCAGCACAGCCGTCATTCTTGCCCCCCCGGCGCCGTGCCCCGGCTCCTCGGCGTTGTTTGATTCCGTCCCGGAGCCTGCGCTGTTATGTTATCCCTTGGCCAGGCACACTTAGCGCTGCCCATCTTCTGACATCATTTGGTGTCAGGCTGGCTGCGCCTGTGCGGCTGCGCTGGCCGAGAGCCCGCCTAGCAGTGTCGTCTAATGTAATCCCACCGCGGGCCTTGGATCCGTGGCCATATCCTCGCCTCTCACTCCCCTCCCTATGGCTTCTTCAGACTGTGCGGCGTCACAGCCGTGGCATGCTATTAGGGATCAGCTGACGGCGCACAGTCTGAAGAAGGCGTAGGGAGATGAGTGAGAGGCGGAGGTTCAGATATGCACTGCGCATGTCCATGGATCTCAGGCCCCCAGTGGGATTAAATCAGAAGACAATGCGAGGCGGGCTCTCGGCCAGCGCGGCCGCACAGGCGCAGCCAGCCTGACACCAAATGATGTCAGAAGATGGGCAGCGCTAAGTGTGCCTGGCCAAGGGATAACATAACAGCGCAGGCTCCGGGACGGAATCAAACAACGCTGAGGAGCCGGGGCACGATGCCAAGGGGGTAGGAATGACAGCTGTGCTGCATCATATTACGAAGGAAAGTTCCACCTCCGGGACGGTTTTACGGTATCAGTGGACACATTTTATAAGTGTTAAGTTCCGCGTGTGCAAGGAGCTAAACATAAGTAGCTACCTTTTCCTTGTGCAGCATTACTGCTGCACAAGGTGGCTCTTTCAGTAACAAACGCCTTGGGGGGGGGGAACAGGTTCCCTTACATTTCAGTTGTTGTGTCAGCGTGGCGGTCGCAGGACACATTGCCGGCTACACAGCTGGGGATCAGCTGACGTTACTGAAACCCAATAACATTGGGTCGTATGTTTTGACTGTGCAGACGGCACTTCAGAGCCTCAACTGGCGGTGTTGGAGCCCAGGAATTTAAGTTCAGGTGGTAGAAAGATGAACACAACAGGAGACCTGGATGATGTAGACAGTCACCTAATTATTTAATCAGGAAGAGGAGTGGCAAATTCCTGCGAGATCCAGGCCTTGTTCATTTTCAGGAAAGTAAGCCGGTCAACGTTATCGGAGGATAGTCGCATGCGACGGTCAGTTAGTACACCACCTGCAGCACTAAAGACGCGTTCCGATAATACACTGGCCGCAGGGCAAGCCAGCACCTCCAATGCATACTGGCTTAGCTCTGGCCATGTATCCAGCTTTGAGACCCAAAACTTGAAAGGTGAAGAGCCGTCTGGGAGTACAGCAAGAGGGCAAGACATGTAGTCTGTCACCATCTGACGGAACCGTTGCCTCCTGCTGACTGGAGCCGTCTGTGATGGTGTAGACTTTTGTGGCGGGCACAGAAAACTGTGCCACAGTTGGGCCATACTGGTCTTGCCTTGGGCAGAGGCACTGCTTCTGCTCCCTCTTTGTGCAGAGCCTCCACCACTGCCTGGACGCACTGAGCTGCTTTGTAATGCACTAGCAGCACTTCTCTCACTTGGAATGGAGAAGATGATGGAATTCACCAGTGTGTCTTGGTACTCCCGCATTTTTCGCTCCCGGTTCAACGGTGTGATGAGGCTTTCTACGTTGTCCCGGTAGCGAGGATCGAGGAGGGTGAACACCCAATAATCAGACATGTTGAGAATGTGGGCGATGCGACGGTCGTTTCTCAGGCACTGCAGCATGTAATCCACCATGTGCTGCAGACTGCCAACTGCCCAAGAAACGCTGTCCCCTGCTGGAGGCGTGATCTCTGCCTGCTCGTCATCACCCCACCCTCGCTGTACACACTGACTACTGGACAATTGTGTAACTCCCTCCTCTAGATGGATGACTTCCTCCTCCATTGACTCCTCCTCATCCTCCTCACAAACTGTCCCCTGCCTACGCGTTTGTGAGGAACCACGTGGCGCTGACTGTCCAGAAGATGATGGAAATGGTGAATCCTCATCCTCCACCTCTTCCACAACATCATCCCTTAGTGCTTGCAGTGATTTTTCAAGCAGGCAGATAAGGGGGACAGTCATGCTCACTAGTGCATCATCTGCACTCGCCATCCGCGTGGAATAATCGAAGGGACGCAAAACCTGGCAGACGTCATTCATAGTGGCCCACTCTGTGGTTGTGAAGTCTGAACGGCGCTGAGTGCGACTTCTTTGCGCCTGAAGCAGCTGGTACTCCATTACAGCTTGCTGCTGCTCACACAACCGCTCCAACATATGTAACGTGGAATTCCACCTGGTAGGTAGGTCACATATGATGCGATGTTCCGGCAGGCGGTGTCGGCGCTGCAGAGCCGCAATGCGCGCTTTTGCCGTGCTGGAACGCCGCAAGTGAGCACACTCTAGGCGGACCTTGTGCAGCAGTGCATCAAGATCCGGATAGTCCCTCAAAAAACTCTGCACAACCAAATTGAGCACATGTGCCAGACATGGGATGTGAGTGAGGTTGCCGAGGCCCGGAGCTGCCACCAGATTTCGGCCATTATCACACACTACCATGCCTGGCTGGAGATTCGCTGGCACAAACCACACATCGCTCTCCTGCTTGATGGCATTCCACAGCTCCTGCGCTGTGTGGCTTCGATTCCCCAAAGAAATTAATTTCAAGACGGCCTGTTGACGTTTGGCCATGGCTGTGCTCATGTCGGTCGTAACAGGTAAACGTTCATCACGGGTCCATGTGGAGGTGGACTGTGACGGCTCCTGCAGCGATGATTCTGAGGAACTGGTGTAAGAGGAGGAGTCAATGCGTACAGAATGGATTCCTGCAATCCTTGGAGTGGGCAGGACACGTCCTGCGCCACTCGCACGATCTGTACCCGGCTCAACGACATTAACCCAATGGGCAGTGAGGGAAAGGTATCGCCCCTGTCCATGTTGACTGGTCCACGCATCGGTGGTGAGGTGGACCTTGCTACTGACGGCATTCAGTAGCGCGTGTTTTATGTGTCCCTCCACATGCTTGTGCAGGGCAGGGACGGCTTGCCTGCTGAAGTAAAAGTGGCTGGGCACATTGTACTGTGGGACTGCCAATGACATCAAGTCACGGAAGCTGTCAGTCTCCACCAGCCTGAATGACAGCATTTCCAGTGACAGAAGTTTGGCAATGCCTGCAGTCAGAGTCTGTGCTCGTGGGTGGTTTGACGAGAAAGGCCACCTTTTCTCCCATGCCTGTACTACCGATGGCTGTACACTGGGCTGGGAGTGTGTGGATGACTGGGAAAGTGGTGCTGCGGGTGGAATTACAGCGGGTCTCTGGACAACAGGGCCAGAGGTTCTTCCACGGCGATCCTGGGAGGAAGCCGAACCAGCTGCGTGTGAGCTGGAGGAAGAGGCAACACGAGCTGAAGAGGTGGTAACTGCCGCTGTTGGTTGGCCTAGCTCTTCAGTGTGTCTTTCTAACTCCGCCGCGTGCCTGGTGCGCACATGTTTCCACATGTTGGAGGTATTGAGGTTGCTGACATTTTGACCTCTTTTGACTTTGTGATGACACACCTTGCATTTGACATAGCAAATGTCATCTGCAACTGTGTCAAAAAAGGACCAGGCACTGCAAGTCTTGGGAGCGCCCTTTTTGGCTTTTGGAAGAGACATGCTTCTAACGGGTGCCAAAGCGGAGGCTCCAGGATCCGCAGTCTTCCCCCTCCCTCTCCCTCTTTGGGCCGTACGGGGAATCTCTTCCTCAGAGCTGCTCCAACCACCTTCCTGTCCCTCACGCCAAGATGGGTCAAGGACCTCATCATCTACACTACCCTCTGCCCCCAACTGCTCCTCCTGGGTAGTCTCAGCAGCAGAGCACGCACCAGAAAGTGGTACCTGAGTGTCATCAGCGGATGTGTCCTGCGATGTGGTGACCGGAGGCACTGGCCCACCCGCCTCTTCAGAGGAAGAGAGAAAAAGCGGTTGGGCATCACTGCACCCTGCCTCTTCTTCCATTTCTCCAATGCTGCTTGGCTGGCCCCCTGTTTCCAAGCCAAGAGATTCAGAGAACAGAAGTAGAGACGGCTCCTGTCCTGGGATCTCTGTCTGCCTGGGCAATTTGGCAGGTGGTGAAGAGACAGATGGCTGCTCTCCAGTGCTCTGTGTCTGAGAGGATGTGGCACTATTTGAAGTTGATGCATTAGCTGCCATCCATCCGACAACGGCTTCAATTTGTTCTTCACGCAGCAGCGGTGTACGGCGCTCTGCGACAAAGCTGCGCATGAATGACTGTTCCCTGGTGAAAGTGGGTGCTGATGAGTCACCGGTGCCCGCAGCAGGCACAGAATCCCCACGTCCTCTCCCTGCTCCGTGCCCACGCCCACGTGCCTTACTCACTGCCTTCTTCATCTTGGTTGACTGATAAAGATAAGCAGAAAAGTACTAACGGCTTTGTGTGCTTATTCCTGAACAACTCCTAACAGGTATAAGAAACACTAGTTTTCTAAAGTGTGGACTAGACTTTAATATGAGCTAATGTGGCCTACACAAATGTAAAGTGGTGTCACTGGTGTGTTTGGTGAACTTTATTATTTATTTATTTTTTGGGGGCTGAACTGACAACAGAGAGAGCTGCAGTCACACGGAGACCGTGCAGACAGCCGTAAACGGCGCTGCAAGGCCCAAAAACCCTCCTCTACGTTATCCTATGTAGTGTTTTTCCACAAGTTAGCTGGAGACGGGTGGAAAGACACTAATAGGAATTTTTTGAAAAAATGTGCAGCAGCCTGCACTGCTTAAAACAAAAGGAAAATTGATTTTACGGTATGACGCAGTGAAGAACCCTGAGCTGGAGACAACCAGGCTATGGCTGCTCACAGACTACAGGGCGAGCTGCAGTCACACGGAGACCGTGCAGACAGCCGTAAACGGCGCTGCAAGGCCCAAAAACCCTCCTCTACGTTATCCTATGTAGTGTTTTTCCACAAGTTAGCTGGAGACGGGTGGAAAGACACTAATAGGAATTTTTTGAAAAAATGTGCAGCAGCCTGCACTACTTAAAACAAATGGATAATTGATTTGACGGTATGACGCAGTGAAGAACCCTGAGCTGGAGACAACCAGGCTATGGCTGCTCACAGACTACAGGGCGAGCTGCAGTCACATGGAGACCGTGCAGACAGCCGTAAACGGCGCTGCAAGGCCCAAAAACCCTCCTCTACGTTATCCTATGTAGTGTTTTTCCACAAGTTAGCTGGAGACGGGTGGAAAGACACTAATAGGAATTTTTTGAAAAAATGAGCAGCAGACTACACTACTTGAAAAAAAAAAAGAAAAAAAAAGAACAGTATGAGGCAATGAACCACCCTCCCTGAACTGAATACAACCAGCTATGGATGGCCTATGGCTGCACTCAGACTAGAGAGTGGGCTGCACTCACACACACACACACACAGACCTTGCAGATCGCTGTGAAAACAGTGCTACAAGGCAAAAGCAAGGTGATTAGTAGGTGAACACAGCGGTTGCTAAATTAGCCTTTGAAAAGCACAAAGAAGCAAATCGCTATCTCTAAACTGGCCCTCAGTCAGCAAACAGCGTCCTGTCACTAACTGAATTCACAGCAGAGTGAGCGCAAAATGGCGCCAGCGACTTTTAAACTGCATCATGACATCATTTCAGCAGCCAATCACAGCCTTGCCAGTAGTTTCAGGCCCTCCATGCTGAGCAGGATGTGCCCACACTTGGAATCATTCTCATTGGCTGATTTCGTACAAATTTGTGCAGTTTGAATCCTGGGAACTTCCGATTCCGGTATCCGATACGCGGCAAGTATCGGATCTCGGTATCGGAATTCCGATACTGCTAAGTATCGGCCGATACCCGATACTTGCGGTATCGGAATGCTCAACACTAATCACAAGATATTCAAAGTGGCCTTCGGGCGTATTAAATGCTGTTTTCCATTCATCGCCTTGTTTAATACGCACGAGATTATACGCCCCTCGAAGGTCAATTTTAGTAAACCAACTGGCACCCTTAATCCGAGCAAACAAATCAGAAAGCAAAGGTAAAGGGTACTGGAATTTGACCGTGATCTTATTGAGAAGGCGATAATCTATACAGGGTCTCAAGGAACCATCCTTCTTGGCAACAAAAAAAAAATCCCGCTCCCAATGGTGACGAAGACGGGCGAATATGCCCCTTCTCCAAGGACTCCTTTATATAACTCCGCATAGCGGCATGCTCTGGCACAGACAGATTGAAAAGTCGGCCCTTAGGGAACTTACAACCAGGAATCAAATTAATGGCACAATCGCAGTCCCTATGAGGAGGCAGGGAACTGGACTTGGGCTCATCAAATATATCCTGGAAATCCGACAAAAACTCAGGAACATCAGAAGAAGGGGACGAGGAAATGGACATCAAAGGAATATCACTATGTATCCCCTGACAACCGTAACCAGTTACAGACATAGATCTCCAATCCAGCACTGGATTATGTACCTGTAACCATGGAAAACCCAGCACAACAACATCATGCAAATTATGCAACACCAAAAAGCGAATATTTTCCTGATGTGCTGGAGCCATGTACATGGTCAACTGTGTCCAGTACTGGGGTTTATTCTTGGCCAATGGCGTAGCATCAATCCTCCTTAGGGGAATAGGTCTCCGCAAAGGCTCCAAGGAAAAACCACAGCGCTTGGCAAATTCTAAGTCCATTAAGTTCAGGGCAGCGCCAGAATCCACAAATGCCATAACAGAAAAGGACGACCATGAGCAAATCAGGGTAACAGACAAAAGAAATTTAGGCTGTACAGTACTAATAGTAACAGACCTAGGGACCCGCTTAGTACACTTAGGGCAATCAGAAATAGCATGAGCAGAATCACCACAGTAAAAACACAGGCCATTCTGACGTCTGAATTTCTGCCTTTCTGCTCTAGTCAAAATCCTATCACATTGCATAGGCTCAGGACTCTGCTCAGAGGACACTGCCATATGGTGCACAACCTTGCGCTCGCGCAGGCGCCGATCAATCTGAATGGCCAAAGACATTGACTCATTCAGACCAGCAGGCGTGGGAAACCCCACCATAACATCTTTAAGGGCTTCAGAAAGACCCTTTCTGAAAATCGCTGCCGGGGCATACTCGTTCCATTTTGTGAGCACAGACCACTTTCTAAATTTCTGGCAGTATACTTCTGCTGCTTCCTGACCCTGACACAGAGCCAGCAAAGTTTTTTCTGCCTGATCCACAGAATTAGGCTCATCATACAGCAATCCGAGCGCTTGAAAAAATGCATCAACATTGAGCAATGCAGGATTTCCTGGCTCAAGGGAGAATGCCCAGTCCTGCGGGTCGCCACACAGCAAAGAAATAACAATCTTCACCTGCTGAATGGGGTCACCAGAGGAACGGGGTCTCAGAGCAAAAAACAATCTGCAATTATTTTTAAAGTTCAGAAATTTAGATCTATCCCCAGAAAATAAATCAGGAATAGGAATTCTAGGCTCTAATACCGGAGTCTGGACAACATAATCTTGGATACTCTGTACCCTTGCAGCGAGTTGATCCACGCGCAAGGACAGACCCTGAACCTCCATATCAGGACCAAAATCCTGAACCACCCAGAGATTAAGGGGAAAAAAAAGACAAAACAAGCTACAAAGGAAAAAAAATGACTCAGAACTTTCTTTTCCCTCTTTTGAGATGCATTTAACACATTGTGGGCCAGCTGTACTGTTATGACCTGGTGGTTAAGAGGCCACACTGATATGACCTGGTGGCTAAAACGCAACATGGGATGAGCTCTGAGGAAGTGGTATCTCTACTGACCGCAATCCCTAATCCTAACAACAACACTAGTAATAGCCGTGGGATGTTCCTGACTCTCCCTAGACACCTCTTCACAGCCTAAGAATTAACTACCCATAAAGAAGGAAATAGAAAGCTATCTTGCCTCAGAGAAAACCCCCAAAGGAAAGATAGCCCCCCACAAATATTGACTGTGAGTGAAGAGGGAAATGACATACACAGAAATGAAATCAGTTTTCAGCAAAGGAGGTCAATACTAAACTTGATAGACAGAGAGAAAAGGATACTGTGCGGTCAGTATTAAAAACTACAAAAATCCACGCAGAGTTTACAAAACTGAACTCCACACCGACTCACGGTGTGGAGGGGCAAATCTGCTTCCCAGAACTTCCAGCTAGCCTGAATATGACATAGTGACAAGCTGGACAAAAAGAGACATATTTGCAAAACAATAAGTCCAAAGCAAATGGACAAACAAGAACTAGCAGAAACTTATCTTTTGCTGAGAAGGACAGGCCATATGAGAAATCCAAGGAGAGAACAAAATCCAACCTAAGACATTGACAGCTGGCATGAACTAAAGCCCAGAGCAGGTTTAAATAACAAACCCAGGCAAGGCGATCAGTGATGACAGCTGCTACAGCTACCTAAAGGAGCAGCAGTTCCACTCAAAACCACCAGAGGGAGTCCAAGAGCAGAACTCACAAAAATACCATTAGCAACCACAGGAGGGAGCTCCAGAACGGAATTCACAACAGTGCCGCTCCCTGGTGTTGTCCTCCACTGTATAAAGCTGAGCTTCAGTCTTTAGGTTTTCGGCCTATAGTAGCAGATATTAAACTGCATTTGGCCTACTAGTGTGGTTGGGCCCCTTGTCTGCTGCTCCTGGGTTTGTTCCTCCACTGAACAAAGCAATGCCGCCTGTTTAGTCCTGTTACCAATTTTGAACTGCATTTAGCCTACTTTATTCTTTGGCCCTATATCTGTGTTTCCTCCTCATCCTGCCCACTGCCCAGCCACTGCTAGATGAGTCTGCTGGTACATTGACCCAGACCACTACATTCCCCTTGCACTCTACACAGCCAGAATCTGACCCTGCTGAAAGTAAGGTTCCCCTTCCCGCATGCTATACCACCTTACACAGGGACAAAGAGGAAGGTGCAGATGAAAGTGCAGGTTCCTTCATCAGGTGGGGGGGCATACTCGTTGGCGACGTCACTGGCACAGGGCCCCTCAGAGTATGCAAAAGTGTCGCTGCCGGTGGGAGGCGCCCCCGCCGTGCAAACACACCGCTGTACTTTGAGGGGCCCTGTGCCAGTGCCAATGCCAACGAGTGGGCCCCCCCGCTTGCTCAGGATCACACTTGCAAACTTGACATACTTACCTCTCACTGCTCCACCGCCGTGACGTAGTCCACATTTCCTGGGCCCACTAAAACCTTGAACCAGCCCTACTCCCCACAACTTTAGCCAAATGACCCCCAATTTCCAATGTCTATCTATTATTATAAAGTAAATTAAGATTGACAAGCTTCAGTAACAAGAATGGATGTTTTTGCCATTAAAATGGGCACTGTAGGTGTTTTCCTGGCCTCCGCTCACTGCCGACTATGCTTCCCCATTGACTTGCATTAGGTTTCATGTTTCGGTCGATCCCTGACTTTTCGCGATAATCGGCCGACTTCACTCGACTCGACTTTTGACAAAGTCGGGTTTCGCAAAACCCGACTCGACCCCCACAAAGTAAAAGTCGCTCAACCCTACATGTGATATTTCAGTTTTTCTTTTATATTCAATTTGCAAAAATTACTGCATTTCTTTTTTTTCAGTCAAGATGGGGTGCAGAGTGTACATTAATGTGAAAAAATGAATTTTTTTGAATTTACCAAATGGCTGCAATTAAACAAACAGTGAAAAATTGAAAGGGGTCTGAATACTTTCTGTACTCACTGTAAGGGCTGCATCTGATATTGTTGTAGTTCAGCAACATTGAAGTGAATGGTCCTATTTTTCTATACCAGCGGTATCTGCAATAGTAGTGAAAAGTAAAGATGTCATAGTATAATTATATACATAAATATAAAACACAAAAAAACAACCTACAACATGTCCATAATAGCGACCAACATTAAAGCATCTTGCCCCAAACAGGAAGGGGTGAATATACACTTATTTTATCAATCTTATCAGTATTAACCTTTTCTAATTTCTCTATAAACACAGCAACCAGTTTCTGCCATGAAGATACAATATGGAGACTTTTCCACAATGCACAGAAAGAAATTTCCATAATTAGAGGGAGTGTTGCAAGTTCATTTCCGTGAGGGGGAAAAAGAACGGAGCTTAAAGACTAGATGTTTAGACATCGCAGCAAGTCCCCTTGTGACCTTCCTCTGATATGTAGCAAAACATTAATCTTCTTGCCAGCAATTATACAGAATGCACAGTGATGCAGCTCCAGATCAGCCAGTACGTAATAGTAATTGTATTGTTCTCTGCCTAGGCTGTACCAGTTAGATGAGGTAAGTTGAGACTTTTTATATGTTATTATTCTCAACTGGCAATACATAAAGACTTATTATACAAATATCTGTCTGTTTCTGAAACACTGTTTCACACCTCTTTACAGTTGCGATCAAAGCTCTTCAACATTTTATTATGAAATGGTGAAATTTCCCTCTCTGCTTTGCATATGAATTATAGCCTTCTTCGTTAGCTCGAGTGACAGCGCCTTTTGAACCAAAGAAAAACACAAGGTGTTACATTTTCGTTTGCGGAATCCCAGTCACCAAATAAACTTTTTTGCAGTGGGTTGTAACGCCTCTGCTGCCAGGTCTGTAAGATACAGGGACAGAAACTGGGCGTGCAGGCTTCTTTAATATAGAGACATCATATGAGGATGTTCAAACCCTTATGTGGTAGCTGAAAAGCAAAATAACACTGGATGTCACTCATGAGAGGCACCAGGACCTGAACATTACTTCTTCACCGAAAAGAAGCAGCTTAATACCAACAGTGGTGCAAGATTAGTGGCAGCACAGATACACAACTGAGTTAATTAATAGTTACACTGTGCATGTTTTGCAAGAAAACAGTGTACATTCACACTTGTAGATAACTGCGGATAGCATCAACACCATTAAAGGGAACCTGAAAGCTGATACCTGGCACTGGTTGCATAATTTCAGGTATGTATGTTTGACTCTTCCAATAGGTGACATTAGAGTTCTAGTCCTCTTCCTCTCTGAAGAGACAATTTGCATATTTTCCAGAGGAGCATTGCAGCTTTAAGTCTCCTCATCTTGGCATGATTACATGTCACTCTCTGCAAGGAGAAGCGATACTTCTTGGATCCTGGTCAGACACCTCTCACCCAGCCAAACCAGATCTCACACTTTGCACTGATGAGATGCAGTACCCTGAAACACAGTGTCTGTAAATTGAGATTCTGGTTTTGGCTTTTATTGTGAGTCATGTGACAAGGCTCGTTAAAGGGTCGACATTGACTTTTAGTATTGCTACTTCCAATATGTGGCACTAGAGTTCTAGTCCTCTTCCTCTCTGAAGAGACAATTTGCATATTTCTCAGAGGAGCATTGCGGCTTTAAGTCTCCTCATCTCGGCATGCTTAACTTGTCACTCTCTGCAAGGAGAAACAATATCTTTTGGATATGTTTGACTCTGAAACGTTGTGGTATTTGAGAGGAAAGCATACTTTAAAAGCCGCACAGTTGACTAGATAGAAAAGCCACTCCTCGGTGGCTTTTCCATTGCT
This sequence comes from Ranitomeya variabilis, assembly GCF_051348905.1. Lineage (NCBI taxonomy): Eukaryota > Metazoa > Chordata > Amphibia > Anura > Dendrobatidae > Ranitomeya > Ranitomeya variabilis. Next base: position 562,724,320 of record NC_135233.1, on the reverse strand, counting down.
GATGCAAGTGTCTGATAGGTTTCTCCCTATACACACACTCAGGGGTAGACCTGACACTGCTGGGATGCGATCAGAGAGACAATGCCTAGTCTTTTGTGCAGCTCTACGCTATTTATTTTCTCTAAAATGCATCAGTGTTTCAGAGTCAAACAGAGATGGCTGAAATCATGCAGCCGAGATCACCACTGGTTCTGGGTAAATCTGAGTTGTCCATCATAAGAGATGGAGATGGGGTATCAAAATTCAGGGGGGCATAGCGATGTTCTGAATTTGCTCGGTGCATTGAATCTGCTTAAGCACCCTAGTAGATATATGGAAATAATGAGCTTTTTTTTGTCCAGTTATGATTTTTATTGGGGCTAAGTCCGCCTTATGAGTCTGAACTCAGTTTAAATTGTATTTTGGGGGTGACTGTATTTAAATGAACATACTGGTTCCAGAGTGGGCTATCAGTGGCCTCTAGTGAAAGCCATTTTACCCTTACAGCTGAAAACATGATAGCACCTAGATGAAGACCTCTTGCTCCTTCATGAGTCTTCTCATGCATTTACATGTGCCCATACTAGCCAACTGAAATCTGAGCCATGGATGAGGCAGGCCATGTCATCTTCTTGACCACGGTAGGAAATGTGCCTTCCTTTTTGGTGATTGACGTTTACTATTAACTAATGCACAATCATTTATTAGAGAGAAACTGGATTAGACAGTCATGTGTTTAGGTGGGGAAGTTATTGATGGAATTGTATGAAATTTGTAGAAAGGGATGTAATTTAAGCTTTTTATTTTTTTTTTCGTAGATTTTTATACCTTTTATCTAAGCAAATCAATTTAGTTTTTGATTACAGTCTTGTTGAATTACATCATCTTAATATCATTTACATTAGGACATATGTTTTAGTCCTTGTTGCCTGTTTTTATTTCTTTAAACATGATTTATTATATATTTTTTTGGTTCATCAGTATGATATTACAGAATAACCTGTTAACCTGGCCCACGCTTGATGCAGTAATTTGGCACAGACAGAACAGCTCACGTAGCATAGCAGTGTGACAAGTTGACAGCTTCCTGTCTGTGCACAACGAAAATACATAATTAATCAAGTAATTATATCAAAACATTAATTATGAAGAAGTTGACTTAAAACAATTCTTGTATTAAAAACCCCGCCTACAATAATATCAGTGTATGGGGAAAATGTCCAAGATCCCAGAAACTCTTTCTTAAGTGCTACCGTGATGTCATCACTGCTTTCGAAATGCAAATGGAATGGAAATGCCCTAGTCTTCTACAGACCTTCGGACGAAGATTGACTAAAGGCAATCACCCTCAACAATCAACATGTCTTCTGTATGATACTTAAATTGCAATTCGCAAATTTGCCTCTTCAGAGAAGAAGAAGACTAGAACTTTAGTGCCACATATTGGAAGTAGCAATCCTACAAGTCAATGCATGGCGTATACGTCTCCTCACTCTGACATGCCACGCCAGGATTGTCACTCTTTACAAGGAGAAATGTTAGCCCTTAGAACCCAGTTTTAAATTGCAATATAGCATCCGATCTTACAATGCAAAAACAGTTACCAAGGCAATGGTACAAGCTTAGGTTCATAAGTCCAATTAAAGGGTTATTCCTAATATAGTAAGTTAACCATAACCGTATGTATAGAGGACATCTTACCGATTACTGGAATTTCAATGATAGAAATCCCCCATAATCCTTAGAACATGGCCCTGGAACCCATGAGTCAGACTTTGCAGAGCACCATCTTAAATCTAGCAAAGCTCCACATGATCACCCACTGCTCCATTCATTGGCTATGGGATGACAGAAACAGCTGAGTGCTGTTCTCGGCTTTCTCCTGCAGCACCATGGACAATGAATGGAGCTGAGGTTGAACAGGCGCCCATCAGCTCCATTCAAATTAGAGCCCAGTTCCCTGGTTCCAAAGCCATGTTCTCATAATTACTGGGAACAGACTTCCAACAACTACTAAGTTATCACTTATCTTGTGGTTAGCGGTAACTTTTTATCTTGGCAATAAACCATTAATAATGCAATATCTTGTATACAACCTGTTATCTAACTATAGACTGGATTTATAATACTGGCTACAATTACAGCACAGTGTTCATTTCATATCCTGTCCTTAAAGTCTCTTGAGTTGGATTTATTCAACTTGTCTCAAAGAAAACCTGTCTTTGATGTCCCATGTAACCAATCTCAGTGCTGCATTAAGTTTTACCAATACAATATGCTATAATAGAGTAGTAATAGTATTAATGGCGTAGCAGTAGCAGTGCCATGTATGGTTTCTATGGGCAAAGAAGGCAGTTTCCATATTCCAACGTAGATAGTTTTCATGCATCCGTCCCTATGTCTCTTCACAACTTCTACCAAATTGCAATTAATGGACACATACAATTTTTTTTATGAAAACTTTCTAGTTTGGTTCCATTACCTTGAAGATCTGTATGCAAACTGTTGTGATTTTGCTTTTTGCTCCCTCTAGTGGTCATTAGTGATTTGACTCTGGAGCGTCTGTCTTTTCCTATATCCTCACCTGGGCCGTTAGTTCAGGGGCGTTGCTATATAAGCTCCCTGGACCTTCAGTTCAATGCCTGGCATCGTTGAAATCAGAGCTAATCTGTTGTGCTCTTGTCCTCTGATCCTGGTTCCTGTTTTTCAAGCTAAGTCTGCTTCTTTGCTTTTTGCTTTTGTTTTGTTTGGTATTTTTGTCCAGCTTGTTCCTATCTGTATCCTGACCTTTGCTGGAAGCTCTAGGGGGCTGGTGTTCTCCCTCCGGACCGTTAGACGGTTCGGGGGTTCTTGAATCTCCAGCGTGGATTTTTATAGGGTTTTTGTTGACCAGATAAGTTATCTTGCTATATTCTGCTATTAGTAAGCTGGCCTCTCTTTGCTGAACCTGGTTCATTTCTGTGTTTGTCATTTCCTCTTACCTCACCGTTATTATTTGTGGGGGGCTTGTATCTTGCTTTGGGGTCCCTTTCTCTGGAGGCAAGAGAGGTCTTTGTTTTCTTCTCCTAGGGGTAGTTAGATTCTCCGGCTGGCGCGAGTCATCTAGCGATCACCGTAGGCATGATCCCCGGCTACTTCTAGTGTTGGCGTTAGGAGTAGCTATTTGGTCAACCCAGTTACCACAGCCCTATGAGCTGGATTTTTGTATCTTGCAGACTTACACGTTCCTCTGAGACCCTGTCCACTGGGGTCATAACAGTATGCCAGGCCAGTATTAAATGTTTAATGCATTGCAGAAGTGGGATTATAAGAAAGAAAATTTTGAGGTTTTTTTTTTCCCTCTCTCATTTTTTTTTTTTTCTTTTCCCCTTTACCTCAGAGTGGCTTAAGCTTGCTGCAGACATGAATGTCCAGACCTTGATTACAAGTGTGGACCAGCTTGCCGCTCGTGTGCAGGGTATACAAGATTATGTTACCAGAAATTGTAGGTCTGAACCCAAGATTCCGATTCCTGAACTGTTTTCAGGAGACCGATTTAAGTTTAGGAATTTCAGGAATAATTGTAAATTATTTTTGTCCCTGAAACCTTGTTCGTCTGGAGACTCTGCTCAACAAGTAAAAATTGTTATTTCATTCTTACGGGGTGACCCTCAGGATTGGGCTTTTTCGTTGGCACCAGGAGATCTGGCATTGGCTGATATTGATGCGTTTTTTCTGGCGCTCGGTTTACTTTATGAGGAACCCAATCTTGAGATTCAGGCAGAGAAAGCCTTGCTGACTATGTCTCAGGGCCAGGACGAGGCTGAGGTGTATTGCCAAAAATTTCGGAAATGGTCCGTGCTGACACATTGGAACGAGTGTGCACTGGCCGCTAATTTTAGAAATGGCCTTTCTGAGGCCATTAAGAATGTTATGGTGGGTTTTCCCATTCCCACAGGTCTGAATGATACCATGTCCCTGGCTATTCAAATTGACCGGCGGTTGCGGGAGCGCAAAACCGCAAATTCCCTCATGTTGTTGTCTGAACAGACACCTGATGTGATGCAATGTGATAGAACAACCGCAAATTCCCTCATGGTGTTGTCTGAACGGACACCTGATTTGATGCAATGTGATAGAATCCTGACTAGAAATGAGAGGAAAATTCATAGACGCCGGAATGGCTTGTGCTACTACTGTGGTGATTCTACACATGTTATCTCAGCATGCTCTAAACGTATATCTAAGGTTGTTAGTCCTGTCACCGTTGGTAATTTGCATCCTAAGTTTATTCTGTCTGTAACTTTGATTTGCTCACTGTCATCTTATCCTGTCATGGCGTTTGTAGATTCAGGTGCTGCCCTGAGTCTTATGGATTTCTCATTTGCTAAGCGCTGTGGTTTTATTCTTGAACCATTAGAAAATCCTATCCCTCTTAGGGGTATTGATGCTACGCCATTGGCAGAAAATAAGCCGCAGTATTGGACACAGGTTACCATGTGCATGACTCCTGAACACCGCGAGGTGATACGTTTTCTCGTTCTACATAAAATGCATGATTTGGTTGTTTTGGGGCTGCCATGGTTACAGACCCATAATCCAGTCCTTGACTGGAAGGCTATGTCAGTGTCTAGTTGGGGCTGTCGTGGTATTCATGAGGATTCCCTGCCTGTGTCTATTGCTTCTTCTACGCCTTCGGAAGTTCCGGAGTACTTGTCTGATTATCAGGATGTCTTTAGCGAGTCCAGGTCCAGTGCATTGCCTCCTCATAGGGAATGTGACTGTGCAATAGATTTGATTCCAGGCAGTAAATTTCCTAAGGGAAGACTGTTTAATCTGTCGATACCTGAACATACCGCTATGCGTTCATATATCAAGGAGTCTCTGGAGAAAGGACACATCCGTCTGTCTTCTTCCCCTCTTGGTGCGGGATTCTTTTTTGTGGCTAAAAAGGACGGATCTTTGAGGCCTTGTATTGACTATCGGCTTTTAAATAAGATCACTGTCAAATTTCAGTATCCTTTGCCGCTGTTGTCTGACTTGTTTGCCTGGATTAAAGGTGCCAAGTGGTTTACCAAGATAGACCTTCGTGGTGCGTACAACCTTGTGCGCATTAAGCAAGGGGATGAATGGAAAACCGCAGTCAATACGCCCGAAGGTCATTTTGAGTACTTGGTGATGCCTTTTGGGCTCTCTAATGCCCCTTCAGTTTTTCAGTCCTTTATGCATGACATTTTCCGGAACTATCTGGATAAATTTCTGATCGTTTATCTGGATGATATTCTGGTTTTTTCTGATAATTGGGACTCGCATGTGGAGCAGGTCAGGATGGTCTTTAAAATTTTGCATGAAAATTCTTTGTTTGTCAAGGGCTCAAAGTGTCTTTTTGGTGTACAGAAGGTTCCCTTTTTGGGGTTCATTTTTTCCCCTTCTGCTGTGGAGATGGACCCAGTCAAGGTCCGAGCTATTCTTGATTGGACTCAGCCCTCGTCAGTTAAGAGTCTTCAGAAGTTCTTGGGTTTCGCTAACTTCTACCGTCGTTTTATCGCTAACTTTTCTAGCATTGTGAAACCTTTGACGGATATGACCAAGAAGGGCTCCGATGTGGTTAATTGGGCTCCTGCTGCCGTGGAGGCTTTCCAGGAGTTGAAACGTCGGTTTACTTCGGCGCCTGTTTTGTGCCAGCCTGATGTCTCGCTTCCCTTTCAAGTTGAGGTGGATGCTTCAGAGATTGGAGCAGGGGCCGTTTTGTCGCAGAGAGGCCCTGGTTGCTCTGTTATGAGACCTTGCGCCTTTTTCTCTAGGAAGTTTTCGCCTGCGGAGCGAAATTATGATGTGGGCAATCGGGAGTTGTTGGCCATGAAATGGGCATTTGAGGAGTGGCGTCATTGGCTCGAGGGTGCTAAGCATCGTGTGGTGGTCTTGACTGATCACAAAAATCTGATGTACAGTGGGGCAAAAAAGTATTTAGTCAGTCAGCAATAGTGCAAGTTCCACCACTTAAAAAGATGAGAGGCATCTGTAATTTACATCATAGGTAGACCTCAACTATGGGAGACAAACTGAGAAAAAAAAATCCAGAAAATCACATTGTCTGTTTTTTTATCATTTTATTTGCATATTATGGTGGAAAATAAGTATTTGGTCAGAAACAAACAATCAAGATTTCTGGCTCTCACAGACCTGTAACTTCTTTAAGATTCTCCTCTTTCCTCCACTCATTACCTGTAGTAATGGCACCTGTTTAAACTTGTTATCAGTATAAAAAGACACCTGTGCACACCCTCAAACAGTCTGACTCCAAACTCCACTATGGTGAAGACCAAAGAGCTGTCAAAGGACACCAGAAACAAAATTGTAGCCCTGCACCAGGCTGGGAAGACTGAATCTGCAATAGCCAACCAGCTTGGAGTGAAGAAATCAACAGTGGGAGCAATAATTAGAAAATGGAAGACATTCAAGACCACTGATAATCTCCCTCGATCTGGGGCTCCACGCAAAATCCCACCCCGTGGGGTCAGAATGATCACAAGAACGGTGAGCAAAAATCCCAGAACCACGCGGGGGGACCTAGTGAATGAACTGCAGAGAGCTGGGACCAATGTAACAAGGCCTACCATAAGTAACACACTACGCCACCATGGACTCAGATCCTGCAGTGCCAGACGTGTCCCACTGCTTAAGCCAGTACATGTCCGGGCCCGTCTGAAGTTTGCTAGAGAGCATTTGGATGATCCAGAGGAGTTTTGGGAGAATGTCCTATGGTCTGATGAAACCAAACTGGAACTGTTTGGTAGAAACACAACTTGTCGTGTTTGGAGGAAAAAGAATACTGAGTTGCATCCATCAAACACCATACCTACTGTAAAGCATGGTGGTGGAAACATCATGCTTTGGGGCTGTTTCTCTGCAAAGGGGCCAGGACGACTGATCCGGGTACATGAAAGAATGAATGGGGCCATGTATCGTGAGATTTTGAGTGCAAACCTCCTTCCATCAGCAAGGGCATTGAAGATGAAACGTGGCTGGGTCTTTCAACATGACAATGATCCAAAGCACACCGCCAGGGCAACGAAGGAGTGGCTTCGTAAGAAGCATTTCAAGGTCCTGGAGTGGCCTAGCCAGTCTCCAGATCTCAACCCTATAGAAAACCTTTGGAGGGAGTTGAAAGTCCATGTTGCCAAGTGAAAAGCCAAAAACATCACTGCTCTAGAGGAGATCTGCATGGAGGAATGGGCCAACATACCAACAACAGTGTGTGGCAACCTTGTGAAGACTTACAGAAAACGTTTGACCTCTGTCATTGCCAACAAAGGATATATTACAAAGTATTGAGATGAAATTTTGTTTCTGACCAAATACTTATTTTCCACCATAATATGCAAATAAAATGATAAAAAAAACAGACAATGTGATTTTTCTGGATTTTTTTTTCTCAGTTTGTCTCCCATAGTTGAGGTCTACCTATGATGTAAATTACAGACGCCTCTCATCTTTTTAAGTGGTGGAACTTGCACTATTGCTGACTGACTAAATACTTTTTTGCCCCACTGTATCTCGAGTCTGCTAAACGCCTGAATCCTAGACAGGCCCGCTGGTCATTGTTTTTCTCCCGTTTTGACTTTGTTGTCTCGAATTTACCAGGTTCAAAGAATGTGAAGGCCGATGCTCTTTCCAGGAGCTTTGTGCCTGATGCTCCTGGAGTCGCTGAACCTGTTGGTATTCTTAAGGATGGTATTATCTTGTCAGCTATTTCTCCTGATCTGCAACGTGTGTTGCAGAGATTTCAGGCTGATAGGCCTGATTCTTGTCCACCTGACAGACTGTTTGTGCCTGATAAGTGGACCAGCAGAGTCATTTCCGAGGTTCATTCCTCGGTGTTGGCAGGTCACCCAGGAATTTTTGGCACCAGAGATCTGGTGGCCAGATCCTTTTGGTGGCCTTCCTTGTCTAGGGATGTGCGGTCATTTGTACAGTCCTGTGGGACTTGTGCTCGAGCTAAGCCTTGCTGTTCTCGTGCCAGCGGGTTGCTCTTGCCCTTGCCTGTCCCTAAGAGACCTTGGACACATATCTCCATGGATTTCATTTCTGATCTTCCGGTGTCTCAGGGCATGTCTGTTATCTGGGTGATATGTGATCGCTTCTCCAAGATGGTCCATTTGGTTCCTTTGCCTAAACTGCCTTCCTCTTCCGATCTGGTTCCTGTGTTTTTCCAGAACGTGGTTCGTTTGCACGGCATCCCTGAGAATATTGTGTCAGACAGAGGATCCCAGTTCGTTTCCAGATTCTGGCGATCCTTTTGTAGTAGGATGGGCATTGACTTGTCGTTTTCGTCTGCTTTCCATCCTCAGACTAATGGACAGACGGAGCGAACTAATCAGACTTTGGAGGCTTATTTGAGGTGTTTTGTCTCTGCTGATCAGGACGATTGGGTGACCTTCTTGCCGTTAGCTGAGTTTGCCCTTAATAATCGGGCTAGTTCCGCCACCTTGGTTTCGCCGTTTTTCTGCAACTCTGGTTTCCACCCTCGTTTTTCTTCGGGTCATGTGGAACCTTCTGACTGCCCTGGGGTGGATTCTGTGGTGGATAGGTTGCAGCGGATCTGGAATCTTGTGGTGGACAACTTGAAGTTGTCACAGGAGAGGGCTCAGCGCTTTGCCAACCGCCGCCGCGGTGTGGGTCCCCGACTACGTGTTGGGGATTTGGTGTGGCTTTCTTCCCGCTTTGTTCCTATGAAGGTTTCCTCTCCCAAATTTAAACCTCGTTTTATTGGTCCTTACAAGATATTGGAAATTCTTAATCCTGTATCCTTTCGCCTGGATCTACCTGTGTCGTTTGCTATCCACAACGTGTTTCATAGGTCCTTGTTGCGGCGGTACGTTGTGCCTGTGGTTCCTTCTGCTGAGCCTCCTGCTCCGGTGTTGGTTGAGGGCGAGTTGGAGTACGTGGTGGAGAAGATCTTGGATTCTCGTCTCTCCAGGCGGAGGCTTCAGTACCTGGTCAAGTGGAAGGGCTATGGTCAGGAAGATAATTCCTGGGTGGTCGCCTCTGATGTTCATGCGGCCGATTTAGTTCGTGCCTTTCATGCCGCTCATCCTGATCGCCCTGGTGGTCGTGGTGAGGGTTCGGTGACCCCTCACTAAGGGGGGGGTACTGTTGTGATTTTGCTTTTTGCTCCCTCTAGTGGTCATTAGTGATTTGACTCTGGAGCGTCTGTCTTTTCCTATATCCTCACCTGGGCCGTTAGTTCAGGGGCGTTGCTATATAAGCTCCCTGGACCTTCAGTTCAATGCCTGGCATCGTTGAAATCAGAGCTAATCTGTTGTGCTCTTGTCCTCTGATCCTGGTTCCTGTTTTTCAAGCTAAGTCTGCTTCTTTGCTTTTTGCTTTTGTTTTGTTTGGTATTTTTGTCCAGCTTGTTCCTATCTGTATCCTGACCTTTGCTGGAAGCTCTAGGGGGCTGGTGTTCTCCCCCCGGACCGTTAGACGGTTCGGGGGTTCTTGAATCTCCAGCGTGGATTTTTATAGGGTTTTTGTTGACCAGATAAGTTATCTTGCTATATTCTGCTATTAGTAAGCTGGCCTCTCTTTGCTGAACCTGGTTCATTTCTGTGTTTGTCATTTCCTCTTACCTCACCGTTATTATTTGTGGGGGGCTTGTATCTTGCTTTGGGGTCCCTTTCTCTGGAGGCAAGAGAGGTCTTTGTTTTCTTCTCCTAGGGGTAGTTAGATTCTCCGGCTGGCGCGAGTCATCTAGCGATCACCGTAGGCATGATCCCCGGCTACTTCTAGTGTTGGCGTTAGGAGTAGCTATTTGGTCAACCCAGTTACCACAGCCCTATGAGCTGGATTTTTGTATCTTGCAGACTTACACGTTCCTCTGAGACCCTGTCCACTGGGGTCATAACAGCAAACATTGCTGCTCTGAACAGTATTTGCATCCTTTGTGGCACACCTGTCCCATGGAATTTTCTAATGAAAAATATGTAAGACAGATGGTAAGAGTCATCAGATACCCAAGCCAGTGCAAACGAAGGGTTAGGTCAAAACGTCAAAAAGAACCAACTCAAAAGAGCAGGGTGAGAGCTGTTTTTCACTTTGCTTTGGGGGTGTACTAAAAAAATGCAAGTTCTGTAGTGTCCATAGCTAAGTACTGCCAGTCACAATAATGGAGAACTGGTCGGTACTCCGTATACTCGTGGTGCACATGGAGAAAAGCAGCAATGTAGAAAGAAACGTGAGTGTCGGGATTTCTTTCTACACTACAGTAACATGACCCAGCGTCTAAGACCAAACCACAGTTGTAATTCATAGGGTGTAGAACTGTTATTACTAAATATTGGACATAAAAATGTCAATCAACTAAGGACCCCTCACCACTCTTAACCAAACAATGAATAGGTAACAGTTGCTCTTTCGATGTCAGATATTTTTTGGATGGCGAGCAGAAGAAGTGTAAGGCCCTATGAATCTGATCAGTGGGTCAGTTTCAATCTAAAAATTGTTGTCTTGATGGTACAATATTATGAAGCTATTATTTCCTAGCCAACTTATATCACCTATCTAGAAAATAATGGGGTTCTCAATGCTCCATTAAAAGTCTACATAAGTGATGGTCGAACTTGCTCACTTTCGCTCTATTCACAAAGAGAACTCTTGGTCACCTATTCTCAGGATCAGTGGGGGATCTTAGCAGCTGGACTCCTCAGAGATCAAACTTAAAGGGTTACAGAGGTTTACTAATTACATTCATCATCCATCCACTGAGACATCCATTGGTCACAAGAACAGGCTCCCAAAACCCCCTGTGTAAATGGCGTGGTGATGTATGCACGACCACCAGTCAATTCTCTTCTATACTTCTGATGAATTGTCTACTTTTGTCAGTCTCATAGAAAGAAAGAAAGCAATATGTTCGAGAAAATTTATTTTGTAGGAAGAAAAACTTAAATTCAAATTCCAAAAGGGATCTGAGAAAATAGATTAACCCCCATAATTTTGCTTATATTATACTTTTTATACACAAGTGAAGTTCAAGACAAGTAGCACTATTCATGGCCAGTTATGAAACTTCGCAAGGAACTTTTTTAGGGGATTTTTCAAAGGAAGTGTCCTCCGAATCCTTGCCTTTCCCCAATCTATTTGCTTGTCTTTATCTGCATTGATGTTAAAACATTTGGAGTCAGGCTTGTACTGGCCCATAGGGTGATAGGGGAATCCCCCGGTAGGCCACTGTGCAGAACTGGGCCACCTAAGCCCACTGTATGGGCAGTACTTGGCATAATTCACTTGATTCACTTTGTACTGAAAAATGCAACATCTCATCATTCAATAACCAAACTACCCAGTTTATTATATAGATATATAGGTAAGTTTGTTATGAGGGTAGTGTAATATTTGTATGCAGGTGAAAAGTGGGCCCCCTCAAAGTCAATGTTACAGGTGGGCCTTTCGCACCCCAGTCTGACACTGTCTGGAGCTCAAATGATGGCAGTAAAGCACTCAACTCAGCTCCTGTGTGTCACTAACTCTAGGGACAAGAGCACAACACATAGAGGAGGCGACATCACTGAAATCATCTGTACCCCAAATTAATATGTGATGATATCCCTGAAGCTAAAAATGAGCAGGTAGACTGGAAAAAACAGTGTTTTGGAATCTACTTACATATCATTTTTTACAGGAATGAAGACAAATTACTTAATAAAATAATTTGTAAAGATTTATGACTTTTCAAACTTTGTAAAATTATAAAGTTTGATTACTCTTTTAATTAAAAAAAAGTGATAATAATTAATACATAAAATGTGAAAAAAAGAATAATTAAGTAAATTGGTGTTTGACAGTGCAAGCTAAGTGCCAAGCCAGTCTCCTCAATCCTATCACAGTGATTATATTCATGCTAATCTTTGAAATAACGTGCCTCCCATGGCCCTCTGCATCAGGAAGTGGCGGAGTGTACAAATTAATTAGATCTTTCTAATTTAAGTGGACACATACTGCTACAAACACAGCAAGGGCATGTTTCTCCCTTTGAAGTTGACCTGGTCAGTAATGTTCCTATTAATTTCGACTGTGGATGCTCTTTTTGTCGGAAACAGCACATGTTATTTCTAAAGTCTTTTACTGAAATTAAAGCTTAAGCGGGTTTAACATAAGTGAGCCGCTTATTACTATCACGCATGGACTTAACATATTTACCTTATACATTATTATTATTGGCATGTGATATATACTGATCAGATATAAAAATTATGGGATTTCTTGAGACAGAACCCCTTAGTTTTCCCAGGCAATAAATCTATAATTCTCTAGGACACATCAGATTTTAGTTGCAAATTTCCCAGTTTTTGTTTTTGTTCTTATTTCCTCATAGTCTTCCAAGAGCCAAAACTTTTCATTTTTCTGATGACAGTGATGAGGATACGAAGACTTGTTTTTAACAAGACAACTTGGAATTTTGAATGACACCATTGATTTTAGCATGCAATTATCTGCTACAAAATGTTGTTGTTTCTTTTTTTTTTTGAGACCCGTACATTTTTTTTCCCATTTTTTTTTTTTCCAATGAAGGAGAAGTGAGGACTTTGTGTATGTGACAAGATAAAATGTTTATTGATATAATTTTAGGCTACATACAAAATGTTGATTGCATTTTTTTTAGAAAGGGACTGTAAACCATTCAAAAAAGAAAAAAATTGGAAGTCTCAATTTTTTTAATGACTTTTATAGTATATATTAATTTACTTTTTATATTTTGATAGATCGGATACTTACAGATGCAGCGGAACCAAATATGCTTTATTAATTACATTTTTTAATTTCTTTATTTTTAAAGAAAATAAAAAATAAAGGAAATTTCTTTTTATTTTTATGTCTTTAAAAATGTTTAGTATTTTTTCTCTTCGCCACGACAGCACCCACTGAGAGAGGGGATCCGCCCCTAGGAACAGGAAACCCTACGGAGAGATAAAAGGGGCGGTCCCCCTCGCTCCCACAGTTTGGTTTCCTGTTCCTACGGGAATCCACGGAGAGAAGAGGATACCCAGCCTGGATGCCGCTTGTGCAGTTTACCTTTGAGGACGGCAAGGGCTCCAGAGCTGGAAGCAGCGTCGGGGGTCCTGGCTCAGTTTCCCCCCTCTGCTGGCAGACGCCGTGAGGCCAGGACGGGTGGTTGCTGGCTCACGAGGTGCCATCCGGAATCGTCTGCGGGAGCAAGCGCTGTGGTACGGTCAGCATCGCGCCGTCCTCGGCGGGCGCATAGACAGCGTGGAGCCCCAGTGTATTCCCCCGGAAGTACAGGTAAGCTTTCGGGGTTATGGAGGAGGAGGACGGCGCCTGCGCTGATACCGGTGGCAGCGCAGGCGCATAGAGTATGGCCGCGACCCGGAAGTGATTAGCACTTCCGGGTACAACCGGAAGAAGATGGCGGCCCCCATGTGAAAAGACGCCGGCATTATCGCTCCGGCGTCCACTATGGATTCTGCGCAGGACCCTGTGATGTCTTCTATTGAAGCCACCGCATCCACTCCACGCAGCCATGCCAGCACCAGCCGCTCTAAACAGAGCGGATCTTCTAGGAAAAGCAAGTCGGATCGAGCTATTCCTCAACCTGTGCCTCAGTCTCCTCCTCATCAGCCGGTACCTCCACAGACAGCTTCACTGGGGTGAGTGTATATCTACCCTATTAGGCTGATTATTGTTCCCTCTCCCTCTATACACCCTAGGCCAAAAGGACTGAAAAAAACGAAACACAGGCAGTGTGCGTTATGTCTCCAGCCCCTTCCGGATAGTCACAAAAAGAGGCTTTGTAAACCGTGTATTGACTCTACCTTACGGGAAGAAGCCTCGGTTAAATCAGAAGACATTAGAGTCATGATCAGGGAGGAATTACGAGCCCTACGTGGTTCTGACAAAGAGCCGCGTACTAAGGGAAGAAAGGGGTATGTTTCCCATATGTCTGACCAGTCGTCTGATAGTGAAAATGCAGACTCTGATATCTCCCGCGAATACGTTTCCTCAGATGGGGATCAAGATACATGCTTTCCCACCGATAGCATCGATAACCTGGTAAAATCCGTTTGCAACACCATGGGCATTGAAGATTCTAAGGTCCCTAGAACGCAGCAAGATATTATGTTCGCTGGTCTGTCAGAAAGGAAAAGGCCCTCCTTTCCCGTAATAGCAGCGGTAAAAGATCTAATCAAAAAAGAGTGGGAAAGCCAGGGGCAAAGGGGTTTACCACCAACCTCAAAAAGGCGTTATCCCTTCAATGATGAAGAATTCTCATCATGGTCAAAAGCCCCGAAGGTGGATGCAGCAGCGGCATCCACATCCAAAAAATCCTCACTGCCTGTGGAGGATTCGGGCTCATTGCAAGACCCACTGGACCATAAAACCGACTCTCTTTTAGAAAGAGCCTGGGAGTCATGTACGGGAGCCTTTAGGCCGGCAATATCGGCTACATGCACCACCAGGTCCATGCTAGTCTGGCTGAATGACTTGGAGGAAGGACTAAAAAGCGGTCTCTCTAGAGACAAATTAATGTCCTCTATACCCCTGATCAGAGGGGCTACAGCCTTCCTGGCGGACTCATCTGCTGACTCCTTACGCTTGGCAGCCAAGTCAGCGGGCGCAGCACGTAGAGCCCTGTGGCTTAAAGGATGGAAGGGTGATCCCCAGACAAAATCCAAATTGTGTGGCCTCCCATGTCAGGGTGAGTACCTGTTTGATACTAAACTGGACGAGATCTTAACCAAAGCGGGAGAGAGAAAGAAGGGCTTCCCTAATGTTAATTACCTTCCGTCCTATAGGAGAGCATTCCAGAAGCCCGTGTTTAATAGGAGGAAAGATTTTAAGAACCAAGACCGCTGGGCCACTAGAGACACCAAACAAAGAGGTGCATTCTTTGGGAAGCGCCCTTTCAAACCTGAGGACAAACCCCGTTAGAGCGGATCTACCTGTAGGAGGTTGATTGTCCTCCTTCTCAGATAAATGGCGACAGATAACATCAAATAGTTGGGCAAATAATCTCGTCACCTCTGGCTTAAAATTAAAATTTTCCCGAGTCCCTCCGGACTCATTTCTATTGACTTCATTAAAATCACAATCGCAACAGGAGGCGTTGGAGCAAGAAGTAATGAATCTTCTATCCAAGGGGGTTTTGGTGGAAGTTCCATTTCTTCAGGAGGGTAAAGGGTTTTATTCCCCTTTATTTTTAATACCAAAACCGGATGGATCATTCAGAACCATTATAAACCTTAGAAAGTTAAACACCTTCTTAGAAAATCAAACCTTTAAAATGGAGTCTATCCGATCAACCATAAAACTCCTGTTTCCCCATTGCTTTATGACGGTTCTTGACCTTAAAGATGCGTATTATCATCTACCAATCTTTATGGAACACCAATAATATCTCCGCGTGGCAATTGTATTGAAGGGATGTATTCGACACTTTCAGTATACAGCAATGCCCTTTGGACTATCAATAGCCCCAAGAGTATTCACTAAACTAATGTCGGAGGTTATGTCATATCTAAGATTAAAAGACACCCTAATAATCCCATACCTAGACAACCTTTTGGTAGTGGGAAATTCCCCTTCTCAATGTCGGCAACGATTGAGTGATATGATTTCAACTCTACAGAGATTAGGGTGGCTAATAAATTGGGAAAAATCTAGGCTATTCCCAACAACTCGGCAAACATTTCTGGGGATTATATTAGACTCTATAAGCCAGAGATGTTTTCTCCCAGAAACTAAACAAATAACGGTTAGAAATAAGGTCCAGTCGGTAATAAATAAACCTTTAATTTCCTTGCGGGAAGGCATGTCCCTTCTTGGCTCCTTCACATCGTGTATCCCAGCTGTACCTTGGGCTCAGTTCCATTCGAGGCGTTTACAGTATGCAATTTTACATGAAGAGGTAAAATTACAAGGGCATTTGGACGGTAAAATCTCCCTTTCTAGTGAAGTAATCCAATCTCTAAACTGGTGGCTAGAACCAAATCATCTGGTTACCGGAGTTCCCTGGGTAATTAAACCCTCGAACACAATATTTACGGACGCCAGTCCTAGTGGTTGGGGAGCACACTTAGGAGACCAGTTAGTCCAAGGACTATGGTCAATTGCGGAGTCAGACGACTCATCTAATAAAAGAGAGCTAAAAGCTATCTATCATGCCCTATGTGAATTCCTTCCGCAGCTACACGGAACACATACCAGAATTCTATCAGACAACATGACATCAGTAGCTTATATCAATCATCAAGGAGGAACAAGATCAGGCTCTCTCATGTCTATAGCCGAAGACATCCTAACTATGGCCGAAGAACATCTTCCGTCCCTATCAGCGCTTCATGTCAGAGGAGTGGACAACTCAAAAGCAGACTTCCTCAGTCGTCATACCCTCCACCAGGGCGAGTGGGTTCTAAATCATCGGATTTTCAAAATGATAGCCATGAAATGGGGCATACCCGAAATAGATCTCTTCGCTACGAGAGACAACAGGCAGTTAAAAAGATTTGCTTCAATGTTCCGAACCGACAATCCCGATATTCTCGATGCTCTCCAGGTTCCATGGACATTTCAGAAAGCATATGCCTTTCCTCCGCTGATACTTCTTCCAACAGTGATCAGGAAGATAAGGGAGGACAGAGCGAATATAATCCTTATTGCTCCGTTTTGGCCGAAAAGACCATGGTTCTCCCTGCTCAGAGCCATGTCCATCTCAGATCCATGGATTCTCCCAGAGGATCAGGATCTTCTCTCCCAGGGACCCTTCAACCACCCTCAGGTGAAGGGTCTACGATTGACAGCCTGGAATTTGAGAGGCAGCTGTTAAAATTAAGAGGCTTCTCTGATAACGTGATCAAAACCTTATTATTAAGTAGGAAAAAATCCACTACATCTATCTATGTAAGAGTGTGGAGAAAATTCCTAAGCCTCTATCCATCGGCCCTGTCGAATGAAATTCCAGTCTCTACTATTTTAGAGTTTCTCCAGAAAGGACGCGATTTAGGCCTTTCAGTTAGTACCTTAAAGGTACAAGTCTCTGCACTAGGGGCCCTGTATAGTCACAACGTTGCGGGTGATAGGTGGATAGCCAGATTTATTTCAGCCTGCCAAAGATCAGAACCAGTTCAAATTCCCCGCTTACCTCCTTGGGATGTTAATTTAGTCCTTGAAGCCTTGACAGATCACCCTTTCGAGCCTCAACACTCGGCTCACATTAAACACGTTTCCCTCAAGACTGCTCTTCTTGTCGCTTTAGTATCGGCAAGAAGAGTAAGTGACATGCAGGCACTATCAGTAGATCCTCCCTTTATGTCAATATTTCCAGATAGGATTGTCCTGAAAACAGACCCTTCCTACCTACCTAAAATGTGTACTAAATTCCATAGATCTCAAGAAATTCTTCTTCCTACCTTCTATAATAACCCTACAAATCAGGAAGAAGAAAAGTACCATACTTTAGATGTGAGAAGGGCTGTAATAACTTATCTAGACAGGACTACTCCCTGGAGGAAGAGCAGGGCTCTCTTTGTTTCCTTCCAGGGTCAAAGGAAAGGAGCTGGTGTTACAAAAGGCACATTATCCCGATGGATTCGGGAAGCGATATACCTGGCCTATTCGTCTAAAGGAGAGAATCCACCTGAGACTGTAAAGGCACATTCCACCCGGGCGATAGCATCATCTTGGGCTGAACGAGCAGAGGTTCCAATAGAACTCATATGTAAGGCCGCAACCTGGTCTTCTCCTACTACCTTCTATAGTCACTATAGACTAGATTTATCTGCCTCCACTGACTTGTGTTTCGGTAGATCAGTTCTTAACACGATAATCCCCCCCAAATAACTATCTCTGAAAGTCTCTCAGTGGGTGCTGTCGTGGCGAAGAGAAAACACCGGATTACGTACCGGTAATGCTCTTTTATAGAGCCACGACAGCACCCCTTCACTTCCCTCCCTTATATATATTAATTTGCATATAAGCACTGTTAAGGGTGATTGGTTCTTGTAAATATACGTAATTACGTTAAGATAAATGATGGTATAAGAATTACCTACTAAAACTGTTGGGCGGTTCCTCGCAATCTCTGTAACCCAAACTGTGGGAGCGAGGGGGACCGCCCCGTTTATCTCTCCGTAGGGTTTCCTGTTCCTAGGGGCGGATCCCCTCTCTCAGTGGGTGCTGTCGTGGCTCTATAAAAGAGCATTACCGGTACGTAATCCGGTGTTTTTTTTTTTTATTTTATAGTTTCATTAGCTGGCTTGACCTTGCCATCAAACGATCATTTTTTATTATATACTGCAGTACTGCACTATTAGCGTATATGGTATGTTAAAAAGTGGGGAAAATGGGGAAAAAAGAAGAATAGAGTTTAACCCCTTTACCCCCAAGGGTGGTTTGCACGTTAATGACCTGGCCAATTTTTACAATTCTGACCACTATCCCTTTATGAGGTTATAACTCTGGAACGCTTTAATGGATCTTGGCGATTCTGACACTGTTTTCTCCTGAGATATTGTACTTCATGATAGTGGTAAAATTTCTTCGATATAACTTGCGTTTATTTGTGAAAAAAACAGAAATTTGGCGAACATTTCACAATTTTCCAAATTTGAATTTTTATGCCCTTAAATCACAGAGATATGTCACACAAAATACTTAATAGGTAACATTTCCCACATGTCTACTTTACATCAGCACAATTTAGGAACCAAAATTTTTTTTTGTTAGGGAGTTATAAGGGTTAAAAGTTGACAAGCAATTTCTCATTTTTGCAACACCATTTTTTTTTAGAGACCACATCTCATTTGAAGTCATATTGAGGGTCTATATGATAGAAAATACCCAAGTGTGACACCATTCTAAAAACTGCACCCCTCAAGGTGCTCAAAACCACATTCAAGAAATTTATTAACCCTTTAGGTGTTTCACAGGAATTTTTGGAATGTTTAAATAAAAATTAACATTTAAAATTTTTTTACACAAAATTTATTTCTCCAATTTGTTTTATTTTACCAAGGGTAACAGGAGAAAATGGACCCCAAAAGTTGTTGTACAATTTGTGCTGAGTACGCTGATACCCCATATGTGGGGGTAAACCACTGTATGGGCGCACCGCAGAGCTCGGAAGGGAAGGAGCGCCATTTGACTTTTCAATGCAAAATTGACTGGAATTGAGATGGAACGCCATGTTGCGTTTGGAGAGCCCCTGATGTGCCCAAACATTGAAACCCCCCACAAGTGACACCATTTTGGAAACTAGACCTCCCAAGGAACTTATCTAGATGTGTTGTGAGAACTTTGAACTCCCAAGTGTTTCACTACAGTTTATAACGCAGAGCCGTGAAAATAAAAAATATTTTTTTTCCACAAAAATTATTTTTTAGCCCCCAGTTTTGTATTTTCCCAAGGGTAACAGGAGAAATTGGACCCCAAAAGTTGTCCAATTTGTCCTGAGTATGCTGATATCCCGTATGTGGGAGGGAACCACTGTTTGGGCGCATGGCAGAGCTCGGAATGGAAGGAGTGCCATTTGGAATGCAGACTTAGATGGATTGGTCTGCAGGCATCACGGTGCATTTGCAGAGCCCCTGATGTACCCAAACAGTAGAAACCCCCAAAAGTGACCCCATATTGGAAACTAGACCTCCCAAGGAACTTATCTAGATGTGTTGTGAGAACTTTGAACCCCCAAATGTTTCACTACAGTTTACAACGCAGATTCGTGAAAATAAAAAATCTTTTTTTCCCACAAAAATTATTTTTAGCCCCCCAAATTTATATTTTCCCAAGGGTAACAAGAGAACTTGGACCTCAAAAGTTGTTGTCCAATTTGTCCCGAGTACGCTGATGCCCCATATGTTGGGGTAAACCCCTGTTTGGGTGCACGGGAAAGCTCGGAAGGGAAGGAGCACTGTTTTACTTTTTCAATGCAGAATTGGCTGGAATTGAGATCGGACGCCATGTCGCATTTGGAGAGCCCCTGATGTGCCTAAACAGTGGAAACTCCCCCATTCTAACTGAAACCCTAATCCAAACACACCCCTAACCCTAATCCCAACGGTAACCCTAACCACACCCCTAACCCTGACACACCCCTAACTCTAATCCCAGCCCTAATCCCAACCGTAAATGTAATCCAAACCCTAACCCTAACTTTAGCCCCAACCCTAACCCTAACTTTAGCCCCAACCCTAACCCTAACTTTAGCTCCAACCCTAGCCCCAACCCTAACTCTAGCCCTAGCCCTAACCCTAACCCTAGCCCTAACCCTAGCCCTAACCCTAACCCTAGCCCTAACCCTAGCCCTAACCCTAGCCCTAACCCTAACCCTAACCCTAGCCCTAACCCTAACCCTAGCCCTAACCCTAGCCCTAACCCTAACCCTAATGGGAAAATGGAAATAAATACATTTTTTTAATTTTATTATTTTTCCCTAACTAAGGGGGTGATGAAGGGGGGTTTGATTTACTTTTATAGCATTTTTTATAGCGGATTTTTATGCTTGGCAGCCGTCACACACTAAAAGACGCTTTTTATAGCAAAAAAGTTTTTGCGTCTCCACATTTTGAGACCTATAATTTTTCCATATTTTGGTCCACAGAGTAATGTGAGGTCTTGTTTTTTGCGAAACGAGTTGACGTTTTTATTGGTAACATATTCGGACACGTGACACGTTTTTGATCGCTTTTTATTCCGATTTTTGTGAGGCAGAATGACAAAAAAACAGCTATTCATGAATTTCTTTTGGGGGAGGCGTTTATACTGTTCCACGTTTGGTAAAATTGATAAAGCAGTTTTATTCTTTGGGTCAGTACGATTACAGCGATACCTCATTTATATCAAAGAAGTGAGGTATCACGCTAAAACCACTAGGAACAACTTCTAGTACGAGTAATATGACACCCTATTGGACCCCCAGATGGCCGCTAATCAAACTGCCAGAATTGGTGACAGGCACATATAGAAATGAAAATAGAAATAAACACTTACTAAATTGTAGAGAATAGTGCCGCTGGGTGTTATGATTGGCGGATGTAGATGCTGAGGGTTTCGAGTGGTCAGATGACAGGAGACCTATTTCTCTGTGTAGAAAGCCCGCAGAGCCAGAAGCACCCCGGCCGGTGGTGATCCTGGATGCGCGGCTGAAAAAATGGCCGACGCTGCTCTGCTGTGCAGCGTGTGACGTCACAAAGCTACGGAGCTAGAAAGGGGCCAAAACTAACCAACGCGTTTCGAGGGACTGCGTCCCTCTTCGTCAGGGTTACCGCCCCCTCCATGTCGTCTGTATATATAGCTGTCTGGATAAACAACTCGTTAACCCCCAGAGAACCGGACCTGAGAACAAAATGTGTAACTGCACTAAAATGCGAATATGCACCAGTGGGTTATAGAGACCAAAAGGCCTCAAAGCACGTCTGCATTCTGTTCATTATATAGATAGTACATGAATGGACCTGTGCATACTACTAGGTGATAGCCAAAGGAACTAAACAAACTTTATTTATTTAAATAAAACTGGAAGTGGGTGAAGAATATATAAATGGGATTAAAACCGTGTATGATAGCACATATAAACTACTACATTATTAAATAAATCCTAATCACATAAAAACCATATAAACCATATTTTATGTGATCACCACCGGCCGGGGTGCTTCTGGCTCTGCGGGCTTTCTACACAGAGAAACAGGTCTCCTGTCATCTGACCACTCGAAATCCTCAGCATCTACATCCGCCAATCATAACACCCAGCGGCACTATTCTCTACAATTTAGTAAGTGTTTATTTCTATTTTCATTTCTATATGTGCCTGTCACCAATTCTGGCAGTTTGATTAGCGGCCATCTGGGGGTCCAATAGGGTGTCATATTACTCGTACTAGAAGTTGTTCCTAGTGGTTTTAGCGCGATACCTCACTTCTTTGAAAAAACTTTTTTGGTTCACCTGTAGGTGTGACAGGGGAGGCACGGCACCTGTCTGGTATCAGCAGCTTCTTCCTACTTGTCAGTAGCGCCAGTGTGACAATTCTTTGTTGTTCACCTCATTTATATCATTTTTTTTTGCTTTCGCACTTTTATACGATAAAAACTATTTTATAGAATAAATAATTATTTTGGCATCGCTTTATTCTGAGGACTATAACTTTTTTATTTTTTCTTTGATGATACTGTATGGCGGCTCGTTTTTTGCGGGACAAGATGACGTTTTTAGCTGTACCATGGTTATTTATATCAGCCTTTTTGATCGCGTGTTATTCCACTTTTTGTTCGGCGGTATGATAATAAAGAGTTGTTTTTTGCCTCATTTTTTTTTTTCCTACTGTGTTCACTGAAGGGGTTAACTAGTAATATAATTTTATAGGTGGGGTCGTTACAGACGCGGCAATGCTAAATATGTGTACTTTTATTGTTTTTTTTTATTATTTAGATAAAGAAATGTATTTATGGGAATAATATTATTTTTTTCTTTATTTAGTAATTTTTTTTTTTTTTACACATGTGAAAATTTTTTTTTTAACTGTTTTACTTTGTCCCGGGGAGGACATCACAGATCACTGATCTGACAGTTTGCACAGCACTCTGTCAGATCACCGATCTGCCTCACAGCACTGCAGGCTTACCATGCGCCTGCTCTGAGCAGGCACTTGGTAAGCCACCTCCCTCCCTGCAGGACCCGGATGCCGTGGCCATCTTGGATCCGGGCACCTGCAGCGAGGAGGAGGTAAGAGACCCTCACAGCATCGCGATCACATCGCGTTGCTTCGGGGGTCTCAGGGAAGCCTGCAGGGAGCCCCCTCCCTGCGCAATGCTTCCCTGCACCGCCGGCACACCGCGATCATGTTTGATCGCGGTGTGCCGGGGGTTAATGTGTCGGGGGCGGTCCATGACCACTCCTAGCAAATAGTGCCGGATGTCAGCTGCGATAGTCAGCTGACACCCGGCCACGATCGGCCGCACTCCCCCCATGAGTGCCGCCGACCGCGCTGGACGTACTATCCCATCGGTGGTCATACGGGCCCACCCCACCTCGACGGGATAGTAATTCCAATGTCAGAAAGGGATTAAATTGAGAAAATAAATAAGTAAATACAAGAAAAGAGTAAAATTGTATAGAAAAGGGAGAGTCCCCTCTATGAACTTCCAGATAATTGTATAAAATGAGTTTCTCATTTCTCTCAAAGTTCAAAGATGCGACTCCATTTCACATGCTGTAAGACTGAACTTGAGAAAATCCCCCTGCACTTTCCTTTTCTGTACAATTTTACTTATTTTGTTTTTTTAATTGAAACCCTATTCCCCCTATTCCCCCTTATTTATCATTTTTTGATCTAATGTTATTTATTATTATTTATTTATATCCATGCACCTCTCTCCCCCTATTCTACCTGGTACGTTTTGAACTGTCTGCTAACCTGGAATACCCACTGCACCCCTGAATCCATGCACCTCTCTCCCCCTATTCTACCTGGTACGCTTTGAACTGTCTGCTAACCTGGAATACCCACTGCACCCCTGAATCCATGCACCTCTCTCCCCCTATTCTACCTGGTACGTTTTGAACTGTCTGCTAACCTGGAATACCCACTGCACCCATGAATCCATGCACCTCTCTCCCCCTATTCTGCCTGGTACATTTTGAACTGTCTGCTAACCTGGAATACCCACTGCACCCCTGAATCCATTCACCTCTCTCCCCCTATTCTACCTGGTCCGCTGCTACTTTTTTACTGACTTTAATTCAATTAATCAATGAACTGCTAACTACAGACCTGTCTCTAACCTTTCCTTCATCTCTAAACTCCTGGAACGCTTGGTCCACTCCCGTCTAATCCGCTATCTCTCGGATAACTCTCTTCTCGACCTCTTACAATCTGGCTTCCGCTCTTTACACTCCACTGAAACTGCCCTCACTAAAGTCTCTAATGATCTAATAACAGCTAAATCCAAAGGTCATTGCTCTCTGCTGATTCTCCTGGATCTCTCTGCCGCATTTGACACTGTGGATCACCAACTCCTTCTCACTGTGCTCCGCTCCATAGGCCTCAAGGACACAGCCCTCTCCTCGTTCTCCTCCTACCTCTCTGACCGCTCCTTCACTGTATCCTTTGCCAGCTCCTCTTCCTCTCCTCATCCCCTTACTATCGGGGTTCCGCAGGGCTCAGTCCTAGGCCCCCTCCTCTTCTCTCTATACATGGCTCCTATTGGACAAACAATCAGTAGATTTGGGTTCCAGTATCATCTCTATGCTGATGACACCCAATTATACACTTCTTCCCCTGACATCACCCCTACCCTAATTAAAAATGCCAAGGATTGTCTGTTTGCTGTCTCTAACGTCATGTCCTCCCTCTATCTGAAACTAAATCTCTCCAAAATGGAACTTCTTGTGTTTCTCCCTTCTACTAACCTAACTCTACCCAACATCGAAATTTCACTGGACGGTTCAACCATAACTCCCAAGCAGCATGCCCGCTGTCTTGGGGTCATATTCGACATTGAACTTTCCTTTACTCCCTATATCCAATCACTCACACGCTCTTGTCACCTGCATCTTAAAAACATCTCCAGAATCTGACCTTTTCTCACCTTTGAAACTGCTAAGACTCTTACTGTCGCTCTTATTCATTCTCATCTGGACTACTGCAACTCTCTTCTGATCGGTCTCCCTCTTACCAAACTTTCTCCTCTCCAATCCATCTTGAATGTGGCGGCCAGGGTTATATTTCTGTCCAGCCGCTTCACCAATGCCTCCATCTTGTGCCAGT
This sequence comes from Ranitomeya variabilis, assembly GCF_051348905.1. Classification (NCBI taxonomy): domain Eukaryota; kingdom Metazoa; phylum Chordata; class Amphibia; order Anura; family Dendrobatidae; genus Ranitomeya; species Ranitomeya variabilis. The sequence continues at coordinate 562,699,584 of NC_135233.1, read as the reverse complement.
CATTACACTGGCTACCCATTCGCTACAGGGTCCAGTATAAACTCATCTCTCTTACCCACAAAGCTCTCCACAGTTCTGCACTGCCTTATATCTCCTCTCTCATCTCTGTCTATGCCCTCCGTTCTACAAATGACCTAAGACTAACATCCCCTTTAATCCGAACCTTGCACCTCCGTCTCCAAGACTTCTCTCATGCTGCGCCAGCTCTCTGGAATGCACTTCCCCAGACGATCAGACAGATACCTAGCCCCGACCTGTTCAAGCGCGCTTTAAAAGCCCATCTTTTCAAACAAGCCTACCACATCAACTACTCAGTAAACAAACTTTGCCCTGCTCCCTCCTTCCAAATATTATTCTGAATCTGCACCCTACTATTCATCTGTCTCCACACCCTCCATGCACATGATAACTTCACTTGATACTTGACTATTGCACTTAAACACACGGGCGGATGACCGGATCATGCAGCTTTATATGAAAATCCCTATTTATTATACACTCACCGGCCACTTTATTAGGTACACCATGCTAGTAACGGGTTGGACCCCCTTTTGCCTTCAGAACTGCCTCAATTCTTCGTGGCATAGATTCAACAAGGTGCTGGAAGCATTCCTCAGAGATTTTGGTCCATATTGACATGATGGCATCACACAGTTGCCGCAGATTTGTCGGCTGCACATCCCAAAGATGCTCCATACAAGGCAGGATGGATCCATGCTTTCATGTTGTTTACGCCAAATTCTGACCCTACCATCCGAATGTCGCAGCAGAAATCGAGACTCATCAGACCAAGCAACGTTTTTCCAATCTTCTACTGTCCAATTTCGATGAGCTTGTACAAATTGTAGCCTCAGTTTCCTGTTCTTAGCTGAAAGGAGTGGTACCCGGTGTGGTCTTCTGCTGCTGTAGCCCATCTGCCTCAAAGTTTGACGCACTGTGCGTTCAGAGATGCTCTTAGGCCTACCTTGGTTGTAACGGGTGGCGATTTGAGTCACTGTTGCCTTTCTATCAGCTCGAACCAGTCTGCCCATTCTCCTCTGACCTCTGGCATCAACAAGGCATTTCCGCCCACAGAACTGCCGCTCACTGGATTTTTTTTCTTTTTCGGACCATTCTCTGTAAACCCTAGAGATGGTTGTGCGTGAAAATCCCAGTAGATCAGCAGTTTCTGAAATACTCAGACCAGCCCTTCTGGCACCAACAACCATGCCACGTTCAAAGGCACTCAAATCACCTTTCTTCCCCATACTGATGCTCGGTTTGAACTGCAGGAGATTGTCTTGACCATGTCTACATGCCTAAATGCACTGAGTTGCCGCCATGTGATTGGCTGATTAGAAATTAAGTGTTAACAAGAAGTTGGACAGGTGTACCTAATAAAGTGGCCAGTGAGTGTAATTGCCAGACCTGAAATAACAAGCACTTTTCACCTATTGTGTCCCCCCCATTTCCTTGTAGATTGTAAGCTTGCGAGCAGGGACCTCACTCCTAATGTCACTGTTTAAATTGTCTTAACTTGTATTGAATTTGTCTGTACATGTCCCCGCTTAATTGTAAAGTGCAGCGGAATATGTTGGCGCTATATAAATAAAAATTATTATTATTATTATTATTATTATTATTATTATAATGAATCATACTTCTAATTTACTGCATGCTGATTGATATATCTATGCTTTTCACACCTAACACTCTCCTCCTATCCTATCCTATCTTTCTTCAGCTTTCATGGCAGTCAAATGTTGTATTAACTGCAATCTGCTAATTGTCCCCTGCTGTGGACTGTCCTCCACCTCCTTCCTCCTCCTCCCCTCCCTCTCTCACCTGGCTTCATTTCTTGGACACTCGAATGGTAGAAGTTGAATGGTGTCGGTCAGACTTGACTTTAGTCAGACGTGACATCATTTCAAGTGACATCTTTAAGTGTATCGTCAGAAATATGCCAGAAATAGTCCAGGAATCGGCCAGACGGTAAGACTAATCACTGTATCCTAATTTTACTTGCATCTCCTTTCTTCCCCTGCTATTTAACCATACTCACATTTGCCCTCACTATTTTCACTCCACTAATCCTCACCCCTATCCTTCTCACACTATGAGAAACTATCGCAATCCCTCTCAATTAAAACCTGTGCAGCTGACTCCCACCCCCCTGCTTCCTCTCTCTGGGGCACTTTGGAATGCCCGCTCTGTCTGCAACAAGCTCCACGTGATCCACGATCTCTTTACTTCCCGCAACCTTTCCTTCCTGGCCCTCACTGAGACCTGGCTGATGCCCCCTGACACAGCCTCCCCTGCTGCACTGAGTTACGGTGGCCTCCACTTTACCCACACTCCTTGCTCTGGCAACAGACATGGTGGGGGAGTGGGTTTCTTTTTTTCTAAAAACTGCTCCTTCAACCCTATCAACCTCCACCCTCCCTTAACCTCCCTTCTTTTGAGGTTCACTCTGTCCGTATCTACTCTCCCTCTAATCTCCAAATGGCTGTCATATACCGACCACCCGGCTCAGCCACTGCCTTCATTGACCAATTTTCCACCTGGCTTCTTCACTTTCTCTCTGCTGACATCCCCACCATCATAATGGGTGACTTTAATATCCCTACTGACACCCACCAACCAGCAGCCTCCAAGCTCCTGGCCCTTACCTCATCCTTTGGACTTACTCAGTGGTCCTCCACAGCCACCCACACAGACGGACATACGCTAGACCTCTTCACCCGCCTCTGTTCCTTATCTAATCTCACAACCTCTCCCTTCCCCTTATCTGACCACCATCTACTCACCTTCTCTTCCTTGTCCTCCTCACCTGCCCCCCATGTCCAACCAGTACCACATCCTCGCAGAAACCTTGCACACCTAGACATTCACAGACTCTCAGACTCTCTTCTACCCCTGTCCTCCATATCTTCACGACTCTTATAGCGCCACCACTTTCTATAACTCCACCCTCACATCAGCCATAGACTCAGTCGCCCCTCTCATGCATGGGAAAGTGCGACAAATCAATAGGCAACCCTGGCATAACAACCTCACCAAGAAACTCCGACAAACATCCAGGGTCGCTGAGCGGCGTTGGAAATAAACACGCCTGCCAGACAACTTCACCACTTTCAAACAAGCTACACTTGCCTTCAAACTAGCCCTCACTTCTGCTAAACAGACCTATTTCACTAACCTTGTATCTTCACTATCCTACAACCCAAAACAACTGGTCAGCACATTTAACTCTCTCCTCCTCCCACCACTGCCACTTCCAACTCCCCTAATCTCTTCTGAGGACTTTGCCACCTACTTCAAAAACAAGATCGACCAAACAAGACAAACCTTTACTTTTCCACCACCCCAACCACTCCATATACCAGACCTCTGCCCTTCCCCAATAACTTCCCTCTCCAACATCACTGAAGGAGAACTTACTCGCCTCCTTTCCAAATCACACCTCACCACCTGTGCACTTGACCCCATCCCTTCCCACTTGCTCCCCAACCTCACTAACATGCTCATTCCAGCCCTAACCCATCTCTTCAACCTATCGCTAACTTCCGGTACTTCCCCTCTGCCCTCAAACATGCCACCATCACACCCATCCTCAAAAAAGCTAACCTTGACCCTACCGCTATGCCCAGCTATCGCCCCATATCACTGCTCCCATTTGTTTCCAAACTCCTTGAGCAGCATGTCCATGGTGAACTTTCCTCCCAGCTCTCATCTAACTCTTTCCTTGACAACCTCCAATCTGGCTTCCGCCCCCACCACTCCACCGAAACTGCTCTCACCAAAATTACTAATGACTTACTCACAGCCAAAGCTAACAGGCAGTTCTCCATCCTCCTCCTTCTCGATCTGTCCTCTGCTTTCGACACAGTCGACCACCTCCTACTGCTACAGATTCTTTCTTCCCTCAGCATCAAAGGCCTTGCCCTGTCCTGGATTGCCTCATACCTTTCCGACTGCACATTTAGCGTTTTCCACTCGCACACTACCTCCTCACCCTGCCCCCTCTCTGTTGGAGTCCCTCAAGGCTCTGTCCTAGGGCCTCTACTTTTTTCCATCTATACCCTTGGCCTAGGACAACTCATAAAGTCCCATGGCTCTCAGTACCACCTATACGCGGACGACACTCAGATCTACCTCTCTGGCTCAGATGTCGCCACTCTTCTGTCCAGAATCCCGGAGTGTCTGTCAGATATATCCTCCTTCTTCAACTCTCACTTCCTAAAACTCAATGAAGACAAAACTGAACTCATCATCTTTCCCCCATCTCGTGTATCCCCCCTAACTGAACTATCTATTATAGTAAACAGCATCACACTCTCTCCCGCACCTGAAATCCGCTGCTTCGGGGTAGCTCTCGATTCTGCCCTGTCCTTCAAATCGCACGTCCAAACCCTTGCCACCTCCTGTCGCCTCCAACTCAAAAATATTGCCAGAATCCGTCCCTTCCTCAGCCCGCAATCTACTAAAACTCTTGTGCATGCCCTCATCATCTCCCGCCTTGATTACTGCAAGACCCTCCTCTGTGGCCTCCCCGCTAACTCCCTTGCACCACTCCAGTCTCTCCTCAACTCTGCTGCTCGGCTAACCCACTTCTCTCCTCGCTACTCCCCTGCTTCACCCCTTTGCAAATCCCTCCACTGGCTCCCAATTCCCCAACGAATCCAGTTCAAACTACTAACACTGATCTACAAAGCCATCCACAAGCTGTCCCCTACCTATATCTCTGAACTAATCTCCCACTATCTTCCCTCACGTAATCTTCGATCCTCCCAAGACCTCCTTCTCTCCTCTACACTTATTCGTTCCTCACACAACCGCCTCCAAGATTTCTCCCGAATATGCCCCATCCTCTGGAATTCCACGCCTCAACACATCCAATTATCCACCACTAGGGTTGAGCAAAACGGATCGGACAAATTCAAAAATCGCCGACTTTCCTAGTGTGGGATCGGCCATGAGGTCGGCGATCTTCGAGCCAAAGTCGCGTTTCATATGACGCATTCAGCCCCATTTTTCAGCCAATGTAGGAGGACGCAAAGTGTGGGCAGCGTGATGACATAGGTCTCGGTCCCCACCATCTTAGAGAAGGGCACGACAGTGATTGGCTTGCTTTCTGCGGCGTCACAGGGGGTATAAAGTGGCGTGCACGCCAACCGCCATCTTACTTCTGCCAATCTTAGCATAGGGAGAGGTTGCTGCAGCTTCATCAGAAGAAGGGATATAGTTAGGGAGGGAAGATTAACCCCAAAACCGCTTGTGCTGTAGCGATTTTCACAGTCCAACACCACCTTTTTTTTGCAGGGACAGTGAAGGGTATATTTTTGTGAATCAGCTCTGTAGCTTATTAGGCTGTCTTATAAGGCTCCCTGATAGCTGCATTGCTGTTTTCACGCTGCTGTGCAAACCAACTGCTTTTTTAAAAGCAAAAATCCTGTTGCTCCTTTCTGCACAGTTATCTTGTTTGTTTGTCCACACTTTTGTATGCAGCAGTCCTTTGTATTGCTGCCATACTTGTCCTGAGATCATTGTAGGGAGATTGAAATTGTACTACAGTCCTTGTATTTTTTCATATATCTTCCAGCCATGTTCTGCCACTTACATTGTGTTGTGTTATACACTGAACCTGAGTTTTGGTGCAGTCTCCCCCCAAAAAAAGGGAGATTCAAATTGTCGCAAAGTGGATATACGTCAGTTCTGTTAGTTTGTCGTATATCAGCCAGCCACATTCTGACACTTACATTGTGTTGTGTTATACCCTGGGCCTGAGTTTTGGTGCAGTCTCCCCCCAAAAAAAGGAGATTCAAATTGTCACAAAGTGGATATACGTCAGTTCTGTTAGTTTGTCGTATATCAGCCAGCCATGTTCTGCCACTTACATTGTGTTGTGTTATACACTGGGCCTGAGTTTGGGTGCAGTCTCCCCCAAAAGAAAGGGAATTCAAATTGTCACATAGTGGATATACGTCAGTTCTGTTAGTTTTTCATATATCTTCCAGCCACGTTCTGCCACTTACATTGTGTTGTGTTATACACTGGGCCTGAGTTTTGGTGCAGTCTCCCCCCCAAAAAAGGGAGATTCAAATTGTCACAAAGTGGATATACGTCAGTTCTGTTAGTTTGTCGTATATCAGCCAGCCACGTTCTGCCACTTACATTGTGTTGTGTTATACACTGGGCCTGAGTTTTGGTGCAGTCTCCCCCCAAAAAATATATACACCTTCTTCCTTGTTTTGCAGTACCATATAACGGTTGTTATTTTGGTTAGATTTTCCCAAAAATGAGGAAGTCTGGTGGAAGAGGTTGTGGGCGGTCGTTGCCAGCTGGTACTGATGGTGGTAGTGGTGGTGGTGGAGCATCTGGTGGTAGTGGGAAAAGCAAAATAGCACCTAAGGCAGGAGGTGTTGAGCCAGCGTCATTGTCTGGCTACACAAGGCCTCGAAGGCTCCCTTAGCTTGGAGTGGGAAAACCGCTTTTAAAGCCGAAGCAGCAGGAAAAAGTTTTGGCTTTCCTTGCTGACTCAGCCTCTAGCTCTTTCGCCTCCTCTTCAGAAAGTTCGAAATATAAAAGCAGCGAGTCGTCAGTGGATGCTCCTGGTCAGGAACAAGACGTTTCCTTGTGTCCTTCACCCAAACCAAAAGTGAAGGATGCGTCAGGTGACACTACAGGTTACTCCATGGAGCTCTTTACACATACCGTGCCTGGGTTAGAAAGGGAAATCGTTAACTGCCCATTACAAGATGAATTGGACATGGAGTGCACTGATGCACAGCCACAGCTAGATTATTATGCTGTTCCATTGACTCAGATCACTACATTGCCCTCGCAGTGTACTCAGCCAGAATCTGACCCTGATGAGACTAAGGTGCCCCGTCCCGAACGCTATAGCACCTTACACGGTGACACAGAGGAAGGTGCACATGACATTGAAGAGGAGGTGATAGATGACCCAGTTGTTGACCCAGATTGGCAGCCATTGAGGGAAGAGGGTGCTGCTGCCAGTTGCTCAGAAGCGGAGGAGGATGATCCGCAGCAGCCATCTACATCGCAACAGCTGTCATCTGGCAGGCCCGTATCAGGCCAAAAACAGGTGTCAAAAACAAAAACAGTTTTAGGACAGCATGGCCCTCTGGTGAAAGTAGCACAGCGTGCAATGCCTGAAAAGGTATTCCATAGTAGGAAGAGTGTAGTGTGGCAATTTTATAACCAAGATCCGTATGATCAGTCAAAAGTTATCTGTAAGAAATGTTTAAAGACCTTTAGCAGAGGGAAGAATCTTCAAAATTTAAATACAATGTGCGTGCGTAGACATTTAACCAGCATGCACTTGCAAGCCTGGACTAACTACCAAACGTCACGTACCGTTGGTGCACCTGCTTAGAATGAAGGTAGTCAGCAAAGCTACATTGCTTCCCTCACTGTAAGCCCACCGGTTAGGACACCACCAGCAGAAAATTTGGAGGTATCATCGCAAGGCCAAAGCAGTCAGGGAATCACAAGGTTTTTGGTAGGAAACACTGTATGTGGGCCAACATCAAGAATACCATCACCAACCCTGTCTCAATCCGCCATGTCCACCACCACCACCACCGCTGGTTCCACCATATGCAGCTCTCCAGTCCAGCTCACCCTACAAGAGACTCTCGTTAGGAAAAGAATGTACTCATCCTCTCATCCGCGTACACAGAGTTGGAACACCCACATTGCTAGACTAATCTCATTAGAAATGATGCCCTACCGGTTGGTTGAAAGCAAAGCTTTCAAAGACCTGATGGCCTATGCAGTACCACGATGTGACCTACTCAGTCGGCACTTCTTTGCGAGAAAAGCCATTCCAGCCCTCCACCAGCATATCAAAGACCGCATTGTCCATGCACTGAGGCAATCAGTCAGTGGAAAGGTGCACCTCACAACAGATGCATGGACCAGTAGGCATGGCCAGGGACGTTACATGTCCATTACGGCCACTGGGTTAATGTGGTGGATGCAGGGTCCACAGGGGACAGCCATAGTGGGACAGTTCTGCCTAGCCCATGGTCTAGGAAACAGTTGGCTGTAGGCATTCGCCACCCCTCCTCCTCCTCCAGAAGTGAAAGCTCATCCACAGAGCGCAGTCGCACGACCACTCCATCCGCAGCTTCCAGTGTTGCACACGAGGTGTCCCATTATCGAACAGCTAGTGATAAGCGTCAGCGACAACAGACACACCACGGAAGTACTGGCCGAGTACTTGCAGCAAGAAACTCAGTCATGGCTGGGCAGTGTACATCTTGAGGCAGGCAAGGTAGTCAGTGATAACGGAAGGAATTTTATGGCTGCCATAGCCATTTCAAAACTGAAACACCTTGAACCTGGTGGTGCAGTGCTTCCTGAAAAATTATCCGGGGTTACCAGCCCTGCTCCTGAAGGTGCGAAGACTTTGCTCGCACATCCGCCGGTCGCCCGTTCACTCCAGCCGTATGCTGAACCATCAGCGATCGCTGAATCTTCCCCAGCACCGCCTAATAATCGACGTTGCAACAAGGTGGAACTCCACACTGCACATGCTTCAGAGGCTGTGTGAACAGAGGCGTGCTTTAATTTATTTGTGGGAGGATACACATACACGGGCAGGCACTTGGATGGCAGACATGGAGTTGTCTGGTGTGCAGTGGTCGACGCTACAAGACCTCTGTCAATTCCTTTAGTGTTTTGAGGAATGCACACGGCTGGTAAGTGCACACAACACCATCATAAGCATGAGCATCCCACTAATGCGCCTGCTGATGCAAAATTTGACGCACATTAAGGAGCAGGCGTCTGCAGCCGATGAGGAGGGAAGCCTTGATGACAGTCAGCCATTGTCTGCTCAGGGAACTCTCCTGGATGAGGTGGCGGACGAAGAGGAGGAGGATGATGGGGATGAATATTTATGGGAGGAGGATGCTTCTCAAGGGGCAATAGAAACTGGTGGCGTTGCAAGGCCAGGTACAGGGTTTTTGCCGGACACAAGTGATGTTGATTTGCAAGAACGTGCTCCTCATCCCAGCACAAGCAGTGAATTGACACCTGGAACATTGGCCCACATGGCTGAGTATGCCTTGCGTATCCTAAAAAGGGACCTCCGCATTATCAAAATGATGACCGTTGACGATTACTGGTTGGCCTGCCTCCTGGATCCACGATATAAAGGAAAATTACAAAATATCATGCCACATGAGAACCTTGAGCAATTATTGGCTACCAAACAAGCAACTCTTGTAGACCGTTTGGTTCAGGCATTCCCAGCACACAGCGGCAGTTATGGTTCTCACACGAGCCATAGGGGGCAACATGGCAGAGGTGTTAGAGGTGCACAAATCCAAAGAAGCATTGGACAGAGGGGTTTTATGACCAGGTTGTGGAGTGATTTCGCAATGACTGCTGACACGACAGTTACTGCTGCATCGATTCAAGGTGACAGGAGACAGCATTTTTCCAGTATGGTTATGAACTACTTTTCCTCCCTCATCGATATTCTCCCTCACAGGTCATTCCCCTATGATTACTGGGCATTAGTGTTGAGCGATACCGTCCGATACTTGAAAGTATCGGTATCGGAAAGTATCGGCCGATACCGGCAAAGTATCGGATCCAATCCGATACCGATACCCGATACCAATACAAGTCAATGGGACTCAAGTATCAGACGGTATTCCTGATGGTTCCCAGGGTCTGAAGGAGAGGAAACTCTCCTTCAGGCCCTGGGAACCATATTAATGTGTAAAAGAAAGAATTAAAATAAAAAATATTGCTATACTCACCTCTCCGAGGGAACCGGCAGCGTTGTTTGCTTAAAATTCGCGCTTTTCTTTCCTTACGTGAAGTCCCGGCTTTGTGATTGGTTGCGTCGCAGTCACATGAGCGACGCAACCAATCACAGCAAGCCGTGACGTAATTTCAGGTCCTTAAGGATTTTAAAATTACGTCCCGGCTTTGTGATTGGTTGCGTCGCAGTCACATGGGCGACGCAACCAATCACAAGCCGTGATGTCACGGGAGGCTGGACACGCGCGCATTTTAAAATGCGTGCGTGTCCAGCCTCCCGGCTTGTGATTGGTTGACCGCGACGCAACCAATCACAAGCCGGGACGTCACGGGAGGCTGGACAAGCGCGCATTTTAAAATGCGCGCGTGTCCAGCCTCCCGGCTTGTGATTGGTTGACCGCGACGCAACCAATCACAAGCCGGGACGTCACGGGAGGCTGGACAAGCGCGCATTTTAAAATGTGCGCGTGTCCAGCCTCCCGTGACGTCACGGCTTGTGATTGGTTGCGTCGCCCATGTGACTGCGACGCAACCAATCACAAAGCCGGGACGTAATTTTAAAATCCTTAAGGACCTGAAATTACGTCACGGCTTGCTGTGATTGGTTGCGTCGCCCATGTGACTGCGACGCAACCAATCACAAGCCGGGACTTCACGTAAAGGAAAGAAAAGCGCGAATTTTAAACAAAGAACGCTGCCGCTTCCCTCGGTAAGGTGCAGGCTGCGTCGGAGAGGTGAGTATAGCAATATTTTTTATTTTAATTCTCTCTTTTACACATTTTTACATTAATGTTGTTTCGATACCGATACCCGATACCACAAAAGTATCGGATCTCGGTATCGGAATTCCGATACCCGCAAGTATCGGCCGATACCCGATACTTGCGGTATCGGAATGCTCAACACTACTGGGCATCTAAAATAGACACCTGGCCTGAATTGGCAGAATATGCAATATAGGAGCTCGCTTCCCCTGCTGCTAGTGTGCTATTCGAAAGAGTCTTCAGTGCTGCTGGTTCAATACTAACCGAAAAAAGGACACGTCTGGCTACCCGAAATGTTGATGATCTAACCTACATTAAAATGAACCAATCATGGATTTCAAATTATTTGGCCCCACCTTCCCCTGCTGACACATAGCTTGCCTAAAAAATGTCTTGCTTTTGGCCTCCTCTTACTGACTGCTTCAATTCCTGCATTTGCAGCTGCTGAATGTCCACCATAGGCCATTTTTATACCTCCCTAAATGGGCTGACTCCCCCCACAGGGCCATGGTCACCACCTGGCGCAAGCACCCGTGCGAGTGCCGTTTGCCTGGACAGGTGGGTGTGCCCACTCTTGGGCGACGCCGCTGGCACAGGGTCCCTCATACTACAATGAAGTGTCTCTGACGGTGGTGGTGCACAACCAATGTCAGACACACCTTCGTAATATGAGGGGCAGTACCGCCGCCCACGAGAGTGTTCCCCCCCCAGCTCGAACAGTGCTCTACCACTTGCAATACTTACCTCTCCCTGCTCCACCACTGTGTAGTCTGTGCTGTTAAATCCTTCAATGGCACTGCCAATACAAATTTGTTGAAAAGATAGATGATAGTTAAAATATACAGGGGCCCAGGCCTCCATTTAGACCAGTTAATACTTTGCACCTACTACCACTGTCTGCTACTCAGCAGAGGAGCCCACCCCTGTACTCAGCTATGCCACCTGTTTATTTATTTTGGCAGTCATTTAGCCTACTTTATTATTAGGGCCTACTAACTGTGTCTGCCGCTCATTACAGTTGTCCTCCGCTGAACAAAGCAATGCCACCAGTTTAGTCCTTTTGCCAATTTTGAACTGCATTTAGCCAACTTTATTATTTGGGCCTACTAACTGTTAGGGGTCGAGTTCCTGCCTCTGCACAGGGGGAATCTCGGGCCATCTCCACTGCAGTCTCCCATTCTTCTCCTGCCGCAGTGGAGCCTGCTCAGCGGAGACATCGGTCCCAGTGTCTCGCTCAGTCTGACTCTGTACAGAGAGTTACTGCTGCTTTTCCTGCTTCTGCCATTGAAGTCAGTGCTGGGCAACGGCGAGCAGACTCTTCTGGCACTAAGTCCTGCTTTTCTCGTTCTGAGCATGCCCAGAGTAAGATCTCTCAGTAGAGATCGAGGGTCACATGATCAGACACTGCAGCTAAGGCCATTGGTCCTTCAGGAAGGTCCTGTAGGTGCTCACGCTCTGTGGCAGCCTCTCATTGGACCTTCTAGGAAGGTCAACTATTTAAGGCTCGCATGGCCGCACGGCCTTGCACTAGTATTGTTCTATGTTGTACTTTGCGCCAGTGTGGTCACGTATGATTGTGTTCAGGGACCCGGCTGAAATAAGCCCCTAGAATGCTGGCACCTCCGGCGAGGAGTTTGTGTGTTTGAGTATTCAGGGACCTGGCTGAAATAAGGCCATAGCATGCTGGCACCTCCGGCGAGGAGTTTTGTGTGCATGCATGACCACTGACTGCTCTCGTTTGGGTAGTTAGCCTGTGCCACTGTGAAGTTTAACAGGTCGCAGTGCTTTGAGTTCACGGCTACTCTGTGAAGTAACAGAGGTAGCTCATACCATTTAGTTCCGCCATTTGCTAGCAGCAGGTTCTCCTGCACGGTGGACCCTGGGCTGCGAACGCATATATTATAATAAAGTCTCTATATCCATTTGGTGCATTCCGCTAGCCCTAACATAATACTAGCACCAGGGTCTGGCTAGTAAATGGCGGACATTCAGCAATCACTGCGGTATATCCAGCAGCTGGAGGGTAGGTTGGCGGCTCTCGAGAGCTCAACCTCAGCTGTGGATGTTACCACAGTTGCTGTACAGGCTGCTAGCGTGGCTGCAGCAACCTTGTCCACTGCCACCACTGTTCCGACATTATCTCGCCTTCCACGTGCCAGAGAAATTTTCTGGAGACAGCAAATCCTGTATGGGATTCATGAGTCAGTGCTCTATTCACCTCGAGCTCCTGGCTGCACGTCTTCCCACAGAGCGAGCTAAGGTGGGATTTATTGTGTCCCTCTTGTTGGACAGGGTGTTGGAATGGGCTACACTGCTGTGGGAGCGTGGCGTTCATGTGGTGCAGAGTGCTCCGCTGTTCCTGAGCACTCTGAAACAGGTCTTTTTAGGACCTCGAGTCACCCATGACATGGCGCTCCAACTGCTGGCATTAACTCAGGGTGAGTCCTTGGTCAGCCAATTTGCAGTCCACTTCCGTACTTTAGCTTCTGAGCTGGAGTAGTCGGATAAAGCCCTTATCCCCATATTTTGGAGGGGGCTGGCTGATCATGTTAAGGACGCTCTGGCCACTAGGGAGATTCTTGCCACACTGGAGGAGTTAATATCTGTCTCTACTCGTATTGACCTCCGTTTTAATGAGCGGAGGTTAGAGCGAGCCCAGTGTAGGCAGATGTTTCGGCTGGCTCCCACCTTTGCCAAACCTCTGGAATCTCCGGTCCTGGTTCCTGAGTCACATGAGGCCATGGAAGTGTCACATGAGGGATCTAAGTCCCGGACCGCTTGTGCACTCAAGGTCTGTCATGTTTGCCAGCAGTCAGGACATCTTGCCACCAGATGTCCCCAGCGGTCGAGGAAATGTCAGCGTCTAGTGGTAGTAGGTGGAGGTACACTAAACACGGTGACGTTTGCCTCCAAATTGTCCTTTAAGGGGACAATAATTATAGGCTCATCCTCCCACTCGGTAGAGCTCTGCATGGACTCTGGGGTGGGGGGCAATTTTATGTCTTCAGCCTTCGCCCAACGTCACGCAATATGTTGTGAATTCTGCTTTTGGGCTCCCTCCGGTGGTTGTAGGTGGTAATGCAGTTGCCCCTGAGTTGCAGTCCTGGTCAGGTGTATCTGCTGATTGCAGTTCTGACTGGGGTATTTAGGCGTGCAGGATTCATTAGTCCTTGCCAGTTGTCAATTGTTGTTGGGAGGTGTTGGACCTCTGCTTGGTTCCTCCTGCCTTTCTGCCAAATCAGCAAAGATAAGTGTCTGTTTTTTTTTTTACTGTGGCACACATGCTATGTGCTTCACAATTCAGTGCTATTCTTTGTGTTTTCTTGTCCAGCTTAGATTGTGTCAGTATTTTCTCAGTCTTGTTGGATTCTCTGGAGTGGCAGATATACATTCCATGTCTTTAGTTAGATTGTGGAACTTTTTGTATTATCTGCTGTGGATATTTTTGGAAGGGTTTTAATACTGACCGCCTAGTAATCTGTCCTATCCTTTCCTATTTAGCTAGAGTGGCCTCTTTTGCTAAATCCTGTTTTCTACCTGTGTGTGTCTATTCTTCTCCTACTCACAGTCATTATTCGTGGGGGGCTGCCTATCCTTTGGGGGTCTGCTCTGAGGCAAGGTAGCATTCCTATTTCCATCTATAGGAGTATTTAGTCCTCCGGCTGTGTCGAGGTGTCTAGGGTATGTTAGGCACACCCCACGGCTACTTCTAGTTGCGGTGTTAGTTCAGGATTTGCGGTCAGTACAGGTTCCACCGACTCCAGAGAAAGTTTCATGCGGCTCCAAGGTCACCAGATCATAACAGTACAACTGGCCCATAATGAGTTAAATGCATCTCAGAAGAAGGGAAGAAAGGTGTTGAGCCATTTTTTTTTCTGTAGTCTGTTTTGTCTTTTCTTCCCTCTTTATTTATGGGTGGCTCAGGAGTCTTGTGCCAGCATGGATGTTCAGGAATTAGCTTCTCTTGTAGACCAGCTTGCTGCTAGGGTACAGGGTATTTCTGATTATATTGTTCAGACTCCTGCTTTAGAGCCGAAGATTCCTACTCCTGATTTGTTTTTTGGTGATAGGTCCAAATTTTTGGGTTTTAAAAACAATTGTAAACTGTTTTTTGCTCTGAGACCGCGATCCTCCGTTGATTCCATTCAGCAGGTTAAAATTGTCATCTCCCTGCTGCGTGGCGATCCACAGGATTGGGCATTTTCCCTGGAATCTGGGAATCCGGCCTTGCTTAATGTAGATTCCTTTTTTCAGGCTTTAGGATTATTATATGATGAACCGAATTATGTGGATCAAGCGGAGAAAACCTTGTTGGCCCTGTCTCAGGGTCAAGAGGCGGCAGAATTGTATTGTCAGAAATTTAGAAAATGGTCTGTGTTGACTAAATGGAATGATGATGCTTTGGCGGCAATTTTCAGAAAGGGTCTTTCTGAATCCGTTAAAGATGTTATGGTGGGGTTTCCCACGCCTTCCGGTCTGAGTGATTCTATGTCTCTGGCCATTCAAATTGATCGGCGCTTGCGGGAGCGTCAAACTGTGCGCGCTGTGGCGTCGTCCATAGAGCAAAGTCATTGTGGCGACGCTTCTCATGTCATTTCAGTCTGCCCTAAGCGGACAAAAAGGATTGTTTGTTCATTTACTATCAGTATTGTACAACCTAAATTTCTGTTATCGGTGTCCTTGATCTGCTCATTGTCATCATTTTCTGTCACGGCATTTGTGGATTCAGGCGCCGCCGTGAACTTAATGGATTTTGAGTTTGCCAGGCGTTGTGGTTTTCCCTTGCAGCCTTTGCAGAATCCTATTCCTTTAAGGGGGATTGATGCTACACCTTTGGCTAAAAATAAGCCCCAGTTTTGGACACAGGTGACCATGCACATGGCGCCAGCCCATCAGGAAGATTGTCGATTTCTGGTGTTGCATAATTTGCATGATGTTATCGTGCTGGGTTTCCCGTGGTTGCAGGTACATAATCCTGTGTTGGATTGGAAATCTATGTCTGTGACTAGTTGGCATTGTCAGAGGGTTTATAATGATGTTCCTTTGCTGTCAACCTCCTCTTCTTCCTCTTCTGAAATTCCAAAGTTTTTGTCTGATTTTCAGGATGTATTCGATGAGCCCAAGTCCAGTTCCCTTCCACCGCATAGGGACTGTGATTGTGCGATTGACTTGATTCCAGGCAGTAAGTTTCCTAAGGGCCGACTTTCAACCTGTCTGTGCCTGAACATACCGCCATGCGGAGTTATGTTAAGGAGTCTTTGGAGAAAGGGCATATTCGGCCATCTTCTTCACCGTTGGGAGCAGGTTTTTTTTTTGTTGCTAAGAAGGATGGCTCCTTGAGACCTTGTATTGATTATCGCCTCTTGAATAAGATCAGGGTCAAGTTTCAATACCCTTTACCTTTGCTTTCCGATTTGTTTGCTAGGATTAAGGGGGCTAGTTGGTTTACGAAGATTGACCTTCGGGGGGCATATAATCTTGTTCGTATTAAGCAGGGTGATGAATGGAAAACTGCGTTTAATACGCCCGAAGGCCATTTTGAATACCTTGTGATGCCATTCGGGCTCACTAACGCTCCATCTGTTTTTCAATCCTTCATGCATGATATCTTCCGGACTTATATTGATAAATTCTTGATTGTATATTTGGACGATATTTTGATTTTTTCCGATGATTGGAAGTCTCATGTGGAACAGGTCAGGATGGTATTTCAGATCCTTCGTGACAATGCCTTGTTTGTGAAGGGGTCTAAGTGTCTCTTTGGGGTGCAGAAGGTTTCTTTTTTGGGCTTTATTTTTTCTCCCTCATCTATGGAGATGGATCCGGTTAAGGTTCAGGCCATTCATGATTGGATTCAACCCACATCCATGAAGAGCCTTCAGAAATTTTTGGGTTTTGCAAATTTTTATCGCCGTTTCATTGCTAACTTCTACAGCCTGGTTAAACCCTTGACTGATTTGACAAAAAAAGGCGCTGATGTGGCGAATTGGTCCTCTGCGGCTGTCTCTGCCTTTCAGGAGCTTAAACGCCGATTTACTTCTGCTCCGGTGTTGCGCCAACCAGATGTTTCTCTTCCATTTCAGGTTGAAATTGATGATTCTGAGATTGGGGCAGGGGCCGTTTTGTCTCAGAGGGATTCTGTTGGTTCTTTGATGAAACTGTGTGCCTTCTTCTCCCGCAAGTTTTCGCCTGCTGAACGCAATTATGATGTCGGCAATCGGGAGTTGTTGGCTATGAAGTGGGCGTTTGAGGAGTGGCGACATTGGCTTGAGGGAGCTAAGCACCGTATTGTGGTCCTGACCGATCATAAGAATTTGATTTACCTCGAGTCTGCCAAACGGCTGAGTCCTAGACAGGCTCGATGGTCCTTGTTTTTTTCCCGTTTTGATTTTGTGGTTTCATATCTTCCGGGTTCTAAGAATATTAAGGCTGATGCCCTTTCTAGGAGTTTTTTGCCTGATTCTCCTGAGGTCCTTGAACTGGTCGGCATTCTGAAAGAAGGGATGGTCCTTTCTGCCATTTCCCCTGATTTACGGCGGGTTCTTCAGGAATTTCAGGCTGATAGACCTGACCGCTGTCCTGTGGGGAAATTGTTTGTTCCTGACAGATGGACTAGTAGAGTGATTTCTGAGGTTCACTGTTCTGTGTTGGCTGGTCATCCTGGTATTTTTGGTACCAGAGATTTGGTTGGTAGGTCCTTTTGGTGGCCTTCGTTGTCACGTGATGTTCATTCTTTTGTGCAGTCCTGTGGGACTTGTGCGCGGGCCAAGCCTTGTTGTTCCCGTGCTAGTGGGTTACTTTTGCCATTGCCGGTCCCTGAGAGGCCCTGGACGCATATTTCTATGGATTTTATTTCTGATCTTCCGGTTTCCCAGAGGATGTTGGTTATCTGGGTTGTTTGTGACCGGTTTTCTAAGATGGTTCATTTGGTGCCTTTGCCTAAATTGCCTTCCTCTTCAGAGTTGGTTCCGGTTTTTTTTCAGCATGTGGTTCGTTTGCATGGTATTCCGGAGAATATTGTGTCCGACAGAGGTTCCCAGTTTGTTTCTAGGTTTTGGCGGGCCTTTTGTGCTAGGCTGGGCATTGATTTGCCTTTTTCTTCTGCATTTCATCCTCAGACAAATGGCCAGACCGAGCGAACTAATCAGACTTTGGAGACTTATTTGAGATGCTTTGTGTCTGCCGATCAGGATGATTGGGTGGCCTTTTTGCCATTGGCCGAGTTTGCCCTTAAAAATCGGGCTAGTTCGGCTACTTTGGTTTCGCCTTTTTTTTGTAATTTTGTTTTTCATCCTCATTTTTCTTCTGGGCAGGTTGAGCCTTCTGACTGTTCTGGTGTGGATTCTGTGGTTGACAGATTGCAGCAGATTTGGGCTCATGTGGTGGACAATTTGGTGTTGTCTCAGGAGGAGGCTCAAAGTTTTGCTAACCGTCGTCGGTGTGTTGGTTCCCGGCTTCGGGTTGGGGATTTGCTTTGGTTGTCTTCTCGTCATGTTCCTATGAAGGTCTCTTCCCCTAAGTTTAAGCGTCAGTTTATTGGTCCTTATAGGATTTCTGAGATTATTAATCCGGTGTCTTTTCGATTGGCGCTTCCGGCCTCTTTTGCTATCCATAATGTCTTCCATAGATCTTTATTGCGGAAATATGTGGTGCCCGTTGTTCCCTCTGTCGATCCTCCGGCCCCTGTTTTGGTTGATGGGGAGTTGGAGTATGTGGTTGAGAAGATTTTGGATTCTCGTTTTTCAAGGCGGAGGCTTCAGTACCTTGTCAAATGGAAGGGTTATGGCCAGGAGGATAATTCTTGGGTTTTTGCTTCTGATGTCCATGCTGCTGATTTGGTTCATGCTTTTCATCTGGCTGATCGGCCTGGGGGCTCTGGTGAGGGTTCGGAGACCCCTCCTCAAGGGGGGGTACTGTTGTGAATTCTGCTTTTGGGCTCCCTCCGGTGGTTGTAGGTGGTAATGCAGTTGCCCCTGAGTTGCAGTCCTGGTCAGGTGTATCTGCTGACTGCAGTTCTGACTGGGGTATTTAGGCATGCAGGATTCATTAGTCCTTGCCAGTTGTCAATTGTTGTTGGGAGGTGTTGGACCTCTGCTTGGTTCCTCCTGCCTTTCTGCCAAATCATCAAAGATAAGTGTCTGTTTTTTCTTTTTCCTGTGGCACACATGCTATGTGCTTCACAATTCAGTGCTATTCTTTGTGTTTTCTTGTCCAGCTTAGATTGTGTCAGTATTTTCTCAGTCTTGTTGGATTCTCTGGAGTGGCAGATATACATTCCATGTCTTTAGTTAGATTGTGGAACTTTTTGTATTATCTGCTGTGGATATTTTTGGAAGGGTTTTAATACTGACCGCCTAGTAATCTGTCCTATCCTTTCCTATTTAGCTAGAGTGGCCTCTTTTGCTAAATCCTGTTTTCTACCTGCGTGTGTCTATTCTTCTCCTACTCACAGTCATTATTCGTGGGGGGCTGCCTATCCTTTGGGGGTCTGCTCTGAGGCAAGGTAGCATTCCTATTTCCATCTATAGGGGTATTTAGTCCTCCGGCTGTGTCGAGGTGTCTAGGGTATGTTAGGCACACCCCACGGCTACTTCTAGTTGCGGTGTTAGTTCAGGATTTGCGGTCAGTACAGGTTCCACCGACTCCAGAGAAAGTTTCATGCGGCTCCCAGGTCACCAGATCATAACAGCAATACCCCTGGTTATGCTAGCTCAACCAGTAACGGTATGAGTGGTGAATGGGTCAACACTGCCCTCACAGATAACACACCAGACCGTTCCTTTTACTCTGTCCATGTCGCCATCCCATCAGGAGATTATATCTCTGCTCGTCATTCCTGAGTGAATTGATGAGGTCCTGTTGGGCATACCATGGCTACGGTACCACTCTCCTCATATCGAGTCGTCCTCAGGCAGAATTTTGGGTTGGGGTGAATCTTGTGGGGGTAGGTGTCAGAGGGAGTGCGTTCAGGTTGCTACAACAGAGGTACCCGCAGATCTATCCTCTCTCCCCAAGCAATATTGGTCTTACGCAGACGTATTCTCCAAAAAGGCGGCAGAGACCCTTCCGCCCCATCGCCCCTATGACTGTCCTATTGATCTCTTGCCTGGTGCTGAGCCTCCCCGGGGTCGAGTTTATCCGTTATCTCTCCCAGAGACGGAGGCAATGTCTCAGTACATTCAAGAGAATCTGGCAAGAGGGTTCATCAGGAAGTCAGTGTCACCTGCTGGGGCTGGGTTCTTCTTCATGCAGAAGAAGAATGGGGAACTGCGTCCGTGCATAGACTACAGGGATCTTAACGCCATCACCGTTAAGAATAAGTATCCTTGATATCTGAGCTCTTCGATAGGCTTCGGGGAGCAAGGGTGTTTACTAAACTAGATCTGCAGGGTGCTTACAACCTGATTCACATCCGTGAGGGGGACGAATGGAAGACGGCTTTTAACACCAGGGATGGGCACTATGAATATCTGGTGATGCCCTTCGGGCTCTGTAATGCCCCAGCCGTTTTCCAAGAGTTTGTGAATGACATCTTCCGTGATATGCTCACCACCTTGGTCGTGGTCTATCTGGATGATATTCTCATCTACTCTCCAGATATTGACTCCCACCGGAGAGATGTTTGCAAAGTCTTCGACCTCCTACGGGCAAACTCCCTCTATGCCAAGTTGGAGAAGTGTATTTTCAAGCAGGAGTCCTTACCTTTCCTAGGCTATATCATCTCCGCCCAGGGATTGGCTATGGATCCTGCCAAACTACAAGCCGTGATGGACTGGCAGGAACCCCAATCTCTTAAAGCGAGGCAGCGCTTTATGGGGTTCATTAATTATTATCGCCAGTTCATTCTGCACTTCTCAACTTTGGTAGCTCCCTTGGTTGCCCTAACCAAGAAGGGGGCAAATCCCAAATTGTGGTCTGAGGAGGTCTCCAAGACCTTTAACTCCATTAAAGGGAACCTGTCACCTGAATTTGGCGGGACCGGTTTTGGGTCATATGGGCGGGGTTTTCGGGTGTTTGATTCACCCTTTCCTTACCCGCTGGCTGCATGCTGGCCGCAATATTGGATTGAAGTTCATTCTCTGTCCTCCAGAGTACACGCCTGCGCAAGGCAATATTGCCTTGCGCAGGCGTGCACTCTGGAGGACAGAGAATGAACTTCAATCCAATATTGCGGCAAGCATGCAGCCAGCGGGTAAGGAAAGGGTGAATCAAACACCCGAAAACCCCGCCCATATGACCCAAAACCGGTCCTGCCAAATTCAGGTGACAGGTTCCCTTTACGTCACACTTCACTAGCGCTCCCATCCTACACTACCCCGATGTAGATAAGCCATTTATCATGGAGGTGGATGCCTCATCTGTTGGTGCTGGAGCAGTCCTTTTCCAAAAGGATACTCAAGGTCCGAAGCATCTTTGCTTCTTCTTTTCTAAGACCTTCTCACCAGCAGAGAGGAATTATTCCATCGGGGACAGGGAGTTGCTAGCCATGAAGTTGGCCTTCTCAGAGTGGAGACATCTCTTGGAGGGAGCTCGTTTTCCATTCCAAGTCTTCACAGATCATAAAAATTTGGTGTACCTGCAGACAGCCCAGAGGTTAAATTCTCGCCAGGCCAGATGGTCCTTGTTCTTCTCCCGTTTTCATTTCACCCTCCATTTTCTTGCTGGGGAGAAGAACATTCGTGCCGACGCTCTCTCTCTCTCCATTGTGTCATCTGTGGAGGAGGAAGAGGAGCCTCGGCTTATTGTCCCCACTGAGAGCCTGAGAGCCGTGGCCCCAGTTTCGCTAGAGTCTGTGCCTCTGGGCAAGACTTTTGTACCATCCAGTTTGCGACCGGAGGTTCTCTCTTGGGCACACTCGTCCAGGGTGGGTGGACATTTTGGTTCCAAAAGGACATCTGAGTTACTGGCGATGACATACTGGTGGCCGCATATGGCTCGTGATGTCACAGACTATGTTCGGGCATGTGTCTCTTGCGCCAAGAACAAGTCCCCTCGGCAACGGCCAGCTGGGTTGCTGTATCCTCTGCCGGTGGCGGACAGGCCCTGGGAGATGGTAGGGATGGACTTTGTGGTGGGCTTACCCAAGTCTCGTAACTGCACCATTATCTGGGTGATCACCGACCATTTTTCCAAAATGGTTCATTTGGTGCCTCTTCCACGGCTAAAGTCTGCACGGGCTCTGGCAGCCTTGTTCATCAAGCATACTGTATCTTTCCCTTACGCGGTATGCCGGACAAGATTGTCAGTGACCGGGGTCCCCAGTTTGCGTCTCGATTCTGGAGGGAGCTTTGTCGTCTACTCAGTATTGAGTTAAATCTCTCCTCGGCTTATCATCCCGAGACGAATGGATTGGTTGAGAGGGCCAACCAGACTCTGGTCACTTATTTACGACATTTTGTTTCTGCCAGGCAGGATGACTGGGCATCCTTGTTAACGTGGGCTGAGTTTGCCCTTAACAACGCTGTAGACGACTCCACCGGTCAGACTCCTTTCCTCCTTAATTACGGCCAACATCCGCCGGATTCCTGTGTCTATGCCCGAGTCCTCTGCTGATTCCAGGGTGGCAGATGGGGCAGTGGAGGCACGAGACATTTGGTACCGCACTCAGGATGCTATCCAGGCCTCCAATGAGAGAATGAGTTCCTCCGCCGATGCTCATCGGCGCCCTGCCCCGACCTTTGCTCTTGGCGACTTAGTGTGGCTCTCCGCCCGTAACATCAGGCTGCGTGTTGAGTCCACTAAGTTTGCACCTCACTACTTGGGTCCCTTCAAGGTCCTCGAACAGGTTAACCCTGTAGTCTACCATCTAGCCCTTCCTCCACGCCTAGGTATCACCGACACCTTTCATGTGTCCCTCCTTAAGCCCGTATACATGTCCCGGTTTTCTGAGTCATCTGCCGGGACATCGGGTTCGTCTACGGACGATTACGAGGTGAACGCTATTTTGGGGTGTAAGGTGGTTCGTGGCAAAAAAATTTATTTGGTGGACTGGAAGGGCTACGGTCCTGAGGATAGGTTGCTGCCTTCGAACATAGCGAGTACCAAGGAGGGGGGGTGCCTAGGGCGGGTAATGTTAGGGGTTGAGTTCCCGCCTCTGCACAGGGGGAATCTCGGGCCATCTCCGCTGCGGTCTCCCATTCTTCTCCTGCCGCAGTGGAGCCTGCTCAGCGGAGACATCGGTCCCAGCGTCTCGCTCAGTCTGACTCTGTACAGAGAGTTACTGCTGCTTTTCCTGCTTCTGCCATTGAACTCAGTGCTGGCAGCGGCAAGCAGACGCTTCTGGGACTAAGACCTGCTTTTCTCTTTCTGAGCATGCCCAGAGTAAGATCTCTCAGTGGAGATCGAGGGTCACATGATCAGACACTGCAGCTAAGGCTATTGGTCCTTCAGGAAAGTCCTGTAGGTGCTCACGCTCTGTGGCAGCCTCTCATTGGTCCTTCTAGGAAGGTCCTGTATGTGCTGCAACTATTTAAGGCTCGCATGGCCGCACGGCCATGCGCTAGTATTGTTCTATGTTGTACTTTGCGCCAGTGTGGTCACATATGATTGTGTTCAGGGACCCGGCTGAAATAAGCCCCTAGAATGCTGGCACCTCCGGCAAGGAGTTTGTGTGTTTGAGTATTCAGGGACCTGGCTGAAATAAGGCCCTAGCATGCTGGCACCTCCGGCGAGGAGTTTTGTGTGCATGCATGACCACTGACTGCTCTTGTTTGGGTAGTTAGCCTGTGCCACTGTGATGTTTAACAGGGCGCAGTGCTTTGAGTTCACGGCTACTCTGTGAAGTAACAGAGGTAGCTCATACCGCCATTTAGTTCCGCCATTTGCTAGCAGCAGGTTCTCCTGCATGGTGGACCCCGGGCTGTGAACGCATATATTATAATAAAGTCTCTATATCCATTTGGTGCGTTCCCCTAGCCCTAACACTAACTGTGCCTGCCACTCCTTACAGTTGTCCTCCACTGAACAAAGCAATGCCGCCTGTTTAGTCCTGTTACCAATTTTGAACTGCATTTAGCCTACTTAACTATATGGGCCTACTAACTGTGTCTGCCCCTCACTACAGTTGTCCTCCACTGAACAAAGCAATGCCGCCTGTTTAGTCCTGTTACGAATTTTGAACTGCATTAAGCCTACTTAATTATTTGGGCCTACAAACTGTGTCTGCCGCTCATTACAGTTGTCCTCCACTGAACAAAGCAATGCTGCCTGTTTAGTCCTGTTACCAATTTTGAACTTCATTTAGCCTACCTAATTATTTGGGCCTACTAACTGTGTCTGCCCCTCATTACTTTTGTCCTCCACTGAACAAAGCAATGCCGCCAGTTTAGTCCTGTTACCAATTTTGAACTGCATTTAGCCTACTTAATTATTTGGGCATATATCTGTGTTTCCTCCTCATCCTGCCCATTGCCCAGCCACTGCTAGATGAGTCTACTGGTACATTTACCCAGACCACTACATTCCTCTTGCACTCTACACAGCCAGAATCTGACCCTGCTGAAAGTCAGGTTCCCCTTCCCGCATACTATACCACCTTACACGGGGACAAAGAGGAAGGTGCAGATGAAAGTGCAGGTTCCTTCATCAGGTGGGGGGCATACTCATTGGCAACGTCACTGGCACAGGGCCCCTCATAGTAGGCAAAAGTGTCTCTGCCGGTGGGAGGCGCCACCCACCGTCAAACACACCGCCGTACTATGAGGGGCCCTGTGCCAATGCCAATGAGTGGGCCCCCCTGCTTGCTCAGGATCACAGCACTTGCAAAGTTGAAATACTTACCTCTCCCTGCTCCACCGCCGTGACGTATTCTGCATTTCCTGGGCCCACGAAAATCTTGAGCTAGCCCTACCCCCCACAACTTTAGCCAAATGACCCCCAGTTTTCAATGCCTAACTATTATTATAAAGTAAATTAAGATTAGCAAGCTTCAGTAATAAGAATTGATGTTTTTGGCATTAAAATGGGCACTGTAGGTGTTTTTCTGTCCTCCACTCACTGCCGACTTTGATTCCCCATTGACTTGCATTGGGTTTTGTGTTTCAGTCGGCCCCCGACATTACGCAATAATCGGCCGATTTTACCCGACCCGACTTTTGACAAAGTCGGGTTTCGCGAAACCCGACTCGATCCGAAAAAAGTAAAAGTTGCTCAACTCTATCCACCACCCTCAGATCCTTCAGACGGAACCTGAAAACCCATCTCTTCAGGAAAGCCTACAGCCTGCAATAACCATTCTGCCGCCTCACCAACCGCCCGAGCTGCTGCCACGTCACCGACCACCCGAGCTGCCGCCATGTCACCAACCACCCGAGCTGCTGCCATGTCACTGACCACCTGAGCTGCCGCCACGTCACCGACCACCCGAGCTGCCACCATGTCACTGACCACCCGAGCTGCCGCCACGTCACCGACCACCCTAGCTGCCACCACGACCACCCACCACCTCACCACCACCAGTGCTGCAGCACACCAACCTCCTGTCTCTTCCCCACTATCCTGAAGAATGTAAGTCCGCAAGGACAGGGTCCTCTCCCCTCTGTACCAGTCTGTCTCTGTAAATTTGTTTACTGTTAAAAGACATCTATAACCCAGTATGTAACCCCTTTTCACATGTACAGCACCATGGAATTAATGGTGCTATATAAATAAATAATAATAATAATATCTTATATAGCACCATGAATTCCATGAGGCTGTACATGAGATGGGGTTACATCAAAATACAAATATCACTTACAGTAAACAAAACTAACAATGACAGACTGATACAGAGGGGAGATGACCCTGCCCTTGCGGGCTTACATTCTACATTCTACATTTATAGATTATCAATGGTATTGTCACAGTTCAGAAATTCCTGGGAAAGGGGCTCCTTTCCTATTACTAAAGCTAGATGACACCCTAGCTATCCCTCCTCCTCGGGTTACTTTTAATGGTGAAGATGCCAAGGCCACAAACCTTACTGAGCTCCTAGATCAGCCTTAACCTGTCCCCTCTTCCCCAGGGAAATGGGGAGTAGTAGTGTATAAGAATACGCAACCCAGACTAACAAGGGAATATGTACAGGGATAAAGGAAAATACCAATCACACAAATATGCACTCACAAACAACAGAATGGAACCAGGGAGTGAAGGAAGGGAATAGAAAAATAAATTGAAGAGAATGAGGGTAAGCATACAGACAAAACTTTAACCAACAGTCTTTAAAACAACACTCCAAATGCCTCCTCAAAGATCAAGAGTCTCCATGCTTCTGAATCAGGGCAGAATTAACCTAACAATGGTAATCCTGATTGCCAGAGGAGAGTATATATTGGAGAGGGGAGTGTCCAAAGCTGAACAGCTGAGAACATCAAAGCTGGAAGGCTCCAGCAACACTCAAGATAAATAGATTAACCCTATACTGCTAACAGAAACATGCACCATTTAATATTATGGTTAAGTGCTTCTAACTCATGCCGGATTATGTGAAATTGGACGCTGGGTCCAAGCATTGGCAAATGACTGGCAGAGTGGGCATTTTCCAGCATTCTTTTGTGTCAAGACATTACAATGATGTAGAGACTGGTGTGAAACCTTGGCTCCGGCAAGTGTCAGAGCAAGGTTAGTGAATAGTGAATGATCGATAAGGAGAGGTTTTTTAAAAAATTTTAACCAGTTCTGAGCAGTTGGAAACATGTATTTATTAGATGTAAGCACATGTGGAGCGCCCCCAAGGGCTAGGGGTACTCAGTACCGGGTCCATCGGTTCACAGGGGGGATGTCACGGTGGCTGACCCGGTCCGTGGCCCTCGGGACGTCCGAGTTAAAGGGAAAGGTCTTTAAAGGGATATGTTCATGACACCACCTGTGGTATTCGGAAAGGATGGCCGACACTGCTTAGGGGTCCGCTAGGGTGATGTTATGGCAGCTAGATGGTATACCTTCCCACAGGTGAAGTATGTCCCCGGGCTTCCCAGTGTATAGATGGTGGATGGTGTGAGGCGCAGTGAAGAACGAGGACACAAGGTTGCAGTCTCTTTACCTTTTACTGAAGGCTTCAGCATCCACATTCCAGACAGATCGCAGGGCAGGCAGAGTCTGGCCGGTTTGGAGGCAAATCCAGAGTCCCCTTATCCAGGTGGAAATCAGTAGCCATCCTTTAGCGCCTTGGTGTTGTAGTACCTTACTGCTAAGCCTCTCATAAGGTCCTCACAGATGGTGTAGATGTTATTGATGTTATCTCTTTCTCTCTGTCCCCCAGATGGATAGGACAAACCCGTATGACCGGTGGCTTGAGGCTTTTTACACCTTGCCACCTTGCCTCCTGGGTGTAGGGGCGGATCAGTAACTTGCAATTAGCTGTCCTGTCGGTCTCTGGAGCAAGGCATAAAGGACTGTTGCTCCCTCAGTGTTCTGGCTACCGGGATCCTGCGCCTCAGAAGGAGGCAGCCCGTGTCGGGCAGAACTCCTCCTGGTATCCACTCCTTTGCTATGACTTCTTCACCCTCTCTACAATACAATTCTCTTTTCGTGTCCTTCCTTAGGAACTGCCGCACTTAGGGCAGGCACAGCCCCGTATCTGTCTAGGCCTCTGACAGGCTCCCACCCCTGCCAGGGACCAACTACCTGAGCAAAGCTCAGCCAGGAACTGCCTAACTTCCTATCCAGGCAACCAGTTCTACCCAAGTGTGAATAGTGCCCTAATAAATAGGAGCATAGCTCCCCCTGGTGGCCTGGAGTGCAAAATGTGTTGCATGTTTGTGATACCTGGATTCGGTTGTCATTCTTTGCCTCCAAATGTAACATCACTCCCCCCTAGAGGAGAATGATATTACTGCAACAACCAGGACCCTGGGGCGCTGCACATGCTCTTTCACTGCACATAGATAAATATCCAAGAAATAAAACAGAAAGAGACAAACACATATAGGATAACACTGAGAAGTAAAGGGGAATAAGGAGTGAGGAAGTGCTCACCTGATGGGGTTGTGGCTGGCACAACTCAAATACATTTAACAATATGGAACGACGAGTACAGGCGTGCTTGGATTCGAACCTTAGACATTTTCAACACCTGTTTTAAAATATCAGTTTCTCATAAACCAAGGTATGTTCAGTTGAAATCTCACTACAATAGATCATCTCTTTTAGAAGTTAAAGCAATTTTTTTTCTGATAAAGTAGCGAGTGAATTACCCTAAATTGTAAAGGTTACCAGAAATCCACTTTTTTATATCATTGGAAAATATAATTTTTTTACATGACTTTGGGGCACTAGAGTAGGCTGAAATATTAAATTATTTTTTTTTAGGTAGCATCATTCATGGTCAAATTTATACAGCATTCCAATATTCAACCTTCAGGCACAAGACAACTCTTTTAGTCTGTGTGTCCTGAGATCCCTCCAAAACCGACTGTTACAGAATGTCAGAGCATAGGACATGCTGACTTGCTGGTGTGACTCTTTTTTTCTACCATTTGTACTTCTCCAGGCATAATCAGTCTCCTGTTGCTATCAGCAGGGGGGAAGAGTATTTTTTATCTCTAGTATTTAAAATAAAATCGTTTGGTACAAATTTTACTTTTTATTCTTCTTTGGTCCTTTTTCGTTGATTTGCATGGAATAGTAGAGAAAAGAAGTTTGCTTGATTTACGGTGCATAAGGTTTTGTATGTGTGTGTGTTTGCATATTTTCTGTATCCATTAAGGGACAGACTTCATTTATATGTTAATATCTGTCGGCACCCAGACTAAATATACAGAACTATCTCATGGGAAGCTGATTTTTTTTTGTCAGTTTGGCTATACTTCAACATCTCAATGGTAGCAATAATCTTGATTAGCAAAACAATTGGAGGCCTGGAGGACCCTGCAGATCTTATGCAAAAAGATCTCAGGTTACAGTTTATTAATGTGACACATTCATAGTCCAGACAACCACGTCGAAGAAAAGAAGCTTATTTTCTCCTCATCCATTTTTTTTCCCATGAGGACAAAAGAAGTTAATTTAATTTAAGATATAATTTAGCTAACATAAGAAAATAAATGGGAACACATTTAACAAAAAACAGCAGCAATAGACTAAGTTTTGACCAATAAGAGAAGACTTTACTATATATATGGTATATAACCAGAAAAAATATCCAAAAACATATCTTAAATATAAAGAGGCCTCAAAATGTAAAAAACAGTATACCAATCATAATCAAGGAAAAAGTAAACGGGTGCTTTATCAGCATTTGACACCAAAAAATGGATAACAAGTATCTAAAAAACACCACTCAAAAAAGAGGAGTAATAGAAATACAGATAAAATAAGTAAATTTTATTGACAAACTATACATAAAAGATTAAAAAACATGAATCAAAAATAACCATGACACACGTATGAGAGGAATCAAACGATGGAGAAAGTAATCAAGCCAGAATAAGTGGTGAGGCAGAACAAAATCAAGCTGCGGGTATGAATGATAGTAATACAAACAAATCCATACTGTATGACCAGAATTAAATAAGCAAGTGCATGCAATGAAAACACGTTTTAAACTGACCACATGGAGAAAAGTACAAATTAGAGCTAACCCATAATGTTATAAACAGCCCGTCGGCGACACCACAGACACTCCGACGTGCGTTTCTCGGATGTGCTTTCTCAAGGGGAGTGCTGATTATGAACCATTTTTATGAAATAATAGAAGTTATGTTATATTTTGATTCCAAGATATCTAAACTGCTAGTAAATCTTTGTAATAGATTCTAGAATGAGATTATAATAAAAAGCAACGAAGCATAGTCAACATCAAATTGGTTAGCTACTCCCCAATCCATGCAAAAGTGTTCATGCAAGTGTGAAATTAAGTGGGACCACCATAGAGGCACCTTTGATTTTACATAGAAACTGGTTTTATTTTTTACTAGATATGACACTAGATACTTTTCTGTATCTTCATATGTTTAATTAAGAGGGCATGAGATGCCATATGAGTTTAATAGATTTTCTCCCTTGGCCTCAATGTTTCTAGATCAGAGCAACTCCATATATCCCAAAACTGGAAAATTATTTTACTTAAGGCTGTGTTTGCATTAAAAAGTTTATGGAGGACCTTTCACCAAATTTGCCATGTTGAATTGGATGCACAATGTAATAATGGCTGCAGAATGGAATAAAACGTTATTTTATTTATTTTGTCTCTGTGTCGTCGAAATACTAGCAATCAAAATATTTTGAAACTAAAAAGTTAACTTTTATTAACTGCAAGAGGATGTTTTCAGAGTTTTCACTACATTACTTCATTACATCTCTGTTCTAGACTATTTCCGTGTGAGATATAATGACACTTTACTTTGTTCTCACTGCACAGTGCTTACAAGTTGAGCACAACAGGCATAACCCATCTCTTCAGGAAAGCCTACAGCCTACAATAACCGAGCCGCCGCCTCACCACTGCCAGAGCCGCCGCCTCACCACCGCCAGAGCCGCCGCCTCACCACCGCCAGAGCCGCCGCCTCACCACCGCCAGAGCCGCCGCCTCATCCCTACCTTCCGTCTCTTCCCCACTATCCCATAGAATGTAAGTCCGCAAGGATAGGGTCCTCTCCCCTCTGTACCAGTCCGTCACTGTAAACCTGTTTACTGTAAACGATATCTATAACCCTGTATGTAACCCCTTTCTCATGTACAGCACCATGGAATTTATGGTGCTATATGAATAAATAATAATAATAATAATAATTGTGATTACTGATACATTTCTGAACAGGTAGTGTGGTGGCAGGGCAGTACAGCAGAGCAGTTAGTGCCAGAACAGGAGGAAAGCTGATAAAAGGGTTTGTAATGTGGCACAGATAAACTAAGCAGCCCTTGCCCTCCACCCACAATGACTGATGCAGAAGCATAAGAACAAGGAAATCAGAGATGTGTCATTATATCACATTCCAAATTATTAAATTATTATAAAAATTAGATTCAAGTGTCATAAAAATGTATTTTTTTGTTTTTCAAATAAACTCATGGATGATTTTGTGCCTCAGGATCATTGGATCAATAAAATCAATCTCAAACACCTGTGATAATTAGTTTGCCAAGTGAGCTCAATTAAAGAAAACTATTTAAAAAGGACGTTCAACATTATTAAGCAGGCGACAGGTTTCAAGCAATATGGGAAAGAAAAAAGATTTATCTTTTGCCAAAAATCATCAAAAAGTGGAATGCCTTGGACAAGTGTCATGATCTCCATGGCCAGAGAACTAGCATAAGCCTCTATAGGAACAAGCTCTTGGAAGATGTAACTATACTGACCATGAACTAAACCTACCGCATCATCTAGAAGTAGCCAGGTAGCATGTCCTACTTTTTATCCCTATATGCCCAGCGCCGGCCGGAGAACTAAATAATGCTAGCAGAGGGAAATATAAGACCTGACTCACCTCTAGAGAAATGCCCAAAAAGGAGACAGAGGCCCCCCACATATATTGGCGGTGATATGAGATGAAACAACAAACGCAGCAGGAAAATAGTTTTAGCAAATTTGAGGTCCGCTTTCTAGATAGCAGAAGACAGAAAGCATACTTTCATGGTCAGTAGAAAACCCTAACAAAACACATCCAGAAATTACTTTAGGACTCTGGCATTAACTCATAATACCAGAGTGGCAATTCCTGATCAACAAGAGCTTTCCAGACACAGTAACGAAACTGCAGCTGTGAACTGGAACCAAAATACAAAAACAAAACATGGACGAATGTCCAACTTATCTAGTAGATGTCTGGGAGCAGGAACAAGCACAGAGAGGCTTCTGATAACATTGTTGACCGGCAAGCATCTAACAGAGAAGCCAGGTTATATAGCGACACCCAGATCTAATCAGAACAGGTGAACAGGGAAGATGATGTCACAAGTTCAATTCCACCAGTAGCCACCGGGGGAGCCCAGAATCCAAATTCACAACAGTACCCCCCCCTCAAGGAGGGGGCACCGAACCCTCACCAGAACCACCAGGGCGATCAGGATGGGCCCTATGAAAGGCACGAACCAGATCAGAGGCATGAACATCAGATGCAGTGACCCAAGAATTATCCTCCTGGCCATAGCCCTTCCACTTGACCAGATACTGGAGTCTCCGTCTGGAAACACGGGAGTCTAGGATTTTTTCCACAACGTACTCCAACTCACCCTCAACCAACACCGGAGCAGGAGGCTCAACGGAAGGCACAACCGGTGCCTCATACCTGCGCAATAACGACCGATGAAAAACGTTATGAATAGAAAAGGATGCAGGGAGGTCCAAACGGAAGGAAACAGGGTTAAGAATCTCCAATATTTTATACGGACCGATGAACCGAGGCTTAAACTTAGGAGATGAGACCCTCATAGGGACAAAACGAGAAGACAACCACACCAAATCTCCAACACAAAGCCGAGGACCAACACGACGGTGACGGTTGGCAAAAAGCTGAGTCTTCTCCTGGGACAACTTTAAATTGTCCATCACCTGCCCCCAGATATGATGCAATCTCTCCACCACCGCATCCACTCCAGGACAATCCGAGGATTCCATCTGACCGGAGGAAAATCGAGGATGGAACCCCGAATTACAGAAAAACGGGGAAACCAAGGTGGCAGAGCTGGCCCGATTATTGAGGGCGAACTCCGCCAATGGCAAAAAAGCAACCCAATCATCCTGGTCAGCAGACACAAAACACCTCAGATATGTCTCCAGGGTCTGATTAGTCCGCTCGGTCTGGCCATTAGTCTGAGGGTGAAAAGCAGACGAAAAAGACAAATCTATGCCCATCCTAGCACAAAATGCCCGCCAAAATCTAGACACAAATTGGGTTCCTCTGTCAGAAACGATATTCTCAGGAATACCATGCAAACGAACAACATTTTGAAAAAACAGGGGCACCAACTCGGAAGAAGAAGGCAATTTGGGCAGGGGAACCAAATGAACCATCTTAGAAAAACGGTCACACACCACCCAGATGACAGACATCTTCTGAGAAACAGGCAGATCTGAAATAAAATCCATCGAGATGTGTGTCCAAGGCCTCTTAGGAATAGGCAAGGGCAACAATAATCCACTAGCCCGAGAACAACAAGGCTTGGCCCGAGCACAAACGTCACAAGACTGCACAAAGCCTCGCACATCTCGTGACAGGGAAGGCCACCAGAAGGATCTTGCCACCAAATCCCTGGTACCAAAAATTCCAGGATGACCTGCCAACGCAGAAGAATGCACCTCAGAGATGACTTTACTGGTCCAATCATCAGGAACAAACAGCCTATCAGGCGGACAACGATCCGGTCTATCCGCCTGAAACTCCTGCAAGGCCCGCCGCAGGTCTGGAGAAACGGCTGACAAGATAACTCCCTCCTTAAGAATACCTGTGGGGTCAGAGTTGCCAGGTGAATCAGGCTCAAAACTCCTAGAAAGGGCATCCGCCTTAACATTCTTAGAACCTGGTAGGTACGATACCACAAAATTAAACCGAGAAAAAAATAATGACCAGCGCGCCTGTCTAGGATTCAGGCGCCTGGCGGTCTCAAGATAAATCAAATTTTTGTGGTCAGTCAATACCACCACCTGATGTCTGGCCCCCTCGAGCCAATGGCGCCACTCCTCAAACGCCCACTTCATGGCCAAAAGCTCCCGATTCCCAACATCATAATTCCGCTCAGCGGGCGAAAATTTACGGGAAAAGAAGGCACAAGGCCTCATCACGGCGCAGTCAGAACTTTTCTGCGACAACACTGCCCCAGCTCCGATCTCAGAAGCGTCGACCTCAACCTGAAAAGGAAGAGTCACATCAGGCTGACGCAACACAGGGGCAGAAGAAAAACAGCGCTTAAGCTCCTGAAAGGCCTCCACAGCATCAGGGGACCAATTAGCAACATCAGCACCCTGTCTAGTCAAATCGGTCAATGGCTTAACGACATCCGAAAAACCAGAAATAAATCGACGATAAAAGTTGGCAAAGCCCAAAAATTTCTGAAGACTTTTAAGAGAAGAGGGCTGCGTCCAATCACAAATAGCTTGAACCTTGACAGGATCCATCTCAATGGAAGAGGGAGAAAAAATATATCCCAAAAAGGAAATTCTCTGAACCCCAAAAACGCACTTAGAACCCTTGACACACAGAGAATTAGACCGCAAAACCTGAAAAACCCTCTTAACTTGCCGGACATGAGAGTCCCAGTCATCCGAAAAAATCAGAATATCATCCAGATACACTATCATAAATTTATCCAAAAAATCGCGGAAAATATCATGCATAAAGGACTGGAAGACTGAAGGGGCATTAGAAAGACCAAAAGGCATCACCAAATACTCAAAGTGGCCCTCGGGCGTATTAAATGCGGTTTTCCACTCATCCCCCTGCCTGATCCGCACCAAATTATACGCCCCACGGAGATCAATCTTAGAGAACCACTTGGCCCCCTTTATGCGAGCAAACAAATCAGTCAGCAACGGCAATGGGTATTGATATTTAACCGTGATTTTATTCAAAAGCCGATAATCAATACATGGTCTCAAAGAGCCGTCTTTTTTTGACACAAAGAAAAAACCGGCTCCTAAGGGAGATGACGATGGACGAATATGTCCCTTTTCCAAGGACTCCTTTATATATTCTCGCATAGCAGTATGTTCAGGCACAGACAGATTAAATAAACGACCCTTTGGGTATTTACTACCCGGAATTAAATCTATAGCACAATCGCACTCACGGTGCGGAGGTAGTGAACCAAGCTTGGGTTCTTCAAAGACGTCACGATAGTCAGACAGGAACTCAGGGATTTCAGAGGGGATAGATGATGAAATGGACACCAAAGGTACGTCCCCATGAGTCCCCTTACATCCCCAGCTCAACACAGACATAGCTCTCCAGTCAAGGACTGGGTTGTGAGACTGCAGCCATGGCAATCCCAGCACCAAATCCTCATGTAGATTATACAGCACTAGAAAACGAATAGTCTCCTGGTGATCCGGATTAATACACATAGTCACTTGTGTCCAGTATTGTGGTTTATTATTAGCCAATGGGGTGGAGTCAATCCCCTTCAGAGGAATAAGAGTTTCCAAAGGCTCTAAATCATACCCACAACGATTGGCAAAGGACCAATCCATAAGACTCAAAGCGGCGCCAGAGTCGATATAGGCGTCAGTAGTAATAGATGACAAAGAGCAAATCAGGGTCACAGACAAAATAAATTTAGACTGTAAAGTGCCAATGGAAACAGATTTATCAAGCTTTTTAGTACGTTTAGAGCATGCTGATATAACATGAGTAGAATCCCCACAATAGAAACACAACCCATTTTTCCGTCTAAAATTCTGCCGCTCGCTTCTGGACAGAATTCTATCACACTGCATGCTTTCTGGCGTCTTCTCAGTGGACACCGCCAGATGGTGCACTGGTTTGCGCTCCCGCAGACGCCTATCGATCTGAATGGCCATTGTCATGGACTCATTCAGACCCGCAGGCACAGGGAACCCCACCATAACATCCTTAATGGCATCAGAGAGACCCTCTCTGAAAGTAGCCGCCAAGGCACACTCATTCCACTGAGTAAGCACAGACCATTTACGGAATCTTTGGCAGTAAATTTCAGCTTCATCTTGCCCCTGCGATAGGGACATCAAAGTTTTTTCTGCCTGAAGTTCCAAATGAGGTTCCTCATACAGCAAGCCCAAGGCCAAAAAAAACGCATCCACATTGCGCAACGCAGGATCCCCTGGTGCCAATGCAAAAGCCCAGTCTTGAGGGTCGGCGCGGAGCAAGGAAATCACAATCCCAACCTGCTGTGCAGGGTCTCCAGCAGAACGAGATTTCAGGGACAAAAATAGCTTACAATTATTTCTAAAATTCTGAAAGCTAGATCTATTCCCTGAGAAGAATTCCGGCAAAGGAATTCTCGGCTCAGATACCGGAGCATGAATAATAAAATCTTGCAAATTTTGTACTTTCGTGGTGAGATTATTCAAACCTGCAGTTACACTCTGAAGATCCATTATTAACAGGTGAACACAAAGCCATTCAAAGATTATAAGGAGAGAGAAAAAAAAGAAAGACTGCAGCATAGACAGACTGGCAAGTGATCCAATTAAGAGCACAGAAAAAAAAAAAAAAAAACTCTCAGCAGACTTCTTATTTCTCTCCTTTCTCAGCCAAGGATTTTAACCCTTTAGTGGGCCGGTCAAACTGTCATGATCTCCATGGCCAGAGAACTAGCATAAGCCTCTATAGGAACAAGCTCTTGGAAGATGTAACTATACTGACCATGAACTAAACCTACCGCATCATCTAGAAGTAGCCAGGTAGCATGTCCTACTTTTTATCCCTATATGCCCAGCGCCGGCCGGAGAACTAAATAATGCTAGCAGAGGGAAATATAAGACCTGACTCACCTCTAGAGAAATGCCCAAAAAGGAGACAGAGGCCCCCCACATATATTGGCGGTGATATGAGATGAAACAACAAACGCAGCAGGAAAATAGTTTTAGCAAATTTGAGGTCCGCTTTCTAGATAGCAGAAGACAGAAAGCATACTTTCATGGTCAGTAGAAAACCCTAACAAAACACATCCAGAAATTACTTTAGGACTCTGGCATTAACTCATAATACCAGAGTGGCAATTCCTGATCAACAAGAGCTTTCCAGACACAGTAACGAAACTGCAGCTGTGAACTGGAACCAAAATACAAAAACAAAACATGGACGAATGTCCAACTTATCTAGTAGATGTCTGGGAGCAGGAACAAGCACAGAGAGGCTTCTGATAACATTGTTGACCGGCAAGCATCTAACAGAGAAGCCAGGTTATATAGCGACACCCAGATCTAATCAGAACAGGTGAACAGGGAAGATGATGTCACAAGTTCAATTCCACCAGTAGCCACCGGGGGAGCCCAGAATCCAAATTCACAACAGACAAGGTAAGAAAAGGTTAGATATTTCACAAAAACAAAAGCGTGATCATTGTGCTGTGAAGAGAATTGTGGCTGATACAGAGCAAAGATGGGTTCATGCAGATAAAGGGATAATAAGGAAGGTTACTGCCAGAAATTTCATTAGATTAAAAGCTGCTAAAATACCATTATAAAGCAGAAAACATGTACAGTACAGACCAAAAGTTTGTACACACCTTCTCATTTATAGATTTTTCTGTATTTTCATGACTATGAAAATTGTAAATTCACACTGAAGGCATCAAAACTGTGAATTTACAATTTTCATAGTCATGAAAATATGAAAATACAGAAAAATCTTTAAATGAGAAGGTGTGTCCACAGACCACAAAATGTCAGATCCTTTAGAGGCTTGCACACTACAACCCCTAAATAGTGCTCAAAAGCAGAAATGGTTGGAGAGGACCAAGTCATACATGAAGATTAATTTTAAAATAGTTTTGTTTCCTGATGAGTGCCGTGCAATCCTGTATGGTCCATATAAATGATGTAGTGGATTGTTGGTGGATGGCCATCATGTTACAACAAAGCTGTGACATCAGCAAAGAGGTGTCAGAGTCATGTTTTGGGCTGGAATAATGGAGCGAAAGCTTCTTTTTAATTGCTCATGAATGTGTAAAAATTAAATCAGCAAAGTACATAGAGTTTCTGAATAACCACTTTGTTCCATGGCACAAAAAAGAAGAATCCTACCCACTGTAGCAAAATCATCTTCATACATGATAATGCACCATCCCATGCTGCAAAGAATATTACTGTTCTATTGGATGCTAAAGGCATACAAGAAGAGAAACTCATAGTGTGACCATCATCCTCCCCTGACGTCAGCCCTATTGAGAACCTTTAGCGCTACACAGTTCCACCAGCAGAAAAATTAAAAAGTTATAGCTCTCAGATTAAAGCGACGCCAAAAAAATATTTTTTTTCTATAAAATAGTTCTTATTGTGTAAAAGCGTCAAAACATAAAAAAAAATATAAACACAGTATCGCTGTAATCGTACTGACCACTGGAATACATTTTACCACACATGAAATGACATAACCCCCCCAAAAAAAACAAATTCCTGAATAACTGAATTTTGTTAATTCTGCCTCCCAAAAATGGGAATAAAAAGCTATTGAAAAATGCAACGTACCTAAAAATGGTACAAATAAAAGCATCAACTTGTCCTGACACAATGAAGTTAGGTCAATATGTCTGCTGTCTCAGTTGCACATGCTGACTGATGGAACCTGCCAACCTCCACCAATGGGTTCATTGCTGTCTGCATCCTGAGGATGCAGATACTGGTGACACCAGGCGACGATGGACGGATGGCAGGTGAACGCAAATGAATGGTGCGGCTCTTGGAGCAATGTTTCAGCCTTTTGGTGGTTTCAGTCTGCAGGCCGGTCTGGAACAGCCAGCCAGATGTGACCTGCAGCCCGCAGTTTGCCAAGCAAAGAAGAAAGTGGAAATAAGGAGCGAACGAGTGCATACGGTAAAGCGACATTTATATATATATATATATATATATATATATATATATATATATATATATTTATGCATATCACAACGGTAGAATAATAATATTGGCGCTCCAATCACAAGAAAACAATCTTAAATAAAGTAAAGGTACTGTAGCTCAGGCAACCATCAGTTCACTCTATATAAAACACTGTTGATAAACCCCTGAA
Source organism: Ranitomeya variabilis (assembly GCF_051348905.1). Classification (NCBI taxonomy): domain Eukaryota; kingdom Metazoa; phylum Chordata; class Amphibia; order Anura; family Dendrobatidae; genus Ranitomeya; species Ranitomeya variabilis. The sequence continues at coordinate 562,661,411 of NC_135233.1, read as the reverse complement.
TAGACAGAGATGAAATCAATCATATATCATGCAAGCAGTCCATAGGCTGCAAATGTAAAATGCACAGTTAACAGCCCATAGATAAATGAAGGCAAGGTGCCTGAGTGTATTACCTGGCAATGAGGTGCAGCAAACCCCAATGCGCGTTTCGCGTCGGCTTCTTCGGGGGGTTATCATTCTCTCTCTCTCATTATTCTGGCATTTGGCAAATATTATTAATTAAGGTAATCCTAATTGACATAAAAAGGGAAATGTTTATTTTGACTTCATGTCAGATACTGAGAAAAATATGCATATGTGTCTTTCTATATAGTGTATGTAAACTGGTTTCAACTGTATATAAACATATACTCTATCTATCTATCTTGTTCTTTATTTACTGTTATCCACACTTTCTATTATTCAGCACAGGATTACTTGCAATCCTTTTATCATAAAAATTCTACTTCTTAATATGATCCAGAATGTATTGTAAACATTGATGTTCAGAAAAACATGACAGCATGGCTGATGAGTATCTGGTGCAAAGTTTAGTAATTGATTAATAATCCAGAGTACAAACAGTTCTTAACAAATTTCGAAAAACATACCTATTACTATATTAACAAATGTCAGGTCAAAGTTCCATTAGAATTTGTTACTTACATTTTTTTGCAGTGATACAGAGTCATGGACTTTGGATAACTCATGTGTACTCAGCAAAACTATGAAAAACAAAATGTACAATTAATGCATTAAAAATATTAACAGACTAGAATGAGAAAGGACAGTGAGAAGAGATAAGCTATGTGGTCCTGTTTTTTCCTGTTAACTTTACTCATTTGCAGTGCCAGTAAATAGTAAACACTATCTAGTCTCTAAAGCACCATGAACATCAAAAACAGAAATATTTAGTATATTCTCATAGAAATTGTACAGCAAAGGAAAGAAGGATTGATGGGTATAGTCAGTAAAGGAAATATTGACAAAAAATGGGTTTAAGTGAGATTGTCAGCAATTAAGGCCTTGGAAAGATGTTAACAGGGGAACAGGGATAGATAGGAGACCTAAAAAAAAGTACTATCATGTATTGTTTATAGGGATGAGCGAACGTACTCGCTGATACTCGGATGTCACCAAAATTATTTATTTAAATAATTAAAAAATACGACGTGGAGACCCCTCTATTATTGATAACCAGCCATTCTGAAGCTGACAGCTGAAGGTTGCAACGCTCAGCTGTGAGTTTTGCCTGACTGATTATCAAAATAAAGAGGAATCTATGCCGTATTTTTTTAAATTATTTATTTACAGCGCAGGAGCCAACTGATGAATACTCCCATCAGCTGCTCCTGCTCTCACTGTTATTAGCTGCAGCAGGCAGTAGCCCCATCAGCCAACACCAATGACTGGAGGTAAACTTTAAACCTCCAATCACAGCTGCGCGCTCAAGCTGTCTTTTGAAAGCATGGAAAACGTGGCTGTCTGACCGGCGGTGATGAATTTACAGCCAATCAGAAGCGGTATTTGCCACACTGTCTTGCACAGGACAGCGCGACACTCTGTGTTCAGGGAGGCCGAAACTAATTAGTAACACAGACTTCTTGGTGAAGTCCATTTTTAGTGTCCATGCCCAAACAGTAGGTGTTCTGTACGGACGCCGAACTTTGCTGTTTGCGTTCACCCCTCTCTAATCATCAGGGGTTATAAAAGGAGAGGTGCCACCAGGCTCTGCAAATTGACACCACCCCCAGAAGAAGGCATTTCGCTGAAATGTGTGTAGGGGCAGGCTTTGGAACCCACCAATAATTCTTACACTACTATGGTACACTTTTGCTGGTGTAATTCTTACACTACTATGGTACACTTTTGCTGGTGATCATTATAAGTCTATGGATAGAATAATTTTGTACTGAGTACTGATATTTTTTTGTTACTTGACGTATAATTATGTGCAATATATTAGTGTGTTTAGTTTTATGTAGTGCCTCTGTACAAAGCACGGTGGGTTCCTCTGCCATTCTTTTTGGTTTTCCACTTTTTTAATGCCTTATATGTTGTCTTGTGGTTTTTGTTTCTTGTTAATACATTTTTTTTTTTTTATTGGTTATCGTGTACGTTTTTTTCGAATTGGATTTTGTATTTTTGTACTGAACCGTAATCATGTCAATTTTTTAGTGAAATAGTTTTAGGCATCTGCTTAGGTTAGTAATTATAGTTTTTTTTATTTTGTTTTGTCGTTAGGATGCCCCTATTTTGATTCAATCCCCCCCTTTTTTTTTTTTTTAAATTGACACCATTGCAGAGCTCTGCGACAGTTGTTATTGGAGGGAGAGAGTGCTTCACCAGGTATGTGTATGCACAGTTTAACCCCTTCATGACCCAGCCTATTTTGACCTTAATGACCTGGCCATTTTTTGCAATTCTGACCAGTGTCCCTTGATGAGGTAATAACTCCGGAACGCTGCAACGGCTCCTAGCGGTTCTGAGATTGTTTTTTCGTGACATATTGGGCTTCATGATAGTGGTAAATGTAGATCAATAATTTCTGCATTTATTTGTGAAAAAAATGGAAATTTGGCGAAAATTTTGAAAATTTAGCAATTTTCACATTTTTTATTTTTATTCTGTTAAACCAGAGAGTTATGTGACACAAAATAGTTAATAAATAACATCTCCCACATGTCTACTTTACATCAGCACTATTTTGGAAACAATTTTTTTTTTTGCTAGGAAGTTACAAGGGTTAAAATTTGACCAGTGATTTCTCATTTTTACAGCAAAATTTACAAAACCGTTTTTTTTAGGGACCACCTCACATTTGAAGTCAGTTTGAGGGGTCTATATGGCAGAAAATACCCAAAAGTGACACCATTCTAAAAACTGCACCCCTCAAGGTGCTCAAAACCACATTCAAGAAGTTTATTAACCCTTCAGGTGTTTCACAGCAGCAGAAGCAACATGGAAGGAAAAAATGAACATTTAACTTTTTAGTCACAAAAATGAACTTTTAGCAACAATTTTTTATTTTCCCAAGGGTAAAAGGAGAAACTGGACCACGAACTTTGTTGTCCAATTTGTCCTGAGTACGCTGATACATCATAAGTGGGGGTAAACCACTGTTTGGGCGCACGGCAGGGCTTGGAAGGGAAGGAGCGCCATTTGACTTTTTGAATGAAAAATTGGCTCCAATTTTTAGCAGACACCATGTCGCGTTTGGAGAGCCCCCTGTCATGATTCTCAATGGCGAGAGAACATAGCCCAGCATATATGAGAACTAGCTCTTGGAAGATGGAAACTATACTGACCATGAACTAAACCTGCCGCACAACTAGAAGTGGCCGGGTAGCATGCCTACGTTTTTTAACCCTAGATGCCCAGCGCCAGCCGGAGAACTACCTAATCCTAGCAGAGGAAAAGACAGTCCTGGCTCACCTCTAGAGAAATTTTCCCAAAAGGCAGACAGAGGCCCCCACATATATTGGCGGTGATTTTAGATGAAATGACAAACGTAGTATGAAAATAGGTTTAGCAAAATCGAGGTCCGCTTTCTAGATAGCAGGAAGACAGAAAGGACACTTTCATGGTCAGCAGAAAACCCTATCAAAACACCATCCAGAAATTCCTTTAAGACTCTAGCATTAACTCATAACACCAGAGTGGCAATTTCCGATCACAAGAGCTTTCCAGACACAGTAACGAAACAGCAGCTGTGAACAGGAACAAAATGCAAAAACACACAAGGACAAAAGTCCAACTTAGCTGGGAGTTGTCTAGTAGCAGGAACAAGCACAGAAGGCTTCTGATTACATTGTTGACCGGCAAGAAACTGACAGAGGAGCAAGGTTATATAGCGACTCCCACATCCTGATAGGAGCAGGTGAACAGAGGGGATGATGCACACAAGTTCAATTCCACAAGTGGCCACCGGGGGAGCCCAGAATCCAATTTCACAACAGTACCCCCCCCCTCAAGGAGGGGGCACCGAACCCTCACCAGAACCACCAGGGCGATCAGGATGAGCCCTATGAAAGGCACGGACAAGATCGGAGGCATGAACATCAGAGGCAGTGACCCAAGAATTATCCTCCTGACCGTATCCCTTCCATTTGACCAGATACTGGAGTCTCCGTCTGGAAACACGAGAGTCTAAGATCTTTTCCACAACGTACTCCAACTCACCCTCAACCAACACCGGAGCAGGAGGCTCAACGGAAGGCACAACCGGTACCTCATACCTGCGCAACAATGACCGATGAAAAACATTATGAATCGAAAAGAATGCAGGGAGGTCCAAACGGAAGGACACAGGGTTAAGAATCTCCAATATCTTGTACGGGCCGATGAACCGAGGCTTAAACTTAGGAGAAGAAACCCTCATAGGGACAAAACGAGAAGACAACCACACCAAGTCCCCAACACAAAGCCGAGGACCAACACGACGACGGCGGTTGGCAAAAAGCTGAGTCTTCTCCTGGGACAACTTCAAATTGTCCACCACCTGCCCCCAAATCTGATGCAACCTCTCCACCACAGCATCCACTCCAGGACAATCCGAAGATTCCACTTGACCGGAGGAAAATCGAGGATGAAACCCCAAATTACAGAAAAACGGGGACACCAAGGTGGCAGAGCTGGCCCGATTATTGAGGGCGAACTCCGCCAAAGGCAAAAAAGCAACCCAATCATCCTGATCCGCAGACACAAAACACCTCAAATATGTCTCCAAGGTCTGATTAGTCCGCTCGGTCTGGCCATTAGTCTGAGGATGGAAAGCAGACGAAAAAGACAAATCTATGCCCATCCTAGCACAGAATGCCCGCCAAAATCTAGACACGAATTGGGTCCCTCTGTCAGAAACGATATTCTCAGGAATACCATGCAAACGAACAACATTTTGAAAAAACAGAGGAACCAACTCGGAAGAAGAAGGCAACTTAGGCAAGGGAACCAGATGGACCATCTTAGAGAAACGGTCACACACCACCCAGATGACAGACATCTTCTGAGAAACAGGCAGATCCGAAATAAAATCCATCGAGATGTGCGTCCAAGGCCTCTTCGGGATAGGCAAGGGCAACAACAATCCACTAGCCCGAGAACAACAAGGCTTGGCCCGAGCACAAACGTCACAAGACTGCACAAAGCCTCGCACATCTCGTGACAGGGAAGGCCACCAGAAGGACCTTGCCACCAAATCCCTGGTACCAAAGATTCCAGGATGACCTGCCAACGCAGAAGAATGAACCTCAGAGATGACTCTACTGGTCCAATCATCAGGAACAAACAGTCTACCAGGTGGGCAACGATCAGGTCTATCCGCCTGAAACTCCTGCAAGGCCCGCCGCAGGTCTGGAGAAACGGCAGACAATATCACTCCATCTTTAAGGATACCTGTGGGCTCAGAATTACCAGGGGAGTCAGGCTCAAAACTCCTAGAAAGGGCATCCGCCTTAACATTCTTAGAACCCGGTAGGTACAACACCACAAAATTAAACCGAGAGAAAAACAACGACCAGCGCGCTTGTCTAGGATTCAGGCGCCTGGCAGACTCAAGGTAAATTAAATTTTTGTGGTCAGTCAATACCACCACCTGATGTCTGGCCCCCTCAAGCCAGTGACGCCACTCCTCAAAAGCCCACTTCATGGCCAAAAGCTCCCGATTCCCAATATCATAATTCCGCTCGGCGGGCGAAAATTTACGGGAAAAAAAAGCACAAGGTCTCATCACGGAGCAGTCGGAACTTCTCTGCGACAACACCGCCCCAGCTCCGATTTCAGAAGCGTCGACCTCAACCTGAAAAGGAAGAGCAACATCAGGCTGACGCAACACTGGGGCGGAAGAAAAGCGGCGCTTGAGCTCCCGAAAGGCCTCCACAGCATCAGGGGACCAATCAGCAACATCAGCACCCTTCTTAGTCAAATCAGTCAATGGTTTTACAACATCAGAAAAACCAGCAATAAATCGATGATAAAAGTTAGCAAAGCCCAAAAATTTCTGAAGACTCTTAAGAGAAGAGGGTTGCGTCCAATCACCAATAGCCTGAACCTTGACAGGATCCATCTCGATGGAAGAGGGGGAAAAAATGTATCCCAAGAAAGAAATCTTTTGAACCCCAAAAACACACTTAGAACCCTTCACACACAAGGAATTAGACCGCAAAACCTGAAAAACCCTCCTGACCTGCTGGACATGAGAGTCCCAGTCATCCGAAAAAATCAGAATATCATCCAGATACACAATCATAAATTTATCCAAATAATCGCGGAAAATGTCATGCATAAAGGACTGGAAGACTGAAGGGGCATTTGAAAGACCAAAAGGCATCACCAAATACTCAAAATGGCCCTCGGGCGTATTAAATGCGGTTTTCCACTCATCCCCCTGCTTGATTCGCACCAAATTATACGCCCCACGGAGATCAATCTTAGAGAACCACTTGGCCCCCTTTATACGAGCAAACAAATCAGTAAGCAGTGGTAACGGATATTGATATTTAACCGTGATTTTATTCAAAAGTCGATAATCAATACACGGCCTCAAAGAGCCGTCTTTCTTAGACACAAAGAAAAAACCGGCTCCTAAGGGAGATGACGAAGGACGAATATGTCCCTTTTCCAAGGACTCCTTTATATATTCTCGCATAGCAGCGTGTTCAGGCACAGACAGATTAAATAAACGACCCTTAGGGTATTTACTACCCGGAATCAAGTCTATGGCACAATCGCACTCCCGGTGCGGAGGTAGTGAACCAACCTTGAGTTCTTCAAAAACGTCACGAAAGTCAGACAAGAATTCAGGAATCTCAGAGGGAATAGATGATGAAATGGAAACCAAAGGTACGTCCCCATGAGTTCCTTTACATCCCCAGCTTAACACAGACATAGCTCTCCAGTCGAGGACTGGGTTATGAGATTGCAGCCATGGCAATCCCAGCACCAAAACATCATGTAGATTATACAGCACCAGAAAGCGAATAACCTCCTGGTGATCCGGATTAACACGCATAGTCACTTGTGTCCAGTATTGTGGTTTATTACTAGCCAATGGGGTGGAGTCAATCCCTTTCAGAGGTATCAGAGCCTCCAGTGGCTCCAAATCATACCCACAGCGTTTGGCAAAGGACCAATCCATAAGACTCAAAGCAGCGCCAGAGTCGACATAGGCGTCCGCGATAATAGATGACAAAGAACAAATCAGGGTCACAGATAGAATAAACTTAGACTGTAAAGTGCTAATTGAAACAGACTTGTCAGGCTTCTTAGTACGCTTAAAGCATGCTGATATAACATGAGTTGAATCACCACAATAGAAGCACAACCCATTTTTTCGTCTAAAATTCTGCCGCTCGCTTCTGGACAGAATTCTATCACATTGCATATTTTCTGGCATTTTCTCAGTAGACACCGCCAAATGGTGCACAGGTTTGCGCTCCCGCAGACGCCTATCGATCTGAATAGCCATCGTCATGGACTCATTCAGACTCGCAGGCACAGGGAACCCCACCATAACATCCTTAATGGCATCAGAGAGACCTTCTCTGAAAATCGCCGCCAAGGCGCACTCATTCCACTGAGTAAGCACAGACCATTTGCGGAATTTTTGGCAGTATATTTCAGCTTCATCTTGCCCCTGAGACAAGGACATCAAGGCCTTTTCCGCCTGAAGCTCTAAATGAGGTTCCTCATAAAGCAACCCCAAGGCCAGAAAAAACGCATCCACATTGAGCAACGCAGGATCCCCTGGTGCCAATGCAAAAGCCCAGTCTTGAGGGTCGCCCCGGAGCAAGGAAATTACAATCCTGACCTGCTGTGCAGGGTCTCCGGCAGAGCGAGACTTCAGGGACAAAAACAATTTGCAATTATTTTTAAAATTTTGAAAGTGAGATCTATTCCCCGAGAAGAATTCAGGCAAAGGAATTCTAGGCTCAGACATAGGTGCATGAACAACAAAATCTTGCAAATTTTGTACCTTTGTGGCGAGATTATTCAAACCTGTAGCTACACTCTGAAGATCCATTTGAAACAGGTGAACACAGAGCCATTCAAGGATTAGAAGGAGAGAAAGAGAGGAAGGCTGCAGTATAGGCAGACTAGCAAGTGATTCAATTAAGAGCACACTCAGAACTAGAGGAAAAAAAAAAAAAAAAATTGTAGCAGACTTCTTTTTTCTCTCCTTTCTCAGCCAGTAATTTAACCCTTTTTTGGGCCGGTCAAACTGTCATGATTCTCAATGGCGAGAGAACATAGCCCAGCATATATGAGAACTAGCTCTTGGAAGATGGAAACTATACTGACCATGAACTAAACCTGCCGCACAACTAGAAGTGGCCGGGTAGCATGCCTACGTTTTTTAACCCTAGATGCCCAGCGCCAGCCGGAGAACTACCTAATCCTAGCAGAGGAAAAGACAGTCCTGGCTCACCTCTAGAGAAATTTTCCCAAAAGGCAGACAGAGGCCCCCACATATATTGGCGGTGATTTTAGATGAAATGACAAACGTAGTATGAAAATAGGTTTAGCAAAATCGAGGTCCGCTTTCTAGATAGCAGGAAGACAGAAAGGACACTTTCATGGTCAGCAGAAAACCCTATCAAAACACCATCCAGAAATTCCTTTAAGACTCTAGCATTAACTCATAACACCAGAGTGGCAATTTCCGATCACAAGAGCTTTCCAGACACAGTAACGAAACAGCAGCTGTGAACAGGAACAAAATGCAAAAACACACAAGGACAAAAGTCCAACTTAGCTGGGAGTTGTCTAGTAGCAGGAACAAGCACAGAAGGCTTCTGATTACATTGTTGACCGGCAAGAAACTGACAGAGGAGCAAGGTTATATAGCGACTCCCACATCCTGATAGGAGCAGGTGAACAGAGGGGATGATGCACACAAGTTCAATTCCACAAGTGGCCACCGGGGGAGCCCAGAATCCAATTTCACAACAGCCCCCGTGTGCCTAAACATTGGAGCTCCCCCACAAGTGACCCCATTTTGGAAACTAGACGCCCCAAGGAACTTATGTAGATGCATAGTGAGCACTTTAAACCCCAAGGTGCTTCACAAACTGATCCGTAAAAAATGAAAAAGTACTTTTTTTTCACAAAAAAACTCTTTTTGCCCCATTTTTTTTCATTTTCACATAGGCAACAGGATAAAATGGATCCTAAAATTTGTTGGGCAATTTCTCCTGAGTACACCGATACCTCACATGTGGGGGTAAACCACTGTTTGGGCACATGGTAAGGCTCAGAAGGGAAGGAGCACCATTTGACTTTTTGAATGAAAAATTATCTCCATCGTTAGAGGACACCATGTCGCGTTTTGAGAGCCCCTGTGTGCCTAAACATTAGAGCTCCCCCACAAGTGACCCCATTTTGGAAACTAGACCCCCCAAGGAACTTATCTAGATGCATAGTGAGCACTTTAAACCCCCTGGTGCTTCACAAATTGATCCGTAAAAATGAAAAAGTACTTTTTTTTCACAAAAAATTTATTTTAGCCTCAATTTTTTCATTTTCTCATGGGCTACAGGATAAAATGGATCCTAAAATTTGTTGGGCAATTTCTGAGTCCTGAGTACAACGATACCTCACATGTGGGGGTTAACCACTGTTTGGGCGCACGGCAAGGCTCGGAAGGGAAGGAGCACCATTTGACTTTTTGATTGGAAAATTAGCTCCAATCGTTAGCGGACACCATGTCTCGTTTGGAGAGCCCCTGTGTGCCTAAACATTGGAGCTCCCCCAAACTTCACCCCATTTTGGAAACTAGACCGCCCAAAGAACTTATCTAGATGCATAGTGAGCACTTTAAACCCCCAGGTGCTTCACAGAAGTTTATAACGCAGAGCCGTGAAAATAAAAAATAATTTTTCTTTCCTCAAAAATTATTTTTTAGCCCAGAATTTTTTATTTTCCCAAGGGTAACAGGAGAAATTGGACCACAAATGTTGTTGTCCAGTTTGTCCTGAGTACGAAGATACTTGATATGTGGGGGTAAACCACTGTTTGGGTGCACGGCAGGGCTCGGAAGGGAAGGCATGCCATTTGGCTTTTTGCATGGAAAATTAGCTCCAATCATTAGCGGACACCATGTCGCGTTTGGAGAGCCCCTGTGTGCCTAAACATTGGAGCTCCCCCACAAGTGACCCCATTTTGGAAACTAGACCCCCAAAGGAACTTATCTAGATGTGTGGTGAGCACTTTGAACCTCCAAGTGCTTCACAGAAGTTTATAAGGCAGGGCTGTGAAAATAAAAAATAATTTTTCTTTCCTCAAAAATAATTTTTTAGCCCGCAATTTTTTATTTTCCCAAGGGTTACAGGAGAAATTGGACCCCAAAAGTTGTTGTCCAGTTTCTCCTGAGTATGCTGGTACCCAATATGTGGGGGTAAACCACTGTTTGGGCACACGTCGGGACTCGGAAGGGAGAGAGCACCATTTGACTTTTTTCAACGCAAGATTGGCTGGAATTAATGGTGGCGCCATGTCGTGTTTGGAGACCCCCTAATGTGCCTAAACAGTGGAAACCCCTCAATTCTAACTCCAACACTAACCCCAACACACCCCTAACCCTAATCCCAACCCTAACCACAACCCTAACCCCAACACACCCCTAACCCTAGTCTTAACCCTAATTCCAACCCTAACCCTAAGGCTATGTGCCCACGTTGCGAATGTGTGTGCGGATTTTTCGCACCATTTTTGAAAAATCTGCAGGTAAAACGCACTGTGCTTTACCTGCGGATTTACCACGGATTTCCAGTGTTTTTTGTGTGGATTACACCTGCGGATTCCTATTATGGAGAAGATGTAAAATGCTGAGGAATCCGCACAAAGAATTGACATGCTGCGGAAAATACAACGCAGCGTTTCCGCGCTGTATTTTCCACACCATGTGCACAGCGGATTTGGTTTTCCATAGGTTTACGTGGTACTGTAAACGTGATGGAAAACTGCTACGAATCCGCAGCGACCAATCCGCTGGGGATCCGCAGCCAAATCCGCACCGTGTGCACATAGCCTAATTCTAACCCTAATTCCAACCCTAACCCTAATTGCAACCCTAACCCTAATTCTAACCATAATTCTAACCCTAGCCCTAAGTGCAACCCTAGCCATAAGTGCAACCTTAGCCCTAAGTGCAACCCTAACCCTAAGTGCAACCCTAACCCTAAGTGCAACCCTAAGTGCAACCCTAACCCTAAGTGCAACCCTAAGTGAAGTGCAACCCTAGCCCTAAGTGCAACCCTTACCCTAAGTGCAACCCTAACCCTAAGTGCAATCCTAAGTGCAACCCTAACCCTAAGTGAAACCCTAACCCTAAGTGCAACCCTAACCCTAAGTGCAACCCTTACCCTAAGTGCAACCCTAACCCTACCCCTAACCCTACCCCTAACCCTACCCCTACCCTTAACCCTACCCCTAACCCTACCCCTAACCCTAATGGAAAAACAAAAATAAATATAATTTCTGTATTTTATTATTGTCCCTACCTATGGGGGTGATAAAGGGGGGGGTTATTTACTATTTTTTTTATTTTGATAAAAATGTACCTGGAAAGAATCTGCCGGCCGGCAGATTCGGCGGGTGCACTGTGCATGCGCCCGCCATTTTGGAAGATGGCGGCGCCAATGGAGAAGACCGAGGACACCGGGAGGGACATCGGAGCTCGGTAAGTATGGGGGGTGCGATCGGAGCACGGGGGGGATCGGAGCACGGGGGGAGCAGATAGGAGGACGGGGGAGCGGATAGGAGGATGGAGGGGAGCATGGAACATGACAGGACAGAGAGGAGGAGATTAGTGGCGGTGGGGGGGTAGATCGGGGTCTCCAGCCATGGCAGATGCTATTGCAGCATTGGCCATGGCTGCATTGTAATATTTCACCAATTTTTATAGGTGAAATATTACAGATTGCTCTGATTGGCTGTTTCACTTTCAACAGCCAATCAGAGCGATCGTAGCCACGAGGGGGTGAAGCCACCCCCCTGGGCTAAAGTACCACTCCCCCTGTCCCTGCAGATTGGGTGAAATTGGAGTTAACCCTTTCACCCGATCTGCAGGGACGCGATCATTCCATGACGCCACATAGGTGTCACAGGTCGGATTGGCACCGACTTTCATGATGCCTACGTGGCGTCAAAGGTCGGGAAGGGGTTAAAGAATCAAAGCCCTGTAGTGTTGATACAGGAGCTGATGCTGAACTATAATTTTTGCTGTTTGTATTAGATACAATCTGCATTTAGTCTAGAGAGGGAGAGAGAATTTCAGGAGCAGCAAGAATGGCTAAATACAGTCTATAGGCAGCGATTAGGGCTTTGCAGCCCATTGCTAAATATATAACTGCGGTACTTGATCACATTTTTATTTTTTGGGTGAAAAAATGACCATATTGTCTTCTATAGAGTATTAGGTTATTTGTGGAAAATTTCTGTGTTATATAACAGTCCAAAAAAAGTAGAACTATTTTTCTGTATTCAATTACTCATCCATATACTATTACGTCGTCTATGGTATATTTCAGTGTTACATAACAGTCCAAAAAAGCATTGAAACATTTTTCTGTATTCAATTACTATTACATGCTCTGTGGGAGACAAACTCAGAATCACGTGGGAGTGATTGCAGGCATATCAGAGCCAGAGGAACTGGCCCGACAGTGAAGGTAGGAGAAGCCTGTGGCCCCAAACCAGCCACTTTCCTGGAACCATCAAGGCCCGAACCCTGGCCTCAGCCATCGCTGCTGGGGCTCTTGCATATTGAGAGAGCCGGGGTAAGCCAGGATCCATGAACTGGTGAGCAGAATGTGGGGCTAGGTTGGTCAGAAGAAACAATGAGGTGAGCCAGGACCAGGGCTGGAGAAAGCCCACTAACCGCAAGTTACTGACAATTGGCATCTCACAGGGAGGTCGTTAGATGTGACCAGCAGCAGAGATGGTGGTCCATCAAAGAGTTTGGGACCCTTCATCACATCGCATTCAACCAGTGGGCAGTAGGGACATAATACTTGCCTCGAAGGCTGCAAGAGCTGATGAAGGGAACAAGGGTCACATTCCTCAAAATGGAGGGGCAACATTGCTTGTATGCAGTGGATGTGATGAGAGAAGGAAGGAAGCAGGATGATACCTTCTTGAGGTATGAATGGGCCTTGGAGAGGCTCCTCGAAGTGGCTCAAGATAGGAGTACTACTACCCCCTAGAGTTCATAGTGTCCTTGGGTTTCCCCACTTCCTCACTTCCTGAAGCAGATGATGGTGCAGGTGACACAGGGGCTGTTGCCCTTTTCTACATGTTGGTAGCTCCAGCACTGGTACCCGAAGCCGGGTCACTTACAGCCGAAGCATCTGGGAATCAGGCTCCAGTAAGAAGGTGGAGGCAGTCCTCCTAGCCTTCTGAGGAATCACCTGTCAGTTTTGCCTGATTGGCTATCAAAAATACAGGGGAACTCATGCCGTTTTTTTTTCATTATTTTATTTAGAGCTCAGGTGCCGGCTCAAGAATACTGTCATCAGCCACCTCCTGTTCTCACTGTTATTAGCGGCAGCAGGCATCGACTGATGGGTGCAGTAGTCCCATCAGCCAACACAAGTGACTGGAGGTAAATTTTATACCTCCGATCACAGTTGTGGACTCACGCTGGCATTTGACTGATTGGGAACCGCGGCTCTCTGACCAGTGGCAATGATTTTACTCCCAATAAGAAATAGTATTTGCCACGCTGTCATTCACATGACTGTGCAACAAAATACCCCATATTTGAAGAGCTGAACCCAAACAGTAACATGGACTTCCTGGTAAAGTCTGTGTTCGGGGTTTGCGCCCGAACAGTGGGTGCTCGGTACGGATGATGAACTTTGCTGTTTAGGTTCACCCATCTCTAGTTATAACATTCTTAATAAAACCTTGTAGTCTTCATGGAAATGGAGAGAGGAGGATTTTTTAGCTGTTGTAATAGCAGAATAGGACCTGCGGGAGAGTGTGCCATATAGAAATTGCGAACTGGGTCCAGTAGTATATCTGCAAGCATTAACAGCTGGATCTTGGGGGATTTTCCATGGGGATTCAAATGGATGATCTTTAACAGTAAGACTCATCTGAATGTGTTTCAATGTGACTTACATTAAGTATCTATGTGTTATTAGTATGAGATTTTGCTTTCAAAAGTATTGTCACGTTGGTGTGAATATAACTCCATTTTTCTTTTCTTTTAAATGCAGCAGTTATGTGTTTTGTGAGTGCTCTTGTTTTTAAATTGTATTAATGCTTTATTTGTTTTGGTGAATAGATGGTTATCATGACAGCAGTGAGGGGCTTGACATAGAAAGAAGAATTGGAGTTAATTTTCACTAGTGTATAAAAAACCACTATCAAGTACTCTGCACTTTATGGTTATAATTTTTATTGTACTTTTGGCTTGAAAAGGGCCCTTTTGGGCCAAAACATTGCTTTACTCGTCTACCTCAATTGTATTTCACCATGTGATTTTTAAGGATGGAATAAAGGTTTTATCCCTATTTTCTCTGGTGCCTCAGAATGATGGATTTTCTAAGACTCCAAAACACTTATTTATTTGTCTGTTTTCAGTTAGTCATCCATACAGCATTTGGTGCTTTCAGAGACATCTTAGTGGTGTATAGGACTCCAAAAATGGTTGAAAAATTAGTGTGAATTCAATTAGTCATCCATACAGTATTAGATGTTTTCTGTTACATTTTAGTGGTATATATAACAAAAAATTTGTCTGTATTCAATTAGTCATCTATATAGTACTAGGTGCTTTCAGTGACATTTCTCTTCTATATAAACCTCCAAAAAAGCATTTAAAAATGTATCTGGATTCAATTAGTAATCCATACAGTATTAAGTGCCTTCTATTAAATGTCAGTGGAATATTAGACTCAAAAAAAGCATTTAAAAATTTGACTGAATTCAATTAGTCATCCATACAGTATTAGGTGCTTTCTGTGACATTTCGATAGTATATAATACTTCAAAAAAGCATTTTAAATTTGCTTGTATTTAGTTACTTATCCATATAGTATTTGGTTCTTTCTGTGACATTTCGGTGGTACATTAGACTCCAAAGAAACCTTGAAAAATTTGTCTGGATCCAATTAGTCATCCGTACAGTATTAGTTGCTTTCTATGACATTTCAATCTACTATATAATTTTCTAAGGGTCACTTCCGTCCTTCTGTCCTTCTGTCTGTCGGCAACCTCCGTCACGGTTATTTATTCGCTGATTGGTCTCGCCAGCTGCCTGTCATGGATGCCGCGACCAATCAGCGACGGCCACAGCCCTATTAGTCCCTCTCTACTCCCCTGCAGTCAGTGCCCGCTCCATACTCCCCGCAGTCACTCCTCACACAGGGTTAATGCCAGCGGTAACGGACCGCGTTATGCCGCGGGTAACTCACTCCGTTACCGCTGCTATTAACCCTGTGTGACCAAGTTTTTACTATTGATGCTGCCTATGTGGCGTCAATAGTAAAAACATCTAATGTTAAAAATAATAATAAAAAAAAAAAAATCATTATATACTCACCTTCTGCCGCCTTTCCCGCTGCTCGCGATGTTCTGGTGCCAAGGATGGTATGCCAGAAGGACCTTCCATGATGTCACGGTCATGTGACTGCTATGTCATCACACCCTGGGACCGGAAACTGCCGCCTGCACCGAACACAGGCGACAGAACTACAAGGGGCCGCTCGGAAGGTGAGTATATGTTTTATTTTTTAACCTGTGACATACATGGCTGGGCAATATACTGCGTGGCTCTGTGCTGTATACTACGTAACTGGGCAATATACTACATCACTGGGCAATATACTACGTGGCCTGTGCAATATACTACGTGGGCTGTGCAATATACTATGTGGCTGGGCAATATACTATGTCACTGGGCAATATACTACGTGGCCTGTGCAATATACTATGTGGCTGTGCAATATACTACGTGACTGGGCAATATGCTACATAACTGGGCAATATACTATGTAACTGGGCAATATACTACGTGGCTGGGCAATATACTACGTGGGCTGTGCAATATACTACGTGGACATGCATATTCTAGAATACCAGATGCGATAGAATCGGGCCACCATCTAGTAGTATATAAGACTCCAAAATGTGTTTTGAAATTTGTCTGGATTCAATTAGTCATCTATACAATATTAGATGCTTTCTGTGACATTTCAGTTTTATATTTCAAATAGTCATTCATACAGTATTAGGTGCATTGTGTGGCATTTTGTTATTATATAAGACTACAAAAATGTTTCTGAGTTCAATAGCCATCCATATAGTATTATTAGGTGCTTTCTCTGACACTTTGGTGGGTTAGAAGACCCCCAAAAGGCATCTAAAAATATGTCTGTTTTCGGTTAGTCATCCACATAGCATTTGGTTCTTTGTGTGATATTTCAGTGGTATATAAGACTCCAGAAAAGCGTTGAAAAATTTGTCTTGATTCAATTAGTCATCCATACAATATTAGGAGCTTTCTGTCACATTTCAGTGGTATATAAAACTACAAAAAAGCATTTAAAAATTTGTCTGTATTCAGTTTGTCTTCCATATAGTATTAGCTGCTTTCTGTGACATTTTGGTGGTATTTAAGACACAAAAAAGCATTTAAGTGGTAAATAAGACTCCTAAAAAGTGTTGAAAGTTTTTTGTCTGGATTCAAATAGTCATCAATACTGTATTTAATTCTTTCTGTTAAATTTTGGCGGTATATAAGACTAAGAAAGCATTAAAAAATGTGTTTGTATTCAATTACTCATACATAGAGCAGTACATGCTCTGGGGTACATTTCTGTGGTATATGAAACTCCAAAAATTAGTACAAAAATTTTCTGGTATAATATTACACATGCATGGAATATCTTATGATCTGGGGTACATTTCTGTGGTATATAAAACTCCAAAAATGTGCTCAAAATCATTTTGGTATAATATTACTCATCCATAGAGTATTCCAAGGTTCCTATTACATTTTGGTGATATATAACACTACAAAATAGAGTTTTAAAATTTTCCAGTATTCAATTGCTCTTCCATAGAGTATTATGTGCTCTTGGGTACAGTTCAGTGGTATATAACACTCAAAAAAAGGATTCACAAATCCTTCTGTATTCAATGACTTATCCATAGAGTATTACGTGTTGTGGAGCACAATTCAGTGGCATATAACACTCAAAAAAAGTGAAAAACTTAATTAATAGAGTAATCTATACATTGTTGCGTGCATAGGGGGCAACAAGGTGGAAAAGATGACAGAATCCCACAAGACTCCTGAGAGAGCAGCTGGAGAAATATTGGAGCCAGACCAAGCTGGCATGACAGTGGATGTGGCAGGAGTTTGTGATCTGGAACCAGCCACTTTCACAGAACCATCAGGGCTGCAGCCATCACTGCAGGGGTTTTTGTGCACTGCAGATGGGAAAGCCAGGATCCAGCAACTAGTGAGCAGACTGCGGGGCCTAGGCAGTTCAAAAGAGAGAAAGAGGCGTGCCGGAACCAGGGCTGGAGAAATGCTAGCAGGACCGCTAGCTACAAGGTAAAAACAGTTGGCATCCCATGGGAAGGTCGTTATGTACAACTGGCAGTGGATATTGGAGTGCATAGAAGAGTTTGCGACCCATCATCACTTGTAATGGGCAAACTCAAAAAGTAATATTCGGGGTCCGTACTTAGCACATAATATTAGGGGAAAGACACCAAACACAGACTTCTCTATAGGAAGTCCTTGTTACTGTTTGGGTTCGGCACCCCAAGCAACGTATTTTTTTCCCACACTGTCATCTGCATGACAGCATGAGAAACACCGGCGGTCACAGTGCTGCGGTTCCCACGCCGGTTAGGAAAATTTTGTAGGAACCCACGCCATTTATTTATCTAATTATTTAGTTTTCACAGGAGGTACTGCTGCTGAGTACATTGCTGAGACAAGTGAGACCAGGAGACAATGATGAGAGCTGCCTTCAGCAGCCAGCCAGTGCCCTGGAACAGCTCAAACTGTACTGGTTCTTCCCTGGCGCCGGTACTTGTCACACTGTTGAAAACTCCATCATTGTATCCTGGTCATGCTAAGATCATCACGGCCAGGCGTCATTGATGAGAGCTGCCGTTAGCAGCCACCTGGCACCGAGGAACGGCGCGATCTGTACTGCTTGTTCCCAGGCGCCGGTATGGGTAATGCAGATGACACATGGGTGTCATCCATGTGTCATCAGTAGGGTTGAGCGACTTTTCATTTTTTGAGATCGAGTCGGGTTTCACGAAACCCGACTTTCTCAAAAGTCGGGTCGAGTGAAATCGGCCGATCTTATTGAAAAGTCGGGGTCGGGGATCGGCCAAAACACGAAACCCAATGCAATTCAATGGGGAAGCATACTTTTTTAATATTTGCTTCAGCGCGATAATGTTGAAAAGCCGGTAATTCAATTGCCGGCTTTTCATTTCTCCTGCCAAAACCCGACATGATATGAGACATGGTTTACATACAGTAAACCATGTCATATCCCCCTTTTTTTGCATATTCCACACTCCTAATGTTAGTAGTGTGTATGTGCAAAATTTTGGCGCTGTAGCTATTAAATTTAAAGGTTAAATCGCGGAAAAAATTGGCGTGGGCTCCCGCGCAATTTTCTCCGCCAGAGTGGTAAAGCCAGTGACTGAGGGCAGATATTAATAGCCAGGAGAGGGTCCATGGTTATTGGCCCCCCGTGGCTAAAAACATCTGCCCCCAGCCACCCCAGAAAAGGCACATCTGGAAGATGCGCCTATTCTGGCACTTGGCCACTCTCTTCCCACTCCCGTGTAGCGGTGGGATATGGGGTAATGAAGGGTTAATGCCACCTTGCTATTGTAAGGTGACATTAAGCCAGATTAATAATGGAGAGGCGTCAATTATGACACCTATCCATTATTAATCCGATTGTATGAAAGGGTTAAGAAACACACACACACACATGATTAAAAAGTATTTTAATGAAATAAACACACAGGTTGTTTTAATATTTTATTGCTCTCTCAATCCACCTGAAGACCCTCGCTTGGAAAAATAATAAACCAACAATATACATACCCTCTGATGAACTGTCACGTCCCATGAGGTAAATCCATCTGAAGGGGTTAAAATAGTTTACAGGCAGGAGCTCTGCTATAATGCAGCTGTGCTCGTGCCTGTAAACCCCGGCGAATGAAGGAAATGTAGGTCAATGACCTATAGTTACCTTCAGTCGCGGTGATGCACCCCCTGGTGGATGTCCTCATGAACTGCAGCCTGGGAACTTTTTCCCACGCTCCAGGTCATATGAGGACATCCACCAGGGGGCGCATCACCGTGACTGAAGGTAACTTAACTGGATTTACCTCATGGGATGTGACAGTTCATCAGAGGGTATGTATATTGTTGGTTTATTATTTTTCCAAGCGAGGGTCTTCAGGTGGATTGAGAGAGCAATAAAATATTAAAACAACCTGTGTGTTTATTTTATTAACATACTTTTTAATCGTGTGTGTGTGTGTTTTTTAACACTTTCATACAATTGGATTAATAATGGATAGGTGTCAGAATTGACGCCTCTCCATTATTAATCTGGCTTAATGTCACCTTACAATAGCAAGGTGGCATTAACCCTTCATTACCCCATATCCCACCGCTACACGGGAGTGGGAAGAGAGTGGCCAAGTGCCAGAATAGGCGCATCTTCCAGATGTGCCTTTTCTGGGGTGGCTGGGGGCAGATGTTTTTAGCCACGGGGGGGCCAATAACCATGGACCCTCTCCTGGCTATTAATATCTGCTCTCAGTCACTGGCTTTACCACTCTGGCAGAGAAAATTGCGCGGGAGCCCACGCCAATTTTTTCCGCGATTTAACCCTTAAATTTAATAGCTACAGCGACGAAATTTTGCACATACACACTACTAACATTAGTAGTGTGGAATATGCAAAAAAAAGGGGGATATGACATGGTTTACTGTATGCAAACCATGTCTCATATCATGTCGTGTTTAGGCAGGAGAGATGAAAAGCCGGGAATTGAATTACCGGCTTTTCAACATTATCGCGCTGAAGTAAATTTAAATATATATATATATATATATATATATATATATATATATGTGTGTGTCTCTATGACATATATATATATATATATATATATATATATATATATATATATATATAAACGAAACCTGACTTTGGATTACAGATCGTGTACCGCCGACCCGATCCCAGAGCGGGATCGGGTCGGGTTTCACGAATCCTGACTTTGCTAAAAGTCGGTGACTTTTGAAAAGTGCCGATCTGTTTCGCTCAACCCTAGTCATCAGTGTTTTGTCCGTGCTGCACAAAGAAAAACCTGACATGTCTGTGGGTTTTTCAGACAGACACATGGTCCGTGTGAAAAACCTGACATGTGCACACCACCATTGAATGCAATGGGTGTGCAATGTCCATATTTGAAGTCCTTAAAAAACGGTCTGCATACGGACATTAAAAGTGAACTTGTGAAAGGGGCCTAAAAGGGTGTATCTGAGTCCTTCTGAGTCCCTAACTTTTGGCACCTCTTGCGTTCTTCATA
The DNA here is from genome assembly GCF_051348905.1 of Ranitomeya variabilis. Taxonomy (NCBI): domain Eukaryota; kingdom Metazoa; phylum Chordata; class Amphibia; order Anura; family Dendrobatidae; genus Ranitomeya; species Ranitomeya variabilis. Next base: position 562,640,834 of record NC_135233.1, on the reverse strand, counting down.
AATTATACTGAATTGTTAAATTTTTTAAATGAAAAATTCAATTTTGGTTTACTTAAATTATACATTTTTGAAATCCTTTTAAAAATGTTGCCTTATCTACAAGTCATTATACAGGAAAGAATGTTTCTTAATGTTTTTTTTCCTGTAAACTCCAATTTCTCATCGATTTTGAAGGTTTTATTGTCGGTCCTTTAACCACTTAATCCCATATGACATACTATCCTGTCGAGGTGGGGTGGGCCTTAATTCCCACCGACGGGATAGTACGTAATATGCGATCGGCCGCGCTCACAAGGGGAGCGCGGCCGATCGCGGCCGGGTGATAGCTGACTATCGCAGCTGACATCCGGCACTGTGTGTCAGGAGCGGTCACGGACCGCCCCGGCACATTAACCCCCGGCACACTGCGATCAAACATGATCGCAGTGTTCCGGCAGTATAGGGAAGCATCGCGCAGGGAGGGGGCTCCCTGCGGGCTTCCCTGAAACCCCCGGAGCAACGCGATGTGATCTCGTTGCTCTGAGCATCTCTTACCTCCTATCCCTGCAGGTCCCGGATCCAAAATGGCCGCTGGGCTGCATCTGGGTCCTGCAGGGATTACTTCCGGGTCCAGTGCAGGCGCTGGTAAGCCTACAGCCCTGTCAGTCAGATCGCTGATCGGACAGAGTGCTGTGCAAACTGTCAGATCAGCGGTCTGTGATGTCCCCCCCTGGGACAAAGTAAAAAAAGTAGAAAAAAATACATTTATCTAAATAAAAAAAAAACAATAAAAGTACACATATTTAGTATCACCGCATCCGTAACGACGCAACCTATAAAACTGTATCACTAGTTAACTCCTTCAGTGAACACCGTGAGGAGAAAAAAAAAAAAAACGAGCCAAAAAACAACGCTTTATTATCATACCGCTGAACAAAAAGTGGAATAACACGCGATCAAAAACATGGATATAAATAACCATGGTACTGCTAAAAACATCATCTCGTCCCGCAAAAAAGAAGCCACAATACAGCATCATAAGCAAAAAAAATAAAAAAGTTATAGTCCTCAGAATAAAGCGATGCCAAAATAATTATTTTTTCTATAAAATAGCTTTTATCAAATAAAAGTGCCAAAACATAAAAAAAGATGTAACTAAGATATTGCTGTAATCGTACTGACCTGACGAATAAAACTGCTTTATCAATTTTACCAAACGTGGAACGGTATAAACGCCTCCCCCAAAAGAAATTCATGAATAGCTGGTTTTTGGTCATTCTGCCTCACAAAAATCGGAATAAAAAGCGATCAAAAAATGTCATGTGCCCGAAAATGTTACCAATTATAACGTCAACTCGTCTCGCAAAAAACAAGACCTCACATGAATCTGTGGACCAAAATATGGAAAAATTATAGGTCTCAAAATGTGGAGACGCAAAAACTTTTTTGCTATAAAAAGCGTCTTTTAGTGTGTGACAGCTGCCAATCATAAAAATCTGATATAAAAAACGCTATAAAAGTAAATCAAACCCCGCTTCATCACCCCCTTAGTTAGGGAAAAATAATAAAATAAATACATTTTTTTAAAATTCCATTTTCCCATTAGGATTAGGGCTTGGGTTAGGGTTAGGGCTAGGGTTAGGGTTAGGGCTAGGGTTAGGGCTAGGGTTAGGGCTAGGGCTAGGGTTAGGGTTAGGGCTAGGGTTAGGGTTAGGGCTAGGGCTAGGGTTAGGGTTAGGGCTAGGGCTATGGTTAGGGCTAGGGCTAGGTTTAGGGTTAGGGCTAGGGCTAGGGTTAGGGCAAGGGTTAGGGTTAGGGTTAGGGTCAGGGTTAGGGTTGGGGCTAGGGTTGGAGCTAAAGTTAGTGTTAGGGTTGGGCCTAAAGTTAGGGTTAGGGTTGGGGCTAAAGTTAGGGTTAGGGTTGGGACTAAAGTTAGGGTTAGGGTTTGGATTACATTTACGGTTGGGATCAGGGTTAGGGGTGTGTCAGGGTTAGGGGTGTGGTTAGGGTTACCATTGGGATTAGGGTTAGGGGTGTGTTTGGATTAGGGTTTCAGGTAGAATTGGGGAGTTTCCACTGTTCAGGCACATCAGGGGCTCTCCAAACGCGACATAGCGTCCGATCTTAATTCCAGCCAATTCTGCGTTGAAAAAGTAAAACAGTGCTCCTTCCCTTCCGAGCTCTCCCATGTGCCCAAACAGGGGTTTACCCCCAACATATGGGGTATCAGCGTACTCAGGACAAATTGGACAACAACGTTTGGGGTCCAAGTTCTCTTGTTATCCTTGGGAAAATAAAAATTTGGGGGGCTAAAAATCATTTTGTGGGAAAAAAATATTTTTTATTTTCACGGCTCTGCGTTGTAAACTGTAGTGAAACACTTGGGGGTTCAAAGTTCTCACAACATATCTAGATAAGTTCCTTGGGAGGTCTAGTTTCCAATATGGGGTCACTTGTGGGGGGGTTCTACTGTTTGGGTACATCAGGGGCTCTACAAATGCAACGTGACGCCTGCAGACCAATCCATCTAAGTCTGCATTCCAAATGGCGCTCCTTCCATTCCGAGCTCTGCCATGCGCCCAAACAGTGGTTCCCCCCCACATATGGGGTATCAGCGTACTCAGGACAAATTGTACAACAACTTTTCGGGTCCAATTTATCCTGTTACCCTTGTGAAAATACAAAACTGGGGGCTAAAAAATCATTTTTGTGAAAAAAAAAATATTTTTATTTTCACGGCTCTGCATTATAAACTGTAGTGAAACACTTGGGGATTCAAAGTTCTCACAACACATCTAGATAAGTTCCTTGGGAGGTATAGTTTCTAATATGGGATCACTTGTGGGGGTTTGTACTGCTTGAGTACATCAGGGGCTCTGCAAATGCAACGTGACGCCTGCAGACCAATCCATCTAAGTCTGCATTCCAAATGGCGCTCCTTCCCTTCCGAGCTCTGCCATGCGCCCAAACAGTGGTTCCCCCCAACATACAGGGTAGCAGCGTACTCAGGACAAATTGGACAACAACTTTTGGGGTCCAATTTCTCCTGTTACCCTTGGTAAAATACAAAACTGGGGGCTAATATATAATTTCTGTGGAAAAAAAAATATTTTTTATTTTCAAGGCTCTGCGTTATAAACTGTAGTGAAACACTTGGGGGTTCAAAGTTCTCACAGCACATCTAGATAAGTTTCATAGGGGGTCTACTTTACAAAATGGTGTCACATGTGGGGGGTTTTAATGCTTAGGCACATCAGGGGCTTTCCAAACGCGACATGGTGTCCCATCTCAATTCCAGTAAATTTTGCATTGAAAAGTCAAATGGCGCTCCTTCCCTTCCGAGCTCTGCCATGTGCCCAAACAGTCGTTTACCCCCACATATGGGGTATCAGCGTACTCAGGACAAATTGCTCAACAACATTTGGGGTCCAATTTCTTCTCTTTCCCTTGGGAAAATAAAAAAATTGGGGGCAAAAATCATTTTTGTGAAAAAATATGATTTTTTATTTTATGGCTCTTCATTATAAACTTCTGTGAAGCACTTGTTGGGTCAAAGTGCTCACCACACATCTAGATAAGTTCCTTAAGGGGTCTACTTTCCAAAATGGTGTCACTTGTTGGGGGTTTCAATGTTTAGGCACACCAGGGGCTCTCCAAACGCAACATGGCGTCCCATCTCAATTCCAGTCAATTTTGCATTGAAAAGTCAAATGGCGCTCCTTCCCTTCCGAGCTCTGCCATGCGCGCAAACAATGGTTTACACCCACATATAGGGTATCAGCGTACTCAGGACAAATTGCACAATAATTTTTGAGGTCCAATTTCTTCTCTTACCCTTGGGAAAATAAAAAATTGGGGGCGAAAAGATCATTTTTGTGAAAAAATATGATTTTTTATTTTTACGGCTCTGCATTATAAACTTCTGTGAAGCACTTGGTGGGTGAAAGTGCTCACCACACATCTAGATAAGTTCCTTAGGGGGGTCTACTTTCCAAAATGGTGTCACTTGTAGGGGGTTCAATGTTTACGCACATCAGGGGCTCTCCAAACACAACATGGCGTCCCATCTCAATTCCAGTCAATTCTGCGTTGAAAAGTCAAATGGCGCTCCTTTCCTTCCGAGCTCTGCCATGCGCCCAAACAGTGGTTTACCCCCACATATGGGGTATCAGCGTACTCAAGACAAATTGGACAACAACTTTTGGGGTCCATTTTCTCCTGTTACCCTTGGTAAAATAAAGCAAATTGGAGCTGAAATAAATTTTGTGTGAAAAAAAGTTAAATGTTCATTTTTATTTAAACATTCCAAAAATTCCTGTGAAACACCTGAAGGGTTAATAAACTTCTTGAATGTGGTTTTAAGCACCTTGAGGGGTGCAGATTTTAGAATGGTGTCACACATTTGGGTTTTTGCTATCATATAGACCTCTGAAAATGACTTCAAATGAGATGTAGTCCCTAAGAAAAAATGGTGTTGTAAAAATGAGAAATTGCTGGTCAACTTTTAACCCTTATAACTCCCTAACAAAAAAAAATTTTGGTTCCAAAATTGTGCTGATGTAAAGCAGACATGTGGGAAATGTTACTTATTAAGTATTTTGTGTGACATATCTCTGTAATTTAAGGGCATAAAAATTCAACTTTGGAAAATTGCGAAATTTTCAAAGTTTTTGCCAATTTTCCATTTTTTCACAAATAAACGCAAGTTATATCGAATAAATGTTACCACTATCATGAAGTACAATATGTCACAAGAAAACAGTGTCAGAATCGCCAAGATCCTTTGAAGTATTTCAGAGTTATAACCTCATAAAGAGACAGTGGTCACAATTGTAAAAATTGGCCCGGTCATTAACATGCAAACCACCCTCGGGGCTTAAGGGGTTAAAGTGAAGTAAAAGTGTGACACCATTGTTATCAGCAGCTATCTGGGAGTCAGAAATGCTTCCAGGGGTCTTCCCATCCTGTTCTTTCATTAAGTACTATTTCCATCCATTTCAACATTTTCACCCCCAGACTTCCTTCTAGCATCTGCCAGAAAAATGCTTACATTTCCCATTGATTGCCTTATAGTTGTAATTCGAAAAGAAAAGAGCATCCGAGTATAAGGACTTGCTCGATTCGAGTAACAAGCATCTGAGCATTTTAGTGCTCGCTCATCTGTAATTGTTTAGAAGGTCCAAGCAAAAAATGGATGCAAAAGGCGTACAACGATCTTAAAAAATATATTCTTTATTAAGGGGTAAATATAAATTATTTTTTAAAAAAGGAGAGGTATTGATGAGTGTCACAACACCAGCAGTATATGGAATTCTCCATAGGTACATCAAGTTTGAACATTGTATCACAAATGATGTGATGGTTGCCAGCACAATATAAACAGCAATGGTCAACAAATGTATCAGTACATCAATAGCAAAGGTCAATTGTCATATGAAACAGTAATGCACAGCAACAATGACATCAGTAGATAAATAAATAGACAGTACTCTAATTTGGAAGGAAATATCCTAAATAATATAGTAGCATTAAATGAGTCAAAATATCACTATGTATATGAAACCAGCCACAATCCTATAACAGGCAAAAATCCTCTCTAGTTTTGTATGGTTCCATACTTTATTATATAAAGTCCTCTGTTGTTATGCACGGCGCCATATATTATTACATAGCATTATCTCTTGTTATGTATAGCACCATCCGTTACATTGAGTATTCACAGTACCCTTTTTTATTATATAAAGTCTGCTCTTGTTAGATATAAAATGACTGCTGATCAAGTAGCATCTGACCAAAAGACCAGTCTATCAGTCTCCTCCATTAGAATCTGTGCCTTGTTCCATCAGCGTCATTTCAGTTTATACCTAATAAGAGAGGATGCTATGTAATAAAAACAGGGTGCTATAAATAACAACAATAACAAGCGAATCATACATACAAGGCACAGGGTTGTACATAACAAGAGAGGACACTATGTAATAAGGGGTGGCAATATGCATAATGAGAGGAGACTATATAATAAATGTAAATATATCTCTGTAGTTGGTTACTATAAAAGGAGGGGGGCCAAAACGCATTTTTTATACATGGGCCCCAAACTGTCAGTGTCTGCCGTTGCTCAGCATGTAAAGCGAAAGAACCAAAGTCAGTACTTAGATAAGTCTCCTAACCCCAACTTTGTCCAGTTTATTTACCGTATACACCGTGTTCCAAATTATTATGCAAATTATATTTTTCTCCGATTTCCCTAAATGGTTGGTGCAAATGACAGTCAGTCTAATAATAGTCATCACCTGTTAGAGTATACCTCGAATTTTATTGAATAAACCTCCCAATGATAACAGTATAATCTCCAAAATGAATAGAAACTCAAAATGCACTGTTCCAAATTATTAGGCACAGTAGAATTTCTAAACATTTGATATGTTTTAAAGAACTGAAAATGCTCATTTGTGGAATTTGCAGCATTAGGAGGTCACATTCACTGAACAAAAAAGCTATTTAACTCCAAAACATCCTAACAGGCCAAGTTACATGTTAGCATAGGAACCCTTCTTTGATATCACCTTCACAATTCTTGGATCCATTGAACTTGTGAGTTTTTGGAGATTTTCTGCTTCTATTTCTTTGCATGAAGTCAGAATAGCCTCCCAGAGCTGCTGTTTTGATGTGAACTGCCTCCTACCCTCATAGATCTTTTGCTTGATGATACTCCAAAGGTTCTCTATAGGGTTGAGATCAGGGAAAGATGGTGGCCACACCATGAGTTTATCTCCTTTTATGCCCACAGCAGTCAATGACACAGAGGTATTCTTTGCAGCATGAGATGGTCCATGGTCATGCATGAAGATGATTTTGTTCCTGGAGGCACGTTTCTGCTTGTTATACCATGGAAGAAAGTTGTCAATCAGAAACTCTATATACTTTGCAGAGGTCATTTTCACACCTTCAGGAACCTTAAAGGGCCCTACCAGCTGTTTCCCCATGATTCCAGCCCAAAACATGACTCCTCCAATTCCACCTCCTTGCTGATGTCGCAGCCTCGTTGGGACATGGTGGCCATCCACCAACCATCCACTACTCCATCCATCTGGACCATCCAGGCTTGTTCGACACTCATCAGTAAACAAGACTATGTGAAAATTAGTCTTCATGGATGTCTGGGCCCACTGCAACTGTTTCTGCTTGTGAACACTGTTTAGGGGTGGCCAAATAGTAGGTTTATGCACCACATCAAGCCTTTGAAGGATCCTACACCTTGAGGTTCAAGAGGGTCCAGAGGCACCAGCAGCTTCAAATATCTGCTTGCTGCTTTGTAATGGTATTTTGGCAGCTGCTCTCTTAATGCAATGAATTTGTCTGGCAGAAACCTTCCTCATTATGCCTTTATCTGCATGAATTCTGTCTGTTAGGGCTAGCGGAATGCACCAAATAATAAAGAGGTAGATATGAGGTGCATTCGCAGCCCGGGGTCCACCGTGCAGAGATGGTACCTGCTGCTGAGTAATGACGGATGGACAATTGCTCACAAGTGGGTTAGACTTCACCCAGTGTGTATGGAAGTGAACTCTGTTGCTTCACAGAGTCACCAAAATACGCTGCGCCCTGTTAGCAGTCACAGGGTGCAGCTGCAAGACACTAGTGGGATCCCTATGAATCACCCCCACTAAACTGGTGATTGGACTCGCTCTGACCCTCGATGGCTTTTGAGCCCGCGCCTGAGGACCCCCTGAGTCAGATGTAGAGTCCAAGTGGGAATTCCCACCCTACACTGACAGGCTGTCAGGAAAGCACACTGACAGAGCATGGTGCCGCACAGATGGGCACTGCAAAAAGGCACTGTAACGTGTGCAGGTAGCACTGTCGAGTGCTAGATAGCTTCCACCATTAGCGAGCAGTCAACATCACAAGGAATGGGAATGATTAAGGAGCTTTCATCAATCAACAGTCATTCATCTACACACACACTGTTAGGGGTCGAGTTCTCACCTCTGCACAGAGGGAATCTCGAGCCATCTCCTCTGTGGTCTCCCATTAGTCTCCAGCCACAGTGGAACCTGCTCAGCGAAGACGTCGATCCCAGCCTGATACTTTGCGGATGGTTTCTGTTGCTTTCCCAGGCTCAGCTATTGTAGTCTGTACTGGTCAGCGGCGAGCAGACGTCTCTGGGACTAAGTCCTGCTTTTTCCCTTCTGAGCATGCCCAAGGTAAGACCTCTCATTGGAGGTCAGGGGTCACATGCTCAGGTACTGCTGCAGCTCCCATTGGTCCTCTAAGAAGGTCCTGAAGTTGCTCTGTTATTGTAGCAGCTTCCATTGGTCCTCTAGGAAGGTCCTGAAGCTGCTGCAGCTATAAAAGGTTTGCATGGCTGCACGGCCATATGCTAGTATCACTTCATGTTTTGAGCTTGCTAATTGTGGTCGCGCCTGTATGATTGTATTTAGGGACCGGGCTGAAATAATCCACTAGAATACCGGCACCTCCGGTGAGGAGTTTGTATGATTGTATTCAGGGACCCGGCTGAAATAAGCCCCTAGAATACCGGCACCTCCGGTGAGGAGTTTTGTTTGCTTCTCTGTGTGTGTGACCACTGACTGCCATCAGCTCAGCAGTTAGCTGTGTTCCCCTTTAATGCTAACAGGGCACAACATGTTCTTTTCTGTGTGACTCAGTGAAGTAACTGAGTTCGCTTATACCACCATATAGTGCCGTCATTTTCTAGCAGCAGGTTGTCTCCGGCATGGTGGATCCCAGGCTGCGAACGCACCAATTATAAAATCCATATTAACTCGGTGCATTCCGCCAGTCCTCACATAATACTAGCGCCAGGATCTAGCTAGAAAATGGTGGACGATCAGTGCTTACAGTGGTGCATCCAGCAGCTGGAGGGTAGGTTGGCGGCCCTTGAGCGCACAACCTCAGCTGTGGATGTTACCGCAGTCGCTGTTCAGGCTGCTAGTGTAGCTGCAGCCAGTTTGTCCTCTGCCACCCCTGCTCTGACTTTATCCCATCTCCCACTACCAGACAAGTTTGTTGGTGACAGTAAGCTATGTCGAGGATTCGTGAGCCAGTGCACCATACATCTTGAGCTGTTCAGGCTGCTAGCGTGGCTGCAGCAGCTTTACCCACTGCCACCTCTGTTCCGACCTTATCTCACCTCCCGTTGCCTGAAAAATACTCTGGGGACAGTAAGTCCTGTAGTGGTTTTGTGAGCCAGTGTGGTATACATCTCGAGCTCCTGGCTGCACGTTTTCCAACAGAGCAGGCAAAGGTGGGATTCATAATCTCTCTCCTGTTGGACAGAGCTTTGGAATGGGCTATGCCGCTGTGGGAGCACAATGATCATGTAGTGCGGAGTGTTCCTGGGTTTCTGGGCATTTTGAAACAGGTCTTTTTAGGACCTCGTGTCACCCAAGATACGGCGCTCCAACTGTTGGCAATTACACAGGGTTCGTCCATGGTCAGCCAGTTCGCCGTCCAATTCCAGACTCTGGCATCAAAGCTGGAGTGGCCGGATAAAGTCCTTATTCCGGTGTTCTGGAAAGAACTGGCAGACCATGTGAAGGACGCCTTGGCCATCAGGGAGATTCCTGCCACACTGGAGGAGCTCATTACTATCTCTACCCTCATCGACCTCCGTTATAACAAGCGGAGGTTAGAGCGGACCCAGTGTTTGCAGAGGTTCCGGTTGGCTCCTACCTTTGCCAGCCCTCTGGAATCTCCTGTTTAGGCATCTGATGCCCATGAGGCCATGGAGGTTTCTCGAGAGGGACCTAAGTCCCGAGCTGCTCAAGTACCCATGGTTTGTAATATTTGCCAACAGTTAGGACATTATGCCAATAAATGTCCTCAGCGGTCGGGAAAACGATCGCATCTAGTAACCATTGGAGGGGGTTCACAAGACACAGCGGCATTTTCCTCCAAGTTGTCCTTTAAAGGGACAATCACTTTAGGCTCTTCCACTCTCACAGTCGAGCTTTGTGTGGACTCTAGGGTGGAGGTGAATTTTATGTCCTCTGCCATCGCCCAACGCCACGCCATACCCCTGGTGATGCTCGCCAGGCCAGTGACTGTTCGAGTGGTAAATGGGTCAACACTGCCCACACAAATTACACATCAGTCCATCCCTTTCACATTATCTATGTCTCCTTCCCATCAGGAGATTATCTCCCTGCTTGTCCTTCCCGAGGAGATGGATGAGATTCTACTTGGGATGCTCTGGTTACATTTTCACTCTCCTCTTATAGAGTGGTCCTCAGGGAGAATTTTGGGTTGGAGTGAATCTTGTAAGGGCACATGTGTGAGGGAGTCCGTTGAGGTTTCCACTACAGAGATACCCGCAGATCTCACTTCCCTACCCGAGTGCTATTGGTCCTATGCAGACATGTTTTCCAAGAAGGCTGCAGAGACCCTTCCACCTCACCGCCCACTGTCCTATTGACCTCATGCCTGGAGCTGAACCTCCTCGGGGATGGGTTTATCCCCTCTCTCTCCAGGAGACAGAGGCTATGTCCCAATACATCCAGGAGAATTTGGCAAGGGGGTTCTTTAGGAAGTCAGTGTCACCTGCAGAAGTGGGGTTCTTCTTTGTGCAGAAGAAGAGCAGAGAACTATGTCCATGCATAGATTACAGAGGTCGTAACGCCATCACCGTTAAGAATAAGTACCCGTTGCCCCTGATATCTGAGCTCTTCGATAGGCTATGGGGAGCAAGGGTATTTACCAAATTAGACCTGCGGGGTGCTTATAACCTGATTTGCATCCGTGAGGGGGACGAATGGAAGACGGCTTTTAATACCAGGGATGGGCATTCTGAATATCTGGTGATGCCCTTTGGGCTCTGTAATGCCCCAGCCATTTTCCAAGACTTTGTGAATGACATCTTCCGGAATATGCTCTCCACCTCGGTCATAGTCTATCTGGATGATGTACTCATCTACTCTCCAGATATTGATTCCCACCAGAGAGAGGTTCGCAAGTTCTTCGACCTCTTACAGGCAAATTCTCTTTATGCCAAGTTAGAGAAATGTGTGTTTGAGCAGGAGTCCTTGCCTTTCCTTGGTTATATCATCTCCGCCCAGGGATTGGCTATGGATCCTGCCAAACTACAGGCTGTGATGGACTGGAAGGAACCTCATTCTCTCAAAGCGGTGCAGCGTTTTATGGGGTTCATTAATTATTACCGTCAGTTCATTCCACATTTCTTGACTTTGGTAGCTCCCATGGTAGCCCTCACCAAGAAGGGAGCAAATACCAAATTGTGGTCGGAGGAAGTCACCAAGGCCTTCCTTTCTATAAAATCTCATTTTGCTAGCGCTCCCATCCTACATCGCCCCAATGTAGATAAGCCATTCATAATGGAAGTGGATGCCTCATCTGTTGGTGCTGGTGCCGTCCTCTTCCAAAAGGATGCTCAAGGTCGGAAGCATCCTTGCTTCTTCTTTTCCAAGACCTTCACACCAGCAGAGAGGAATTATTCCATTGGGGACAAGGAGTTGCTAGCTATGAAGTTGGCTTTCTCTGAGTGGAGACACCTTCTGGAAGGGGCTCGCATTCCCTTCCAAGTCTTCACCGACCACAAAAATTTGGTGTACCTACAAACAGCTCAACGGCTAACTTCTCGCCAAGCCAGATGGTCCTTATTCTTCTCCCGGTTCCATTTTACCCTCCATTATCTCTCTGGGGAGAAGAACATTTGTGCTGATGCTCTCTCTCGCTCCGTTGTGTCTTCTGTGGAGGAGGAAGAGGAGCCTCGGCTTATAGTTCCTTCTGAGAGCCTGAGAACGGTAGCTCCAGTTTTGCTCGAATCGGGGCCTCCGAGCAAGACATTTGTACCTACTGTGATGCAGTGACCCCTGTGGCAGCTAGGGGGCGCTGTGTGTGCTCCTTGGGATGTGCATGGAGGCATATCTGTTGTTATAATGGTGGTGAAACAGTGACTGGCAAAATTGTGAGAGGCTGATATGTGTCGCAGATGGATTCTGCGTGATAAGTCTGATGCAATGTTGTTGTTCTGGGACCTGTAGTCCCTCAAGAGTTTGTATAGTTGTGAAGGGACACTGAGCAACCTGTGTTGGAAGAACTGGGAGTAGGCTTCCTGAAGAGAACAACCTGTGTTGGATCTCCTGGGAGTAGGAATCCTGAAGAGCACATGCCAGTGTGTTGGACGGTCCCATGTGGGATGGACGTCCTGAATAGCGCACAGTAAGACTATGGTTCTGGATGGTCTGTGTTGGGGAAGCTACCGCCCTTCGTTGGCTCTGGACTGACTAATGTGTGCCGGCCAGGCAAGTTGGTGAACCCCGTAAGGCAGTTTCCCCAGGAGAGAGGACTGACGAGGAGTCAGCAGGTGGAGCAGGAGCTCCCACAAGGTACCATTGACTGTTGGTGCTTGTGATAGTCTATGAACTGTGTGGTCTCCCACGGTAACTGAACGAAGTGAGGTTCAGCGTGTTTAAGGACCGCGACCCAATGTCATGTGCGCTATGTGACAAGGGACATTGGTGAACTGTTCGGCGTATGGACACCCATGGTAACTGGACGAAGTGAGAGGTCCAGCATGTTTAGTGTCTGTGAGACAAAGCAGTATATGAAGTGTCCAAGATAAAGCTGCAAGTTAATATCACCAGTTGGTGTCTATTGTGTTCTATGAAATGTATAATATGAACTGTGCATAACCCGGTTTATGACACTTTAATAAACCGCATGGACTGTTTTGTGTGAAAACCTGTGCCAGTGTGCGCGAATCCCGTGCCAAGTGAGTGTCCCCCAATACACTTAGTAAGTGCAATCTTACACTACTAATTTGCGACCGGAGGTTCTCTCTTGGGCTCATTCATCCAGGGTGGGTGGACATTTTTGGACCAAGAGGACATATGAGCTGTTGGTGATGACGTACTGGTGGCCACATATGGCACGGGACATCAGAGACTATGTTCGGGCGTGTGTCTCCTGTGCCAAAAATAAGTCTCCTCGACAACGGCCGTCTGGATTACTCTATCCCCTGCCAGTGGCTGACAGGCCTTGGGAGATGGTCGGGATGGACTTTGTGGTAGGCTTACCCAAGTCTCGTGGTTGCACCATCATTTGGGTAATCACCGACCATTTTTCTAAAATGGTGCACCTGGTGCTGCTTCCACGGTTACCTTCTGCATGGGCCTTGGCAGCGTTGTTTATAAGACACATTTTCTGCCTACACGGTATGCCGGACAAAGTTGTCAGTGACCGGGGTCCCCAGTTTGCGTCTCGGTTCTGGAGAGAGCTTTGTCGTTTACTCAACATTGAGTTAAATCTCTCTTCAACATATCATCCCGACACGAATGGATTGGTAGAGAGGACCAATCAGAACTTGGTCACATATTTGCGACATTTCGTTTCTGCCAGGCAGGATGACTGGGCAACCTTGCTACCATGGGCTGAGTTTGCGCTTAATTACGCGGTAGCCGACTCCTCCTTAATTATGGTCAGCATCCGCGGGTTCCTGTGCCTATGCCCGTGTCTTCCACCGACTCCAGGGTGGCAGACAGGGCTGTGGAGCCTCCAAGGAGAGAATGAGGTCCTCTGCCATTGCACATCGGCACCCCGCTCTGACCTTTGTTCCTGATGACTTAGTGTGGCTCTCCGCCCGTAACATCAGGCTGTGAGTTGAGTCCTTTGCTCCTTTAGGTCCTTTCAAGGTCCTCGAGCAGGTTAACCCTGTGGTCTACCGTCTGGCCCTTCCTCCATGCCTAGGTATCACCATCACCTTTTATGTGTCCCTCTTAAAACCCATACACATGTCCCAGTTTTCCGAGTCATCTGCCGGGACATTGGGTTCGTCTTCGGACGATTACGAGGTGAACGCTATCTTGGGGTGCAAGGTGGTATGTGGGAAAAAGTTTTATTTGGTGGACTGGAAGGGTTATGGCCCAGAGGACAGGTCCTGGGAGCCTGTTGAGAATATTTGAGCTCCGCTGCTCATTGTTGCCTTCGAGCATAGCAACGCCCAAGGAGGGGGGCAATGTTAGGGGCCGAGTTCCCACCTCTGCACAGGAAGAAGCTCGAGCCATCTCCTCTGCAGTCTCCCATTCCTCTCCAGCCGCAGTAGAGCCTGCTCAGCGGAGACGTCGGTCCCAGCATCTGGCTCAGCCTGATACTGTGTGGATGGTTTCTGTTGCTTTCCCAGGGTCAGCCATTGTAGCCTGTATTGGTCAGCGGCGAGCAGACATCTCTGGGACTAAGTCCTGCTTTTTCCCTTCTGAGCTCGCCCAAGGTAAGACCTCTCATTGGAGGCCAAGGGTTAAATGCTCAGGTACTGCTGCAGCTCCCATTGGTCCTCTAGGAAGGTCCTGAAGTTGCTCTGGTATTGTAGCAGCTTCCATTGGTCCTCTAGGAAGGTCCTAAAGCTGCTGCAGCTATAAAAGGTTTGCATGGCCGCATGCTAAGCTTGCTAATTGTGGTCACGCCTGTATGATTGTATTCAGGGACCCGGCTGAAATAAGCCCCTAGAATACCGGCACCTCCGGTGAGAAGTTTGTATGATTGTGCATAAAACCGGACAACGGCCGTTTCGCGCTGCCGCGCTTTCACGGGTCCGGATGGACGGCAGCATGAAACGGCCATCATCCGGTTTTTGTCCACGTTCTCCCTGCGGTACACTGCACATGTTCCATTAAAGGATTGTTGAAATTTGGACCCGTGAGTGCGCTTCAACTTTTTTTGTCTTGGATTTATGCATATTACTGGATCAAGTTCACCCGAGTGTCCCTCAGCTGGGCTACGTAGCATGAGCGGCTGCCTATAGTTGCATGTATGGTGGTCAGCCAATTAATAGCGGTGCCGTGATTTCCTTTTTTCTATTGAAGTTTGTATGATTGTATTCAGGGACCCGGCTGAAATAAGCCCCTAGAATACTGGCACCTCTGGTGAGGAGTTTTTGTGTGCTTCTCTGTGTGCGTGACCACTGACTGCCATCAGCTCAGCAGTTAGCTGTGTTCCCTGTAATGCTAACAGGGCACAGCATGTTCTTTTCTGTGTGACTCAGCGAAGTAACTGAGTTCACTTACATCGCCATCATTTTCTAGCAGCAGGTTGTCTCCTGCACGGTGGATGCCAAGCTGCGAACGCACCAATTATAACATCCAAATTAACTCGGTGCGTTCCGCCAGTCCTCTCACACACATTATCAAGTTTATACTAGCGCATGGCCATGCAAACCTTTTATAGTGGAAGCTCTCCGGGACCTTCCTAGTGATCCAATAGGAGCTGCTACAGGACCTGAGCATGTGACTCCTGACCTCCAATGAGAGGTCGACCCTTGGGCATGCTCAGTAGAGGAGAAGCAGGACTTAGTCCCAGGAGCATCTGCTCGCCGCTGATCAGTGCTGGTTACAATGGCTGGACCTGGAAGGACAGCAGTAACCAAGCGCACAGTATCTTCCTGAGCCAAATGCTAGGACCGACATCTCTGCTGAGCAGGCTCCACTGTGGCTGGAAAAGAATGGGAGACCGCAGCTGACATGGTTCGAGATTCCCCCTGTGCAGCGGTGGGAACTCGACACTTAACAGTCTGTGCTCTGTTTCAGTCACAAATCTCTTCACAGTATGATGATCACTCTTAAGTTTTCGTGAACTATATGTTTTCATCCCTTGATCAAGGCATTGCACTATTTGATGCTTTTCAGCAGCAGAGAGATCCTTTTTCTTTCACATGTTACTTGAAAACTGTGGCCTGCTTAATAACGTGGAGCATCATTTTTAAGCAGTTTTCCTTTAATTAGAATCACCTAGAAAATTAATTATCAAATGTGTTTAAGATTGATTTCAGTGATCCATTGAGCCCTGAGACACAATACCATCCATGAGTTTATTTTAAAAACAAAACAATTAAATCTATATGACACTTAAATCCAATTTGCATAATAATTTGGAACACGGTGTATACTCATGTATAAGTTGAGATTTTCAGCACACTTTTTTGTGCTGAAAGTGCCCCCCTCGGCTTATACACAAGTCATTGTCCAAAAAGTCGGAGGAGGAGCGTGGAGCCGGTGGCTGTAGCACAGTAACAGCTGCAGTGACAGGCTTCCAGAAAACATCAATACTCACCCTCCTCACTCCATCGTTGCATCTTCATCCCTGAATCTCTAACCCGGTGCTGGCAGCTCTTTCCTGTTCCTGTGCTCAGCGGTGACGTGGTATTACTCATTAAGGTCATGAATATGGAAGCGACTCCACTCCCATAGGCGTGGAACGCATATTCATGACCTTAATGAGTGGTACAATGTGACCGCTCAGCACAGGAGGAACAGCTGCTCCGGGAAAATGGAGATGCAGGGACATTCAGCGATGGAGCAAGGAGGGTAAGTGTGATGGGACAGGGGAGGACTGGGGGAGCTGAGCATACAAAGACTGGACTTGAGGAGCTGAGCCATGCATACAAGAATGGGACCAGGGGAGCCGAGCATAAAAGGATGGGACAGGGGGAGCCAAGCCATGCATGCAAGGATGGGGCCGGGGGAGCCGAGCATACAAGGATGGGAGCGGGGGAGCCGAACCATGCATACAAGGATGGGAGGGGGGAGCCATGCATACAACAGGGGGAGCCACACAGAGCAGAACAGGATGGGCGGAACCACGCATACTGGGATAGGGATGAGGGGACAATACATACTCGGCTTATACTCGAGTCAATAAGCTTACCCAATTTTCCGTGGCAAAATTAGGTGCCTCGGCTTAGGCTAGGTTCACACTATGTTGTGTGAACCCATTTAACGGACTACGTTACACCGCGGCATACCGCGGTGTAACGTAGTCCGTTAATGCCGCCATTACTTTCAATGGCGAACACATTGCTAGTGCACGCCCACAATGGGCGTGCACTAGTGATGTGCCATCATTTGAGTGACGGACCCGAGATGCCGGCTGCAGCGTTTCCGGGTCCGTCACTGCTAGCGCAGATGGAGCTAGCAGGAGCTCCATCTGCGCTAGCACTGTGCAAGCGCCGGCACTTGCGTTAGTGGAGTCCGTTTAACGGATATGTTGAATGGACTGCACTAATGCAGTGTGAACCTAGCCTTATACTCGGGTCGGATTATACTCAAGTTATTACGGTAATCCAAAACAAATCCGATAAGGGCATTAAAAAGTGGAATGCAAAGGTAATAACACCTTATGTCTTTGAACATGCAAATTCCCAGTGAATTTATTCTCATTTGGTTTCCCGGAAATATGTCATAAGGTTTCGACCACTTCATTAAATAGACAAATTACTATGCAAAATACAAACACTATAAATAATCAAACATAATTAATAAACCATGTAATGATATGCAATATACAAGTAATGTACAAGTGTGTGTGTACACATATATATATTTATATATATATATATATATATATAAATATATATATATATATATATATAATATATATATATATATATATATATATATATATATATATATATATATATATATATATATAATATACTTATATAACGTATATACGTGTCACTATGCATACTGCAACCAGTGATGTAGAACCAGTATTTTTTTGCCTACAGCACTGTGTGCTGGGAAGGTTAATTGAAAGCTATGTTATGGGCTGGTTTTAGTGGACCTTCAAACCTACAGCGGGTGGGAGGAAGTCCAATGTATCTTCACCTGTAGAGTCCTGACAGGACGTGTGTGAGATCAAGGTCATGTGATCATCACATGGGTTGTTAAATACCTGGACATGACAATCAGGCTGGGAGATCTCATCTCCCGAGATCTTGGTGCCGAGATCTCCATCTGAGAATTTGCCACCCCTGGCCGGCAGCCATTTTCCCGGAGTGCAGTCCATCGCATAGGAAACCATGTAGCTGTGGGGGTTTGAGCTTTCACAAGATGTCCACATAGCCCCCGTAGCACTGAACACCCACTGCACCGAACACTCGCAACACCGAACACTCGCAACACCGAACACCCGCAACTGCGCCGCACCGCTCATCCGAACACCACTTCGTCTCAGCCTGTGGCCTGCTGCAATGCTCCAATCTTGTCTCCTCCAGCGGTGAACCTGGGACCATGCTCTACCGTGGCTGGTAAGATATATCTGCATTATAAGACGCACTCCCATTTTTCCCCCAAATTTGAGGAAAAAAAGTGCATCTTATAATCCGAAAAATACGGTAATTTTTTCAAATTAAATTAAAAAAATCTAACTTTCAACTTCTGATCTATGTTCTATGTTCTGTTGTCAATATAATAGGCTGTAAGAAATTTCCAAAAATTGCATTCTTGTTTTGTTACATTTTCCACATCATCCCAATTATTTGTGAATTGTATATACAATCTATGCTATATACAGATTCTATGATATATGCAATATATGCAATATACACAGATCATCCTATATACACTTAATCAATATATAAATTTACGTGCTCAATAAAGCCAGTCATCATGTTGGCAATGAAATTATTTTTGAACATGTAAATGAGCCCCTTTATAGGGGACTTTGCAGGGATGTAGAACTGTGTTCCCAGATTTTGGTGCAGCAATCTACCCCTGGAAGGGCACTGCAGTCTTCTGGTACAATCTTTTCAAAAGTGGAAAGGGTGACTATAGGACAAGGCACGCAGCTTGTCCTGTATTAGTCGGCAGTTACAGGTAAAGTGGGAAGAGCTGGGCAAAGTACCAGAAGTAGTGCATATAATAGATGTGCCTTTTCTGGGTGGCTGCGGGATGCTATTTTTTTAGGATGCATGAGGGACAATATCCATGGCTTAATACCAGCCCACAGCTGTCTGCTTTAGCAAGGCTGGTAGTCAAAAATGGATGGGATCCCACATTGTTTTTTAAATTATCCATTTAAAGAAGTAAAAAGTGCAGTGTGGGGACCCCTCTATTCTTAATAACCAGCCTTGCTGAAGCTGAAAGCTGAAGGTTGCAGCTCCCAACTGTGATTTTTGCCTGGCTGCATTATTTTTAGTATTATTTATTTACAGCGCAGGAGCTAGCTAATGAATACACCCATCTGGCGCTCCTCGTCTCGCTGTTGTTAGCGGGAACAGGTGTCGGATGATGGGAGCAGTGGTCCCATCAGCTGACAACAGTGACTGGAGGTAAACTTTATACCTTCAATCACAGCTGAGCTCTCTTGCTGCCTACTGACAGTGTGGGAACCACGGCTCTCTGACTGGCGGGGATGATTTCACCGCTGATCAGAAGTGGTGTTTGCCGTGCTGTCATCCACATGACAGCGTGACAAACACTGGATATTCGGGCCCTCCATTGGTCCGGGTTCGGGTCTGGGTACTGTACTGGTACCCGAACCTAAACTTTTTGTAACTGTTCGGCTGAAACACCCGAACATCCAGGTGTCCGCCCATCTCTAGTGATTTTGAATCCAACCCTCCTTTGGTTGATGCTTTTGGTCTCCCTTGACCATTGATGCATCATTTTGTTCAAAGTTTATACATTTATATAGATAACAAAAATTACAATTTGAATTTTTCATTCTTCAAGACCTGATGTTTTATTTGAGTGTTCTCTTAAATTCTTTGTAACAATGTACATAATAGGCCATAATATTTCTACCTGGCTCCTAGATAAGATTGAACTGAAGCGCAAAATATAATTTAAAAAAATGAGATGGCTAAGAAATGCTTATTTAGTTTAGATTTTCTAAAAACTGCTGGCAAAGAAATGTGAAGAGCAATGCTGCAACAATGTTATAAATGTATCTGCCACATATGTCTTAAACGAGGTTAGCAGCCCAATTAGTGTTGTCTGGGGGTTTACAAGTCAAAAACTTACATCATTGCTCAGTGCTAAGGAAAAGGATTTAAGACATTGTACATTTTTTTTGGCTCTTGCCTGATTCTTTCAACTAAATAGCAATGATATATGGCCAGACATTGTAGAAACATATTGCAGTGGCCAGTTGGAAAAGACCCTGAAGGAACATATCCATCTAAGTAATTCATGTTATCTAAAGGTTAAGCTGAAGTGTTGTAAGCAGAATTTCTTCAGCTCTCTCACATACAAATAAACACAATAAAGTTTTAGTGTAATTTACTGTCATGGGGTAGCTGGTGCAATAAGTAATGTGTAAAATGCACATCAAATGGAAGTCGAATAGAAACTAATGTCTTGTATTTTTACTGTAAAACATTGAAAATCCATAATCAAAAGACAAAAAGAACCATGTGATCCTTCTCCAGCTGCTTCTATCAGTTTTCTATAAGCTATAAATAAACATTTCA
This sequence comes from Ranitomeya variabilis, assembly GCF_051348905.1. Taxonomy (NCBI): domain Eukaryota; kingdom Metazoa; phylum Chordata; class Amphibia; order Anura; family Dendrobatidae; genus Ranitomeya; species Ranitomeya variabilis. The sequence continues at coordinate 562,620,625 of NC_135233.1, read as the reverse complement.
ACTATTGCCAGGGCCGAGTTGAGTTTGGTGGAGTTCCCTGATCCAAATCTTTGATGGTGGCTGCTCCCCACTAACAGGGGCATATAAAGCATGACAAAATAATAATAATAATAATAATATTCTTTATTTCTATAACGCCAACATATTCTGCAGCGCTTTACAGCTTAACAGTTTCAAACACAACAGTCATAAGTAACAACGTTAGTAATACAATAATTAAAGCAAAATAAGACGACCCTGCTCGTGAGAGCTTACAATCTACAATGAGGTGGGGGAGATACAAAGTACAGGGGAGTATTTACAATGATGTATTTACAATGATGGTCCAGCCATCTTCAGGGGGTGGGGGATGGATGGAGATAGTGAATGGGCTACACACATGCAAACATAAAATGACTTTGATTAGGGAATGTGATAGGCCGCTCTAAACAACTATGTTTTGAGATAGCGCCTAAAACTATGCAACAGGGGGAGCCTAAAAAGATGTGAAAAATATGCACCTAAACATAGCTTTGTTTGTAGTGTGCTTTATATTTTCCTACTGACTCCAAGCCAAAATCTGAATGAACCCCCCCCCCCCCACAATAACATGTTAGAAAAAAAAGCACAAAAACACAAACAAATGTATTATTGACTCTATAGCAATTTTCTGGTGTAAAACATTGCAAGCTTTGGCTCGCTCCTTTTTATACCAGAATTTGTCAAGTTGTGTTTTCCAATGTTCAAGCCAGTTTTCCAAAAAATGGGCAGAGCTGAGGGGAAGAAGGCAAAGCCAAGGACAGCCCGATAATAATTATCATAACATATGTCAAAAAGAGACAAATTATAATGCAAAGCTACATCAGCCCACAGCTGGCATAAAATTGGATGAACTTACTCTAGTATGTTCTTTTTATTAAAATTCCTCCCTTACTTTAGATTGCTGAGTGATCATTTGGCCAATCGTCCCCAACTCACCCATATATGTGATCCCTTGGGGTTTAACAGTCAGGTGTTGTCTACAAGCCTCCGCTCGCCATGGCTTACTTTCAGGGTGCACTAAAAAATCAGTCATTGGAATTCTAAAGTGCCAATCTTTCTTTTCTATAGAGATCGTTGGATTCTGCTGATTTTAGGTTAATGTTTATGGAGGCCTTAAATTGAATCTGTCAGCAAGTTTTTGTCACTTCATCTGAGAGCAGCCTGATGTAGGCAAAGAGCCTCTGATTCCAGCAAAGTTTCACTTAGCTTACAAGGTGTAGCAGTTCTGACACAATCAGAGTTTTTAGATGTAGCATGCAGCAGAGCTGAGAAAGCTTTCACTGTCCACACCAAGCACTCTATACACATAGTCTATTGACAGCAAGCTGCTTATCACAGGAGGGGGTGTGGTCAAGGAGGAGGCATCTAGTCTGGGCAACGATAAGGCGCTGGTGATAAAACCTTCATTGTAAGTGAGCAACAGCACATAACCTAATAAGTGACACATTACTGAATTCAGTGTTTTAACCCCTACCACATGCTGTCCTCAGATTATGTAGCAAACACCTGCTGACCGAATCCCTTTAAGACTGAGAACACGTCTTAATAAATCCTCCAAATTATGAGTGAAACCACACCAAAAAAAAGAAGGTCTGAGAGGAGAAAAAAATGTTTATCTATCTGTCTTTTAGTAAATATTTAACAGCTACTATACTGTGCCCCTTTATTATATTACATTATACTATCTTGTTATAGTTTACTACATGTCAATATTTTCCACTGCATTATATTCCATACACTACACTATACTATGGTTGTTTTCCATTTTTCTTTCTCTTGCTTGCTTTCCTCCATTCTAAGAGGACAAGAACACTGAAATTGTTTTGAACAGATTGTGGTTAATCATACATGTAATATTGGGCAACCATTTACAGTTAATATGCTTTGCTCCTGATTCCTACATGTTTTGTTTCAGATTAATGAATTACCAGCCAAAAATATTCCTTAATTTCATACATAGTTTGAAAAGTACCAAAGTTAACAATTCTCTGGAATCAACAGAAATCTTAATCTACGTGACTCATGCAGAGGGAGTCAATTACATTTGACATATTAGTAATTATGTAGCACACTACAGCCAGGGTGTCTATCCTGACACCACCACCAATCAAAGCTACTAACCAACGGCCACAGTATGTCAAATATGTTTTAAGTTAAGATGCCTAACCTTTTCAGTACCTGATCATTTTCCCTGATCCTGACCAGGCATGTCTTCAGGTTTTATCGTACATGCATTTTAAACAAAATTGACTCCCCTTGAAAAAGGAAAACTTATTTCCGAAACGTGCGTTGGGGAAGGAGCTTTGGCGCAACCACCAGGACGTTATGACGGGTAATCTACCTTCTTAGCATTTCTTGTTGCTGTGCACTTCTGACAATGTAAAGGTGTTTTTGGAGCCACCATGCCTAAATAGAGGAGGAGGTTTATACTAATGGCCACCAGTACCCATATGGGAAATACACACCACCCTCTGGGACTATAGGTGGAACTCCTGCGTACCCTCAGATGAAGACTGTGCAATAGCCATACCATTTTTTACCTTTTTGCCCCATACATCCTGGTGCTGTACCTGGCTCCTGTTTTAGCTTGGACTATTTGTCACTTACCTGTCACATTTTTGTACTTTTGTATCTATTTGATTGCTCTGTGACATTATGGGCTAATTGCTGTGCTCTGTTAAGCCCTAGTTTTAACATATCTTGTGTGATTTATCTAATTAATAAAAGTTGTTTGAATATATTCTTATTACTTAGCATGACTCTCATTTTTCCTGTGTATCATGCAATCTTGAGTCGCTTTATCTCACAATATGCAATTTAGCATATAAAGGCATATGTATGCAATGCAATACGTATTGAGTAATATGTTTTGGGGAATATGTGTACAATGCATTTTAAACAGCTGCACTGATGAGCAAAAGGGTAACAATGTTGTGAACTTTTGACTTTCAGGCTCCATATCTCACCATCTACTACTGCTTCGAATGTGAGACTACCATCATTTTATAGACAATCATCTTGGCTATCTCATGCATATATTTGACTTACACCTATTCAGCAAATCGTTAGTTATGCAAATTCTTGTTATGTCACAGCAATGTTATTATTTTGCTCCATATGGTGGAAAAATATTTCCTTCCTGCATACTACAAAATACAACCTTTTTGCACATTCCCTTATAGCTCAGTGTGTTGTTAGGAAGATTCCCAATCCAAAAGTCAATGGTTCAAATCAAGGAGCAGCCATGAAAAAGATTTCCCAAGAAATAAGAAGCAGCTTCATCCAGCTCATCGATAGCAGTTTCTCGGCCTAGAAAATTGAAATAAATATGAAACAAAGTCTGTCCAACAATTAAAAAAAAAAAGAAACAAAATTTTTGAGTCAATAAGTCAGCTCATCACAAGGTATACCAGTTGTGGTGCTACAAACACAACAGTCGAGGTGGCTTGTATGCTTTGTAATAGTGAGATCACAGGCGTCCATGCAAGCACTGAGCAATGTATGTTACACAAGTCTCAAATGGTGGCCTGAAAAAAGTGAAGAAGTCTCAACTTCAATATCATCATAAAAAGCATTAGCCTGAGTTTGTAAAAAAGTACGAAAAGACGACAGTTGAAAATTGGAAACATGTGATTTGGAGCAATGAGACAAAAGTCAATAGACTAGGCTCTGATGGGTGCAAATGGATCTGAAAGAACCAAGGGAAAAAGGAGCTAGCGGATTGAGAAATTGAAAGAACTGTCAAGTTTGGTGGAGGAAACCTGATGATATGGGTTTGTTTCACAGCCAAAGGCATTTAAGGATTGATGGCTGTCTCAATGCTGAGCTATATGGGATTATCCTAAAAGATGAATGACTTTGTAGACTTGTGAACTGTGAGTATGAAAAAAACAACATGCTGTTCCAGAAGGACAACTTGAGGCAGACATCGAGATTGGTGAAGAAATGGTTCAATGACAATGAACACTTGTAGGTAGAGTTGAAGAAAAAACTGCATTTATACCCGAAATGAGCAGTATGCACCAACTTTGGGAACGTGTAGAAGAGACCTGGGATTAGACATGATTGAATCTGATCAAGAGCATGCCCAGAAGGATTAAGGCAGTGTTGAAAGCCAAAGTTGGATTTACAAAATGCTAATTAGAATTGAGAGTCCTCAGTGGTTGATACCTTTTAATGGCTAACTGAAAAGATGGTAAAAAATTGCAGTTAGCCATTAAAAGGTATCAAGTATTGAGGACTCTCAATTCTAAATATTTTTCTATCTACAGGCTAACACGGTACCAAGATATTTATCATTCCTATATCAAAATGCTGATAAAAGAATACAAATTAAAATGTATATTTTTAGGAGTAAAACAGTAACAATGTAGTGACGTGACAAGAATCTGTACAACTAACCATATGCTAAATAGTTGCAAGTCAAATTTATGTATGAGATAGCCAAGATGATTGTCTGTAAAATGATGGTAGTCTCTTATTAGAAGCAGTAGTGAATAGTGTTGAGCGATACCTTCCGATATTCAAAAGTATCGGGATCGGATTGGATCGGCCGATATCCAAAAAATATCGGATATCGCCGATACCGATACCCGATACCAATACAAGTTAATGGGACACAAACATCGGAAGCTATCCTGGATGGTTCCCAGGGTCTGAAGGAGAGGAAACTCTCCTTCAGGCCCTAAGATCCATATTCATGTAAAAAATAAAGAATAAACCTAAAAAATATGGATATACTCACCCCTCCGACGGACCCTGGACCTCAGCGGTGCAACCGGCAGCCTCCCTTCCGAAGAATGCAGTGAGTGAAGGACCTTCGATGACATCGCAGTTATATGAGCGGTCACACGACCAATCACAAGACCGCGACGTCATCGCAGGTCCTACACTCACTGCATTCTTAGGAAGGGAGGCTGCCGGTTGCACCGCTGAGGTCCAGGGTCCGTCGGAGGGGTGAGTATATCCATATTTTTTATTTTTATTCTTTATTTTTTACATGAATATGGATCCCAGGGCCTGAAGGAGAGTCTCCTCTCCTCCAGACCCTGAGAACCATATGCACCGCACACGCCTGGGAACTTATAGGAACTTCCGATTCCGATTTCCGATATCACAAAAATATCGGAACTCGGTATCGGAATTCCGATACAGCGAATATCGGCCGATACCCGATATTTGCAGTATCGGAATGCTCAACACTAGTAGTGAATGGTGAAATATGGAGCTTGAAAGTCAAAAGTTCAAAACTTTGTTACCCTTTTGCATGTCAGTGTATATATTTATTCTTGTTCAGATATTCCAATAACTTTGCCCTTTTTTCATATTGTACAGTGCTTAAAATTCTATGAAATCTTTATGCTCCATTTTTTCCTGATATCATGGAAAACGTAAAGAAAAATATGTGTTTTTAATTTTATTGTATTTTATTTCATTTTTACAACCACAAAAGACCTTTACGAACAATTCACATTGTGTTACTCTTTATGTAGAAATTATGTAATATGTTGGATATTTTTTTTCATAGGGCCCTGCTAGATATTGAAATTCTGAATAGTACTATCGTTTTTATGTTTTTTTTGTATTATATTTTTATTTATTTAATTTATTCATTATTTTCATTTATTTTGCACACTGTGCCCCAAAAAGTTTTTAAAAGACCTTTGGGTTGGTGGGGTGCATTCTGTCATATTAATACATTATTTTTATTTCTTAAATAACCTGTTACTGGGACTGGTATATTATCTCCAATTACAAAGGAAATTCAAGCACCTTTATGTATAATAGAGCTGTCTGGATCCCCTGGGACCCAGCAGCTTATGTTTCTACCTTCATCCTTTGATCACATGATGGCTGGGTGCAGAGGAGGAGGCAATATCAGTGTTTCCTAATCTGTACTCACAAGTACCGGTGTATATTACAATTTGGAAGTTAAACATAGTAATAAACCATATTTGTCTTTTCTGTTTCTCTGGGGAAAATTCTGGCTGTGTCTGACAGCCAGCTCCCTGACCCCACAGCTGCATTATTTTGTGAAAGCTGTGTGCTTTGCACTGACGTTTTCTAATGTCACTTTAGAGTAAAATGAGGACTGCCCAGAGAATTATACTCCACAGGCTGTCCAGAAATCAATAAGGTTGACATGTAGTTATACTACATCTTCTTGCAATATTTTTTTAGGAAAATAGCTACCATATATAGCTGAGAAGCACAATATTTAAGGGTTTGTCCTAGAAGACAACTTTTGTCTTTATACCATACTAGGGCACATAATCATAAATAGGATTCCCAGCTCAGGTCACCTCTAATATAGACATAGTAAAAAAAAATGACTGCGCTTTATCATAGTAATCTTTGCTAACCATTAATTTGATGATTAATTTATTTCAATAGGTGCCATTTAAAATGGGGGGATACCGGAAAAAAATAGAAAACATCTTATGATAATTCTGGGGCATTCAGGAATTATTTTTGTGAGACTACCTCTAAAGAAAGCCTGAACAGACAAAATATTTGAATGTATAGAAAGAATTTGTCTAAAATGCAACATAACATTATTATCATATTAAGAATTCAATATATGTTTCTCCAACTGTATCAAATCTACAGATTCCATGATGACCTAAAATCGGCGGACTGAGAGTTAGGGCTCATATGAGCTCAATGACTGTATAACCCAGAAGAGTTATCCTTGATTTGACATATAGCATTGTTCCTGATATTATTTTATTGGGCTGTGCAGCTGTCTGATTTTTTTCCTCAGATTGAGCCAGTCCAAGGAAAAACACAAACAAAAGAAAAAAAAAGGGAAAAAAAATATGGCCTGTATACCTTTACTATTAAATTAATGCAGAGGTGCACAAATATACTTTGTGGCCAATATACAAACATATACATACACAATGCATTAGCACGCTGTGACGAATGAAAACATGAACTCCGATATTGCAATAGTATTGTAAATAAAAACGTAGATGTACTTAGTTACCATATATACTTGTGTATAAGCTGAGTTTTTCAGCACATTTTGTTTGTGCTGAAAACACCCCCTCGGCTTATACACGAGTCAGGGTACAGAAAGCCAGTGGGGAAGGGGGCAGCGGAGCAGCGGGTGCCAGGAGCCGGCGCACACATCATACTCACCTACCTGGGCACCCTGGCTGCTGGCACTGCATCTCGTTCAGGCCACCTGCCTGCAGCTCTTCCTGTGCTCAGCGGTCACGTGTTACCGCTCATTAAGGTGATGAATATGGACGCGTCTCCACTCCCATAGGGGCAGTGCCAGCACCCAGGGCGCGCAGGTAGATGAGTATGATGTTTTTTTTCTTTTTTTAAATAGGAAACATGCACACAGGGATAGGGAATAAGGAGGCATGCATACAGGGATGGAACTGGGAGGCATGCATACAGAGACAGAATGAGGGAGGCATGCTTACCAGGCCAGTGAAGGGGGAGGCATGGATACAGGAACTGAATGGGGGAGGCATGCATACAGGGACTGAACGGGGGAGGCATGCATACAGGGACTGAACGGGGGAGGCATGCATGCAGGGACTGAACAGAGGAGGCATGCATACAGGGAAGGAATGGGGGAGGCATGCAAACAGGAGCCAGGACGGGGAGGCATTCCTCCCAGGACAGGGAAGAGGGAGGCATGCATACAATGACAGGAACTGGGGAGGCATGCAGACAGGGACAGGGATGGGGAAGCATTCATACCAGGACAAGGATTGGGGAGCCAAGCATAGCAGGACAGGGATGATGGGATAATGCATACTTGGCTTATACTCAAGTCAATAAGCTTACCCAGTTTTTCCGTGGCAAAAGTAGGTGCCTCGGCTTATACTCGGGTCGGCTTATACTCAAGTATATACGGTAGCTTGTTTAGATCAGTTAGTGATGAGCGAGTATGCTCGATACTCAAGATTTCCGAGCATGCTCGGGTGCTCTCCGAGTATTTTGGGCGTGCTCTGAGATTAAGTTTGTGTCACCGCAGCTGCATGTTTTGTGGCTGCTAGACAGCCTGAATAAGTGTGGTGGTTGCCTGTTTGATAGGGAATCCCCACATGTGTTCAGGCTGTCTAGCAGCCGCAAATCATGCAGCTGCGATGACACAAACTAAATCTGTCCCAAAATACCCGATCACCCGAGCATGCTCAGAAATCTTAAGCAACAAACATAATCGCTCATCACTAATCAGAATGCAAAAGATATCCAACCACGTCAAGGTGTACCTTTTAATATAGATGGTCCTTAACCACTAAATGTCTTGCCTCTCCATATGCTATACCATCCTAATGAGAATGGTGAGTGAAAAGGAAACAAGGTGTGGCAATACAAGGTTTTAATTGTGAGCTTTGCCTTGCTTCCTTTCCCATTCAAATAATGCTGGTTTGGCACATGGACATTTAGTGGTTAGGGACCATCCGTGTTATGATCTGGTGGCCTAGGAGCAGCATGGACGAGCTCTGGAGTAGGTGGCCTCTATACTGACCGCAGACCCTGAACTTAACACCGCAACTATAAGTAGCCGTGGGATGTTCCTGTCACTCCCTCGACACCTCGTCACAGCCGGAGGACTAATTACCCCTAAAGAAAGAAACAGGAAAACTATCTTGCCTCAGAGAAAATCCCCAAAGGAAAGACAGCCCCCCACAAATATTGACTGTGAGAGGAGAGGGAAATTACAAACGCAGACTGAAAACAGAATTTAGCAAAGGAGGCCACGCTACCTAGAAAGAAAAGACAGGGCAGAGTACTGTGCGGTCAGTATTAAATTACTACAAAAATCCACCACAGAGAATACAAAAATCTCCACACCTAACTAAAGGCATGGAGGGTAACTCTGCGACTCCAGAGCTTCCAACTTGGCTGAATAAATCCTTACACAGACAAAGCTGGACAAGAAAAAACATAGCAATTCACTGAACTATAAAGTCCACCGCATGTGGACTGCAAAAACAAAGCCAGGACTTATCTTTGATGATTTGGACAATCCAGCAGGAGAAACCAAGCAGAGATGTGAATCCTCCAGAAAAACAATGGACAACTGGCACTCACTAAAGGGTGAAGCCAGACTAAATAGCCCCGTCCAAAGTGGAAGCACCTGATGACTGCTGTGAAGGACAAACAGCAGCACTACCACTTATAACCACCGGAGGGAGCCCAAGAGCAGAACCCACAACAGAATTCACAACACATCCGTATTTAGGTTCACCCTGACATGGTTGGATGACTTTTGCACTCTCATAAAAAAACTCTAAGTACCTTATGTTTTTAATGTTTACAGCAATATTGAAATTCATGCATTCATTATTCTCAGTGTCAGGGCCGGCGCCAGCACCCGGCGCACCTGGGCAAGTGCCGGAGCCCTGGCAAGATGGGGGGACCATTCATGGTACTGTACACTGAGGCTCCAGGGGGGCCCCTGCAGGCAGGGCTGGTATTGTGGGCAGGCAGCTGCCTAGGGCCCCTGCTCCCCCATGGGCCCTCAGCTGGTGGCACATCATTCAGCCACTATGGGGCCCCTGTGAGGCAGGGGGGCCTGCCTGCAGCTACCGTCAACACCCCCGCTGCCGCATTGAATTATACCAGCGTCTGCCGCTACAGTTCAAAGCAATGATGGAGGAGAGAATGTCAGATGATGCTCCCTCTCCCATCATTCCCTGCTCTGCCTCTGACACTGCGGGTGCACGATGACGTCATCGTGCACTCACTGTGTGCCAGGCATTGCATCCGCTGAGACAGGAGGGAGCAGCACGGGCGCGAGGAGAGGTAAGGAGTGTGTTTTTTTTGTTTTGTTTTTTAACGATAACAGTGAGTACTGGACTGTAGGGCCATTCTTTTGCGGGAGATGCGGGTTGTGCTATATACTTCATGGCTGTGCTATATGCTACATGGGCTGTGTTATATACTACGTGGCTGTGATATATACTACATGGCTGTGCTATATGCTATGTGGGCTGTGTTATATACTATGTGGCTGTGCTATATACTATGTGGGCTGTGTTATATACTATGTGGGCGGTGTTATATGCTATGTGGGCTGTGCTATATACTACCTGGGCTGTGTTATATACTACATGGCCGTGCTATATACTATGTGGCTGTGCTATAAACTGTGTAGCTGTGCTATATACTACGTGGCTGTGCTATATACTACGTGGCTGTGCTATATATACGTGGCTGTGCTATATACTATGTGGGCTTTGCTATATACTACGTGGCTGTGCTGTATACTACGTGGGCTGTGTTAAATACTATGTGGGCTTTGCTATATACTACGTGGGTTGTGTTATAAGCTACATGTCTGTGCTATATACTAAGTGGGCTGTGTTACAGGCTACATATCTGTGCTGTTTACTACGTGGCTGTGCTATATACTACGTGGGCTGTGTTATATACTATTTGGCTGTGCTATAAAATAAGTGGCTGTGGTACATACTATGTGGACTGTGTAATATGCTATGTGGCTTTGCTATATACTACATGGCTGTGTTATATACTACGTGGCTGTGCTATATACTATGTGGCTGTGCTATGTGCTATGTGGGCTGTGCTATATACTACGTGGGCTGTGCTATAAACTGCATGGCTGTGCTATATACTACGTGGCTGTGCTATAAACAATGTGGCTGTGCTATATGCTATGTGGCTGTGCTATATGCTATGTGGGCTGTGCTATATACTGCGTGGGCTATGCTATATGCTATGTGGCTGTGCTATATACTATGTGGGCTGTGCTTTATACTATGTGGCTGTGCTATTAGCTACGTGGATGTGCTATATATATGTGGCTGTGCTATATACTACATGTCTGTGCTATCTATTATGTGGGCTGTGTTATATACTATGTGGCTGTGCTATATACTATGTGGCAGAGAAGATTGATTACAGCAAGCATACTACACGTGGGATACCCCTAAGGGATAAATACCAACATAATCTATAATAGATATATAATACACGTGCAGGCACGGACCACAAATCGGGCCAAACTGCAGACATAAGTATCCAAAAAACCACAAGAAATGCAGTCAACAAGGACCCATAAAAATATTAAAGTTTATTAAATAACCATTAAAAACAATACAAACTTTAGGTGAATGTCACAAGGGGAAATGGAATGTGCCCATTAGAGAGCATTAACATACAAATGCGGACTCAAATGACCACGCACCCCCGCATCATGCTAATACTAGTGCTGGTATAATAACCCAATCATTCTGATGATAAAAGTAGGTATCAATAACACCCGCGGCACATGGCCGCATAGAACGTACCTATGTGGTGCAGGAGCGGGAGGCCACGAGTCCTATCCCCGACGCGCGTTTCGGAGTGTAGAAAAACACTCCTTCCTCAGGGGGCATGCAGGGATGCACTACACAATGAACATTTATACCCTTTCCGCAGCGCTACTGCTTACCGCACACGTTGCATCCGGAACCTCCCACATCAGCCGGCGTCCGGAACATGTGGGGCCCCACATGACCGGACAACCATCAGGAGAGGAGGGCCGGTGCGACGTAACTGGCAGAAGTGCGCAAGCGCACAACAAAAGATAAGCAGCGGCCATTATATTAATGGGCACACATAAGTGCAGTAACTGAGGATGTTTATATAAAAGCTCGCAGTTACATATTACAATATTTCACATAAGGGGCACATGTATAGTGTAATGAACATACAGATGTAACCGCACAATGTGTAAATCAGAAAATTTGTACACAAGTATCCGTTTCTAAGTGGTATAGATCCTATCAACAGTATATATAATCGAAAAGTGTATACATATAATTACGGATCACACCAAACTTATACACAGTGCTAGAAGATTAACATTAGATTATATAAAATACACACATGTACCAACATGTAAGCCCCAAAAGGGCAATATTACCCCACTAAAGGCCCATACAATAAATACCCCATAACAAATTACAAATGCAAAATACAATTGCCACAAAAATCCCAAAGGGCAGGACGGTAGAGGCATCCCAGCAGATCCAATATTGTATGTGTTTTCATTTGATGTTGTAGTATTCAAACTTCCACCGATACACATTTAGCTTAAACAAAACTATAATAAAACATAAAGAAATATGGTTAAAAATGAATAAAAACAAAAACAAAATGTCAATGTCGCAAATGGACACTCATCAGATAGAAGATCACAAAAATGGGGCAAATGATAAATTCTCATTTAGCCCATACGGGTGAATGGTGTGCAAAGTCCAAATCCACCTTGCTTCAGACTGAGCAAGGCGCTTGGACAGATTTCCCCCTCTAATATTAATGTTGAGTCGGTCAATCCCTTTAACTCTCAATCCTGCAGCATTACATTGATGAACATCTCTAAAGTGTCGCGGTATTGTCTTAAGGCTGGCCACGTCCGTGCTGGTGGCCGCCGCTTCTATGCCCAGAACGTGCTCACGGACTCTAACCTTAAATTGTCTTGTTGTGAGTCCAATATATATTAGTCCACATGGACATGTGGCATAATATATAACGTACCTGGTGGTACATGATATACAATGTTTAATTTGAAAATGTTGTGTACCATCAGAATTACAGAATGAGGAGCAACGTTCAATATTAGGGCATGCAACGCATCCACCGCACGGTACGCAGCCAGCCCGCGACGAGATAGTGTCCAAAAATGTAGGTATGGATAGACCAACATAATGACTCCGGGTTAACCTATCTCTCAGGTTTCTTGCCCGACGAAAGGTGATAGAGGGGCTACTAGGAAGAAACTTCACGATGATAGGGTCAGCCTGCAGTATGGGCCAAGCTCTCTCCAACGCAGACCGTACACCAGCATGCTGAGGATTATATGTTGTAATAAATCTAGCTTTCGTATCTGTTTCACCTCCACTGACCCTAGTTTTATACAATAAATTATTGCGAGATGAATACTTCGCACGGTGATAGGCTCTTTTTACCATCCGTCTACTATAACCCCTGGAGATAAACCGTGTTGAAAGCTCACCTGCTCGAACCTCGAAATCATGATCATCCGAACAAATCCATCGTAGACGGAGAAACTGCCCTACCGGGATAGCTCTAATCATGTGGTGTGGGTGACATGAAGTAGCGTGAAGGAGAGTGTTGGTAGCTGTTACCTTACGAAAAATATCTGTCTTCAATATACCACTCTCATCACGACGGATAGTCACATCCAAAAAGTCAATTTTGTCAGCATCCCACACTGGGGTCAGACGGATATTACAATCATTGTCATTAAGGATGCCTATGAATTGCAGAAGGTCGGTGGGGGTGCCCTGCCAGACAAAAAAGGTATCGTCAATATAGCGTGCCCATAAAAGGACACGCTCAATTGACCCCAATTTGTCGGACAGGAAAAGGTCCCTCTCCCACATCCCCAGGAACAGGTAGGCATAGGAGGGCGCAAAGGCCGCCCCCACGGCCGTTCCCTGGATCTGCAGGTAGAAAGACCCTTTAAACACAAAAAAATTGTGTGTGAGGGTGAACTCAAGAAGCTCCAGGATGAGGTCCCTCAATCCAGTAGGCAATGTGGAGGTATTCAAAAAAAATTGGACAGCACGAAGGCCATCATGATGTCTAATACTGGTATAGAGGGACTCAACATCCACGGAGGCTAAGAGAGTATCATCCTCCAAACACAACCCATCGACCTTGCGCAATAAATCCCCCGTATCCTTGAGGAAGGAAGGCAAATTGAGCACGAGCGGCTGTAGATAATAGTCAATCCACCTATTGACACGCTCGAGAAAGTTCCCCCGTCCAGAAACAATCGGCCTCCCAGGAGGAACAGAGGCGTCCTTGTGAATTTTAGGTAGCAAGTATAGTGTAGCTACTGTTGGTTCTTTCACCGTAAGTGCATGTACCACGTCCTTTGTGATAATGTCGTCATCTAGCGCCTTAACAAGGAGAGCATCAAGTTTAGCAGAAAAGGCCGAGACGGGATTATAGGTAAGCTTTCTATAGCAATTGGTGTTATTTAGCTGGCCCAAGGCCTCCCTCTCGTACATCTCCTTGGGCCAGATGAGGACATTACCACCCTTGTCCGCTGGTTTTACTACAACATCCGGCAACTCTTGAAGAAACCTAAGGCGCACCCTCTCCTCCCTAGAGAGATTATCCATTTTACCAAATTTTGGGATCTTCAAAAAATCATTTGTCACAACGCGAACAAATAAATCAATACTAGGACAGGTGGTAAAAGGGGGGAACTTAGTCGAGCGCTGTCGAATAGACGGAGGGAGGAGAGGGTGCGCCTTAGGTTTCTTCAAGAGTTGCCGGATGTTGTAGTAAAACCAGCGGACAAGGGTGGTAATGTCGTCATCTGGCCCAAGGAGATGTACGAGAGGGAGGCCTTGGGCCAGCTAAATAACACCAATTGCTATAGAAAGCTTACCTATAATCCCGTCTCGGCCTTTTCTGCTAAACTTGATGCTCTCCTTGTTAAGGCGCTAGATGACGACATTATCACAAAGGACGTGGTACATGCACTTACGGTGAAAGAACCAACAGTAGCTACACTATACTTGCTACCTAAAATTCACAAGGACGCCTCTGTTCCTCCTGGGAGGCCGATTGTTTCTGTACGGGGGAACTTTCTCGAGCGTGTCAATAGGTGGATTGACTATTATCTACAGCCGCTCGTGCTCAATTTGCCTTCCTTCCTCAAGGATACGGGGGATTTATTGCGCAAGGTCGATGGGTTGTGTTTGGAGGATGATACTCTCTTAGCCTCCGTGGATGTTGAGTCCCTCTATACCAGTATTAGACATCATGATGGCCTTCGTGCTGTCCAATTTTTTTTGAATACCTCCACATTGCCTACTGGATTGAGGGACCTCATCCTGGAGCTTCTTGAGTTCACCCTCACACACAATTTTTTTGTGTTTAAAGGGTCTTTCTACCTGCAGATCCAGGGAACGGCCATGGGGGCGGCCTTTGCGCCCTCCTATGCCAACCTGTTCCTGGGGATGTGGGAGAGGGACCTTTTCCTGTCCGACAAATTGGGGTCAATTGAGCGTGTCCTTTTATGGGCACGCTATATTGACGATATCTTTTTTGTCTGGCAGGGCACCCCCACCGACCTTCTGCAATTCATAGGCATCCTTAATGACAATGATTGTAATATCCGTCTGACCCCGGTGTGGGATGCTGACAAAATTGACTTTTTGGATGTGACTATCCGTCGTGATGAGAGTGGTATATTGCAGACGGATATTTTTCGTAAGGTAACAGCTACCAACACTCTCCTTCACGCTACTTCATGTCACCCACACCACATGATTAGAGCTATCCCGGTAGGGCAGTTTCTCCGTCTACGACGGATTTGTTCGGATGATCACGATTTCGAGGTTCGAGCAGGTGAGCTTTCAACATGGTTTATCTCCAGGGGTTATAGTAGACGGATGGTAAAAAGAGCCTATCACCGTGCGAAGTATTCATCTCGCAATAATTTATTGCATAAAACTAGGGTCAGTGGAGGTGAAACAGATACGAAAGCTAGATTTATTACAACATATAATCCTCAGCATGCTGGTGTACGGTCTGCGTTGGAGAGAGCTTGGCCCATACTGCAGGCTGACCCTATCATCGTGAAGTTTCTTCCTAGTAGCCCCTCTATCAACTTTCGTCGGGCAAGAAACCTGAGAGATAGGTTAACCCGGAGTCATTATGTTGGTCAATCCATACCTACATTTTTGGACACTATCTCGTCGCGGGCTGGCTGTGTACCGTGCGGTGGATGCGTTGCATGCCCTAATATTGAACGTTGCTCCTCATTCTGTAATTCTGATGGTACACAACATTTTCAAATTAAACATTGTATATCATGTACCACCAGGTACGTTATATATTATGCCACATGTCCGTGTGGACTAATATATATTGGACTCACAACAAGACAATTTAAGGTTAGAGTCCGTGAGCACGTTCTGGGCATAGAAGCGGCGGCCACCAGCACGGACGTGGCCAGCCTTAATACAATACCGCGACACTTTAGAGATGTTCATCAATGTAATGCTGCAGGATTGAGAGTTAAAGGGATTGACCGACTCAACATTAATATTAGAGGGGGAAATCTGTCCAAGCGCCTTGCTCAGTCTGAAGCAAGGTGGATTTGGACTTTGCACACCATTCACCCGTATGGGCTAAATGAGAATTTATCATTTGCCCCATTTTTGTGATCTTCTATCTGATGAGTGTCCATTTGCGACATTGACATTTTGTTTTTGTTTTTATTCATTTTTAACCATATTTCTTTATGTTTTATTATAGTTTTGTTTAAGCTAAATGTGTATCGGTGGAAGTTTGAATACTACAACATCAAATGAAAACACATACAATATTGGATCTGCTGGGATGCCTCTACCGTCCTGCCCTTTGGGATTTTTGTGGCAATTGTATTTTGCATTTGTAATTTGTTATGGGGTATTTATTGTATGGGCCTTTAGTGGGGTAATATTGCCCTTTTGGGGCTTACATGTTGGTACATGTGTGTATTTTATGTAATCTAATGTTAATCTTCTAGCACTGTGTATAAGTTTGGTGTGATCCGTAATTATATGTATACACTTTTCGATTATATATACTGTTGATAGGATCTATACCACTTAGAAACGGATACTTGTGTACAAATTTTCTGATTTACACATTGTGCGGTTACATCTGTATGTTCATTACACTATACATGTGCCCCTTATGTGAAATATTGTAATATGTAACTGCGAGCTTTTATATAAACATCCTCAGTTACTGCCCTTATGTGTGCCCATTAATATAATGGCCGCCGCTTATCTTTTGTTGTGCGCTTGCGCACTTCTGCCCTCCTCTCCTGATGGTTGTCCGGTCATGTGGGGCCCCACATGTTCCGGACGCCGGCTGATGTGGGAGGTTCCGGATGCGACGTGTGCGGTAAGCAGTAGCGCTGCGGAAAGGGTATAAATGTTCATTGTGTAGTGCATCCCTGCATGCCCCCTGAGGAAGGAGTGTTTTTCTACACTCCGAAACGCGCGTCGGGGATAGGACTCGTGGCCTCCCGCTCCTGCACCACATAGGTACGTTCTATGCGGCCATGTGCCGCGGGTGTTATTGATACCTACTTTTATCATCAGAATGATTGGGTTATTATACCAGCACTAGTATTAGCATGATGCGGGGGTGCGTGGTCATTTGAGTCCGCATTTGTATGTTAATGCTCTCTAATAGGCACATTCCATTTCCCCTTGTGACATTCACCTAAAGTTTGTATTGTTTTTAATGGTTATTTAATAAACTTTAATATTTTTATGGGTCCTTGTTGACTGCATTTCTTGTGGTTTTTTGGATTTTATATACTATGTGGGCTGTCCTTTATACTATGTGGCTGTGATATTAGCTATGTGGATGTGCTATATATATATGGCTGTGCTATATACTACATGGCTGTGCTATCTATTATGTGGGCTGTGTTATATACTATGTGGCTGTGCTATATACTATGTGGGCTGTGCTATATACTATGTGGCTGTGCTATATACTACATGGGCTGTGTTATATACTATGTGGCTGTGCTATATACTACGTGGTTGTGTTATATACTACGTGGCTGTGCTATATACTATGTGGCTGTGCTAAAAGCTACGTGGATGTGCTATATACTATGTGGGCTGTGTAATATGCTATGTGGCTCTGCTATATACTACATGGCTGTGTTATGTACTATGTGGGCTGTGTTATATACTACGTGGCTGTGCTATAAACGACGTGGCTGTGCTTATATACTACATAAGCGGTGCTATATACTACGTGGGCTGTTTTATATACTACGTGGCTGTGCTATATACTATGTGGCTGTGCTATAAACTGCGTGGCTGTGCTATATACTATGTGGCTGTGCTATAAACTATGTGGCTGTGCTATATGCTATGTGGGCTGTGTTATATACTATGTTGGCTGTGTTATATACTAAGTGGCTGTGCTATATACTATGTGGGCTGTGTTATATACTACATGGATGTGCTATATATTACATGGCTGAGCTATATACTATGTGGCTGTGCTATTTACTATGGGGCTGTGTTATATACTATGTGGGCTTTGTTATATGCTATGTGTCTGTGTTGTATGCGATGTGGCTGTACTATATATTGCGTGGCTGTGCTATATAGTACGTGGCTGTGCTATATACTATGTGGCTGTGCTATATGCTATGTTCTGTGTTATATACTACGTGGCTGTGTTATATGCTACGTGGCTGTATTATATACTACGTGGCTGTGCTATATACTACGTTGACTGTGTTATATACTATGTGGGCTTTGTTATCTGCTGTGCAGCTGTGTTATATACTATGTGGCTGTGCTTTATACTATGTGGCTGTGCTATATACTACATGGCTGTTCTATATACTATGTAATCCAAAAAAGAGAAAAAAATCCAGCTTCCAAAAACTTACAAATTTATTAAGGATAAATGGCAAAGTCCAGTCCAATCCAATAAATTACATAGTGAAGAGTAGCAAGCAATGCGTTTCGAACAATGGTATGTTTTTTCTCAGAGCTAGCTTTTACTTTGCTCACGTGACGACTACCCGATATCCGTGCTTCCCCACAACTCATGCCGACAGGTGAGCTGGTAAATATTTTTTTCTTTTTTCTGCTATATACTACGTGGGCTGTGTTATACACTATGTGGGCTTTGTTATATGCTATGTGGATGTGTTGTATACTACGTGGCTGTGCTATATACTTAAAGGCTGTGCTATATACTACGTGGCTGTGCTATATGCTACGTTCTGTGTTACATACTACATGGCTGTGTTATATGCTATGTGGCTGTGCTATATGCTACATGGCTGTGCTATATACTACGTGGCTATATACTACATGTTATATACTATGTGGCTGTGTTATATGCTATATACTACATGGCTATATACTATGTTATATACTACGTGGTATATACTACATGTTATATACTACATGTCTGTGTTATATACTATAAATTTAGTAGCATCTTAAGGGGTGCATGCGTGTGGGGTCAGGCACGTGCATTTCTGCAGCAAAGCATTGCACAGCTAAGCATATAGATGCCGCAGTTATTTCAACGGCAGTTAGTCACGGCAGGAGTCAGGACCCCACTCTATGTATCTGTCTCTTTTGGGTATGTCTGCTGAGTAAGCACTTCTTATTACTTGGATCTAGCTTTTCTATTAACCCATCTTACTCCTTCACCATGTTTACCTATGCCCTTACAGTGTTTGCTCCACTAATCCTCTCTTTCCTTCCCAATCACAAACCCCAGCACTCTCTGACCTAATAATCATCTCCCCTTCCCTCTTACCTCCCCACCTGTCCTCCTCTGGCCTCACAGAAACATGGCTAACACCCTCTGACACCGCCTCCCCTGCTGCGCTGTGTTACGGAGGCCTCGACTTCACCCACACCCTTCGAACCGGCAACAGACATGGTGGAGGAGTGGGTCTTCTCCTTTCTTCTAACTGCACCTTTAACCCAATCCCACCTCTACCCTCCCTTATCCTCCCCTCTTTTGAAGTCCACTCTGTCCGCATCCACTCTCCCTCCAACCTCCAAGTAGCCATCATATACCGACCTCCAGGCCTAGCCACTGCCTTTATTGACCAATTCTCCACCTGGCTTCTTCACTTTCTCTCTGCTGACATTCCCACCATCATCATGGGTGACTTCAACATCCCCATTGATATTCTTCAGTCAACAGCCTCCAAACTTCTGTCCCTTACCTCATCCTTTGGACTTACTCAGTGGTCCTCCGCAGCCACCCACACAAACGGACATACATTAGACCTGGTATTCACCCGTCTCTGCTCTCTATCTAACTACACCACCTCCCCTCTCCCTCTATCTGACCACCACCTGCTCACCTTCTCATCCCTGTCCTCCTCACCGGTCATCTAAAGAAAATTAAATAAATTCTGTAAAAAGCAAATCAAGGTAGCAAAGATTGAGACAGAGAGACTCATTGCCAGAGAGAGCAAAAATAACCCCAAAATATTCTTTAACTACATAAATAGTAAGAAACTAAAAAATGATAGTGTTGGCCCCCTTAAAAATAGTCAGGGTGAAATGGTGGATGAGGATGGGGAAAAAGCCAATATGCTAAATGACTTTTTTTCATCAGTATTTACAAAAGAAAATCCCATGGCAGCCAATATGACTAGTGATAAAAATTCCCAATTAAATGTTACCTGCTTAACCCAGCAGGAAGTACGGCGGCGTCTAAAAATCACAAAAATTGACAAATCTCCGGGCCCGGATGGGATACACCCCCGAGTACTGCAGGAACTAAGTACAGTCATTGATAGACCGTTATTTTTAATCTTTAAAGAGTCCATAATAACAGGGTCTGTACCACAGGACTGGCGTATAGCAAATGTGGTGCCAATATTTAAAAAGGGGACAAAAACTGAACTCGGAAATTATCGGCCAGTAAGCTTAACCTCTACTGTGGGTAAAATCCTGGAGGGCATTCTAAGGGATGCTATACTGGAGTATCTGAAGAGGAATAACCTCATGACCCAGTATCAGCACGGGTTTACTAGGGACCGTTCATGTCAGACTAATTTGATCAGCTTCTATGAAGAGGTAAGTTCCGGACTGGACCAAGGGAGCCCAGTGGATGTAGTGTATATGGACTTTTCAAAAGCTTTTGATTCGGTGCCACACAAAAGGTTGATACATAAAATGAGAATAATGGGGATAGGGGAAAATATGTGCAAGTGGGTTGAGAGCTGGCTCAGGGATAGGAAACAAAGGGTGGTTATTAATGGAGCAACCTCGGACTGGGTCGCGGTTAGTAGTGGGGTACCACAGGGGTCAGTATTGGGCCCTCTTCTTTTTAACATATTTATTAATGACCTTGTAGGGGGCATTCAGAGTAGAATTTCAATATTTGCAGATGACACTAAACTCTGCAGGGTAATCAATACAGAGGAGGACAATTTTATATTACAGGATGATTTATGTAAACTAGAAGCTTGGGCTGATAAATGGCAAATGAGCTTTAATGGGGATAAATGTAAGGTCATGCACTTGGGTAGAAGTAATAAGATGTATAACTATGTGCTTAATTCTAAAACTCTGGGTAAAACTGTCAATGAAAAGGACCTGGGTGTATCAGGCAGCTGCTACAAAGGCAAATAAAATAATGGGATGTATTAAAAGAGGCATAGATGCTCATGAGGAGAACATAATTTTACCTCTATACACGTCACTAGTGCGACCACACTTAGAATACTGTGCACAGTTCTGGTCTCCGGTGTATAAGAAAGACATAGCTGAACTAGAGCGGGTGCAGAGAAGAGCGACCAAGGTTATTAGAGGACTGGGGGGTCTGCAATACCAAGATAGGTTATTACACTTGGGGCTATTTAGTTTGGAAAAACTAAGGCTAAGGGGTTATCTTATGTTAATGTATAAATATATGAGGGGACAGTACAAAGACCTTTCTGATGATCTTTTTAATCATAGACCTGAGACAGGGACAAGGGGGCATCCTCTACGTCTGGAGGAAAAAAGGTTTAAGCATAATAACAGTTCTTTACTGTAAGAGCAGTGAGACTATGGAACTCTCTGCCATATGATGTTGTAATGAGTGATTCATTACTTAAATTTAAGAGGGGCCTGGATACCTTTCTGGAAAAGTATACTGTTACAGCGTATGTATACTAGATTCCTTGATAAGGCGTTGATCCAGTGAACTAGTCTGATTGCCGTATGTGGGGTCGGGAAGGAATTTTTTTCCCCATGGTGGAGCTTACTCTTACCACATGGTTTTTTTTTGCCTTCCCCTGGATCAACATGTTAGGGCATGTTAGGTTAGGCTATGGGTTGAACTAGATGGACTTAAAGTCTTCCTTCAACCTTAATAACTATGTAACTATCTATGTCCAGCAAAATGCGCACCCCCGCAGAAACCTTGCACACCTAGATGCCCACACACTCTCTGACTCTATCCTACCACTGGCATCCATATCCTCACTCCACGACACAGACACTGCCACTGCTTTCTACAATGCCACTCTTGCATCAGCTATTGACACAATTGCCCCTCTCGTCCATGACAGAGTGCAACGTATCAGTAGACAACCTTGGCACAATAACACCACTAAAAAGCTCCGGCAAGTGTCCAGGGTTGCGGAGGGGCGTTGGAAAAAAACACACCTGCAAGACGACTTCACTGCATTCAAACAGGCAACACTCGCTTTTAAATCTGCTCTCACCTCTGCTAAACAGGCCTACTTCACAACCCTCATATCTTCCCTATCCTACAACCACAGTTATTCAAAACCTTCAACTCCCTCCTCCGCCCCCCACTGCCCCCTTCAACCTCCCTCATCTCTGCTGAGGACTTTGCCACACACTTTAAAAATAAGATCGACCAAACAAGGCAAGTCTTAATTGTTCAACCACCACAACCCCTTTGTATACCAGACCAATACCCAAACCTCATAACCTCCCTATCCAACATCACTAAAGGGGGGCTTAATTGTCTCCTCTCCAAATCGCACCTCACCACCTGTGCGCTCGACCCCATCCCATCTCACCTAATCCCTAACCTCACGACCACACTTATCCCATCCCTAACCCACCTCTTCAACCTATCACTATCTTCTGGCACCTTACCTTCTGCTTTTAAACATGCCGCAATCACGCCTATTCTTAAAAAGCCAACCCTCGATCCAACTGCTATGTCCAGCTATCACCCAATATCACTGCTCCCATTCGCTTCTAAACTCCTGGAGCAGCACGTCCACTCTGAACTTTCTTCCCACCTCTCATCTAACTTGCTCTTTGACAATCTACAATCTGGTTTCCACCCCCATCACTCAACTGAGACAGCCCTGACCAAAATCACTAATGACCTACTTACAGCCAAAGCTAACGGACAATACTCTGTACTCTGTTATGAACTGGTGGTTTAGGAGCAACATGGGATGAGCTCTGGAGGAGGTGGTACCTGTACAAACCGCAGTACCTGAGCTTATCACAACACTAGAAGTAGCCGTGGGATGTTCCTGTCACTCCCTAGACACCTTGTCACAGCCGGAGGACTAACTACCCCTAAAGATGGAAACAGGAAAGCTATCTTGCCTCAGAGAAAATCCCCAAAGGAAAGGCAGCCCCCACAAATATTGACTGTGAGTGGAGAGGGAAATGACATACGCAGAATGAAATCAGAATGTAGCAAAGGCCAGTCTAGCTAGATAGATAGAATAGGACAGAATACTGTGCGGTCAGTATTAAAAAACTAGAAAAATCCACCACAGAGTTTACAAAAATCTCCACCCCTGACTAAAGGTGTGGAGGGTAAATCTGCTTCCCAGAGCTTCCAGCTTAACTGAATAAATCCATATTGACAAGCTGGACAAGAAAAAACATAGAAAGAGCTGAACGATTAAGTCCACAATATGTGGACAGCAAAAGAACAAGCAAGGACTTATCTTTGCTGAACTGGTCAGAATATCAGGGAAATCCAAGCAGAGATGTGAATCAAAGCAGGAACCATTGACAACTGGCCCAGGCTGAAGGATAGAGCCAGGATAAATAGCCGAGCCAGAAAGACGATCAGTGGAAGCAGCTGCTGACTGCTAAATGCAAGGAGCAGCAGTTCCACTCAAAACCACCGGAGGGAGCCCAAGAGCAGAACTCACAAAAGTGCCACTTACAACCACCGGAGGGAGCCCAAGAGCGGAATTCACAACAGTACTCCTCCTTCTAGACCTGTCCTCTGCTTTCGACACAGTTGACCACTATGTCCTACTACAGATCATCTCCTCCTTTGGCATCAAAGACCTCGCCCTATCCTGGATCTCCTCGTACCTTTCCAACCGCACATTCAGCATCTCCCACTCCCACACTACCGCCTCATACAATCCTCTCTCTGTTGGAGTCCCCCAAGGCTCTGTTCTAGGACCCCTACTCTTCACAATCTATACACTTGGCTTGGGACAACTCCTAAAGTCCCATGGATTCCGGTACCACCTCTATGTTGATGACACTCAGATCTACCTCTCTGGCCCAGATGTCACCGTTCTGCTGTCCAGAATCCCAGAGTGCCTATCGGCCATATCCTCCTTCTTCTCCTCTCGCTTCCTCAAACTCAATGTGGACAAATCTGAACTCATCATCTTTCCTCCATCCCATAGATCTTCCTTACCTGACCTATGTATTGCAATCAATGACATCATGCTTTCCCCCGTACTGGATGTCCACTGCCTCGAGGTAACCTTCGACTCTGCCCTGTCCTTCAAACCGCACATCCAAGCTCTTTCCACCTCCTGTCACCTCCAGCTCAAAAACATCTCCAGAATCCATCCTTTCCTCAACCGTGAATCTACTAAAATGCTTGTGCATGCCCTCATCATCTCCCACCTTGACTACTGCAACATCCTTTTCTGCGGCCTCCCTGCTAACACCCTTGCACCTCTCCAGTCCATCCTTAACTCTGCTGCCTGACTAATTCATCTCTCTCCTTGCTACTCCTCTGCTTCCCCCACTGCAAATCTCTTCACTGGCTCCCATTCCCTCAGTGTATCCAGTTCAAATTACTAATACTGACCTACAGAGCCATCCATAACCTGTCTCCTCCATATATCTCTGAACTAATCTCCCGATATCTTCCCTCACGTAATCTCTGGTCCTCCGAAGACCTTTTTCTCTCCTCCACACTTATTCGCTTCTCATCAAATCGCCTCCAAAACTTCTCACTGATATCCCCCATCCTCTGGAATTCTTTGCCCCAACACGTCCGACTATCAACCACATTTGGATCCTTCAGACAGAACCTGAAAACCCATCTCTTCAGGAAAGCCTACAGTCTGCACTGACCCCGCTGCTTCCTCATCACTACTGAAGCTACCGCCTCACCAACGCCGGAGCTGCAGCAACCCTCAACCTATTGTCTCCTTCCCCATAATCCTGTAGAATGTAAGCCTAGGGGTCCTTGCCCCTCTGTATCAGTCTGTCATAGTTAGTTGTTTACTGTAAGTGATATCTGTAACTTGTATGTAACCCCTTCTCATGTTCAGCACCAAGGAATCAATGGTGCTACATAAATAAAAAAAAAAAATAATAATAATAATAATATACTACATGGCTGTGCTATATACTACGTGGCTGTGCTATGTATTTTATGGCTGTGTTATATGCTACGTGGCTGTGTTATATCCTATGTGGCTGTGCTATATACTACATGGCTATATACTACATGTTATATACTATGTGGCTGTGTTATATGTGATGTGGGCTGTGTTATATACTACGTGGCTGTGCTAAATACTACGTGGCTGTGCTATATACTATGTGGGCTGTGTTATATACTACGTGGCTGTGCTATATACTATGTGGGCTGTGTTATATACTACGTGACTGTGCTACATACTAAGTGGCTATGCTACATACTACGTGGCTGTGCTATATACTAAGTGACTGTGCTATATACTACGTGGCTGTGCTTTATACTATGTGTCTGTGCTATATACTGTGTGGCTGTGCTATATACTTAATGGCTGTGCTATATACTACATGGCTGTGCTATATACTACGTGGCTGTGCTATATGCTATATTCTGTGTTATATACTATGTGGCTGTGTTATATGCTACGTGGCTGTGTTATATGCTACGTGGCTGTGCTATATACTACATGGCTATATACTACATATTATATACTATGTGGCTGTGTTATATGCTATATACTGCATGGCTATATACTACGTTATATACTATGTGGCTATATACTGCATGTTATATACTACGTGGCTGTGTTATATGCTATATACTACATGGCTATATACTATGTCATATACTACGTGGTATATACTACATGTTATATACTGCATGTCTGTGTTATGTACCACGTGGCTGTGCTATATACTATGTGGCTGTGCTACATACTATGTGGCTGTGCTATATACTACGTGGCTGTGCTATATACAATGTGGACTGTGTTATATACTATGCGGGCTTTGTTATCTGCTGTGCAACTGTGTTATATACTACGTGGCTGTGCTTTATACTACGTGGCTCTGCTACACACTACATGGCTGTCCTATATACTATGTGGCTGTGCTATATACTACGTGGACTGTGTGATATACTATATGGGCTTTGTTATATGCTATGTTGCTGTGTTGTATACTACGTGGCTGTGCTATATACTACGTGGCTGTGCTATATAATTTATTGCTGTTTTATATGCTACATGGCTGTGTTATATGCTACGTGGCTGTGCTAT
The DNA here is from genome assembly GCF_051348905.1 of Ranitomeya variabilis. NCBI lineage: Eukaryota > Metazoa > Chordata > Amphibia > Anura > Dendrobatidae > Ranitomeya > Ranitomeya variabilis. The sequence continues at coordinate 562,594,350 of NC_135233.1, read as the reverse complement.
ATACTACATGGCTATATACTACATGTTATATACTACGTGGCTGTGCTATATGCTATATACTACATGGCTATATACTAAGTTATATACTACTTTGCTATATACTACATGTTATATACTATGTGGCTGTGTTATATGCTATATACTACATGGCTATATACTATGTTATATACTACATTGTATATACTACGTGTTATATACATGTCTGTGTTATATGCTAAGTGGCTGTGCTATATACTATGTGCCTGTGCTATATACTACGTGGGCTGTGTTATATACTACGTGGCTGTGCTATATACTACGTGGGCTATGTTATATACTACGTGGCTGTGCTATATACTATGTGGGCTGTGTTATATACTATGTGACTGTGCTATATACTATGTGGCTGTGCTATATACTATGTGGCTGTGCTATATGCTACCCATTCTGCACTTTTACTAATGTTCTAGCCCCTCTGCTGTATGCTGTTGTAGAATTTACAATAGCTATCAGTCATGTAAGAAGTGAATTCTGGCATTGTACTATACCTGTATTTCTCTGCTGTATCTGTGCATCATGAATCGTGGTATGTGTGAAAGGGGGGGGGGGCACTGAGACTCTTTCGCCTGGGGCCCTCAAAAACCTGGAGCCAGCTCTGCTCAGTGTACTGATGCATTATGTATATGTAGATCCATGGAAAAAATTGCAGCATGAACAATTTGCCTCTGATAATTGGATGTTACTTGCCGATTCATGTGTATGGGTCAGTGGAGAACATTGGACAGCAAGTGTATAACATCTGAGCACATGCCAATTTTTACGGACAGACTGAATGGAGAACTTAGAACATTTTTTTTCATTCTCCATATCCTAGAAAATTAGATCACACTTTGATCAAACTCTGATCAAATTCTGAAAAGAGTCTGATCAGAGTATGATTAACATAATAGGATCGATTTTCTCAGATGGAGAACATAAGGTCATCTACACATGCCCTTAAGATTCATACACAAAGAAAGGAACAGTTTTCATTATTGCTTAGGATGAGATTTTCATCACTTTTGGTCAGTGCATCAATTTTTATCACCAAAGTTTCATTGGGATTTTTTTTTGTGCCCTAGAAGGTTTCTCACAATTCCCTTTTGAAACAAATATGGACATCAGACAGCACTAAAATGCAGCTAAGATGGCACCTGAGCGCTGTGCAATTTTTTTCAAGGACCCACAGATTTTCATTGGTAAATTTAATCTTTGACTAAGAACAAAATTCGACATATTTCTGTGTTCCAATGTGAAACACTTAGACACAAACAAAAACGTGACTATGTTAACAGCACAATAGACTGTAGTGAGTACAAGTTCTATTCGTGAAAAAAATTATAATTATATATAATATTTATAATTTTATAAAATTTGCACATGAAAAACTGATGTGCAGTTAAGGTTTTATACTTTTTAAAGAGATAAAGAAACTCAGGAAATCATTAATTTAATGATTATAAAATGGTGGTAAATTTGATTAATAGACAGGCCTGAAACTGAGGTGGCATGCTATTAGTAATGGTACAACCAATAAAGAATCGAAATGGGGAAATACATTTTAAAACTTAACTTGTCTGTTTCTGAAACTTCACAGATGATGTCTTCACATCAACTTCTTCCTAAAGGTTAAATATTCAAGGGACAGTCAGCTGTGAACAGTGGGAAACAATTATGAAAAGAGATACATGGAGATTTTGGCTTGGAATAAGTGAAAGCGTAACACTGAAAATATTTTGTCTAAAAACATGAACACACTTATAACAAAAACTGTGTATATCTCAGCAAACATCATATGTACTACACCCTTTTTATTGTCAGAAAGAAACTGATAAGAAGCAGGACAGATGGCGTTTTATCTAGTATAGCTGCTTATATTGCAATGATCATAAAACATCCTAATAAGATGAGGAAAAAAGTAGTTACTGTAAAGATTTATATTTTCCATCTCTTGACCATCTTTCCTACCCAACTCCACCATAATCAAGTCTTCTCATGTCTACCTAACAATTTTTATGGTACAAACAATCTGCAGGTTCTTTTACATGGTTAGATTTCTAACTTTGGAGTGGCCTAGTCAAAGTCTTGACCTTAATCTGATTGAAATGCTGTGACATGACCTTAAGAAGGTGGTTCATGCTCGGAAACCCTGCAATGTGGCTGAATTACAACAATTCTACAAAGATGAGTGGGTAAAAATTCTTCCAGAAGACTCATTGCTAGTTATCACAAATGCTTTATTGCAGTTGTTGCTGCTAAGGGTGGCCTAACCAGTTATTAGGTTAAGGGCATTCACATTTTCACACAGGACACTGTAGGTTTGGATTTCTTTTTCCCTTAATAATAAAGATCTTAATTTATAAACTGAATTTTGTGGTTACTTGTGATATCTTTTTCTAATATTTAAAGGGAACCTGTCACCTGAATTTGGCGGGTCCTTTTTTGGGTCATATGGGCGGTGTTTTTGGGTTTTTTATTAACCCCTTTTTTCCCGCTGGCTGCACGCTGGTCGCGAAATTGACTTGACGCTGAATCGCTTTCCTCCCTAGTTAACGCATGCGCAAAGCAATCTTGCCTTGCACACGCGCAGTATGCTTTGCCCAACTGCGGGCAAAGCCAAAAACCATTAGTGCGCATACGCCGGCGCACTATGTCTCGGAACACAGCGAAATACTTCCGGGACATAGTGCACCGGCACATGCGCACTAATGGTTTTCGGCTTTGCCCGCAGTTGGGCAAAGCATACTGCGCGTGCGCAAGCCAAGATTGCTTTGCGCACGCGTTAACTAGGGAGGAAAGCAAATCAACGTCAAGTCAATTTCGCGACCAGCGTGCGGCCAGCGGTAAAAAAGGAGTTAATAAAAGACCCGAAAACACCGCTCATATGACCCAGAAAGGGACCCGCCAAATTCAGGTGACAGGTTCCCTTTAAATGTATTTAGTGATCTGAAACATTTTAGTGTGACAAACATGCAAAATAATTAAAGAATATGAAATCAGGAAGGGGGCAAACACTTTTTCACACAACTGAATTATATTATACGTCTATTTCTACCTACATTTCTATATGGCAATTATTTGGTGGAATCAATTTTTTAGACTCAAATTTAGCCACAAATCACATTGATGTACATCTTGGATCATCAAAATAGAAGAGAATTTCAAAAGATTTAATAACTTTTATTGTTTTTTTATAACAATCAGCCTTTTCCACAACATATATCCAGAAAATTCAGTTTATCAATTGTGAGTTTACTGTGAACAGCAGATACAGCAGCTCACTAATAATAATATTAGACATGTTTATTTTGTGAGAAGGCATGTCTTTGTTACTAGAGCACTCCGACATTCAAATTACCTCTTTTCTGCTGATGGATTTGCAGAGTAATGATATGGGATTTGTTTTTCCTTAAACTTCCTTTACACAGAGTATTTTGCCTCATTTGCTTTGTTATAAATTCCATGTATTTAAAAAGTTTTTGCAGCCACATTTTGTTTTTGATTTTTTTAAACAAAACACTTGGAACTTGTTTTTCAGATTTTTAAAGAAAAGACTGAAGAAAATTACCTGAATGAAAAAATACTGTGTGTAAAATCACCATAACTGTGGCTTGTAGATGTTAGTGAATCTATTTGATGAAAGTTTAATTAGTGTAGAATTTTATGGTTTTCGCAGGTCCAGGAGATTCGTGCAATTTTCATTTCAATTTGTGCAAATTTTTTAAAAAAATGTTAATTACACATTTCATAATATTATATTAGTCTCAGAAGTCTAACATGTCCTCATACCTTGCACCTGTTGCATCACTTAGCTCTGGAGAGGCTATCTTCACTATAAAAGCTGAAGCAGGAAAAGCAGTGGCCATTTTAGGATTGTACAGAGCACATAGATCTGCATTAGAGATTACGAGAAAAGGCCTTGAGGCAATGGAAAAGTAATCCAGGCAGACTATGTTGTACAACTGCAATACTGTAGCAGTAGGTCCCCCACAATTCGGTCACATAACTGCAATTATCTACCTTGCAAAGTGTGTGTTACTATTTTGCTAGTTAATTTTACATATACTAATGCTACACCAATATTGTACCCTGTTGTAGATGCTGTCTTTAAACATTAAACTTTTTGTATAACAGCTTTACTACTTCAATTTGTAGTACAACAGTACAAGCCATAAAACCTAAGATAGAAACAATATGAATATATACCCTGCTGTAAGTAAGTAAAACATAATAGTGCATATAAATAACCAGGAACTTAAACACTGTTTTTGATTTAAAAAAAAAAAAAATGTAAAAGCCATCACAATACGATAAGGTGTACCCCAATTGGGATAGTCCTGTTCTCTAATATTAAAACCTCAACAAACAAACTCAATGTAGATGGGGCAAAGCAGTATGGGGGCTTGTGGGGTGGTACGTAGATTGGGCAGTGTGTAGATGGCTTTGTGTCAAGGAAGGAAAGGAATGATATAAGAATAGAAGTAAAATTATCTAAGCAATACATGTTTAACCTTTTGCATGAGTTTTAACTAGTCCAATTTCACAACCGATTAGGACAAAATAATACTGTGGGCTATTGCCGCCTTGTATTTATTGGCGTGTACCTACCAACGTAGCACTTTTTTAGGGTTTTTTTATGTCATGGGGTAAAACAATGCTATAAAAATATTTAAGAAATGTAACCAGTTTATTTTTTGCATACCCGTTCACTAATCCAATTTGACAACTGCACACGCCATAGCCATACTGCACTTTTTTGCTTCATATTGTTTTCTGAGGATGTACCTGACTATTTTTTTAAACATATTTCTTGGGCAGAGGGTTTCAATTTTACTAACCCAAAAAATCACATAAAATTAAACTAATTCTACACATTTATCTTTGCAGGTTTGTTTTAGCTCACGTAAGTAGTCAAATTTGAGACCTATACTCGTACGTGCCACAATAATCTTTCAGGACCGCTGTAGTTGTATTACGCTTTTGAGCATCACATTTTCGTATCTCCCTCTTAAGCATTCCTTTTTGTCGAAATGTTATTGATTCTAATATAAAACAGAAATAACTAGTAAAAAGATGTCGAAAAAAAGCTTCCAAAAAGAGAGAGGACACAAGCAAGAGAATGAAATCTGGAATACATATCTATATATATAATTGTCTAAGGGTTTTTCTGTCTGTCTGTCTGTCCTGGAAATCCCGCGTCTCTGATTGGTCGAGGCTGCCAGGGCCTCGACCAATCAGCGACGGGCACAGCATGGTGACGATGATGTCATAAAGGTTGCCTCGACCAATCAGCGACGGGCACAGTCTGCCGCGAATTCGCCTCGACCAATCAGCGACGGGCACAGTATCGACGTAGATGTCATAATGGTTGCCATGGCGATGATGATGTCATAAAGGTTGCCTCGACCAATCAGCGACGGGCACAGTCTGCCGCGAATTCTGGAATCATCATTGTCCATATACTACGGGGACATGCATATTCTAGAATATCCGATGCATTAGAATCGGGCCACAGTCTAGTATATATATATATCTATGTATATATAATTGTCTAAGGGTTTTCTGTCTGTCCTGGAAATCCCGTGTCTCTGATTGGTATAGGACGCCTGGGCCTCGACCAATCAGCGACGGGCACAGTATCGACGTAGATGTCATAATGGTTGCCATGGCGACGATGATGTCATAAAGGTTGCATCGACCAATCAGAAGACGGGCACAGTCTGCCGCGAATTCTGGAATCATCATTGTCCATATACTATGGGGACATGCATATTCTGGAATACCCGATGCATTAGAATCGGGCCACAGTCTAGTATATATATATATCTATGTATATATAATTGTCTAAGGGTTTTCTGTCTGTCCTGGAAATCCCGCGTCTCTGATTGGTCGAGGCCGCCTGGGCCTCGACCAATCAGCGACGGGCACAGTATCGACGTAGATGTCATAATGGTTGCCATGGCGATGATGATGTCATAAAGGTTGCCTAGACCAATCAGTGACGGGCACAGTCTGCCGCGAATTCTGGAATCATCATTGTCCATATACTACGGGGACATGCATATTCTAGAATACCCGATGCGTTAGAATCGGGACACAATCTAGTATATATATATATATATATATATATATATATATATCTCCAGGGTAATATGCATAACATAAGTGTACACAATTTATTACCAGGAGAGTGTATATATCCAAAAAGATCAAAATGGCCCTAAAGAAAGACCAAGCTAAAGTGCAAGTGCAGAAG